>NW_028288559.1:1223209-1834813 GCF_059628265.1 Tinamus guttatus | reverse complement strand
GCCAGGTGCTGTTCGTAGAGTAGAGCTGCCCGTGCCTGCCCTGACTGGCCAGCTAGTGGATTCGTGTTCTAGCAGAATCCTCTGCTTTCCCTTTGGCCAAGCACGACCTGATGAACGCGAGGAGCAGAGCACGGCACGGAGCATAGGACTTAAAGGGTGGCACAGGGGAGTGATGCAGGGTGTGCAGATAGGGGTAGTAGCTCTCATTAGATCACTAATAGGATCAGAAAGTTGGACAGGCTGTTGGGCACGTGGTCCTTTATCCAAGTAACATATACAAATGAGTTTGCGGTAAGGAGTGTACGTGGAATGTGTTACACCTTAACTGTACCTTTGTCGCCATTGATTTTAGCAAGCTGACAGATAAGGGCTAAGGGCAGGATGCTGTCCTGTTTCTGCCTTACTGAACCAGGTCATCTAATATCTTCATTCTCTGGCGTTTACATGTCCTCAACCTGTTTTGACATGTAACAGTACTCCAATACAATTTTGCAGCACTCTCACGCATTTTGCAGCCCGTTCAGAGGACTGAAAGGTACCCTTTTGGCTAGCTGTGCAGAACCAGAAGTCTAAAGAGCATGCAAAGGAGACCTATAGCTATTTTCTTAAAATGCAGGGGGTTGAAAGGACTGAGTTAAGAGTGGAGTGCCAGTCTGAATGAGACATGTTGTGTCTTCAGGAAGGCCTTGGCAGTTCAGCCGCTCTCCTGCTCTGCTGCTCCTCAGTGACCAGGGCCCATTCCATAACCCAAAGCAATGGAAGGAGGAAGCAAGAGGGAAGCAGAGAATTGAAATAGTGTATTCATGTGCTAAGTTATTCCCCAGTATCAAAGGTGTTACTTGACAATATCATCTTATGAACAATTAACTAATTAACGGTAATATCAACAGTCATTCCTGTTATGGTACTATCAGAACAGTTGTCAAAGAATTATTTTTAAATTCTGTTCCGTGTGATTCTACATCTTTTTGGCTAAACATTGCTCACTGTCTCTGCAAGAAGCTGTTTGTCACAGAAAAGTCTTGTTTGTTTTGCTGCAAATACTTATGTGCCTGATCTTTTCACCTCCTTTCTCACTTACATTCAGCCTCTCTCGGAGGTCTGTGGAACACACGTGTGGTTGGAATTCAGTGGGAAGGACACATGTAGTGCTCAGAATTATAACAACAGTGAGGAATCAATATTACAATGCTGGATTCCCTAAGATTTATGAAACAGGGAATGAAGAGTGCTCGGAAGCGCTATATAGACACTGTGCTCACCATGTACATGTGTTCTGTCCTGTAATTTCCTCCAGGTTGGGCTGGAGGCAAAGCCCTAAGGTGTCATGTTTTGTTGTGCTACAGGCAACTTTGTGTTCATTACCATGCCACGTCTTTGGCTCTTCAGCAAAATAAAATCTTTAAGAGCACCTAGATTCTTCTTTCTCAGTCTTGTCTCTAGGTATGGCAGGTGGCAGCTTGGTTGCAGAGTGTGCTCCTGCAGTCCCTCACTAATGCTTAGGAAATGTGGTCTTCCAGGCTTTGCTTCCATTCCTGTGGCAGCTCCCTGCCATTAGCTGCTACTGTTTTCCCTATAGTCCTTCTGCTGAATTTGTCAAAGTAAATTCCATGGTGATAGACTTGAAGGTGGAGAGTATGGCTTTGATTTTTAAACAGAAAAACTTCTGGGATCTTCCTTTTGTGCCACAGATCAATTAACATCTGCTCTTGTATTTTATTTATCATTTTTTTTTCTTGAATGAAGCATGTTTGCTACCAGGTTTTAACCAAGCATCTTATTTGTTTGAAACAAAAATTTGCATCATCATTGGAAAATAACCTCCTTGGTGTCTTATTGAAGGTTTTATTCTTTTTAATGATTACGTATATGAATCACCTAATAAACATTAGGGGCTAATGTGCTGCAGTTGAGAAGAAGCATTCCACATTTTTGGCCTTCAGGGGGCAATCTTCAAGGGTGTTATGTTCCCATCCGCTCTGGCTGTTGCCTGGGGAGGCCAGACATGAAGCTGCTCAATGGTAACTGCCAACCCAACGAGAAGAGGCTCCCACATAAATACTGCATAAATGATCGCTTGGCCCAGCAACTTGCAGAGCATGTTAGTCCTCCTTCCAAGAGTCTGTTTGACTTCTCTGCCAGACCCTTCCTTTGAACATCTCCACTGGAGCTACAGGCGCTTTCCTCAGGCTCTGGTTTCCACGTGACGGAAGCACATGTCGCTTTCAGCCCAGTTGCAGCGTGTGGAGATGGACCCCGTCACCGCTATCCCCGGGCAGGTAGGGGAGGGTGCGGGCGGCCTCCCGCGCGGCCGCGGGTGGGAGGCCTCGCCACGGTGTCACAGGGGGCAGCGTAAGGGCCCGAAGGAAACGAGGGAGCCTTAGAGGTTTGCCTGCGATTCACCGCGCCACAGAACGAGCAGAAGTATTGCCAGCGATGGCTCCCAGGAGGTCACTTCAGATCTTTCCTGCTTTAAAGACCCAACTGTTACTGGTATTTCATAACGTTATGTATCTGCAGAGTTTAATAGCCGTGGTTTATATGGCTGTATTTTAGAGGAAACATAAAAGAAATGTCACCTGTTTCCTTCCTTCGCTGCTGCCCCCGCCCCGCACGCACCTTGTTGCTTCTGCTGCCTGCAGAGTTTCGTGTCGCTGGCTGCAGAGCTCCGTGTCCCGAGCCTGGTGCCATCCACGGCGCCGGCCTTCCCACCCGCTGCTTCCCCCAGGGCACGGATCCAGCAGCACCTCCTCTGGGACGTGCTCATCCCTGAGGAGAAGGCAGCACCTCCCAGGTCTGCTGGGGAACGAGCGTGGCGGGGAGCCCACGGCGGCTTGGCACGCCAGCCCTGCTGGGAGCTCCAGCGCAATCGTGGTCCTCAAGCAGCAGCTTCGGTGACCAACCGTCAAATGCTTTGGCCCATGCGGTTACAACTCTTTATTTACCAGTGTTTCCATGGACCATTTGAATAAATTGTAATGTATCCAAGTTAATGTACTTAGGACTTGAAACAGCACGGGTTTGCACTGTTTTTAGAAAAAGAACACTGGCAGTGGATTGTGTCTTACTGAACATGGATAGCCGTCTGCTGCTGAGGATAGTCTAAAACTGGGGGAAGAAAAATGTCTGCTCTGAAGAGGATTTAGGCAGATACTTCCATCAAAGTCCAGAATTTATTTCTGATTAAGTGTCACATAACTAAAAGCAAAATTTAGCCCAGAAGAATCTGGCCTCTTTCTGAAATTGTACTTTTCCTATTAATATACTATACATTCTTTCATGCAAGGTAAAACAGCTGGAAATATATTCTTGGGGCAAAAACATAAGGTCAAATAGATGTCTTACTGAGCTCTGATATTCAAATTCCAACTATTCACAGGGAATTTTAACTGTGTATTTGGTGAGCAGTGGTCTCCAGGTCGCTGCTTTTTTGGGGAGGATGCATCAGCTGATACAGTTCAGACTGCTCTGTCATCTGTATGTCCATAAAATGTCCTATTCTTTTAGGATCAGAGAATTGGGAAACTTTAAATATTTTAATTATAATACCTCCCTCATTCCTATTCCTACTTGCGTGTTTGCTTCCAGGTTTGGACAAGGTCCTGGTGCTTTGGAAGCAACCTATTGCAGTTTTCCTTTCCATTAAAGCTGCATGGTTTGGGCTTTTACCTCAAAATTGGTGGAAAAGAAGTTCTTCCAGGAAAAGCACACATTGTTGTTGAACAGAAATGCTGCTTCCTGGTCACTTCAAATCCTAAAACAGCCCCTTGGCTATGGCGAAACCGTGTGTTTCTTCCCGCTCCAGGGGTAGGTATCTTCAGACTCGGGCGGCAGCCGCTTGCGTTAAGGCAGAGCAGGAGGTGCGGGGAAGCTGTGCCGCCCTTCAGCTCCCGCGTGCGGCAGCGCTCCCGACGCTGGCCTTCCATCAGATTCCTCACATAACCACAGCGCTGACTCGCTGTGACAAAACCGTCAGTTCCCATGAACTGGGGTATTCCGGATCCGTCTCCTAAATGCATTATGCAAACGCTTAGGGGAAGCTCGGCGTCGGAGTGACGGGCGCTGTCCCAGGGCCATCGCTGCGTTGCCGTCTCGCCGAGGGCCTTTGCTCTGCTGGCTGCAGGCGCCGGCTTCCTTGTTACAGGTGGGATAACAGTGTAATATTCAGGATGTAATATTTTCTCGTGTACGAGTCTACTCCTTGTGGATATTCAACAAATGTTCTTTTGAAGGGTAGAGATTATTATAAAATGAAAATTGAGTTAATATTCCAGAGTGGGGCTTTTATAGTTTATCAGAATGTGTGCATACTTGTGCACAGAAGGAGATAAAGAAATGAGTCTGAAGCGAGGAAAAAAATGATTGCTTTAGTATGGCGATTGAAATCGTGTTTTCTTCAGTTTGTGAAATATTGGCAAATTTACATGATGATATTTTACAGCATCATCATAATTTTTGTTGGGACATTCACGACACAGCTCTTATTCCAGTTTTACTCAGCTGGAGGCCATGTTATTTGTTTCTATTCCCCTAGCCAAACAGCCATTCTCCTATCCTAATACCTAAATAGTGAAATGTATGAATATAGGCTAACATGGGTGTTGCTCTGTGGAAAGCTTCCTTTAGTCCAGCTATGCATCATGAATTTCCCATTTTAGTCAAATCAATCGTCACCATGAAGCAAAGAACGGTAAGTCTTGCGCTTAGGAAGTTTAAGTTAGCATCCAAAAAAAGCTAGTAGGTATGGCTGTGGAAAAATTCTGAATCTAATTCTTCGCTTTCAAAAAGATCTATTATGATGAAGCTTGTACCTCGGATGCAAGAGGGATGCCTCCCTCTTTTTTTTCTTCTTTTTTTTTGCCTATAACTCAGAAGCAGGTTTTGTGTTGTTTCTTTTCTACTCAGGAGGCTACAGACTATGCTTCAAAAAAGGAGGTTGTAGAAGTCATGCAGAGATGCTCCTCTTCTTGTTAATTAAAAAATTCCTGTGTTGGACGGAAGACGCAATGTCAGTTCCTATCCCCTTTCCCCTGAACCGAGTCTATATGGTTGCCATTGCTTGGGCACCGTGGAAGAATCGAGTCCCAAATGCTTTAAGGAAGTCAGCGGGAGGTCAGAGAGCAAGAAATTCAAAACCGTGCCCTTTCTGTAAGTCCTTCATGACAGTGATTTACATGCCTTGTTTGCATGGTGTTTGTGGACCTGAAACTAGGAGGGATGTGGGCTTGGCAAGGGCAGCGACAGCTCTTGGAGCACGTGCTGCCTAGGGGCACCTCTGCAGGAATTAATCTCACTTTTGCGTAGTACCCCCAAAAATATTTTTTCTCTTGTTCTATTTCATTAAGCATATGCAGCTAGCAAGTGATATGGGTAGACAATATCATCTTTTTGGCTAGTCTATAGCAACTCAACATGTAATTCAATACTGCAGTTCTGTATAGCACAGAGATTTCAACCCGTGGGAATCAATAAATAGCACACGCTGCCATAACCAGTTTCCTCAGGGATGCAAGCTATGCCAAGTGCAAATCAAAAAATGACCCTACTTTCTGCTAGACATTGCTCAGAATTTGAAGTCCAATTCAAAACTACAGTCCTTTTCCTTGTAAGTCCCTTGTCCCTTTCCTCCTGCTTTGGTAGAGGTTGGGATACTCGATCTTAGGGGGGGAGTCGGCCTCCAAAGAGCTGTTCCTCTGTGGTGCAAGTTCTCACCCTTTTTGATCCAGGTGAGTCAGCTCACCTCTCTCAAATGGATCTGAGGACCATTCAGCCTTTTTTTGAAAATAACCATTTGATAGTGTCTTGCATGGCCATTATCTACTTTTTATTACAACCACATTTAAAACATCTGGGGGGAAACAGTTCTGAACTGAGCTTTCTTAGGAAGCAAGAAACACCTCAGTCTTACACTTGCCTTCAGTTCTGGGCACGTCCTTGACACTCTTTTCTGTAACAAATACATGGTGAATCCTATTCTTATTAAATTATAACCAAAGGAAAGAAAAAGTGTTTCTAAACTGGGCACCCCCTGCCAAGGGAACAAATTAAGGAAATAAGGAGCATGTGTCAGATGTTAATCATATAATTCTTATGCACTGTCAGTGCACACTGAAACTTGTTACACTTTTTTTTCTTGTTCTTGATTCTTGACATCTGAAACTGTAAACATTGACTTAAATAAAAAACGCAAAGCATCTTATAAGAAAATTGAAAGTCACTGGTGGATGGCACTTTAGCTACTGTTTATGGTGAATGGTCAGGAATCGTATCCTGAAAGCAGGAGTGGAATTTCGCTTTCTTTTCTCTTTTCATCTGAGTTTCTTCTGGGCCTAAAGTGCCCACTGCAGGAAACAGAGCTTCCGATTTTCTCTTCTGTTTTGCCTGCAGGTAGAAGGAATAAAGTAGCAATTTGAATAACATATGTGCCTGTGAACCCTATTCTTTCTGCATGAAAAGCTGGTAGTTAACCATTCACATCTGAAATCAGAAACAAATGTGCTGGCTGAACTCTGCCTTATATTTACGGTCACACATTAAAAAAAAAAAAAGCCTTTGACAGAGCTGTGGATGAGAACAACAAAATAAGTAGTTTTACACAGTGTTATGAACTGCAGCCACTCCATGGGAGGTGTCCAGATCTGCCTTGCTGCTGCCGTTAAACCCGCTGAAATCCGGGTGCGGGAGAGGGCAGCGTCTCTCTGAGCGCGTCGGCCTGAGCTTGCCGGAAAGACAGTGCCCCATCACAGCCCCCATCGCGTGAGAGGAACCCGGAGCGAGGGGGAGATGGGTCCTTCACAACTGCTGGAAAATCAAAACTCACCTGGAGGAGGGAGAGGCGTTTTGGCGCCGTGACGGAGCGTGGAGCCGGGAGGTTGATTCCTGTCCCGGAGCGTGGGTCGCGTGCGGCCCCTGGTCCTGCTCGCGGATGGGGACAGCAGGGAGCTCTCCCAGGAAGACCACAGGGTCCAGGTGCTTCACCGCCAGCTCCAGGCAGCCTGTGCATAAGTGTTTTCCATAGCGGCACTTCACGTTTTTACTGTTTGCCCAGCTTTGGGAGGATTTGCATGAGAATAAGGAGCAGATCCCTGACAAAACAGCCTATCCACCAGTCTGCCAAATTCCAAGTCACTCCTGCAATGTGTGAAATGCTATGTTTTTTCGGGGAAAGGTCATCTGAATTGTCTGAAATTGCAGAGCAGTGGATTTTTCTCTAATCTCATCCATGGAAGTGGCTAAATGGTTGTGTCTCGGTGGCGGGACTGAGGGTGGGAAGCCTGGCTGCAGACTGGTGGAAAATGTCAAACCAGTTGCTTTTTCTCCTGTTTTTTAAGGAAATGTGAGACAAAATGTCAGGTAGTCCTAATAATGGCCAAAACTATGAGTTCTGCCTGCAATAAGGTTATTGCTACAGTTACTAATGTTACTGGTTTTGTAACAGTGCATGTTGCATGAAATGACTAGTGCTCTGCTTTGTGTTGTCTAAATTCAGGGTAATTTTCCAGCTAACAACCAAAGGCATCAGTGCCTTTGTGGTAATGGTGCCTGACATACAAATACCAGGCTCGCAGATTTATCCGTTATTCAAATAAAAATGCTGGAAGTTGAGAGTTTTCACGTAGTTGTCAGCTCTTTATTTTCTGTTGATACGGGAGCATTTCACACAGTACATTACTATAATGTACTTGGCTCCGAAACCCAGCGGATTTTGTTCTCCTTCCCGGTTAGGGAATTTCAGGGGGGAGCCCAGGAAAGCTGCTCCTCGTCATGGTGTTTTGAAGGAGCTTTTAAGAAAGGCGGGCATGGTTTTCCAGGCGCGGAAAGCGGCGCTCTGCTGCTGAGCTGCGCTCGGCTTTGCTGGCACCACCACGCCGAGGCCTCCTTTGGCTCCCAAGGTGATTAACTGGGGAAGGCATTAGTGCAGTGCTATTGCAATTGCTGAACCATGAATATTTCTCGCTTGCATTTAGTGTAAGAAATAATCTGTGAGTATCAGCCGCGTTCATCTTAATTCCCCATTTTAACGGCTTGCTACCTGTTAATGTTGTAATTATGGTATCAGAGTGGCTGCTTTGGAAATGAGCCTCCGTCGGAAGCAGGAGCTGGAGTTGTGCTTGGTCTCCTGTGTGACTCAGGGGAGAGGCGTTTCCTGCCCATCCGCAGCTCTGGGCCAGCGGTTCACGCAGGGCTGCGAAACTGGCTGCCTCTTAAACCAGCCCCTGCAGAAACGACACCTCCCTTAATTCTAGTCATTAAAGACTGCGCTATGCTTTTAAAATGTACTTGCTCGAGACCTGTTTCACCAGGCAGGGGAAGTGTTAGGCCTTGGTGTTTGCACACTTCTTTCTTTTCATGTTTTTTTCTTACCTTGCTTCTTCCAAGTCTCCATGTTTATACAGGGCTTCATTAACTGGCACGTAAGCAAGCAGAAGATGATGAGGCTCCCGAGGACATCAGCCTTCTTCTTCTTTCCTAGGGCAGAGGGCTTTAAAAGCGTTTAATGCAATTCTTTCTCCCTGTCCGCTGGAGAGACCTGGCATCTGGGAACGGGGCAGAGTGCAGCAGGACCGAAAGCAGCAGCAGGAGGGCTGCTCGCAGCGTGTTTAAAGGAGAAAGGAAGAGCTGGCATGAGTGAGAATGCAGCCCATGCAAACAGCTCAGACTGCTTCTTGAGTCCTGCTCTGCTTGCTTTCAGCACCTAAAGGAGAACTTCTTTTTTACCTTTTTGATTCAACCAACATTTATGAGACAAGAAAATTGATTGCCAGATATTCTTTTCACAGTTCACTTTTTCACATCTTTCTTTGCTTTGCATGTATGTGTGTGTTTGAAATGCTTTTCCCTCTGCTATTTTCTCTTGTATTTAGATCTCTTCCCTCCTCTAGTTGGTCAGTCTGGTGTGCACCAAGATGTGTATTTGTTGCACTGGCTTTCTAGCCCATGCTAGAGATAGGATACCCTTCTTTATATCACGTGCTAAATCAGTGCCAGAATTCACAGCCTTCTAACCCTCTCCCGATTTTTCATGTAGTTAAAACCCTACCAGCTGGCCCATGGGTATCATCTACCCTGGAACCCACAAGCATTTCTAGGGTCACTGTGAACCAGACAAGTCCCACAGCAGCCCTGATCCTACACCGCGGTGGAAGCGTATTTGAAGGAGTGGAAGTAAAGTAAAGGTGTCCTGAAGTGAAACTGCAGCCCAAATGGCCACCAAAAGGAGCAGTTTTTGTGTCCCTTCCCTTCATCGTCCCCAGCTGCCCTGGCCACATAGCTCTGCTGTTTGTCATGGGCCAGCTCCCCTGTTTGCCCAGCAATTCCCTGCCCGACCCGTCGGTGACTTTGGAGAAGTCTTTGCGTGGCTCTTTGCTTCCCCTTCCACCTTTCCCCTGCTGACCGGGTATTTGCTGCTCCTCTGAACTCAAGTCAACGCTCTGTCAGGTGAAGTGCCTAAAGCAGCGACCACAGGAATCCTCAAGTGGTTTTATAACAGTGTGAACGGCATTCATCAGATGTTTTTAAATCACTGTTTAAACATCTGTTGCGTATTTGTCCTGTGCTTTTCCTCTCGGCATACAGAGAACCTGAGGTTGTCATACCAAAGCAGTAGATTTGGGAGAAAGTGTTTGTCCCAAACAGACAGAGTGGGCCAAAGCAGACCTCTGAGCTGCCTTAGGTGTGCCTCATTGCCACTGGGCGAAACATGTGGGTTTTTCCCGAACACTTATTTCTTTTTTATTATTTTTTCTTCAGATGGGTTCTGAAGGTTTTCCCTCCATGGTGCAAAAGAGGGACCACAGTTTCCCCAGTCATGCCTAGCACATCAGGAAAGAGATTCACATGGATGCTCACAGCTATTGTACTACTTTATTGTTATGGCTTTGGGACTTCTTCTGCAATATCCTTAATAGTTCGGGTTTACTACTATGTATGAGCTGGAACATCTCTGCCAGCTTTTTCAGCATTAAGAGGTTAAAAGTAGCCAAGACATATTATACCATATCTCTTCTTCTGTGCTAGTGGTGGACTGTGCCTCTTCTAGCTCTGCTTTTGCTTAGATTAAAGATACATTTATTGCATTAATGCATTATTGCATTGCTTAAGAGATAAAAAAGAATACTGTCGAAAGGCTTAGAGAAAGGTATGAGCATGATATGACAAGAGAAAAAGAAAGAGAGAAGACTTGTGGAGCTGCAGGTCTTTCTTCATACTGTCCGCTGCTCAAATGTGGGGCAGAGAGAGCTGGCTTGGGGGATGGAATAAGGTGGAAACTTATAGGTGAGCGTCTGCCTGGCGGAGGGGGTGGTTAGAATGAGTTTGCTTGCTTGCTTTAAAGAAAAAGAAGAGGTGCTTGGACATGGCTCACCAAGCGCTCTTCCGTAACCACTTTTTCCAATACTAAATAGTTGAGTCCCTTGGTGTCTCTGTGCTTGTGGAGGCCATCGTGCTTCCTTTGTTTGCTTGTTTGGCATTAAAATTTTTCTTTCAGTACGAGCTATCTGTTATTGAACATTTTTGTAATTTCCCCCACAACAGGTCTTCTGATTCAAATTAAGCTTCTTAGTGAGACTACTTTTTAAGTAAAAAATTTGGGCTAATAAGAGCCTGCCTTCAGGAGGATAAATGTGAAGGCTGCTGGAATTACAATAACCTGATCTGAACAGTATTGAAAATGGAGAGAGTCTTAATGCTCAGTCACATGTCTGCGAGAATGAAGAGGTCACTTCCCCACAGCTTTATAGTGCTTGGGACTAGCAGTAAATACTGTTTTTGTTTTGTGGAGGATTGGGGTTTTTTTGGAAGAAAATCCACGTCTGCATGATCTGCATGTCTGTGTGTTGGGAAATAAAACAGCAAAGGAGGACTTTAAGGAAATGCAGAAAGGAGCAGCATGCAGAGCACCCAGGAAGGAAGTGGCCCCTGGAGAAAGGAACAGAGATGAAAGATGGAGAAGGACCCAGAAGGATGCTTGGCTCCTTGATGTGGTTAAGAGAGAGCGTGAGGGAAAGGGGAGAGCACTGCACTCAGAAAGAGGGAAAATTGCTGTGGAAACTCCCATGGAAAGTGAGGAAGGTAAGGGGAGCCTACGTTGGGGAAGCACATGGGACAGGGAAGGTCTTGGGAAAGGAAGGTATTGTCACCATTAGGAACAGATCTGTGAGTTTCTGTCAGCTCCCATCGCAGTTCTGGGTGCGTTGGTAAGGAATAAAGGTGAAGGAATAAAGATACAAAAACGAGAGGGTTTTCTGACAACATGAAAGGAGGCAGAGGTTGACCAGAGTCCCGGGGTGGTATTTTTGGAGGCTCAGCAACATTCAGTGATGCTGCTGTCTTGTTTTGCTTTTGCCATTGTTCCTACGGCTCTCTGACATCGTCGTTTCTCTCCTCTTTTCCTCTTTCAAAATCTGCATGTAGATGTTTCTGTGGGAAGTGAATGTCCCTTCTTTGCGTTGTGAACTATTTCCTTGTGTGAGAGGGTGTCCTTGAGGCTTTCTCAAGTTGCATCCCTAAGCATGACTTTGCAATAAAGTGGTTTGGGCTCTGCTCTAAGAGGCAGCCTGTGCTTTGCCCCCCTCTAGGTCTAGGTGATTGCACGGGCTACGTGATGGAAAATGGAGGTGGGATGTAATTAACAGATTAAATGCTCCTGCCGGCTCTAAGTCGTCCAGCTCTAAGATGTCCAACACTCCACAGAGATAGAAAGATGTGATTCACTCTCCTGGTGAGGGGTTCAGCACCTGTGTCCTTTAAAAATCAAGATTCCCAGACTGTGTATAACTGAGGTAGTATTTTGAGTCACGGTAAAGGAGATGCCTTGTCTGGTGGTCTGCTCACTTTGAGAAGCAAACAACAGGGCTCCTCCTAGGGTGTTTTAAAGAAGAAAGGAAAAGCTGGTGGGATCTGGAGCCTCTGCTTAAGCTGACAACCATCCTGCTACTCAAGACATAAACATCTCTCTCCAAAGCTTCCTGGATGCCCCAGTCCCATTTTCAAGCTCCTTCTCACATGTAAAACCCCAGTCTATCTTGATCCGGCACTTGCGCCTGTGGCTGACTGAGGCAGCAAATTTTGGCCAAGGTGACATTTTTCCTCTCTGTCATGACAACCATCTGATTGCTGGAGAGCAAATTTCCTAGGAAAATCCTTTTTCACTTCCCTTCTCACCTGGATGTTTTATTTGTCCACCATTTCACATTCATGTTACCTCTCTCTCCCCTTCTTCTGCTTCTCTCTCTAAAGGTTGACAGTGTCTAAAGTAATTTATGCTCCCACATTTTGCATTTTTCAGAACCATTTATAATGTGATTCCCAAACGCTTTTGTGACTGAAAGAAACTACAGAGAACCCAAGGGTATAATATAAAACACTGAGTGACTTGAAACCAAAAAATATCAGTTGCGTTGAACTTACCATCAAGATTTGGCCTTTATGTAATTTTATGGGACTGTAAAGGTCTGCTGGGACAGATGCATCTTTTTAGATTTGGTTTTAGTACAGGCAGCACACTAGAGTGTGAGTCCGTTCTTGAGTATACTGCAGTTCACATAATAACTACCTCTATTTCTGTGCCTATCACCTGCAGGTTACCTGCTTGAAAAATAAAAAGTCGTTCAGCAGCAGAGCAGGTTTCTTATGCGTGTGAGTAATAAAAAGAAAGAATTCCTGAGAGCCCCTTCATCCATTCTCTCTCCTCTTGTCCTCAAGAGCCCCTCGTTTTCCTTCCACACCTATTATTTTGTTCAAGTAATCAGAGGGAGCAATTTGTATTTTTAAGGAGTAGTGCTTTTAGAGGAATGTGAGGTTATCTGAGGTAATGGTTTTATGTAGGAAAATATGTAATAAAAATACTAATAAAATTGTCTGACAGTGTTGATCAGCTGCAGTGTCATATTAAATTCACTTTAAAATGTTTTCTATTCTTCACTCTCTGACTGAAAGGGGGGGGGTGTTGACTCCTTAGCCATGACAAAGGAGAATTGCTCTCAGTTAATTTTCATTAGCTGCCTAATTACCATTGCTTTATGAAGCCACATTTTAACCAGCAGTATTTGTGCCGTGCAATAAAAGCCGCAGCATTTTGCGACGCAGTCAGGCGCCCTGTGCTAAGCCATGGCAGTGAGCGCACCGCCGCTGCCTTTGCCTGTCCTTCCGAATGGGAGAAGGAGGATTTTCTGGTGGCAGCCTCCAGAAGCAATCTTCAGCATGGCAGAGCAAAGTGGGGCTCCTCTGGGTGCGAGGTCTGCCTTGGTCAGGAGAGCGTCTGCTGAAGGAGACGAGGGAAGGAGCTGGCACGGAAAGGTGGTGGCTCTAAATCAGCATACATGCTGTTGCTGATAAGAGGCTGAGAGTCGGGCTGAGGAGAGATCCCAGCGGCCTGCAGTAAAAGGACATTTTGCCTCTATTTTTTGGGGGAGCAAGATTTATTCCTCAAGGAAGAAACTAGCACTGTGCTAGGGTTACTTACCTGCTTTGCAAAATGTTACTGGCTGAGGGAGGCTTCAGGGTGCCCCAGACGTTGGCTTGTTTCCCTGTGGACCCTCTGAAATTGGATACTCAAGCCTGACTGTGTCTGGAACTGTTAAAACGAGGCAGTGTATACTGAGAAATCAGCACAGAGGTGGTGTAAAGTAATGTCTGTTCTTTCTCTGGGGCCGTTCTCAGCCAGCCTGGGGCTTGGAAGGGACAGGCTGTGCAAACTTTGCTTTACAGTAAGGGCGTTACCGCTTCCAGGTGTCCGTGGAGCCCATCACGAGAGGCCTGCGGGTACCCGGCGGAGAGGCCGGCGAGGCGGCTCCTCTCCCCAGCGTCCTCGAGGGCTGGTTAAGCCCCACCGCTGAACGCAGCGGGCTGAGGGCAGCTCAGCCTCCTACACCGAACCCGGGCACCGCGGTGTCCCCAGAGCTGTCACGTTCTCCTGCTGCTGCTGCTGCTGTCCTTGCTGTGGAGGCAGTAGTTGTTAGGAGGGTGGATGTCTGAGGATGTAATATCTTAAGCTGCAGCATTTAAATCCCCTGGAATAGGTCTGTCAGAGCACTGCAGGAAATCAGATCCTCAATTTAGGAACATGGTAGGCATGCTCCTTCTGCTCATGAGATCATGACTAAATGTTTACATTCCTTTGGGGTATGTTTGTTGTTGGTTTAATTTTAACACTGAGTATATAACTTAGTGTGCAAGTTTTTATGATTGCTTTCTTTTAAAACACATTCAGTGTATTTGCCATGAATACAAATGTTCAATGCAAAAAAATGCATGCAGTACAAGACAACAAACCCTATCTATCATTATTTATACACTCAACAAAGCTATAAAGAGAGTTTACTACATAATAGACCAAAGTTATTCCTGTTGTTCCACCATTTATTTTAACTGAGTTATGCCAGGGGTAAATGTGATCCAATAAATCTGTAAAATAGCTCTTTACCTGCTAAGAAATTATTCAGATGCGATTCTGTGGATGATACAGGACTTTGTTCTCTTTTACTGTGGACTCTCATAAATATCAGACTGTCCTTTGTTGAGTTTCATGGAGTCGAATGAAGATGGGCTTCATGTTACTGGTTATGTTGTTATACATCTTTTTATGGTTACTGGCTTGCCAATTAATACAGAGTAAAATAAACTAGGAAACTGCAGGAAAAGCGATACCAAAGCTCAGATGGGAAATGGAGAGGAGCCAGACCTTGCTCTAGGGCTGCCTTCTTCCCGGGGAGGCAGGAACTGCTGCGCTGGGGTTCGGACGGGGAGCCGTGCGGCGCCCAGGGGGACGGTGCCTCAGCCTGGTGGCTGCTCTTGGGCTAGCCCAGCCGTCTGTCACTGAGATGGGGACCGAACATGGGGACAAGGGCTTGGAGAGGACAGCCGAGGAGAACACAGGCATAAACACAGCAGAGAAAATAGAGGAGCTTGTGCTGCCACTTGGTGTTTTCTCTTTTTAGTGGAAGAAATCAGAAAGGAGGATCTCTGACAGTGTGCTTACAAATCTTGGCTGCAGTTCACTCTCTTCTTCTGGAGCTAGCCAGACAGCAACCATATGCATGCAAGATGCTGTGACTGCCTTTTCCTCGCAGTTGGTTAGGAAGCAGAGATTCCTCATTTTATCTTTACCCCATGCAGGTAACCGAGATTATCTTTTCTTCTTCTCCGCTAAAAAATTCCATCAATGTTCCTGATCATTACAGGTACCATCTCTGGCACACTCTTCCAGTCTGAGCTTTTACATTTGATAATAGTCACTTGTGATGTGAATGTGGAGTGGCATGTGGCGACTCTCCTCTTCAAAAAAAGATCTGAGTAAGGAAGGGAAGACAAACTTCCTCTGTGGTAAGTTCCCCCTTCCACACTTACTTACCTGTGCATTTGTTTGGAAGTTAAGACTGGCTGGTCGTCTGCCAGATACCAGCTGAAATAGCTGGTTTCATTTTTGTAGGTACCTACCACCAGTTCACTGAGGG
Source organism: Tinamus guttatus (assembly GCF_059628265.1). Taxonomy (NCBI): domain Eukaryota; kingdom Metazoa; phylum Chordata; class Aves; order Tinamiformes; family Tinamidae; genus Tinamus; species Tinamus guttatus. The sequence continues at coordinate 1,819,361 of NW_028288559.1, read as the reverse complement.
TTATTGTAATATAATTTTATGACTCTGTGTGGGGCACTTACTTAGTAAGCTAGGATGGTGCATTTCCTTCTCTGGGCACTTTATCCAGAGACAAGCTTTATGTAGTGGTGTGTTTTCCCACCCTTTTGTTAAAGTTGTATGTGAATAAACTTAACTTGAACTGCTTGACATGTCTAGTATGGAAGTACAGCACTAACAAACAGCGTTATGTGAACGCCAAGCCAAATACAGATGCCCCTCTGACCTGGTGGTCCCTGCTGTTACATTAAGCTTTGCAAACCACTGGCTTTCAGCACCTATTAGGCAGTCCTTCTGGGTGCATGAAATTACAATGGGTTATTGAATAAAAGCCCAGATAGCTCCAAAACACGTCAGCATAAATCTGACATGTGCAAGCCTCCAAGCTAAACATCGAGATATGATCCCACCGTCTATAATAAAATCTCACCATGAATAATTATGGCCCATTACTTCCTCCCCCTTGTCAACATGAAATTCTGATGATGGTCCCTTTATTGTGCTGCATGGAACTGCATATATTATTTAACCAGTATGCAAGATTTCCACCTATTCAGCTAAATGGGAGTTTTCGTATGGCAAAGTTTTATTCTGGCAGTGGGTATTGTTAAGCTTTACTTTGGTTAAGCAGTTTAATAGAAAGTCCACAATCTGTGTGAATCCGCATTGTAGAATTCTGGTTTGCTGCCTGGGTGTAGCTATTTCAGCTAAGGGTAGCAATGCAGGAAGGCACTTTTTTAGTAGCACTTTTTTTCAGCACTTTTGCTATGTAAGTCAAATTATAAATAAAAGCATTTCAAGCCTACATGCTTCTCATGTAGGCTTGAAATAGATTTGAAATCAATACAAAGGCTCTGACTTAAAGAGGCGAGAACTTTTTTTTTTTTGCCTTGCAGAATAGTGTGTATGCAGCTATAAATCTCTCCTTCAGACTACATCTGTTCTGGTGTCCTTGCCACTAAAATCCTTTTATCGAGTATGGACCCAGCCAAAAATACCCCTTTGGTTTGCTAGCACATCTTGTGCAGTTAAAACTAACAAACATTAACAGCATTAAAAAATACAGAAGCGAGATGAGTTTTCTGATCTGAAGGGTATGGGAGAGAAGGGTCTTGTTAGATGTTGTCCTACTATTAATAACTGTCATTCATAGCATCTGCTTTCTCTTTTGCTGGGATAGGAGGGTGGATATACAAGATAGACAACCCTGGAAAGCACTTCAGGAGTGATCTTGGCTCTTAGCATACAGTTTTTCCTTCTTTATTATTTACCACACAAAGGTCCACACTCAGCCCTTTGATGGACTATCACAGGAGAGGGATAAGCAGGAAGCCCTTTCAGGAAGCCAACAACTCCAGCTGCCTCCCCATAAGCTTCTAGCAGTTGGAACTGTTGGGCCCTGTTGGGTCCTTTTGTACCCTCTAGGGAGAAAACATCACACCGGGGCGGAATAGCCCATTTCAGTTCTGTTGAGCCCAGGTGACAGATTGGCCTGTAGGTGTAATGCGTTGCTTCTTGGTGCGTTTCGTCACATAGGTGTTTTCTTGAGAAGTTTGAGGTGTTCGCAAGCCGCGGGTCAGTCGTTCATCATCGTGGTGGTTGGCTCGGTGGGCCGTGCTCGGCAGGTCCCTGCGGAGCTGTCGCGGAGATGGATGAGGTGTGTCGTGGGTCCCCTCGCATCCTGTGGGCCGGCGCGGCTGCCGCGGCGCTCCCTGCGTGCTGCCAGCAGGACGGTGCTCGCCTCTGCCGGCCTCGCTGGTGGACTCGTCCCTGTCAGCACCGGCACCGTGCCCCTCCTTTTCCATCATTTCCCTTTCCACTTCTGCAGGTCTGTTGAGTAACTGCACAGCTACTTCTGCTCTGTGCTGTCTCCAGCCCTGCTCTTCGCCACCCCGTTTCTTGGCTGGCCACTTCTCTTGCAGCTCCTTGCTGCTCTTGCAGCTCCTCATCAGCCCTTGACCGTGACCTTGGCCTGGTCTTCCCAGGCAGTTCTCGTGCCCGCTGCTACTTTTGGCTGAACTCTCATCAACCATCACTGTGAATTTCTGGTGAAAAAAAAATGCTCTCATCCACAGGCATTCCAGTGCGGGTCCTTGCATTTCCACATGTGCCTACAAACAAGTGACTGCAGGAAGTAAGGGGAGCAGAGATAACTTAGAAGGTCTGTAAAAACAGCTTAGAAACGTTTCACTGTTCATGAATTACAAAAATGGGAACAGCCATAAAGCCATCCAAGCGAGAATGGTCTTTTTGTTTATAAGCACCTGGCACAATGGGGAATCCCATTTCCTGGCTGTAAAAAACAATAATTTATGAAAATATCACAAGCGATCAAGCTGGAGACAGAGGGTCCGTGGAGAAATTACATTGAGACGCTCAGAGAAGGAATCCGAGCCAGATAACGCGCTTCCATCCTGTTTCATCCTCTTCTCTTTTGACAAGGGATTTTACTAGGGGGAAATAGGAGGAGAAGGTAAAGCTTGGAAAGTTATTGCTTTATTTCTGAAACAGATGCTTAGGCATTGCTGCCGTATCTGTTTAGAAACAGGCAGCCGAGCAATTTGTGGCACCGGCCAGTGAATGGAGGCTTGGCAGAGTCTTTTCTATGTTCCCACAAGTGTTGGTCACAGAGGGTAAATTGGGTTCCGCATCTATCCTGCTATTTTGTTAAACAGGATGAGCAATGGTAAAAACACTTCAAAAAATGAGCCCCACTCCACTGATTGCTTCACTGCTTTGAGCGGTTGCGGGGCTGCACTCACGGCGCTCCGTTTTGGTTTCCCCTTGTGCTTCCCTGGAATAGGAACTAAAGCTGCTTTTTAAGAGTATACCAGACATGTATCTGAAAGAAGTCTTTGTGTTTTCCCCCCAAATTCTGCTTTTACTGAGAAAGGGGAAGGGAAGGAAGAAGCCCCTTCCTAACTTAGATAAGTTTTAGATGTTTAATTTCCTCTCTTGGAAGAAATGTCACAGACAGCAATAATCAAAAGAGTTTGACTAACATCACATAAATCAATGTGAGAGGAGGCAAAAAGAAAATATCCAAAGAGTGAAATAAACTTAAGATCAAAGATATCATTAGTCTTCTCAGTTCTTGGAAGAGTCTCAAAGGCAATATTTTCTTCAAGAATTACTGGCAAAATGTAATGGAAAATGTACTCTTATTAACCTTACTTCAGGCTTTCTCTTTTTGATGTCAAAGGCTGATAGTGGTGTGTCAGAGGCATTTATTACAAGCCTGTCCCATCCAATTCATGACTCCTGGGCATCAAATTTTATGTAATTCTCTTTAGTAGCAGGAGCAGATTTTAAAGACTGTTGTAATTGTCCCTTCCCAAAATTCAGGCATGCCCTTGGTTAATCTCCTTGAGAGCTACTGTCATGTTTCTTGTAGGGCAGGAGTGGAGAGGAGTGTAAGGAGATACTGCAGACAGTGAGGAAGCAAGAATTAAATACACATAAATAGGATTGAAGTGTCCTAGGTCTGTCTCTGAATGTTACCCGTTATGCTTCTGCTGTAAGTTTTGATTCGTGCTGTAGGTTTCTCTTTCACTGATACGTTTGTGTGTCACTGACAACACAGCTATATAAAGAATTCCTTAAGCATAGAAATGCTCAGGAAGGTGAACCCAGAGTAGCTAAAGGTCTGGACTTTCTGCTTGCAAACAGAAGGGAGGCCAGGTAGGTGAGGTCTAGCTGCAATGTGTGTCTGCTTGCTAGGTGTAAGCACCTGGCATGATCTGCTGATGGTGGTAGTGGGCCTTCCAGATTCCACTCCGGTGTAAACTGCACTGCAATTAAGGAGGTAAGAGCATATGCAGAAATCTGTTCTAAAATTGTTTGACATTGACCCACAAATGAGAAATGACTAGTAGGAAAGAAACAAAAACTCTTTACCACTGAGCATATATTGAAAGTGAGAATAGTTAAACAGAGCATACACTTTTAGAAACCTCATCTAATGTCATCTTGAATTAGTGTAGACCTTTATGTCTTTTGGTAAAGCTAAATCTGAGAAGGCCACTCAACAAAAATGTATGCTTTTTGCAGAGGGCTTTGTGAGAGAGCACCTTCACATTACAGGGATCTATTATCATCTTGGAGGAGAAGTTTTGCGACTGCAGTTTACTTCCCAGCCATTGCACCTCCTAAGCTTTCCTGAAAGGTGAGGCGGAAGAAAAAGAATCTCAGCTTTTCGCCTCAGTGTGATTTGGTCAGACGGGTTCTGTCTAAGGCCAGCTAAGAGCAGAAACGTGAAATAGGCATCGTGGGGACATAAGGTCTCTAGCTGAGGCTGTTTTGCTCTATAATGCCCCTCTTAGTGGCACGCACAGCTGGCCAGCGTGGGGTAGCCCTTACGCTCTCACTTGTGCAGGATGGTCACGACAGTGAAGATTCCCCAGACTTTCATGTGAATAGTAGGAAATAATTTAGTGCACTCCATGCTGGGACAAAGCATACAGGATTAAAAGCTGCATATGACCTACGGAGGATCAAGGGAAGATTTACAGCATGGAGAGTAATTTCAGGTACTTTTTTAGAACAAAAATATGTGTTGGAGGGAACTGCCTGTCCTGGTTTGACATAGATGCATCATTCGAAGCGCTACAGGCCTCTGCAAACACCTAAACCTGGATAGTCAGTTCAGCAAAATTGTGAGCTACTTATTAAGTTTAATCATTGGTGTTTATAGAGCTGATTAGTGCTGTTGGGTACCACTGATGTCGATATCTGATATACCACCAGTGACGTACTAAGTGAGGCCTTGATTTCTCAAGGTTCATTATGTAATTAGTTTGTACTTTTTACTCGGTGTTTTTTACTGTAATGTCTTCATATCAGCTGCAAAATCTGTAACATAATTTTCACAGATAATTTATCAGAGAGTGCAGAAATTCTGCAGTGCTAATTAAGTATAAGAAATATACTCGTTGGGCTTGTGAATATGCATATAATTTGATACGAGCTTGAGTGCCAGCCTGTTTAAGGAGTTTGTATCAGTACGAATTCATTCCTGTTTTGGAAAACGTGTGGTTGTTTTTAGTATGTTCCAGCACATGTGGATGCATTATAATTATTTATTTATATGAAGATAAATTCTGCTGTTTCATCAAATCTCCGATTTGGAGCGTCTTGCAGGGGTAGTTCACCAAAATCAGGGTTGTTACTTGTCGATTTGATCTCCTGTGATTCGTCTGTCCGCGGGTCCGCAGGCTTCCTAAGGCCTTTCTCCCGCCTGCGCCCCAGGCATCTCCTGGCTTCCTGCACAGCTCGTGGTGCAGTGTCCTGGCAGAGCAGAGTCTTGCGCTTTCGGTGTAGCCTAGGCCAGGGCAGAAAATGAACGTTTTTCCATGTAGCTCCTTCAGAGGCTTTACTCTTCCTAGCATGCGTCCTTCGTTGTTCAGGAATCCGTCCAGCTCGTCGAGGATTTGCAGAGCCGCTGCTCACGCTGTTGTGCTGCAGTGCAGGTGAACGTTTTGGAGACCACCTGGCCAGTGTCCATGGCTTCATATGCTGCCTTTGGCCTGGCAGGGAACAGGGGGAGCCTGTTATGAAATGGGCTCTGACAAATCCCCTTGGTCTTGACGTACAGGCTGGATGTAATTGCGTAGCTTATTTACTGTGAGTTAATAGAGTTAGTGTTTAACATTCATTGTGTTTGATTAACGAGGGCCTTGCTGTTCCTTTGCTGAAGGAAAGGACAGATGTGTCCATGGTCCACTAGTTCCACTTAAACAAACACAAAGAAATTGAGTTTCAAATCACTTTCAAGGACATATTTCATCAAGGGGACAATGCGTAGCCTTTAATCTGAAATCAGATGTCAGAAGTGGAAAGGACTACACTTCTTCCATCATAGGTGAGAGAGCAGCTGTCCTTGAGCATGTAGCTCTCCGTACTGCCCACTGTGCAGAGGCAGGGGGGAGAGGCAGCAGCCCTGGCGATGGCAGGTTTGCATTGCCTTGGTATTTTTGTGCTGCTCAAGCATGTCACATGTCCCTCGCTTCAGGTTCTCTTCCAGGAGCTTACTGTGCCCAAAGCAGATCCCATCTAATCTAACTGATGGGTGCTTGTGTCATCTTTGGCTTGTGCACTACTGACTGCTGGCCACTGCATGTTATTTGCTGCCATTTACAGCAGCTTGGGTTCTGTATGCCAAACATGCACACGTATTAGTCAGTTCATCCTTTCCTATGCTTTAATTGACGGTTTGGATTGTGAGTCTTTTCACCAAGTCCTGCAACGTGAAGGTTGTTTGAACCTCGACCGGGTTTATGTTGCAGTAGCCGGGTTCAGTGTGGTGCCAGGAGGCTGCCCTGGTGCCGCTGGTTCTCCAGCTGCACGTGGCTTGCTGTGGGGCTGGGGAGCCGGGAGGAGGCTCCGCAGCGACCCGCTTGCTGCAGGCACGGGGCTGGCCTCGAGCTCAGGCCGCTTGGCTCCTTCAGAGCAAACCCAGAGCAAGGCGAGCACGGCTCGTTGTCGGGAAATTGAGTTCAGGGGCCTGACTGGTAACAATAGCGTGGAGTTTTGTTAGAGAAAGAATGGCAAGATGTGAAAGGTTTTAATTGTCATGAAGCAGAGCTCAAAAGCAAATTCCCTTTTATCAGATAGGTCTTGCGTGTATGAACTTAATATTGTGATAAAATGCATAAAAATAGTCAATGATTCAGGTTACTGGTAAGCAGAGTTCCCGTTGACTTGACTGAAAAATTATCCACCAGCGCTCTAATATTTGCAGCTCATCAGGTAAATACAGAGATTGTCACTGCAGTAATGGCTTCCGAAGATTTGTTTAACTCGTTAGCTCTAATGAACTGAAGAAGTTCTGACTTTATTTACACTAAGAAAGCAGGCAATATCCACACGAGTGCTGCCACTGCTGACAGTTCAGCTGATGGTGCATGTAACAAGGTATTTTTATATAATGGTTTTATAGGGCAGAGACTCTAAAGCTAGACCCTCTATGCTAAGAAATGTGAGCATTACTGGTGCTGAAAAGATTGATCTGTAAGTGTAATTGCATGGTATTTTTCAGCTAATATTACTAAGGAAAACTTGAAAGCTAACCAAAGGATAACTTCTTGCAGTCTTCTGCTGCCAGAGTGGCTTGTTTTATCTGCAAAGACAGTCCCCTAGTTTGGATAGTCGAGAGCCCATAGTAGTGCTCATTCCTGTTGTGATGTTGCTCTTTCAATTTGACCAAATAAAATATTTCAGGACAAGAGGTTGGGCAGTCAGGCCACCCCTGCAGTCCCCATAAGAGTTTCCATCTCAGGTTTTAGCTGGTAGGAAACTCTTCCTCCTCTCCTATGCAGCAGAGGATGGTAACGTGCTGTCACGTGAGGCCTAGATGAGGACACCTCCTCAGCAGAGAAGAAATCATCAGCAATTGCTTATCGCTGTCATACATGGCTGTTCAAAAGATGAATGAACTACAAAGCTTTCTTCCGTTAGATGGAGCAGAGTTTTTCACATAGCTTCTAAGGCAATGGTGCTTAAACCATGCCAACTTGATTTCAGGAACATGGCATAGACATGTAAGTGTAATCTGTAGGGGATCCTTCGTATGATTAACTGCCACTTCAAGTTCTCACTAAACTTGTCAACCAAAATGTCATTTCCACAGCTACTAAAGCTACCATGATAATGAATTCATTTAGGAGAAGTTGCATGTTTTTGCCTTATACAAACTTAGAGTATATTCTCACAGCTAGGCTGGGGACTCATCCTACCCTGTATACTGAAATTGTACGTGTGAGTCTTCAGTATTTGGTACAATGGTTGTGCATCCTACTTATTCAAGATGTGCATTTGTGAATCTAACAAGCATAAAAATTTGGAAGAATACAAAGAAACTGAAAATACTTTTGAAACTTTATTGAGCAACAAATTTTGAGATGCCCTACTCCCCATTAAGTATCAGAAAAATAATGAGGATGAATTGCATCCCAGCAAATGTCAGTAAACACTGATGGAGCACTGAAATTCATTATTGAGAATCATTTTTATTAATAATTTATTCAGAACAATATACGTTTGGTATAGTTTTAAGATAGCTCTGCAGTAGAAATCTAACACAAAACTAAAACCACCCCCTGCATGCGTGCCAGTGTTTTGAGAGAGTAGCTTTGCCAGGTATTGGATTGCTGAAGAGCAGCTCAACCTGTATTTATTATACATTGCCAAAGCAGGGTCTTTACAGCCAGCCCGGGTTGTGCATAAAGCATTGGACCTTCTGCGAGTGTTTTCTGAGAAGTATGCTAGAAAAAAAAAGATAAGTCTGATACATGTTGCTCCTACTGCAGGTTACTTCTCTATTGACAACTTAGTGGCATGTATCCAGCTGTGGTGGCTCCTTTATTGAGTTTTGCTTTGGGGGATTTTTAGCAGTGAATCCAAACAGAAAGCAAGTACTCGGAACTAATAGCCTGACAAATATGTTAAACTGCTTTCTGTGCTGACTGTGGTTTGCCCGTTTACCCTGCTACAGCTCTTGTTGACATTCATTACCCAGCAGTATTGGAGAGGGTGCTTCAAATTAGCTCTGTATCTAGAAACTGTGTGGAAACAATTAGCAAATGTTCATTTTAGGGATTCCTGCCACACATTAGTGTGCATGACAGTTAACAACTGGCTATTGTTGGACATGAACGCTACTACAGTCACTGTTTTCTGCTCCTGGCAAAAGAAGATTGTGCATTTTCTGAACCTGCTGGCAATGACATGTTTTACTGGAGCAGCACATTCCAGGATTTCATAGCAGAGCTTCCAGCTGCTATTGGAAATCTTTCAGAGCATCTAAATCTGGACTCTGCATAGGTCTTATCACAGCTTGTGAAACACCAGACCAGCACCAAAGAGGTGGATTTATCTGACTCTCTCATCATCTGCAGTGTTACACAGCAGCGCTTGCATCACGTATCTCCTGCTGGAATAGTAGACCATCACGAGCCTGCTTTTGAAGAGATGTTGTCTTTAAGCAGAAAACCCCAGGAGCAGTGCTGAATCAAAGCCTCTTAAGATATTTCTGTGCAAGTACTTGTGAAGCTGCTGTTAGTGGTCCAGATTCCCAAGCAACAGGAACGAGATGTTGAAGCCATGAACCCTGTTAGTTTTCTACGCTCTCACATAGTGCCCTGCAGCTGCAGCAGCTCCCATTGATTGAATTGTGGTGTCTTGTGGAAAATTATATGGGGGGACATTCACAAAAGCTAACTTAAAGTGGTATCCTTGGATACTGTCAGTAGACAGCAGCGTGTGTGTCCTCCAGTGTGTGGTCAAAGGCCAAGGTCAATCTTTAGGTGATCTGAATCACCCTTTAAGGAATTGTTTCTTTTTCTGCCATCTAGGAAGCTCATAACTTTGTACCCTGTGGCTAAAGTTAGTCTTCGTGATACCTGGATTCCTCAACATGGACTGAGGGGTCTAAATTGTCTTCTTATTGCTAAAAAAGAAAAAAACAGCTTTTTTATTAATGAGTTTATCTTATGGCAATTGAGACCACTAGTGATCTTTTTTGGTGCTACTGTAGTATCTATAGGATATGTATGTATGTAGAAATAGAATATGGCTTTTTTTTCCATTAAGACAGACCAGTTAATTTAAAAAACTTCTAGGCACAGAACATGTTGAATCTGAGAGGTTTGTTCAATGCTGATATTTCTTCAAATACACTGCATATTGTAAAACCTAGTGCAGAATGATCCATTTTCCATAATGCACTGGGGTGGTCTGCTGCTGCAGAGATTGGTATGCAGGTCAGCTGCTGTGGTGCACAAATCCTGAAGAAAAGCTTGCTGAGGTAAATATTATGGTTAGTGCTTCCCTTGACAGTAGCTTGAATTTGAAGCTGAAGGTACCTGCGTTCACTGTCAGCTTGCCACATCAGCACATCTCCCAGGAGCAAGTGCAAAAGCTGATTGAGATGGGTGCTTCGTGGCCTCTGGACCCAGAACACATCCATCTCAAGACACAACGCGCCTGACAAATATATACGCAGGGTGAAAAAAGGTTAGGTGACTTGAAAGTGTTTTGATAACTCTGTGTTCTGGAGAAGTTTGATGATTCATCTGTTTCTCAGTCCCAGTTTGTCTTTCTTTCACTGAGTCATGAAGTGTAAGAATATTCTGGTGTGTGATGTGCTTTTTGGTCTCACAGAGGACCACGTATCTAACCAAGTGTAACTAGTGTGACCTTAGTGCGTGGGCAGGAAGTGAACAATTAGAGTGAGTGAATGGTAATATATTCATAGCACATGATACCGTAGTGATTTTCTGGCAGATTGATTGCTTCAGCCAGGCTGAAGGGACTGGCTGCCAAGGATTTATATTGGCTAGCGAAAAGCACTCGTAATAATAGTTCCTTCCAGTAAAAATGACAAAATGCTGGAGGTCAAAGCACATAAAGCAGCAAGCAAAATAAAAATGACTCTGTCATGACTGTATTCCATCCTAGGTGAAGAGAAGCTGGTCCAGCACTCTAAAATATCGGGCAGAGGCTTGGTTGTGTTGGCCTATGTTGCACTACATTAAGAGTGGGGAGGAAAAAAAGTTGTTATTTTGGAATGATTTCCTGATAAGGAACTACTACCAGGAAGGTTATAGGGTTGTAGTAAAAGCTACTTCACAGAACTTGTCCTCACTAAAGAGGTAATTTGAAATGCTTGCACTCAAGTTAAGGCCCCTTAGGTTAACGTGGCTTGCATGAGGAAAGCTGTCCCAGGAATTAGCACCTAGCAATACCGAGCAGTTGTGGTAAATGGTTAATGGTAAATGATGTGGTGTTTCCTGAGGCTTCAGCTTGTTCATAGAGATGGGTCAGCTAACTGCAGTGCAAGGTGTAACTGTCGTTGCCTTAATGAGTGTTGTTGTTGGTTGTGGGCATTTTATTGGGAAAAAGAGGATTTGAGTCAGGAGCATGTGTGTTAACCAAAGCTAACTGTGCAGTAGGAAAAGCCATGCACATCTTAATGATGCTGGTACTTTTGGAATGTAAGTGAACAGGATGGCACTGGAGAATCTGTGTAAGGATGAAGAACATGGAGAGCAGGCCCTGATTTTGAAAACTGTTGTATATCCAGCCTCCCTGGGAAATCTTGGGTTTTGGCTGTTCAAGATCAGGCTCTGTTGTCTGGTTTACAGCTCTGTTGATGGTTATGGGTTTGGCTTGAAGACTTGATGAAATCGTGTTATCTGACTGGGAGGTTTGAAGAGGATTGAGGAAGTCTCAGGCAGTCACATGGCTGTCCTTGAGGGTCCCATATGTCCTCCCTGACGCAGGCCGGAAGAGATAGTGTCTCTGTCTGCAGCAGGAGACAGAACTGGCCAGGATATTTCCCCAGAAACTTGCAGTGTTTTCTCCTTTTGCTGAGGCCTTTTGGGGAAAGTTAGTATCAGGACTTAATTGTTTCATGGAAGTACACTAGAGTTTCATGAGTGAAAGCAAGAAAGCAGAGCTTCAGTTTGCAGACTGACTTCTGCTTATATTTGCTACAAGGGATTCCCCTTGTATGCTTAAATATGCTTAAATAACAGAAGGGCTGTCACAGAAGTGACAGCCAAGTGTATGACACAGGAGGAACTAGCAAGTAAGCTATTAGCTACTGCTATAAAAATACAGAACAAGGGCACTGCTGGTACACCGAAGGGCAGAATATTACTTTGCATTTCTTTTTCTGACAATATTGGTTAAAATCTTCGTGTCTACTGAGGAGTAGTTATTGAGGAATGTTAAAATTTTCTATAAAAATATTTTATGAAGTGATATAAATTGAAGAATATTTGCCTGCACAGCTGGAATAGTATGCCTAAATTGTGGTCATGTCTCCTGAGTAAATAACTCAGGTAGTTGTTTGCAATATATATCATCTTACTCAACAGCTACTCAAGTGTAACAGTTCAGTACAAGTTTGTGAACATATTTGGGAGAATGTTTTGTGAATTAGATTTAAAATAGATGAAAAAAGGACAGAAGAGAATCCCTCTTGTTGAATTTCCATGTTTAACTTAATCCAGGACAGGCCAAGATCATTTTAGATCAAAGACAGGATCATAATCCTCTTTTGGTAATAATTAGGAAGCTGTGTCTGTGCTCAGGACTATGTGGAGGCCGCAGATTGGTTTAATCCAGCTGGTGATTTAGCTGTACATCTTCTTGTTCTCTCTTTTTTTTTTTCCCTTTGTATACCATCAAAAATTAAGTAATTACATCTGTATTATCTTCTATTCTTCAAAGAAGTGGCATATTTCTGGGTTAGGGTAGAAAATAGAAGAGAAGAAGGAGAAGGTAGTCACTAAGGTCTGATAGTTTGTACACACATCTGTGTTTTAGTAGAGTGTGAGGACTTCTCTGTTTGGTGGAGGGTGTTTTCTTTTGGACCTATATATTTTTACTTGGAAAGCTCTACTATATATAACATTGTAGTGGTGTAGAGGTTCCTTGTGCCAGTGCAATGTATTGCCCATCCCACTGAGGTACAAGCCTGTTGGTTCAAGCAACTTCATGCTGGTATGTTTTAACCCACTGGAGGTGCTACTTTAATAGGTACAACTGTCAGGCGTGTGCATAGTAATCCGACATGGTGGTCTTAGATAGTCAGAACTGAGCTTAGATATTCAGAGTCATAGCAACGTGCAGCTGTCCTTCAGTTCGGTCTTGCCATATCTACAGAGCTAGCACTGGTCACTGGTAGCGACTTTGCCATAAGCCACTTCATTATTTAACTCTTTTAGTTAGTTCCTAGCTAAGTTTGGGAATAGTTTCATTATTGTGAATGCCTTGATTTAGAGGGGAGGAAAAAGTATTTGGCTGAGGTTTCCAAAAACATCTGCCACCTTTTGGCAATGAACTGCCTCCATATGGGGAGTCAGTCTCCCTAGGCCTTTACATTTTAGTGCTGCAGTTAACTAATGATGTAGTCAAGAGCCTGTTTAAGATTGAAGAGTCCCATTTTATTGCTATAAGGTATCCAAGGCTGTGCTAATACCCTCAGGCCATTCTTCAGGGCAGGAGAGACCTCTGACACGGTAACCAGTTTCACAGATTTCTGTCTGCAGTGCAGAGCAAATGCTGAGCAAAAAGCAGCTGACAGCCCCGAAACAAATTGTTTGGCAACCTCAGATATCTTTGAAGTCATGTGTAGTGGGTAGAGCAAACAAGCCCCCCGATGATGAACATGGGCTGAAACACCCAGAATGGGTATGTTGCGTGCCAAAAAGCTGAGGCTAGAACCTTTGCCCACAAGTGCACGGTTCCATCTTTTGCCTAGAATATCCTCATGCTGAGGGAACACTAACACAGAAGGAACAATCTTGAAGATCTCAGTATTGATCACATACTCAGTATCCCCTGGAGCCAGCTACTGCTTCTCTGGAAGGCTCAAATTTATCTCCCTTTTTAAGGGACATAGAGTTTTTGTTTGCATGTTTCAGGGCGTATGGTGCTAGGTGATCTTATTCTAGAATTGTGCACAGAGGAGATTTAATTTTCAATACTTCCTTACTTTGTTCTCTTTGTCCCTGTAAGAACTTCCCTGTCCTGTGAGGTATTATCCAGGAAGAGAATTCCTGTAATTAGGAACAGAGGAAATTGAGAGTGTGAAATTCTAGGAAGAGCAGTTATCCAGAATTATTTTCTTGTCTAGAGGAAGAAAAGGATGTAGTGTTCTGTTCTAAACTTTTAATTTTGCAAATACCTTCAGTAGTTGAAATGCAAGATGGATTTCCATGCCAGATCTTCTAGCCTGGTTTGTTGTTCTCTTCTGAGACAAATACTTCTGTATCCCGTGTCCCCGCTTCCATAGGAAATACCACTGGTCAGTGGGAGAATCTCTTATTAGTGCAGCGTGTTTTCACTAAATTCCTCATTCTCCTATTGATCTTCTGCAGGAGACTGTAATCTGGAAGCCAGGCAAGGTGACAAATGGCTCCATTGCTTTAGTTGCTCAGTTTCTTTCAGGGCAGTGGCTCACATTTCAGCTGGAGTTTGGAATTCAGAATGTTTCTTTTCCTGTGATTTTGCTGTAACAGTAAAGCAAAAATTATCTGAAATGTAAAGCTATTCTTTTGCAAAACTGATTACAACAGCCTGGTATAAGCAACAAACCAAATTTGCTTTAGGGAGTTATAGTCGATCTTTAAATGAATTAGCATTTATGTGAAATTAAATCAATAATATCAAACTGTAGGTACATTGAAGATTCAGACCATGAAGTTAGGCAGCATAACAGCTCTGGAAGTGTAAAGCATTTAAGCAGTTCAGCAGCCCTTCAAGGCTCTCTGCTCATCAGATTTGCTTTGTGAGTCTTTTTGTTGTTGTTATTCTGCCTTTTTTTTTGTACAGTGGGTGGGATTCATATACCCCAAAATAGATGTTTACAGTAGAAAAGTTGATGTCTGAGGTAGTACGTTATTAGTCGATAGAGAGAAATAAGCACCTGTAGGATGCAAATCATTTTATTCTAAAGTACACATTTAGAAAAGCTCACCTAAATCATACCCTACAAGCGTTTATTTCTCTTCATTGACTCCAAAGAGGGCCTAAGATGATGGCTTGGTTGTAGACATCTGTGCTGAATATGTGTAATGTTAGGTGGGAATTATCTTACCAAAATGGCTCAAGTTCTTTTTTCTAGAACACTAGTTTCATGCAATCATGCTTTAGCTAAATATTGCTATTGAAGATAGTATTTGCTAAAATGCTGGTACTCAAGTTCAAGCACCTCTTACACCCACTCGTGTGTATTTGCATCTCATGAAGTATTACAGAAAACTGAAGTAAGGAGGCAGAAAACACTAGGGTAATAAAATATGAAAGAAGAGGAAATGGTGTTTAGAGAAAATACTCTGATGAAATGAAAATACTCTTCTGTCTACCTATCTGAATCAAAACATAGATGAGGGCCCTAGGGGTGTCTGGTTTGTAAGTCAAGCTAGCAGTGACCTTCTTACAGAAGCTGTAGGACTACCAAAGCACTGATCATTTTTGGCCAAAGTAATCTAGCAGAAATGCCCCTTCTCTGAAACATACTTGGCCCTTTATGGCTGCAATCCGCCAGCCAGTCCTCAAAGAGGATCTAAGCAGGGTGTAGATCATGTAATCTGCTGAATGGTCCAGTCTGGGAAAAGAGTTAGGAATGTAACTTTCAGTTAGTGGAGAGAATTTCTTCTTCTTTTCCTCCTCCTCCAGATCATGAGTTGGATCTCATGTGGGATCCAACAAACATAAAAAGTATAGAAGTGATAAGAGAGGCAGTCTGGTTGTCTGGTGCATGTGCCAGAGTCTGGCTAGTGTCACCGAGCAGGGACTCGAGTCCTAGCCAGGGGGAGGCTCCACTGATGCATTCCCCATTGCAGCAGGAGTTCTAGTGCAGAGCAGGGATTCTTGGGGGGAAAAAAGCCATTTTCTGGGTTTCATCTGTGTAGTTTACAGTATTGGGTGTCAGCTGTATTAGCAGAAGACTGCTTTGCTGGTTGAACTGTGCCTCCATGAGGGAAGCTTTACCAGCTATATCCGTATTTTGTCATATCTTGAAGTGCTGGAATAAATGTATGTAAATCTTCAGATACCTTTAAAAGCTGAAGAGTAAATATTCATCATCTCTAAGATTAAGGAGCCTAATTGTGTTTTATAAGAAATACCCTCCTGAACTCCAGCTCCTTCTTATCTGGTACAATAACTTGGTAAATGATTCTGTGTAGGAGGCTCTTAATCATTCTGTTAAAGCACTCTCACTGACACAAGCATCCTTTATGGAGGATGCTTAGATTTTCTTGACTGTCATTCAGCTGGTCAGCAGATAGCCTCTTTATCCTAGTATTCTCGAAAGTTTTCCAAATACAACTTAACCTTATCTAAATTGGATGTTCTAAAGGCTGTTCAGAAGGCTTTTTTACTTGCATTTCAGGGTTAGTGACAGTACCTACTTGCTGAGATTTTTTTCTTTTTCTTCAGGAAATAGGAGCAAAAAAAAAAAAAACTTTAAAAAATAGCACAGCACCTAAAGCTTTCAGAACCCAGCTGTAATTTAATTCACACAGACAAGCTTCATTAAAAGAGTATTAATATTGTGACCTTAGGCGCTGAGAGCAGGGAAACATGGGAAAGGATTAAATACCAAATGAGTGCACACAACAGGTAACTCTAAGCAGGTTTTCCATCATGCCTAGCTGTTTATCCATTAACAGATTTAGGCTTAATGCTAAATCACAAGATTTACAGTTTGTATGGGAATGCTTCGGTTTTAGTTTCTGCTTTAAAAGTTGCACCTTAATCGTAAAATGACTGGGACCAAAACTAACTTCCAATAAAGAAACTTGATCCGTCTGCTTTACTGGGAACTTATTCACTGGAAGCTTCTCTCGTATTGGCAACTTTCAGATAAACTTTTCTGTTCATTACACAAAAATACCAAACCTAATACCCCAAATTACCAAGACCTACAGACCGTCAGCAATGTAAAACTGGAGTATCCAAGTCAAATCACCAGCTGTGATTAAATTGTGGGGAGCTGGCGTAACCATTGGTAATCTCCTGGAAATACAAGAATTTTCCCCGTGCAGGTGACTACGAGGAAGGTTCAGCCTGCTGAGCTGAGCGTGCGTGAGGCAGAGGATGCTCAGCCTCCTCATGCAGTCCCTTGGCAAACCTTCCTGCTTCGTATTCCCCTGCTGCACTGAATGGATACCTTGCAAAGAAATGCTCCTAATGAAATGTTTGTTTCTCTCTACCAGGGTATCTGTCTATTGCTTTATGGTACAGCCCTATCATGCAGTATCTCCAAGTGTTTGTTTTTCCGATTATTGAAGCTTTAGAAAAAAATGAAACAAGTCTCTGTAGAATCCAAGAATTCCTGGAATGAAAACTGAAAAGAAACAAATTGATGTCCTTTTTTTTTTTTTCTCTCTGCTTTTTCAATAAAAAAAGAAAATGTATTTGAGGTTATTTACAGTCAGTGAGGATGCTTGCAAATTGTATCCATGGAACAAATAGCTTTAACAGAGGGTGGCTGTGATGTGCTGCTTCGTGCTTATAAGCCAGCCTGCAGAGCAGGCTTCCACTTGGGAAATTTCTCCCTGTTTTTCCATCAATGAGAAGAAATTGCACATCATTGCAGGAAATAAACACAGGGAGCAGGGGGACCTTCAATTAGCTTGCATAGCACAGGCGTTTTTTGGATTTGGAACCTTTTGATAATCCTTCCTTGACACACTAGTCAGACCTCTTCATAGAGTACTGCCAGATATATATATTTTTTTCCTAGCTAGTCTATAATAAGGCTTTTTGTTAGCATACTACAACAAATTTGTTTTATGGTGTGCTTATATAAACACATGAAGCTTGCTCCTGTTAACATAAGGATTTGTATGCAAGCATTTTGTTAACTATTCTCTAGTAATTATAGTCTACAAAGCATTAGTGTGTATTTTTAGTGTACTAGTTGCTCTCTCTCTGCTATAAGTGACTTAAAATGGACATCTCACTTGCTGTTGAATCTGGATACCTGCATAGCATGATGGGCACAGATTGAGACCCATGCTCATGCTGCATCGTAAGCAACTAGGATGTATGTATTTATTTTCTGCATAGCTTAGCCAGCGTATGCAGGCCTGTTGTCACCAGTGTTATCCCCTCACCCATTTTCATCCCTACACTCAAATTCAAACCCACCTCAGGTTTTCCTTCAACAGGAGGATATCTAGCCTCAGCCTCTTCTTCTGTTAGTGTATTCTCTCCCTTTACCTGATCTTCCAGTTTGCGTTTCTGGACAAGGCTGAACAGAAATCTCTAAGAGACAATCTCCTAAAGAAATGTTCATTTCTCTTCAGCTCTTGTCTTGCATTATGACTGTACCCTGTAGTGAGGCATTTACTCTTGTGGCACTTCTGTTTGTTAGACAAGGACATGGATTCCTGTCATTGAGATCACTGGAACAGCAGAAGGAGAGCTCTTCTACGCAGCGTTTTGAGGCCTTAGTCAAGCTAATGAGCTGTCCCCGTGCTTCAATGCTTGGCCCCCACGGGCTGCATCCTGGCACCCTGCCAACACCACCTGCCTTGACCTGACCGGGTGCTACTCGCATCAAGCCAAGTCAGTTCGCCAAAATGGCAGAAAAGTGACTTGTTTGAACAGGAGCATGTGTTCTTTTTGCTGCTCTAGTGAGATGAACTGGTGTATTTTGTGGTTAGAAGAGCAGCAGATTCAGCACTGGGCTGTTAGATTAGTGTTATAAAATCTGTTTAAATGGAACTTGCAGTTTCATCTTTTGGGCAGATCGCTGAATGACTCTATGTGAACAGCCTGTAAAGGAAAAAAAGGCTTCTGACATTTGGTGAGTTACCTTTCCTGCCTTTGCCATTCTCTGTGAGCCTGTGTTGGGCACACAACAGTCAACAAAAATACGACCTCCCCAAAATAGGCAAAAAGTGTTTGTCCCAACCCCGTCTAGAAGAGAGATCCATGGCAGCCCCACTGTCTAGGGCGAAAGCATTCAGTCTTCACCCAGCACTTTTACAAATGCAGCTCGGAATAGTAGGGAGAAACTGTCTGAGCATTTGTTATTGTCCCTTGAACTTCAAAAACTAAGGTTAAGCCTCAAGGCTCAGAATATTGCATCCCACTGGTTCAAACAGTTTCGCAACACACAAAGTATACACCTCCACAGCTGTAAACCATGAAACCCTCAAGCTCTCCATGCCTAGAACCAATGTTTCATTCTCTCAGCTCAGTAGTAGCTGAAGTATTTTTTGGCTAGCCTGGGGTGATGCAGATTGCTCATAAAACACCAGCTGCTTTAATGTTGATAAGGCTATCATATTAGTATGTGGGAAATCAGTGCTTTAATGGTAATCTAAGAAAAAAAAAAAAAGGTCAAATGAATAAACAGCAATCACAAAGAAGAAAGAAGAAACACAGCATCTTCAAAAGAAGAAGTTGGGCATGCTTCAGTTAAGCAGCTCTCTAAATGCTTTGCATACCTGGGCTGCTGGTGTGCTTTTTTACACTGGATGTTGGTTTACCTGCAGAGTGTAGATCTGCACCATGGACTAAATTCTGAGCCCTACAGCAATGGGCATTTCCTTTTGCTTCTAAAAGGAGACCATGCATCTAAAGACTTAGAGAGAGTCAAACAGGACATCAGCCTTAGGCAGTGTTGGCTTATAGTGCTGTTGTCTTGCTCTGCATGGTGCCTTTGGGTGCATTGATCCACTCATCCTGGAAAACTAGAGAAAAGAATCCTAGCTTGCAGTTCAGGTAATATTTAGGATGACATTTAAACACACTTGTAAGCATTGAAGAGCCTATGCATGCTTCAATGGGAAATAATGTGTTCCTAGAATACTTTTTGATTCTTTGCCCAGGGCTCCAAGTTGCAAACTTAATCAAAAAAAGTGTAGGAAGAAGGTGCAAGACTTATAAATGTCCCTTTGTGTTGCAAGGCAGCAGTAGGAATCTGACTCTTGGCTGGTGATTCTTTTTACAGTCTTGGCTTACAAAGGGAACGGGCATTTCCATGATGTGAATATCAGTACTCTCAGGTTCTTATAAGCAAATACAGGAAGTTCATCTAAATAATAACTAGGCATTTTTTTGCCATACATCAAGGTCAGCGCACAAACTGTCAGGGTACTCTCTAGTTTTCTGCGGCCAGTGGGAAGTTGGCTACCTTGTGTTAGCTAATGTGATTTAGGACAAGAGTTGGCCCCAAGGTGCGCCAGAGAAGGTTCAGATTAGATACTAGGAAAAATTTCTACACGGAAAGAGAGGTGAAGCATTGGAACAGGCTGCCCAGGGAAGTGGTGGAGCCCCCATCACCGCCAGTGCTCAAGAAACTTGTGGACATGGGGGACATGGTTTAGCTGGCAGGGTGGGGATGGGTTTACAGCTGGACTCGATGATCTTGAAGGCCTTTTCCAGTCATCATGATTCTATAATTCTGTGATTTAAGATATACTTTTTTTTCTGCATGAAGCTGTGGTCTGCAAGCTCTTACTGTAGGTGAAGACATAATACGAAGAAGTTTTAGTTTAAGGGTTCAGACACTTACCAGTGTATTCTTTCTGTGCTTCTGTTTTGTAACAAAAATCGCACAAGTAGCTAAATCTCATATGCCCTAATATTTTTGAATCAAAGGTTACGCATTTTTCAAAATTCATGTCAATTCAATTCATACCACTGCAGACTATTTGTGTTAATAAATGGAAGAGGCCAATAGGCCTGTCTCAACAGAAGGAAGAGAAAATGTAATTTATGTTATGGCAAAATGGATTCCTGACATAGTTGATTTGTCTCTGCTTACAAAAAAAAGTCTCTAATGTTGCAAGTTTTTTACTAGTATCAAGAATAGGCAAAACAAAAGGCAATTCCTGTTAGTTATTATGTTGTATTTTCCTAGTAATGGCAGACCTGTTCAGAAGCTTATCTGTCAGACAGCTGTGGATAGTTATTTAACTTTAAAGTATTCATCTTTATCAGAGTCACATTCATCTGCTTGGACATTGTAAATCAATAATTGGGAATGACTTGGGGGACATTGTGGCAAAACAGTGTCTCAGAACATAGTCATTAACAAAGAGGATGTTTTATATGTTTTTTAAAGTTAGCTAAATAGCTAACTTAATAGCTAGCTACAGTTTGCTGCAAAATATATCCTGTTAGTGATTTGAATTTCTAAGGACATCCTTTTTTAAATTTGGGTTTAGGCAAAAATATATTTATGCTTTGGGCTAAAAGAATTGTTATATTTAGAAATTATGGCAAAACTTCCCAGTACAATACATGGATGACCGTTCATGCATTATATGTGAGTACATTCTGTGTTATTTATATCTTCCAGAAAAGATCACATGCTGTGCCCAAAAGCTGTGCTTGAACCACAGCGAAGCTTTTTAGACAAAATCCATCTTGATTTGATATCGCTGATGAAACATAACACATTTTTTTCAGTGGTTCGTCGCCCTCTTTGGTTAAAATTAAATCATAAATAAGAAAGTGTGCTTCGTGTCCTTTCTGAATTCATTTATATTCAGCTTTCAAGTGCTGGACCTCTAGTAGTTAGGCAGGACATAAACCTTTTTACTGTCAAACTTCTGTTTCTCCCATTAGATGCAAGACTATGATTAAGTCCAAACCCCTTAACCTTCCTTTGATGAGCTAAGTAGATTAACCTCCTGGAGTCTTTCACTGCGAGGCATGGCTTCTAATTCTTTAATCATTCCCTAGGCCCCGTTATGAGCCTGTCCAATTTCTCAGCATTTTTCATGAAATTTGGATGGCTGAACTAGGCACAGCCTTCCAGGCAGGATCATACTGGTGCCAAAAACAGAAGTAAAATATTGCACTTTTGTCTCCCTTAATCAGGTCTTACAAGTAAATGAGGAGTTGTCTCAGCCAAATTTATGAAATGAAACCCAGAGCCACTGTCCTACCCTTGAGATGTAGCATTACCCCTTTTCCCATGCTGTGTCTTGGATAGCATCCTGATTCTTATTCATGGTCCTGCTCTGCGGACTCACTGCAAGGGGCTTCATGGCTCTGGCCGGCTTCAGTTCAGCCTTCATGTAAAGCCCTCTGCTCTGTGCAGCGTGTGAGATGTTTTTGTCCAGTCGCGCTCCGTTCCAGAGCAGACACGTAACCTGTTGCAGCAGCCGTACACAGGCGCTGCGAGCCCCGACACGAGGCAGCGCGCGGTGCTGGTGACTGGGTTGCTCCTGCATCCCGGCGCGCTCCCGATGGGCTGGCCAGCAAGCCGAGCCGCTCCGCGTTGCGCCTCCGTCAGCTGCGAGGGGAGGAGCTGCTAAATCGGCACCAGGCACGGCACGCAGGACTAGACCAATGTTAATATGATGCTCTTAGTTTTCTTTCCAAGCTCTTGAGGAGCTGCGGGTCTCCATCATCCTTTATGTCTCTCTTTTATAATATCACCTTCTATTTCTCTTTGCTGTAGCCACCCTGTTCTCATGGCCCACGGATCTGTTACTATGCAATATTACTTAAGCGTTGTGGTTTGCTTCCTGCTCTAAGCTAAATTCTCTGGTTACTTTTAAAGTCTGAGGGTAAAATCAAAGCTTTGTTGAAGCCAGAGATGCTCTATGGTCAGTATAGCTCTGGCTCTTCCATTAGGTGTTTCTTGCAAGATCTTAACTGAGAAGTTTTAAACAACTAGCTACCTAAGATTATTCATTTTTTCTCCCCTGTATTTTTGAAATGAAGATAATATTTCATATATTGACTACTTGTTTCAACCTCTACACTGTCCTCAACTTTCAGAAGAAGGATGTCACTTGTGTCACTTCAGTGCATAGATCAAGCATAACATGGGGTGCTTTAGTATTTAGTGATAAATGAACATGTGGTTTCATACAAAGAACTCAAGGAAGGTCAATCCTTGGCTTCATTCATCAGCAAAGAATTGTTCCCTCTTGGAAAAGAGGGGAGAAGGCAAATTCAATAGAGCTACCCAAATTCAGTGTCCAGAAAAACTTCTCCAAAACTACTGTGTACAAGTAGGATGCAGTTAATAGCACCAGAATGAATTCAGCTCTGGAGAGCTGCAGGATATTAAATATAGCTTGTTTAGAAGGTACGTTGTGGTCACATTTGCCTTATTGCAGGAGCCTGTTGCCTGAACATTGTTCAGTTTTTCTGATAAGCTGTTGTACAGGCCGTATTTCACAGCTTTATCAAAACAACTTTTTGTTTTAGGATTAAAGAGTCTCCATGATACGAAATTTAAAAGAAACCAAGCAAACAGCAGAATCAGAGTGCTGAAAAACAGGGAGCTGCATTCACGGGCACTCATGGGTCTGCATTTTGTGGCACTTGCAGTGACTTTGGGAATGAACATATAGCTATAGCCGGCAGCACACACAGCAGCAGTAACAGGCAGCAGTTTCTCAGCACCATTTTTGAAGTACCACAGAAAATGCTGCAGAAGCTTTAGAGGTAAAAGCTAGAGAAAGTGGGCATTCTTTTGTCTTGTTCTCATTTCTATACATGAACCATATTCATCTTTACTGCACATCTTGGTCGTGTTTTTTAGGAAAGCATCTTTTTGTGTTTTTTATTTTGGTCATTTTTTCATTAGCAATAGAGTAGTAATATTTCTGAAGCTTAAATTTTATTGTTTTCCTCTTTAATAATAACCTCTTTTGAAAAAGCAATCAGAAAGAAAAGCTGACTGTTCATCAACACTCTATAGTTCAAAATTAGTATTTGCAAATGGGAATGGCCAATAGTTTCATAGAAAAGAAGTCCATGCTAATGAGCTGTCGATTAACTCTCTGATTGTGAAGTTATGTCATATGTGCATTTTAAGAACTATTTGTGTTCAGAGCCTGATAGGTATTCTCACTTGTGCTTTTATATTAGAATCCACCCTGTCACGCTTATGAGATACTCCAGCAAGGGGCAGTGCAGGACACGGAAAGCGGACCTCTCGGCTTGGAGTAAATGAGCTGCTTTCTGATGTTTACCTCAGTTTTGCTTTGTGATTGTTTATTACAGTAGCTCAAGCAAATGAAACGAATTTTGCATTAAACAAATCATCTTCTGCTATTGATTTCTATGTAATTTTTGAGATGGTGCTAGAAAGCAACACCTTTTTGAAGGCAGCTAGCAGTTGTGTATCATCCTGCAGCATTCCTAATACCCTATGGAAGTTGAGGTCAACAGGATACAAAATAAGGGCTGCAGGATCAGGCCTCTAGTTTGCTTGTTGTCGTCTGAAAGACAGCTACATGAAAGGTTTTCAGCAATTTTGCAGCTAGATGAAATTATTAACACGTCCCACATAAATGTCCTGCTACAAGCAGGACACAGGCAGTGATTTCTGAGCTTTATACAAGTCAATAGAAAATGTCAATGAGAACAAATTTTCACATGGAAACTTTTATAGAACTAAACAAGAATTGCAAAAAAATCCTTATCCTAATTCTAATTCTAATATTTTAATAATAATTTAATAAATATTGTAGTGATAAAGAGTTTCAGTTTAATTCTTACCCTTTGCAATCTGATTATGTCATTGATGTGAAATAGAGCATAAAACAGTGCTAAAATTTCTCTGGGATGTTTTGCAGTGTATTTTTAGCTCCAGGTTGTGCTGAAGTAACAACAGCTCTGAGGGTAATGAAGTTTGAAACTTCTGTGCCACAGAATCCTAACTACTTTCCTCTTTTAAGTCCTGAGCTTGTCAAAACCATTTAAAATGTATATATACATATCAACCTCTTTGCTAATGGCACAGCACTGTATGAAATGTCATTAAATTGAAAAGACAGAACAAAATACAAGCTTTTTTCTGGGGTAACTTGGGCACCCTGTTAGCAAAAGGGTGGGTAAATATATCTTGTCAGAATCAGTAATGTCTTTGGCTGGGGACTCGATTTTCAGTTGTTTCCTATTTAGTTTTACTTTTTAGATTTCATCCTAGATTTAGCTATATTTTATACTTGTTTTGCTTCATTGGATTAAAGTAAATGGATTGATATTTTGCAAATGATTCTATGTTCCTCCAGTTTAAGGAAGCCCTATCATATTTTAATCCAGGAGCTTGCATTTTCCACTTGAGAAATGCAAGAGGCTGATTTGAGTTTGGCAGAGTCCTGGGAAGGACAGATACAGATGCACCTTTCTGAGGGTGTGCAGTGATTTTAAAACATCTTTGGTTTTCACACAATTGTTCAGAAGTTTAAAATAGAAATAGCTCCCACATGATTAGCTGTATATTAAACACTCCCAAACTTCTGTTCCTTTTTATATTTCATCTGATTGAATAAAATGCTTATCATCTTTCATGTTTAATGGGAAGTGCTGATGTCCTGAATGGGCTGGGGTTTAATTTTGAGTGCTAGTATGGTAGGTTTGTATCACCTTTTGCAGTCCCTAGTGGGTGCAGCATCTTCTTCAGCAGTATGGTGTTAGCACCACTCAGTGGCTCTGACCCTGGAATGGAAATAATGACAGAAGTCAGTTACATTTATTGTCAGCATTGTGTTGGATCACAAATGCTTCATATTTAAATATATCTTAAAGAGGAGTTAATAACCAAGAGCTAATGGCTTCAGCTTGGCAAGCTCAAGGCCTTGGCTGCGCTTTCCCAGGAAGCCATCTCACTCCCGGGAGTTTTATTAAACTAAAACATGGCCCACAGCAAAGCTGACAGCTCAGCAGTTGGGTCGGCTGCCAACGCAGCCGCACGGGCAGGGCGGGCGGGATGGATGTGGCCATCGCAGCTCCTCAGAGGCAGGGCGAAAGGCAAAGGCTGGGCGAGCGGCGGAGTGCGGCCCGCGCGCTGGAAGGCCGCGGCGGAGCAAGGCCGGGACCTCCGGAAAGGGCAGCCGGGTGCTCCCAACGCTCAGGTTAATTTTCATTTTCCATGCAGACATCAGGGTTTCATTAGGAAGAATGTTCTGGAAGCTGAATTGTAGATCTTCAAGGCGAGAGATGATTAATTAGTGTCTTTAGCAGTGATGAGCACTCCCTGTAAATAGAGCTGACCCGAGACAGGGAGCTTTTCTCGTCGTGTATGATAAACCACTCCACTTACTGGAGTAATGAAATCCTGTCCAGACTACATTAGTATATGTAGTTTGAAAACCAGAAGCCTGATTTTAACTACCCACCTTTTGCTGTGGTCAGTTAACACCAATAAAATGAGCAACTGCTGGGATCAACTGATAAATGAGCCAGTCAAGTGATTTTTAGCAAGTACTTCTGGTTCTTCAGGGAATACACTTTTCAGCTGACTCGTGTGGCATATGTAAGCAATAAAATAGTAACGGTATCTTCTGATTATGCCATTGCAGAATTAATATTTCCATAAGAAACGAAAAAGAATGGTGGTTTGAAATTTGATACCACTTTTGGGAGGTGGATTTTGAAGCATTCATCATTTCTTCGACAGATATCTGACAGAAAAGATGATGTTTGGTCCTGAAGGGACCTTTAAAAATGTACTTTAAAGCTATGCGAATTATAAATGGAATTAATTTGAGTTAAGTTTGGTATTTTATCTACCATTTTGAATAGCAATCAGTGCAGTTGTTTTCAAAATTTGGAAACAGAAGAGTTTGTTTTGGCTTAACTCCAATAGTCAAGACTAAAAGCAATACAAATAAAAATTGACAATCAATCAAATGCATTTTTTTTCACTGCTTTTCTTGATTATTCCTTGTAGTGTTTGGACTGCACTAGCAAACCAAATCTGCAAGTTGGTCTCAGTAACATTCTGCAGCTAGACCTTTTCATCCCAAATAAGCAGATAATAGCCATTTTTTTTACACTCTGAACTCTTTCCTTTCCTTTCCTTTCCTTTCCTTTCCTTTCCTTTCCTTTCCTTTCCTTTCCTTTCCTTTCCTTTCCTTTCCTTTCCTTTCCTTTCCTTTCCTTTCCTTTCCTTTCCTTTCCTTTCCTTTCCTTTCCTTTCCTTTCTTTTCCTCTTCTCTCTCTCTTCTCTCTCTTCTTTCCCTTCCCTTCCCTTCCCTTTTTTCAGATACCCAACAGCCTGATGGAAAACAAGTAATTTTTTGCATGTGATTCTAGCTCTGCAGGGAATATACTTCTCAGATACCTTGAGTGATATATGTAAATGATATAACAGTAATCTTATCTTCTGATTTTGCTTTCTCATCTTGATTGATGCCAACAGAAAAAGCTGCTCTGAAATAACTTTTTGGTCATTCAGACTCCGAAAAAGAATACATACTATTGAGCAGATAGGGATTTTCTCATTTGTTTGCTAGCAGAGTTAATAAAATCTATTTTCTAGCTCCATATGCTGTAGATTCAGAACTGCATCTCTGTACAACAGTAGGAATGTTGTCAGTGGATGCTATGAAAATAAGATCAGACCCAGCTTAAAATAAAGAAGGTGTCAATGCTGGTATATCAACATTAGTAGTGTAATATGGTATTTTTATGGAAGTAGGGTTATGGCAAAGCTATGTAATATTAGTTTCAGACAGAAGAAAGAAGGTCAGTGTGTCATTATATTACAGAGCTCAAGAAAAGAATCTATTTTAACAAATCATACAGATGTGCTAAATTTAAAAAAGAAAAGCCATGGTGAAGATGGTTGTTGAATTCCAGAGAGGGTCGATGATGAGGGTCATAGCAGGAGATGCACGTTAATGGTCTTGGTTTCCTCAAGCTGAGCCCCCCGAGCCGTAACGCAGGGCTTGCCCACAGCGGGTGCCTCCTGCGCCCGTAGACAGCACCTTCCCCACAGCCCGCGAGTCGGGTCAGCCAGCTCTGCCTTGGTCCGCAGCCAAGGCCTGGACTCACTGTCAGCCCTGTTGTGTTTTCCAGTGTCCTTGTAAATTGGCAGAGGTGTACTAGAAATTTCTAAAATCCACAGCTCCTCAAAAGAATTAATATGTGTGTTCTGTCAAGAAAAAAAGTCCAACGTCCAAGGTGTTTTTCTGCCAAATTTCTCTCTTACTGCAGAGAAAGATGTTTTAGAAATGTTGTAATGGCAGGTATATTTTGCAAGTATTTTCAAGGTAGATTGATATTTAGGGATACCCATCAAAGAGTATCTTACCTAATGCACTATTACAACCTTTCTAGCATGTTACTACTGAAGATCATTGAATTAAGAAAAATCTAATTGAATAGTTTAGAGCTGTTATTAATATTGTCTTTGTTTATGTGTACATGTAAATTTATCTATATGCTATAAACAAAATGACTGCAGAGTAATAGTAATTTATTTGCGCCTAGGACGTAATGTGCGATGGAATGAATATCATTACTCAAGCTGAATGGGATTTCATTGAATATCTGCAAATACACTTCAGCAAGGCAGGTGTGGTGCAAAAAAATTTTATAGTCTTTCTGATCAGAAATAATGTATTTCTAGTCTATTTGATATGCTTCATTCCCATCGCCCTGTAATAATACTAAACACAGAAAACTTCATCTCCTTCAATGGGATCTGGTTATAGGAAGGAAATGGTACATGTGCATTAGTCCTTTTAGGATTAGGTGTAAGAGTAAGAAGGAGATATGTGTGGCAGTTGCTAGGCAACGTTCAACTCAAACATATATAGCATACTGTAAATAAACACAGAAAGCCACTGCTGCCTAACCGCAGAGATTATTAAATGAATCCCTTCTCAACTGTGAGGAGACGATTAAAAATTTAAGTTTATAGATGAAATGAATTGGAGCTAGAAAACAGCATATTTAAAACACTTAGGGTTTGATATTTGTTGAAATGTAGGTCAGTCGCATTACAGCGTGGTTTCCACCGCTGTGGTTTGTCATCAGCGTGCGCTAAGCAGCAGCAGCGGAAGCAGCAGTAGCGCTGGGGAGAAGCGTCTTCTCCTCCTAAAGAGAGAGGATTGCTTGATAGGAAACGAGCTTTCAGAATTTGAGCCTGGCCTTAACAGAGTGCTGAGGAATGAGTGCTGTCTTAAATGTAACAGTTCTCATCAGCAGGAGTATTTAAATCTAGGTAAATTAGGGCAGCTCTTACTAAAAGGCTTCTGGTTTAGTTCCTCAGGACTAATTCATCACAATACTTGCATGTAGTATTCTCTAGCCTTACTGAATCCTGTAATATGTCTGCAATCTGATATTTATACATATATTAAGTCTAATACATTGTTTAATTATTGCACTTTTTGGTTTAAATGCACTTGCTAATAAAAGGCATTAGGCCACCTCTCATGAGCATATGAGAACACCAAGCCATACAAAATTTTGGGATTCCTACAGGGTTCTACACATTTTTTTTCTTATGTAGCTTTCTGCAAGGGGTGTGTTTTAATGACAAATGTGCAGAAAGGATCTGGTAGTTTAATCTGTGTTTAAAGGAATGAGCTGCTTTCCGCGGTGCTGTGAGCAGTGAGGGAAGCAGGCATGGGAAAAGGCAGGTGCTTTTCTCTGGGAAGGAATTTAAGTTCACGTGGGTTCAGAAAATAAAAATTGGAAGGGTCTGATGGAGGGAGATCCTGGATGGAGTGACACAGGTGGTGCAGGCAGAGGGAAGGTGCTGTGAGAGGTGGCGCAGAGACGACTGAGAGCAACTCAGCAGCGGAGGAGGAACTCAGGAGGGGATGGTTTTTGAGGAGAGCTGCCAGTGTAAGATGGCTCCTAAGGCTCGGCTGTGCACCCAGCGAGTTCGAGGCCGTGGGCTTCCCCAGGCGTGACGAGCGGTGAGACTGGCCCCACGGCCGTGGTGCCTCACGCGAGCTGCAGGCGCGAGGCCGGCCTAGCCAAGGGCCGCTGCCCGCCCCCGCTGGCTCGCGCCCTCCCCATGGAGGGAAGGAAGTTTCCGGAGCTTCCTCGGCATCGCCAGGCCGCGGGAGACACTGTCCCTGCCGCCAAGAGTGCGAGTGTCGCGGCAGGGGTGCGATGTTGGCAGCACACGCGGGCGCTTTGAAACACAGGGGTTCTCCTGCTGCAGAGAGGCCCATGTAAAAGGAGCCACGTGGGGACAGGACGGATCCCCACCACAAGAGGTTCTCAGGGTTGCCCTTGAAATGGGGACTGCTTCTGAGGAAAGTTATGGTATCTATTCTGTGTATTACCTCCGGGGACTGAAATGAGTAATTCATTCATTATTCATTTATGAGCTCAGTTATTCATCCGCTAATGTGTCTAGGAGTAAAAGTGCTTGTTTACTTAGATGATATCTTGAGGCATTAAGGCCCCTAAAACTGCATATTTCTGTCACAGTGAACTTATCTTAATGGCTTTATAGGTTATACTAGTTAACACAGAAAAATCTTTTTTAACCCCTTACGCTTTGTGTGTCATAGGATTCACTGTTAATAAAAGTGGGGAGAGTTTCACTGGATGTAGAGATGAAGTACACAAATGGTCAGGAAGCACGTGGTCTTGCAGGTTTTTCGGCTACATTTTTCATAGACCATGCCACTATTCTGGATTTAGCCATTACAGACACTTCAGAGCTGATTGTATCATATGAGCATTAGTTTTTCCTTCACTTACTGCAATGTGTTAAAATTAATAAAGCTGGAAAGGACTGCGAGAAGTCATTTAGATGGATTCCTTGTGCTGTGGCAGCATCATCTTTAGTAGATATTTGAAAGCCTTTAAGAACAGTTTAGGCAGTGATGGAGATGTCCCCACCGCTACTCTAGGGAATCTCTTCCTCACAGAAGATTTCTCCTTGTTCCTAACCTGGATCTTTCTTGCTGTGCTGTCCTATCCATTTTGATGGACCTGATGAACAAATTTAGTTGCAGACCTTGAGCTGTGTCTTTTTGTGTTGGTTGCAATGGAACCATTCCATTTCTCATGCAGGTTATGTTTCTATTAGGTATTTCAGTGGGGAATTTACCTCTCTTACAATAGTATGAAATTCATCCAGTGATCCTTGATGATTCTCCTTTTTTCATAGAACTCTTACATAGGTAGTTGTTTTCCGTGGTGTTATTGCACAGACATTGAGTGCTTTTTAAAAAAGCAAACAGCCAAGCAAACAAAAAACAACTAATTTGGGCATATCTCAGCATTGACTATCACTCACGAGGGGAACTGAACCTCCCAAAAGGATGGCTGGTGGCAGGGATCTGCACTGCAAGTGTAGTTTCAGCAGCATCTTCAGCTGGTTTGGAAAAGGCTCCCTGAACCACTGCTCTGCTTCCTTCTTACTATTTGGCTGGCCACAGACCTAAGTGACTACCCAGCACGTACATATTTCACTGCTATTTGTATGTTATGACTGCATACAAAGCTTCTCTTAAATGTATTTTAACTCATCGAATTGGCTGTCCTCTGTGCCTGTTTCCACAGGAAGAGTTTCCGTGGATTGTTTATAAATGTCCTGTCTGTGTACAGTTTCATTGTTTGAGACACGGTGTCTCAAACACCCCAAATGCCCAGCGTGTCAATCCACACAGCACCTCTTGGCATACTTGACTGTACAAAGCATGACCTGGGTGCAGGGGAGTAGCTTCTAGAACTCTTCAAAATCCCCACTCGGAGGGCTCCTCTGAGAGCCACTCGAGTGCTATACTGCACTGTGGGTGTTCAACCCGCAGGAAGGGACCGATGGTTTCGGTGCACGTACAGACACAGCCCTGATACCCATCTGCTGTAGCTGAAGAACAAATCTGATTTTCGTATGCATAATGGACTCATAACTTTAGTCCCCTAGCACTTGCCACATTATACTTCCACAATTGATTTTTCCTGCCTGCGAATAGTATTCCTTTCTCTTTTCCCTGATGGGTAGCACTCTTCGGGGGGTTTGTTTGCAAATCATTTCTGTAACTGAATGAGATTCTTTTCAGTTGTTACCTTATTTTTCGATGTGCTAGCATCCTTCGTAGTCTGCTGTGGTCTGCAGACCTGACAAGCACGCTT
Organism: Tinamus guttatus; assembly: GCF_059628265.1. Lineage (NCBI taxonomy): Eukaryota > Metazoa > Chordata > Aves > Tinamiformes > Tinamidae > Tinamus > Tinamus guttatus. Next base: position 1,788,005 of record NW_028288559.1, on the reverse strand, counting down.
TCTGTCTGTCGGGCACATCCATAATGAGCACTGAGCAGTGACACAGGACGAACCTTGGTATAACCCTGCATGTTCCACCCTGTGATTTTGCTGTAAACATAGTGCTTCACTAAATGATCTGATATCCTCATTTATGTTGGTATCTGTCCTATGAACACTTCATTCAGAACTGGTGTCCTGATGTTACTTATAAGAATGTCATGTAAGACAATGTCAAAACCCTTATTAAAGTCTTGATATACAGAGCAGCTAACGCATCTCTTCTAAAAAACCTGTTATCGCATTATAAAAGGAATTAGATTGATCTGACGATGGTCTTGGCAAATCCAAACTGACTGCTAATCGTCTCTTAAACCGTTATTTTTAAAAGTCTGTGAAGTTATTATTAAAGTCCACACTTTTTTCATCTTTAAGGTAAACAACTTTAATGTTTTAGGTAATTAGGTAGATAAAACCCTATGTGGATTAGGATTACAGATATCTGCTTTGAAATTGCCCACCTTATCTGATTAATTTCCTTAGCATATATTCTATGTGTAGCCCACTACTTTTGTTCTGGTAGCGATAGTCATGTACCTTTGTGCATAAGGAGTCTTGGTTTATCTCTGATGTGTGGATATTGGCCCAATACCGTTACTGGGATCCCATTCCCTCTCCCCAGGTGTTGTCTCTGCCTTCTGTTCTGCTGTGCTCCTGGCCAGGTAGGTTTGCTGTTGAGCTTTGCTGCTCCTTCTAGCACCCTCCTCTCCTTCCTTAAAGCTCACTCAGCTCCCCCATTCTTTCCCTTCTACTTCACTTCATAAAGATCTTGGGAACTTCTCAAATAGGAAAGAGGTAAGATTCAAATTCTCATCTTCTCTTCCTGATGTTCATACTCATTTAAAGACTTAAAAGGGACTGGTTTTGCCACTCAGTCCCAAATTGCTTTCAGCTTCTGTCTTCACCGTTAGGAAAGAAAATCATAGAAAACAAGGCTGAAAGGAACCCTGCAGGTAGCTGTGCAGATCCTTCTGGTGCACTCTGCTTTCCTCCTGGTTACAATGCCAAGTTTCAGAAATACTAGCCATCTCTTCCAAGATTTTTATGCCACTTGGTCTGGTGACAACCCTGACATAAGCCTCAGTCTTCCTTCTCCACAGCCACCTGCAAGTATGCCATGACAATACAAAAACACAAAGGGTGCTGCAAATGAAGGGAATGACTGTGTTGGAAAACGTGCCAAAAGCTAGACTGAAGTTCAATCTCAAAACACAGAAGACAGGAGCCCTTGCTGGTGGCATTCTTTTTTTTTTTTTTTTTTTCATTTATAATTATACCATTACCTTTGGCTACCCTCCGCTGAGAAGCAAATTGTTGGAGTACCAGCGAGCACAGCACGGCTGCATTCTGTTCCCCTGAAATATGGGACCTCATGAAACACGTGCTAAACGAGCCACAGAGTATATAGGGCCCTGGATACAGGATATAGGTGTCAGTCCCTGGTTTGGCATAGTGCTTAGCATAGCCACCTAACTTTAGCTTGGCTGCTTGGGCAGGCACGCGCTGCGGTGAAGCGGGCGCAATCAGAGCCGTGCAGCAGCAGCAGCTCGCTGAAGCCGGAGCGGCTGGACGGTATCAGCTGGGGCCTTTAAGCACATTTTACAGTTGTGAATTTATGAATGAGTTGATCCGCAGCAAATCAAAGTGACCCAGTTTCGAAAACCTCTGGACTTGTGGGCCCCCGTAAACCTAGCCCTGCCACGAGCAGTAGCAACTGCAAGAATGAGGGCTGAGCCGTCTATGTGCTCCAGGGCTATAATTTAATGTGCAATCTGCACCTTGCATAGCTGCTGCGCTGTGATTTCCTCTCATGTGCAAGCATCTCCTCTCAAGTGTGTACATGGCTACAGCCTGAGAAGTCTTTATTGTCTTTTAAATTTGCTAAGGCACTGTTTTCAGGAATGGGATCATGATATGCTTATTTGATGGGAATAAAGAATTATTTCCATACAACCTCAATACCTTAGGAACAACGTACAGCAGAGAAAAAAAAATAAATGCTTCAGATGTTCTGTGGAGAGGAGAGTAAATTTTGATTTTCTAGTTTGGTTTATCAGCCTGAAGGATTTACTGCGATAGCTCAAGATTTATTTGATTGAATCTGCATCATGCAAAGAAACAAATTAGTGCTCGGCTGTCAGGTTCTGTAACAGTGTCCCATGCTGTGATTTGGTCTGTTTTAGCAGGAAAGCATCTTTTTTTCCCCTGTCTTGTCTTCTTGGTTTACTCGTGATGCACAGCAGCAGTGTTCCCACCCTGTCTGCAGCAGCGCTTCAACCAACAACTTGCTCAGATGATAGGAAAGGGTCGATGACAAGGGAGGTACTTGCTCCCCGGGCACTGGAGGTGAAGTACGAGTTGATAGAGGAGAACCTTTATCTCTGGGTTTCTGCCGGCTGCGTTTGGGGGTTAGCTGAAGCCCCTGCAGATGCTGTCAGTGGCTAAGAGCTCTGCAGAGATGTGGAGGACCAGGGTCGTGGCCAGGCTGCTGTGGTACCACCCGGTTATGGACTTCGGTGGAGACTAAGCGGTAGTAAACACGTATTCCTCCATAGTAAGCCCAGAGTTCAAGGCTATTTTGAAATAAATAGAGTTAAATAGGTAAAAAAAAATCACTCTGAAAGGCAACCAAATCACTTTTTGCAAATAATACTTAAAGGCACTGTGTTTTAGGTACCCAGCATTCGTATTTTTTTCCAAATCTGGTATGGATGTATTTCTGAGCATCTCTTTCTGGTGTTTTAAATCTGGCAAAACAGAACAAATTGAATTCTTACTACAGCCAGTAGATTTCTTCCTGCAGTTATTGGTGTCATGAATATTAATTTCTATTGTATTAAACATCCCTAGCATGTAAACTCTAACAAAAGCTTACAAAATTTTGAAGAAAAACAGGGGAGTCTAGGCTTCTTTAGTGATTTGTTAGGAGAAAAAAAAATGGATTGCGTGAAGTAAAATTACTACAGTAAAGTAGAACCCTCTCTTACAGATGACCTCTTACTTTCTTTTATTTTTTATTATGCATGTATGTATGTATTTATTTATTTATTTTACTGGTCCAGACAAGAAAAATCACTTGTGGCTTTGAGGTTCACTAGGATTTTTTTTTCGTATTTGCAGAGAAGAAGGTTAGCTGCTGGGTCTGCTGTGGGCCAGTGAGATGTAGAGGAGCTTCCTAATGCTCTAGAGGTGCTTCCTAATGCTCTATTATTAGCGTAGGAAGTGGCAGGTTTTAAGCACCAGGCAAAGTAAAGCTGCTGATGGGAGAAAAGTCCACGATGTTTTCTTTGTCCCCTTATCTTTTTAGTTCTTGTGTTCTTAGCTGCAAATGCACACACACACACACACACACAAAATAAATAAATAAATAATAAAGCAGGAAACAAGATAGGCAAGAGAGCTCCTTTGAGCATGCAGGTAGGCCACGCTTGTGTGGTGGCGGATGGTGTGGATGCCACCTGACCATGGCTTTTGTATCAGGAGCTAGGTTCCAATCTGGATGGGATCCTTGCAGTTTGATTCTTTTCTTTCCATTCTGCACATCAGCTGATCCAGCTACATTTTATGATTGTCTTCATGCAACTAACATTGCAGATATTAACTTCCATTTGATGCACAGTATCTATAAAATGCTACATCCTTAGCTCATTTTTGAGTACCAGAGATTGAGCATTGTGACTCCAGATGGACAGGAATATCCTTTTCAATAGGAAGGTCTACAGGTACAGTTTCATAAACACATGAAAATAGCTCTCTCAACAAGGGAGGTATGAATCCACAAACCAACCCAAAACTGAAACAAAATGAAGCTATTCCCTCTGGTTTGCCATGCCTTTGAAGGTCAGGTTTTCCAAGGTTTGTGAGCAGCTGCACTTTTTGTAGCTTTTGGTGGTTTGTTTCTCTTGAAAGACCAGATAAAAGTTACCTTTCTTTTCAAAGAGGCACAAGCACCTTAAGATAGGCTGTAATACCTATTCTGCTTCCAGGTCTTCCTAGTAGTAACAGTAGCATTATTTGTTACCTGAACCTCTTTTTTTTTTTTTTTTTTGCTTGTGTTCATGCTCCCATAGCTGTGACTTCTGCAGCTGGGGTGTTTTTAGTCTCTTCCAAGCAGAATCTTTGTGTTTATTCTCTGCTTTCCTAATCAATAGTGTGTTGACCACAGAAAAAAATTCAAAAATTCAAAAATATTTGTAAATTGTGTTCTTTAAGAAATGCTCTTGCATATGAGCATGCATGCATGCAAATTATGCTTGAAAGTGAATAAGAGGATGGTAAATACCAAGAGAACTTAGCATTTTGTTCAGATGAATAGCTATTAATAATGTTTGCAATATTTGCTCAGGTATAGCACAGTATTCTATATGCAGATATATGAGCAAGTATCTGATCACTATCCCTGACCTTCAGATTTCTCTTTTTATACTTATACTGCCAGATTGTTACTAAAGCATACTTTGCAATTAAAAATTTATTGCTTAAAAAGAAAAGGCAGCTTCCTGCCTAGTTCTTAATTAATCTTTGCTTAAGGCACTTAAATATTTATAGTGACTTACTTACTTTTCTTTCTAATTATAAGTGTTGTAGTGATTCAGATAACTTTTATGTTCTTTAAGACTTTTCATTTTTATTGCAATGGGCACCTCAGCATTTGTCCCAGTCCATATAGTGTGCTCCGTTCCCTGCCACTTCCAAGTTTGGTGTTTTCTGTAGCTGATGGAAGGACTGGGCTTTGGCAGGGACACCCTCAGCCTGAAGGAGGACCATGGGAAGTTGGCCAGCTCTAATTCCGCAACTCCCTGGCCTTGTCCTTCTTCCCATTTTTTCTGTCTCCTTTCCTGTTTTGTCTGTCTCCTGTCAAGAGCAGATGGAAACAGGTAGGGAAAGCAAGACAAGCCTGATTTCTAGGAGGAATCTCATATCCCATTTTCCCAGCTCTAACACCAAACAAGCAGTTTCACTCTTGAAAAGTGGACTAATGATGGGATGCAAGTAGCTTACGCTCGCAGAGAGTGACTTAAAAGCCACATGGGATTTTGCAGCCTGTATTTTTAACGGTCACAGAGGACCCGCTGATCTTTGGATCAGGTCGTGATTTGCAGGGCCATGTAAGCCATAGTAGCTTTCCTTTTGGCCTAAGGAACAGAGAGAGAAATTTCTGCGCACAAGTTAAATTCCGGAAAGATCTTTGTGTGCCTCTGCAGCCAAATTGCCCATGCCGGAAGGATGCACCACGGTGTCCTAGGAGGCACAACAGGTAAAATTGCTAAGCAAATATGAACAAACTGAAATCTAAATTGCAGTACTAGCAAATGACTTGCTGCTATAAACTGTACCCCTACAGATTTGGTTACTGATGGCAATACGCTCTTTTTTGTTTGCATAAACTGTAGATTGAACAAAATGATTGTTTCTTTGTTATCTTGTTGGAAAACTATGGGAGATCGCTGTCTGAGTGAGGTAGATTGCTGGTAATCCTTCTCATACGCAGAGTGAAGAAATTGAACAAGAATTATTCTTTTATTTTTCAGCTGAGTTATTCAGCAGCTGAAAAGGTGTGATTTTTCACACTGTCTAAGTGGAAACACTTAATATAGCCAGAGATCAATACTGATGCTTGAATGAATGAAATAAATGTTATGGCCGCATTGAGTAAGGATAGCGTGACAACGGAGCTGGTATCTGTACTACACAGATATCAGCTGACCGTGTTAAGTGAAATCCTGCTTATTTTGTTCATGTGCATGGTTTCGTGGCAGTCACAGAATGAGATTCTTTTCTAATGGAGGTCCATTGATTTGTTCTACAAGTGGTGGAATTATGCTCACAGATTCAGATAATATGGTATGCGATTATTTGGGTTTTCCAGGAATTAAAAAATAATCGTCGTATATTATTGTTTCTTATTTTTCCTTCCAGTAAATGCACATCTACAGTATAGTTAGTTCTCTGTGCAAAATTGTTGTATTTGTTTTAAAATTGTTTGATTTCTCTTTCCTGCAGATCGATACTTGTATCCCTTGAGAGTCTCTTTAGTGAGCCTCGTTCTTGTGATGTGAGCATCATCTTGCTGCAGTGAGCCTGTCCTCCCAAGTTGTCTTTTCACAGCATTAGTCTGATTAACCTTAGCGAGCCCCGGAGGAAGCGTGGTATAAAGCAGTAACCCAAAGGTTAAGCCAACCTAGCACTTGAGATGTTGGGTGCCATTCCCTGCTCACCTGTGTGACACGGGACGAGTTGCGCTGTTTCCCTCTGCCTCTCCTTCCCAGCAGAGTTGTGCCCTTGGTGTAAGCCTGTCTGCGGTGATGGAAGTCACATAGCACTTAGGAGAGCTGCCCTGGGTGCTCTTTCCAGTTTTATCACTATCATTGCAAGGTGTGGTACGACCTCTTTGTACCGCTGCTCCCTCTCTACAGCTCTGGTAATGCTCCTGTCCACCTAGTAAAGTATTTTGAGAACTGCTGTTCTTGAAAATTGTTAATCTTTACTACAGAGCAATGCAGCAAAGTAAACACGCTCACATTTTATAAGTTGAGATGGCATACTAGACTCGATCTCGCAGAGTTTCCCAGTTTCTACCCTTTATTGGTCAATGCCTGCTGCACAGAGAGCAGGTTAACTCCTTCCCCGCGTGTCAGAGTCCGCCCCTGTTCCCTGCTGCCTGCACAGTGTTCCCTACTCATCCGGCCATGCTTGCTCAACAGGGATGCTCTGCCACCACCGCTCTCTTTTGCCACCCCCCGTCAAGTTGTTCTTTGTTAGCTTTGTAATGTTCTTCACATATGTATTTGAGTTGCACGTGTCCTTAGGAAGCTAGGCTGAGGCAATTAGAAAAGCAGGAATCTTGCTTCCTGTTCCTTCAGAACAATCTTCAACAGGAACCCAGTTTGCTCTCCGCTGAGGTAGCACAGTGTCTGCTAATTAAGACCACTCTCACGTTTGCTGGTTTTGGAGTCCACTCGTCTCAAGTGGAGGAACAGCTCATGACAAGCCGGCAATAGGTTCCTCTAGCATGGCAGGCTCGAAAAATCCACGTGTTTTGTGGGCAGTTGGGCCCAGCTGAATGGTCAGTATTGAGTTAGGGAGGGGGCAGCTGGGGGGACGTGGAATCTTTTCCTCTGCTGTCACAGCTAAACTGTGGTATTGTCTGTCTCGTTGCAATAGCACTCGGAAGGCCTCGGGACAGCTTGTCTGCGTCCCCTCTCTTGAGGACTCTTGCTTTCCTTCCTTCTCAACATGTGGGAGGTAGCGGATCCATGGTAATGCCAAGCCGGAGGCCTTGGGCACTGAGAAGATGTTCTCTGTGGGGTGTTGGGAGGGCAGTAAAAAATCATTGGCCCTAGCAGACATGATCATTTCAGGTGGCACAGAGGTTTTAAGGAAAATTGGAAGCCAAATCCATGCTTGTATTGATCGAATCTAAAGCAAATTAAATAATTCCAGAGATTGTCAAAACTTAGAGTAAATAATTACAGCTAGTTTTCCATAGCTTTTTTTTGCTCAAAAGCCCTTCAGTAAAACAACTTACCTTGTTTTAAAGATTACATGATGGTCACAGCAAACTCAATTTTGTACAGATTATACTAATTCATTATTGCTATAAAATTCAGTAGAAGTGCGTTTTCAGGTTGGAATAGTTACTTGGTTTGATGGCATTTCTGCTCCTTTCAAGGAGTATTCAGAAATACTTAAGGGTGTGAGGGAGCACTGCGTGCAAAGCATACCCAGGTGCAAACTAATGCTAGTGACTATTTATCATTCAGTCATTGCTTACTCTCCTGTGTGTTTTTGAAAAGCCGGTTTCAGCTGTTCAGCAGGCAGAAGGGTTATTATCACCATAAGGTGACCATTCACGAACGGTATCATTATTCTTCCTGCGCCGTAAGGCGCATAATGCCGAAGTCAAAGCAATTATTAACAATGCGTAGCCCACAGTCAACGGCTCGCAACAACCCACAGGCTGAAAATGCGTTGTCCAAATAACTCCGTGCTTAATTAACGGATGCATTAGCAGAAATCTGCCCATCAACAATTTGCAAGCAGGGAATAGGGCTGGGTAATGTCTTTGCAAACCAGCTGCAATGGATGGTGGTAGGAATGCAGGGCTGCATGTTCGTGTTCACTGGGAAGGAAATGAGTCCTTGTCTGCATGGGCTGCTCAAGGCAGTTCAGGTCAAGTTAACTGAAGGAATGAAATTTGTTCACATAACTGAGGTGCACAGACCCAGCATGGATGCTTGCACTGAAGGTAAAGTAGCATAAACATGTTGCCTCGTCCAAGGAGGATTAAGCTACAGCAACTTGAATATGCTTCCTGTCCTTTAATTTATTCCCATTAATTTCACCATTTCTTTGTTTAGTCATATCTTCCTGAGCATCTCTTAGCCAGTATTTCCTCATTCTGAAGAGACTGGGCCATTATAAACAAGGCCAGGCCTATGCCAGAAGCTGTGGGTGCATCATTTGGGGCACATTTAGTGCAGTGCTTTTGTGCCAGCAGCATAGTGCCTGGAGAAGGGTAAAGGTTGATTCTCACACCACCATGGAAGCCCTATAACCACAATATAGGTCGTTTCGTCTGGGGACCCGGTAACAACTGCAGAGGGAAAAGACGCTTTTTTGCCAAGGTTAAGTGTAGCAGGGTGGATGAGGCTGGCAGAGAGGGCTAGCACGGCCAGTAGACTAAGCTTTAGTTTGCAGGTGCCTGCAAGTGGCTCATTTTCTCCTCAGGGGTCCGAGGGACTTGGCATCTTTCAGCACTGCAAAGTTTAATTCTTTAGATGGGCTCTGGGACATGAACTGCTAGGAGAGCCGTCGAACCCCTGTGGCTTGTTGTGGCCACCTCTAAAGTGGGAGTGCTCTCCTTCCTGGCTCAGGAGCACGGCAGTACCGTGTTGCACTGTGTTCCCCGAGTTGGGCTTAGTTAAACCAGCTGTTCCACCTTGTGTCAGGAAAGTAAGACCACCCTGATGAGCAATGAGATGAAAAGGGTTTTGCAGATACCCGTCCCCACAGGTAGAACCATGTTTTTCCAGGGGCATTTGTCAGCCTGTCAGAGGATGTGATAGTTTACCCTGGGCCAGAACTACTCTGCAAGCAGAAATACCAGCATCAATATAATCACTTTCCTGGGCTGGAAACGGCATGGTTCTGTACCAGTAGGATGTATTCTTCTAATTTATGCTAAATGAATTTACAGTTCAGAGATAAGTATATGCCTGGATAAGAAAGGCTTTTGTTTTGGCCAGAGTAATGATTTCCTGTTAATTTAGGATACTGGTGAAGAAAATGATGCAGAAATGCCTCATTTGTTTCACTTTTGAACGGTTGCCATTTTTCTATATGGCAGCTCTTTCAGTATTTCAGCAGACTGTGAATTTAAAGGGTAGTGACTCTTCCAGTGTAGCTATTTAGTAGCATCATATTCCGCAATATCTCTTCTGCTCGGTTTCCGTTTTTGGACAAGGCCCTTAGGAACTGGCTTAAATTTAGTCCAAATATGCAATTTCAGATTGACAGCCAAATACCCGCGGAGCAGCTTACATGCCATTTTAAGTTCAAATAGTGCAGCTACTCAGGCAGGCAGGCTTTAGGCAAGCGGGTTTCTAGGTGCCTCAAGTTTGGCTTGCAGCTCCTATCAAGTGTTACAAAGATCAATAAACCCCAAACTCCTGTGTCTTATGGACGAGCTTGATGACAGCACTTGCATGCTCAGGAATCTTCAGCTGTTTAATCTTACTGATGAAGGAGGAGGAGGTTTTCCAGAGGAATCCATAGGTGTGGGGTATGCGGAGTTACCACTTTCAGTTTTTCATGGTAATAAATGAGACTATTTTTTTAGAGAATAAGCAAGGTTACTCTTTGAACCCCATCCATGCCTGTGCCACCCACTGCAGCTGGTGGCAGCAAGTTCCACAATTTCATTATGATCGCTGAGGAATCATCTTTTTTTCTTTTTTCTTTTTTAAGCTTACTAACTGCTCATTTCATTGGGAACTGGGAACTCTCCACTTGCTGTGTAATGAAAGATAGTGACATTGCTTACTCATTTGCCCAATACTGCTCATAATTTCACAGGGCTCTGTCACAGCCCATTCCCTCAGTTGTCCCTTTTCCAGTAGCAAAGTCCTATTTTTTCCTCTCCTCCTTCAGCAACTATTACATACCTCTGATCGTCCTGTCACATTTTGCTTTATTTTTTCTGTTGCTACTCTATTCTTTTTGGCATGGGATGACTGGAACTATATTCAATGTTCAAGATATTAGGCGGGCAATGGATTTATAGGGCAGCATGATTGTTTCTTCAGCATGATGTTTTTTTTCCTTCCCTATTCTCTTTTCTTTTGATATTTCTGTGTGTACCTTTTTCTTTTGGGCAATTGTTAAGGATTTAGATAACGTTTTCATAAAGCAGTTTCCAAGACCTCTTTCCCAAGCAACAGTTAATTTCACTGTGTATTTATAGATTTCCCAGGGTGCAGGCATGAGACCTTAGCTGTTTAGCCATGAAAACAAGGTTAAATTGCAGGAGTGTTTTAGGTTGTAAACATGATGATTCCTAGTAGAGAATAATATTTGCTCAGCACTACTGTCAATTGTGTTTTGTTCTGGGGTTTGTTAAACCCGAGACTTCTCACTTTGCTATTTGTGAGGCAGTGGGAATGTTTCCCAAGGAGCCCATCTTTTTTAGTGGATTGGTGATTATTTTAACAGAACATTAATTCCAATAACAAAATCATTCAGGAAAGAGTTCATTGAATGAGTTTTATCTGAGGGAGTTTTGCTAATTGTGCCAACATACGGGATCTTGTGACCTGAAACAAAGGAATCCAAACAAATACTGAATGGAGGTTTCAACCCGTAGTCTTCAAAAACAAGGAGAGATGCATAGCCCTTCATTTATGTATTTATGTATTTATTTTTGGTACTGTTACTGTTATAGTGGATGCTAAGTCAGGGTTGGGAGCTTAATGAAATCTGGAATTAAATCACTTCAGGACTATTAAAAGGTAGCTGTGGAAGAACTTAAAATAGCTGTTTCCAAAAGAAGTGCTGACAGAATAAATATAATACTGTAAGTGAACCATTCTCATCTCTGACTTTAAAACGCTTGCTATCTTAAACTTCAGTGTATTCTGAAAAATTCCGTTATGGACCAAAGAGAACTCAATATCACATCAGAAGCAAAGGGTTTCTTTTGAGTTAGGTGTTCAGTACTTCCTTTTCATGGGGTATACTAATGAGGCCGTTTGACTTTTCCTCTTGGTAATGCAAGATCTTATTTTCAAATCTGTGGCAGCAATACTGTGCAGAACCTCAGGGTTGTTTTTGAAGGTTTCATGTTAACATAGTTTCTGTCCTGTCAGTTTTCTCTCAGAAAAGAAGTTCCCTTCCTTACTGATTTTCCCTGTATATTCCTTATGTATTCTAGTGCTTTGGACTTTTGTTTCCTTTCCAGGCTCACTCCTGCTAGCAGGTGAAAGATAAGAGATAGAAACACTATTTTTTTGCAGATTAAGGCTAAATAACACCAAAAAAAAAAAAAAAAAAAAAAAAGGTCGGGGTGGGGGAAGCAAGTTAGTTGCAAGTTAGGATGAGTTTTATTACAATATTTGAGAGCTGATGTAATTACTCAGACCTTGATTTTTCTCATTTTCAGAGCATACTCAGCAGCTTTAGATTTCTTCCCTGCGACCACAGGCTGCACAAACTGACTGACAGCAGGGGATTTTTTAAATATTACTGATCTTCTCACAAGTAAGTTTTTCTTCCTTAGTTTTGTTTTCTTCCCTGTATTCCTGACTTGTATTTTCTCCCTGTATTTACTGTAGAGATTGCCATATTCCTCTTCCTGGCCAGGTGAATAGAACAAGTGCAAACTGAGTGGTGTAAGAGGGTTCTTCATCTCTCATTTCCCAGCTAGACTGAAACCTCTCATCAATATTACAGATAGAGTTGTGGTGAAGCACTGGATTACCTAATTATGCTAGTTTATAATGGTATATTCCTGACCATGTTTGGTATTTTTGTCTTCTGGTAGCATCACACAGTTAAAGTTCTGTTTCTCTCACAAGAACTTGTTGCATCTGGCGTAGGAAAGACTCTTCCTACTTCTCTTCTGCAGTTGTGTTTTTTAACTTCAGTAAAAGAAAGCTCATGGGACCCTCCTGCAGGAGGTACTTGGTTAAGTCAGTGAGACCCTAACGTTTGCCAGGGTTCACATGGATCCCAAAGTGGGATCTTCTGCCTAACTTCTCTGGGTCCAGGGCCTTCACAATATATTCCTGCTTCACGTCTCAGAAAACCCTATATGTTTTAAAAACAGAACAGTGCTACAGAGAGAGGGGTAACTCCTCCTGTTTGTGTATCCTGGAATATTACTCCACAGGTAAACTTTTAATACAGAACTGAAGCCCTGGAAGGGTTCATGGACATGGTTCTTTATTGCTACATTTCCTGGACTCTGTTGTGCGTTGGCTGGGAAATGGGAAAGGAAGCTTGTCTGACCAAGTTCTAAAGGAAAAAGAGAAAAAAAAAATTCAAAGTTTTTTAAAAGCTTTTCAAAATAACCTACAAGGTATTAGTCCTTTCAAACTGAGTGAGGTCCAAGGTGAAAACTCTGAGGCAAATATATTGAAGGTATCTCTCAGAAATAGTGGAGATGTTACAGAAAAGAAAGACAAAGCTGGTTAACAATTTGGAAATCTTTACTGGGCTTAGGGAAGGGAAGTTGGAAGAATCCTGGGTATAGCTGTGAATAAGAGTATATTGGGATAGGCTCCAAGAATAGAAGAAAGCATACTTCGCATTAAAAGGGATGATAGAAAGAGAACAAGTACTGAAAGGAAGAGGAAGGGGAACCTTGCTGTTTATGAAGATGAACAGAAGAGGAAACGTCCGTCTTTTCAGGATTTGTCCCTCAGAGCTTCTTTAAGTTTTCCATTGTTAAAGAAGAAGGTTTATATGAAACAACATTTTAAAAATAAAATAATTTCTGAACAATGGAGTCCACTCATCCTAACTTCCCAAGTGAAGGATCTTATATTGGGAAAAAAAAATCTATTCCCACAGCCTGCTGCACCAAACAAGTGGTGGAGATTCTCATATTATTACCACACACTTTCATCTTTCTGTGGGGTTTCATATAACTAAAATTACTGTTTGCTTCCTGTTGGAATATATTTCTCTTCAGTGCACACCATGGATTTTATGAAACTCAGTGTCTGGTTACAGGTTGGCTCCACTTTGACAATCATATTTGGTCATCCTGTGCTGATAGGTAATGAAATTTTAGGACATCATCATTTTTTGCCACTGTATATTTCTAGGATAAAAGTAAAGAGGATACATCAAATTTAAGTCATATATTGTCTATTGTATTTAATTACTATATATATCATAATTAATCAAGTTAAGATATTTGTGGTTTCTAGAATAAAATGTGATTCATATATAATATGAATATATAATATTCATAATGCATAATTTCATATATAAGAAAAAGTTATATAAAGAGTACATGATATTCAATACCTTCTAAACTAATAATAAACTAATGAAAATATTGGAATTTTTAACATTTTATCAGATGCTATAGATAGATCATCTGAAATTTCACATTCTACACAAGGCCATGAAGCAGTAGAATTTTTGCTCTCTTCTTGCTGCATTTAAAAGTGCAAAACCAGTTCCCTCCTTTTTTAATATGTTTGCCAGCTCCCCAGGCATTTTGGCTTTAATCACGTAGCCAAATATGTAGCGTGAAAGTGCGACAGGGTCCTGGCTACCATGGTCTGGCTTCCCAGCAAGCAGATGGACAGCATGCACCACATATTTTTGAGCACTCTCTCTCCTGATTTTTCTGCACTTTGCTGTGATTTGGTTTCCTATCTGGACCATAGTATGTCAGATGTGTGTGCAGTAGTTTGAACCTCCAGCTCCTCTTGAATTTGTCTCTAAGGTGCAGCTTGAAGAGCTGCCCTCGTCGTGATGAGGTGGGTGAATCTGCATAGAGGAAAGGGAGGTTTTCTTTTGGAAAGGGGAAATGGTTCTGCTTGGGTTGAGACAGATGGATTGATTTTGTTTTGAGGCAGATGTATAAAGAGTAGGACAGGCAGGTTCACAGCATAGGTTGGAAGCAGTGGTGGTCACAGCTGCTTTTGCCTTGCAGCCCCGAGCTGTGGTTATCACCTGGGTAAGGTCTGCCTGCTCCAGTGTGAGTTCCCTCCTCTACATAGTCACACCTGATCCCGAATCCCCTTTGGTACCTTTAAACTACTGTGGCCCTGCAATACTCACACGCAGAGCATTTCTTAGAGCTTACTTTGATCTGTGCAGTGTTCTCATTCAAAAATCAGCACTGGGCAACATCCCCAGAAGACACAGGAAGGGAGCAGGTTGCAAAAGATGCTGCATGTGGCGTCACAACGGAGCGACGGTATTTGTGGCGGTTTTCAACCAGGTTTCAAGGGCTGCAATTAAGAATACATTTTCAGCATTTTTCAGAAAACCTGGAACCTGATATTGCTGTCAATGATGTGATATGCAGACAACGTCAAGAGCCCAGGCCAGTTGCACTAACAGGCAACCTCAGTTGCTTGGTAACCTCAGCCCATCTAAATAAAGTGAAATACTAAATTTAAGGCTGAAAAGTGCAAGCCTTGTTCAGAGGAACTGGCAATGTGCTCTGAAGAGCCCTAACCTGTGAGGGGAATCACCAAAGAAAAGCAGCTCTAGAGTGGTACTCAATTACATTAAATGAGAGCTGTTGCTTTGGTGGGAAGTTTGACTTCGGTGAGACTGTAATTGTGTTTTGGTGCCCCTGCTTTAAGCAAGGCTGCTGGAAAACTAGAGAAGCTCAGGAGAGAGCCATGGAGTTGTTAGTAGTCTGAAGAGTATGTCTGTAACATATCTGAAGAGCTCAGTCTGCTTTAGCTTTCTAAAAAGAAGCTTGAGAGAAGCTTCTTGGCCCTTACTATAGGGGAAAACATGCAAAAAACGTAATTGAAATCATTGCTCTGTCATTCTTTTGTCATTTACTTTTTAGCTAGTTTCCTGAAAAAGGGTTGATTCTTCTAAGTTGGTATAATTAAAGTATTTTGGTTTTCTGCCACAGTATAGCAGTAAATAATAAAGTGGATGAGTGGATGAGTTCTTTTTTTTTTTTTTGTAATCTAGACTGGCAAGTGCATTATTACCCAAATAAGCATGGGTAATTTCCTTTTCCTTTATGTTCTTCTTGCTTGCATTATTGATTGGCAGCGTAATTCCCATGCTCAAAATGGTGATAGGGGGAAAATCTTTGATTGCTATCACTGGTCCTATTTCACTGTTGCAAGATCATGATATACTGGATTATTTTGACTTCAGTTAGGTACTTCTGTTTGTTAAGATTGAGCTACATTAAGTTGCATTTAAACCATTATATAAAATCTCATTATTTATCTATTCATGTTCCTAGCTTTTGACTTTTTGTAATGTTAGAAACTGTGAACAACATTTTGCATTTACTAGGTGCTTATTTGCTTTATTTCTTACTTACACCAAGGCAGTCCTAGATGGGAATTGAATGTTGATTAAAATTGCACTCGGTACATGAGATGCATATGAAAGCATTTAAATTTCACTTATAAAAATGACATATTAAAAAAAAACAACCATTCTTTGCAGTGGCTAAAGATGACTTGTTTGCATCTGTTTGCGGCGACCCCACAGATTTCAGGCCCTGTCAGGTAGCTTTTACCTACAGTAGAAAATAAGCCTTCCTGCTTTTCTCAGTTCTCAAGATACAGCTTTTCAAGAGCTTGGTATTGAACAGGGCTAACTTGAACAAAGTGAAGATGATACCTCCTGTGCACCCGCAGAGGAAGCTGCAGCTGTCAAACCTGGCCCTAGCGAATCGTCAGGTCAGTGGTTTGATGTTCAGTAAAATGGTACCAGTGGATGCACAATAGTGGAATCCTCCCTGTTCCTTAATGTAAATCAGATGTTGAAATTTAAAAAGCTTGGCAGAACATTGCTATAATTCCATGCTTAATTTTAAATAATCCTACCTTTAAACAAAAATATATATTTAATCTGGAAAAAAATGCATGCGATTTAAATAAACAAACCAACTTGAGCAAAATCTATTTTTATAGTAGAAAGCAACGCATGAGTTTTTACTCATAGTGCATGCAGGACAACAGAAACTGAAGCAAATAGCTGCACTTTTCTCTACCATTTGTAAGCCCCTGAGGCGTTGAAGAATTGAAATGGTGACTTGCCTAAGGCAACAAGTGCGTTACACATGGTTGTTGTGTTGTTTATCCTAAGAAAGGTAACAGGAAAGCAAAATCCATTGCCTATGCATTACCTTTGTGAAAATAAACAGGGTTCTTCTCAGAAAGAAAAGAGTATTTCTTTTGAGGGAGTTAAAGAATCAAACTGTATGGACATGGCAATATAAGAGGGGTGTTTTTATTTTTGTTTCAGTTCTTAAAAACAAGGTATTGTAGAGGCAATTACTTTGGAATAATGTTTGATAGAGCTAATTGCAGGTTTCAAAGATAACCTTGAAATCATATAGATTTTCATATTTCGTATATATTATGCCATGCATATCATAGCAGAATTAAGTGCATTTTCCTAGAAATAGAATTTAAAAAAAGAAGAAGAAGAAAAAGCCTGAATATGCTTGGTCTCTCTTTTTCCTAGGAAATGTGAAGTGTCTCTCGAGCTCCTTGATAGCGCAGTCTGTTCAGTCGAGGGTAATGGATTTAGTTTCAGGGAGTTTTCAGAGATTTCTAGCTGCCTTTCTGCTATGAGGAGCCAAATGGCATCTTCATCTTTGTTACAGGCTAAGGAACAGGGAAATTTAGAGCAATGCAGAAGGATTATAAATAAAAGCTGTTAGTCTCTGACCCAAGCATTGTGCAGTAACAAGTGCAGTTATGCAGACGAATGGTGTTGATCGCAATCTTCTTTCTCCACAACATAAGAGCTGCTCAGAATAGGGCATAGCTGAATAAATAGATTTTTCATTGATATTGGCAGAGATGTGTTTGTCCATAGCAATGAAGGAGAACGGTGGAGGGGACAGATGAGCGAGAGAGGCAGCTTTGAGGCACCTCCAAGCAGGGGGAGAGCCTTTGCTGAGGGTGCTCGAGCGCCGAGCGGGCACCGCCAGCCTCATCCTCGCAGCCTCTCTCCTCTGCAGCCCCGCTGGGCGGCTCGAGCCGATGGCTGCAGATTCCCGGGAGCCCAGGGATGCACCATGGGCGTCCTTTTAAGGAGCAGGGTCACTTCCCGAGTGCGACTCGCTCGCAGGTGAGACGCGGCAGATGTAGTCCCGTTTAGCAGCAGATTGGGCTAAGCGCTGTCTTCCATCGCTCAGATCAACATTAATGCTGTTGTGTTGGGGTATCAGTAATAAGGATGAAATTCAATTCTTAACTAGTTAAAAAATAACCACACTTACATATACAAACACATTCTTTGCCGTTGCACCCTTTGGCAAGGTATGATGGGCAACGAACCAGAAGGTTCATTAGGAAAGAACCAAGGCATTCAATTACTCTAAGAAAATTGTTATTAACTTCCTTAATTTTTGTTTTGCATTTTTTACCTTTTTTTTTTCTTTTCCCTCGCTGGTCTCTGTACATTTCCTCCTATTTGCTGAACAGTAATAGTGCTGAGCAGCTCCCTCCGGGCTGATCACCGCACCGTGTGCTGCCTGGCATCCCGGCCAGCCTTGCCACTGCACTCCGGCATCATCTAAATGCATTCGGTCTCTGGCTGACAGGTAGTTGCCTCTAGAGATACGGTTTTCGGCTTTATTTAGTTTTTCAGGCTCATCATTTAATGTGTCTATTTGTATATGTGTTTCTTACTGTGGGCACTGGACTTTGACATCGATGAAGTTACATATCCTGGTATATGGTGCAGTCAAATGACTGTTTGTTCAGACTGAATTTTGATACACATAATCAGAGCCAAAAATCCGTTTAATCACCATCTTGTCTTATGGGATGCACTGGATCTTCTTGCAGAGTGAGATTCAAACCTATCTGGGTAATTCTGGCCCTGTGCTTTGCTCTGTGGACTTGCGATGTGCGGGAAGGCTGTTGCCCCTCCAGCTTGGCCTGTGAATTGGTATAAGACAAGATAACTAGTAGGAAAAGCAGAAAAAGGGCTTGATCCCAGCACACGGCAAGTCGATGGATTCAGTGGTTTGGGACCAGAGAGCTTCCTTCACAAGATACGTAGATCCTGAGCAGGACAAATGGTAGGAAAGCAAAAAACAGAGGAAAGTTTGAGCTGGAGGGGGGAAAGGAGAGGCTTGGAACCCAGGCAGGTGGGTGTGCTGAGAACCCGCCTGTAGTGCAAGAGTTGGCTGTGGGCAATAGAGATGCTTTTCTACTGAAAAGTTAGTATTTTCATACTTCCTAAATTAAACCATGCTTACATGTCTTTACAACATCCTTCTTTGCTTGCCTTCTACAAACTCAGTCTGGCTGCAAGATCTTGCTAATAGTAGAAAAACTGTAAAGAGACTTGAGCCCAAAAGCCCCATATGCATGCAGGCAAGACCTCTAAGGCATTTGAATATAAATAAATAAATGAAATCTCAGGGGTTCTGCTTGGCATGCGCAAAGTGAGATTTGGGGCAAATCTGGAGGCGCCTGAGAGGCAGAGCACAGGGCGTAACATCAGGACAACCCCTGCCAGAAAGCAGATCCGTATTCCAGGTGAACAGGAAAATGATAATTTAGCCATGAATGCCTAAATCTCATTTTGGGAAACAGCTTCACCAGTTTACCTGTGGCTTTTTGAAATATCCAGCGTCAGACAGGCAAGCAGCCGGTTTCAAACTGCGATGTTGAAGATATAAGGTTGTAAAGAATCTGTAAACATTGTCTCAGCTGCAGTGCGTGTTAGCCTTAGTTACTGGTGATGTTTCCTGTGTGCTGCCGTAGAACAGAACGGAATGGAGATGTCTGGAAGGTGACTCATGTGAGGCAGTGTGGGAGAGTGCACACACCTAAATGACCAGAAAGGGACTCTACGCAGTCCCCAGCAAATTAAGAACGTGTATTCATTATGCTTGCAATAATGATAGTATGCCTTATAACACTGCACTTAAGCAATTGTAATTTCAGTTTTATGGAGCAAAAAGTGCAATCTCTAAGATGCAGCTTTTAAGTAGTGGGTTTAATTGACAGTGCTTGAAAAATATTACTGGCTACTCATTAGTAGGTATCGTTTCTTCCCTTATCCTACATGATTGTTTTAATTTAAACTAGCTCTCTGCCTCACGTATAGAATTATTGACAAAAATATGTCTTTCTTCATCAAATGATTAGCTAAATCATCCTCTTATTTACAAGCAGTGCTGTGTCCCTGTGCCCTAAATCTTGCTAGTTGGAAGAGTGGGAGGGAAAGCAATTTAATTAAGTTAACTTTATTGACCCACCGGAGCTGTTGTTTAATAGCGTGGCTCCCTGGAGTGTAGTGCAGGTAAATTGAATGAATGCCACCGAATACCCCTTCCCTGCGCCGCATATTTCACAGCTTTGCCAGGCAGTTTGGGACGCGCAGCCAATCAGCAGGAAGGTTTTCCCAGCGCGGCTCTCCGGGCCGGCGTTCCCGTCGCGCTCGGAGCGATGCGGCGGGCGCCGCCGCTGCGAGGGGACAGCGCCGGGCGTCGCGCCCCAGCCATGGCTCCTGGAGGGGGAAAACTCGCGGGCGAGTCCGCGTGAGAGGGCCGTGAGTAACCTGCTCCGTACTGAAGCCTCGCGGCAGCCGCTCCATCCGCGGGGGAAGCCGGGGTCCAGGAGGATGATGAGAGAGACCCTCCAGAGCTGCGTTTGCCACTAAATTCTGGGCAATCAGCAGAACTTGTTTGTTAAATTGCTAGGGCTGATAAAATAAAAGCTAAAAAGAGTTTTGCAGTGTTTCTAATAGATCTTAGTGTTTGCTATTGCTTCTTTTACTGCCTGTGTTGTTAAAATCATTGTCCAGATGTTTTATTAATCTATAAAATGAATATAGCAACTGTCTGCAGCTGCTTGGCGCTGTTGTATTCCTCAGTACAGTCCACCGGTTGATAAAAGCCAGTATTTCAGACTATTTATCCCGTTCTGCCAATCTTTTTTTTTTTTTTAAGTAAAGATAGATTAGTACTATATAACAGCAACTTCATCTAGTTTTTAGCCCTTGCAGGATTTAATGTTTCTCTGATTAGAATTGAGACACAGAGATACAGTCCTACAGCTCTAGTTAAAGAATTAGATACAACCCCTCAGCTTTTTTTTTTTTTTTTTTTTTACTTTTTTTTTCTCTGGAAAATAGTAAGTGCAACTTTGATTACAATTTATCAATTTTGTCACATTTTCTTCTGCTGTAAGGCACATAAAATTCCCTGTTTTGAATTAGCTTGCATGTCATTTTCTTTCTTTGTATATGTGAAAAGCTGCTTCTTGGCTTCAGAATGTTGTTCTTTATTTTAAAGACATATCAGGTAAGAGCGCTGGGCTTGAAGAGGAGGCTCGTTATCCCGTCTTGCACGCTGTGCGGTGTTCAAGCGCGCGGGGCCCACGGGGTCTGCCGTGGGTGTCGATACGCGGCCCCGTTTGGGGAACCCGAGCCGCGCTCACCACCTCGTCCGCGCGCCCCACGGGAAGCCACGTCCGTGCACACGGGCAGGGGCTGCCGGCTTGGGTGGGCTGGCCGAATCCTGCGCCCTGGATCCCTAGAGAGGGCCCAGTCTGCGAGGGTGAGACTGGCCCTCCGGGAAATATCCTCCTGACTCCCTGTGGGGGAACCTACCCTTGGGCTCCGGCTTCTTCAGTGCCCTCCTGACGGCGACGTCCCGGTATGCCCCAGAAGTGTCGCCCCAGAAGTGGCACCGCGCGTTCTAGGAGGATAAATCCCAGTCGAAGTGCAGCCCAGAGAAATCCAGGAGTTCCCAGTCTGACCCGCTGTCAGGAGCTCCAGCATAGCCCTGGGAGAGCGCCAGCCACCCTCAGCGGCAAATTTGAAATTTTTAGGTGAAAACTGCCTTTAATTCCATGTTAAGTTAATATGGCTTTTTGCAGGCAAAGCGGGTGTGTATTTGCACCAAAGGAAGATGCCTTGTTGGAGTAATTCTGAGGAGTTTTCTAGCTCGTGTTCTCCAGCTCTCTGCTCCGCCGTCTTCGTTAAATGTGTGTTCTGGCAGCTGCTGTTTGAAGTTGGTGTTGTGTATTGGTGAGGTAGTGCCACAGCTGTGCTGATGGTTGGATCTGAGCCCATGGCATAGTAGACTTTGTGCATTTTCAGCCGTTTTTTCACTTTTCGTAGTGTTTCTGTTATGGCACTTGACATTTTGACGCAGAAAGAGAGATGAAGCTTTGGAGCAGGCTGCCCAGGGAAGATGTAGAGTCCCCATCCCTGACAGTGTTCAGGAAAACGTGTGGATGAGGCGCTTAGGGACACAGTTTGGAAGGCAGGGTGGGATTTATGGCTGGACTCGGTGATCTTGAAGGCCTTTTCCAGCCGTCATGATTCTGTGATTCTGGGATTACGCTGAAAGCTGCATTGTCTGTCTGACAACATGGAAGGGATATACACATTCTTGATGCCATCCCACCGCTCTTTCCCAAGGCAACAGATTCATCACACTGGATTCCCAGGAATTGTTTCCAGCCTAAGAATTCCTAACTTATTGTGAATGTGATCATAAAGCTCTTTAAGGGTGCTAAACTATAAATACATTATAAATACACAAATACTATTTTTATTTCATTGCAGTTTTAAAAGCCTATTAAATGAAGGCTTATGATATTAATATTTATGTGATATGTTTTGTTATGGATCGTGATTTAATATGTTCCAGTTAATAGTAATGTTAAATAGTAAGTGCTAGTTTCTAGTTTTGAGTGAGGGGTGAAACTCCTGCAGTTCAGACTGCCACAGATATGAAATGTTTTTACTTTCAGTGATTAAAAGGGTTTGCTGATTTACTAGCTGGCAAGCTTTTTCTTTTTTTTTTTTTTAAGTCTAGTTTATATCAAGCTACCAGATGGAATATGCTGTAACGATTTTGGAACTATTTACAGAGACTTTCCCCATCCTGTTGTATTTGTGTTGGTCTTTTCCACATGTAACCACCTTTAGATAGAAGTTTTACAGCTGCAGAGGATGCCAACTTCTGCATCCAGCTGTGCTAGTCGGAGGGATTCCTGCTTCCTCCCCTCGTCACCCCCTGGCAGCTGAAGTGCTGCCCCTGCGGCTGCACTAGTGGAGGGGTCGGCAGGATTGCTCCCTAGCTCCCAGCCTGAAAAATTGGCCAAGCCAACGCAGGGGACCAGTTTGAACCACTTAAAATCAAGTGGCAGGTTTTGCCTCAAGCAGTTTAGAAAGTGTTTTCGTGGCAAGGAGCACCAAGGAGAAGTAATGTCACCAAAGCAGTGCGATGCTGTTTGCAGGGTGCATGTTGGCTATTCCTGAGGAGACAGCAGAGTGGCTGTAGCATGACTGGCTCTAGCAGGCTTGCATACAGCTGTGGTTCTAGGCATGCAGTAATATATAGCCTCATGTACAAATTTCC
Organism: Tinamus guttatus; assembly: GCF_059628265.1. Taxonomy (NCBI): domain Eukaryota; kingdom Metazoa; phylum Chordata; class Aves; order Tinamiformes; family Tinamidae; genus Tinamus; species Tinamus guttatus. The sequence continues at coordinate 1,765,396 of NW_028288559.1, read as the reverse complement.
CATGTTTGACTGAGATTTAAATAGGCATTCACCTTTTTCCCCCTCCTAAAGACTAGAAGCTGACCTTTGCTAGGGTCTGGGGATTTTTTATCTGTTTTGTTTCATGTTGATTGATTTGTTAGTTTATTTAAGTAAACAGAGATGGGTGAGGATGTGTCACACCTTTGTTCCAGGAGACAAATTTTGCTCTGGAGTAGAGCCCAGCCACTGAGTCACCCAGTCAGAACCAGCAAGTGCTGCGTGGATCTCAGCAGCTCTGAGTTGAACCTGTCAGGAGATAACCTCCATAATCCCACCTATGGAAAGGCCTAAGGAACTTGGAGATTTCAGTTAGCTGATTTGCATTCATCCTTGATGAATGCTCCAGGTTAAAGCTGAGTATACGTGGAAGAGAATACAATCTGGACACCTCAAGAGGACCCGAGATGTTAAACAGGGTTGATTCCTTACTTTTTCGTCCTCTGGAGTCAGATATTTGTTGCTGCATTATCTGAGTTGTCAGCCTTACAGTGCACTTGGAGTGAACGGATCGCAATGCCATCGTAGCAAGGAAACAGGAAGATCAATTTTCTTCTGCAAAGTATATTGTCAACAAAATTACCTTTAAATTATCTACAGGTAGATGACCATAACCATTATTAGTAGAATTAACAAAAAAAAAGTAGGGGAAGAAATGACATTTCTCAGGTCAGGACTTACTTATAAGGATTTATTACACTGTTTACACTTTATTACACTGTTTACATTTCTCCCAAATTAAGAGAATTTGAATAAAATCACTGAGAGAAAATACATATGGAACCTTGTGCCCTTGCATTTAGAGCAACATTTCTAAGCCTCAGCCACAGGAGAGAATGAAACATTCAGACGGAAAACTTGTTAATATAAAATCCAGGAATTCTGAAGGGACATCTATAGTATACTGAGAGTGGGAGGGATTCTGATTTAAGAAAGTGCTTCAAAAGCACGTCAGTAAAGTCACAGGAGATATTTTAAAGACATTTGCTGAAGCATGAAAGGCCAGTAATAACCACGATCACAATTTCTGTCTGAGCATAGGAATTGAATAGTCATTTCAGTATTTGATTTTATGATCATCATTTCTGACCCTCAACTGTCTTCTGCATTCAGAATAATATATATGAGAGGAGAGTTGTGATTTAGGCCAGGAAACGGGCCAAGCAGTTACTCTGCATCTGAATTTTGTGTTTTTCTTTCCTACACAACCATGATAGCTTTGGAAAAAACACTATTTTTTCTGTATGTGACTGTTACTTTTCTTATGGAAGGTGCTCAAAAGGCCTATGAAATGTCAAGACATACTACTGAAAAACATACCCTGGATTAATGTTGTAGGGCTCCATATCAGACATACAAACCTAAGGACAATTTCCATACCCTTCTGTAATGTTTACTTAAATATATTTTGAACTGAGGTATTTAGCAAGCATTACTGGAGCACAGAGTTCCAGCAAAGCTGCTAAGACAGACTGTGGCAGGAGATGATGCTGGTGTTTGCCCTGCCATGCCCACAAATGCCTCAGCTTACAAAACACACATGCACATCAACCAGGAAAGTTGATGTCAACTAGGAAAGTCACAGAGATTTTGGTGGATTTCATCAGTACAGAGTATGAGGGACATGAAATAAGCAGGAAGGTTCCCAGGGGTCCAGTGCAAAGGCTGAGATACTACATTAGGGTGTAGTGTAGGGTAGTCCACCCTAATGAAGCTTCAAAAATCCCTCCCTTTTTCCTCTTCTATCTCCCAGTGATTGTAGCAGCTCGGGAGATCTGTTTGCTGCACAAAGCAGTGCTTCACCTTCTCCTTACTTACATGGTGCTCACGGGTGAGGTGTGAATGAAGGTAACGTGTTCTCTACTGCTAATGCTCATGGAGGAATACCTCAGTTCCCGTGGGGGTAACGTTGTTTATTTGGATGCCAGCGCTCGCAATACAAGTGCTATTTCAAATTAACTCTTCCTCTGTGGGTGGCAGTATGAAGATACTGAATGCGGTCAATGCCGAGAGGCTTTTTGAAGGGCTCTCTGCTTCATATTGCCAACAGTCCTGCAGGAGAAATTGACATTTAGTCTGTGTCAGTACCAAAATGGCATCATTACCATGGGACAGGTCACCTGGACACAAAACAATTAAAATTACAGCCAGAGAGCAGTTTGGTGCAGAAATGAGACCTTTCTTTTTAAAAGTTTGGATGTTTTTGTACAGCTGTTCTTTGTTAATGCTTATTCTTGCACATAGAGAAAATACATGAGGGAAACCTACTTGGATCCCCCTTCCCCAAGAAATTTCCAGAGTACCTGGTCCACTTCTGCATTTACTGACTTTCTTCACTTCAGGCAAGTCTAAAGTGTGGAAAGAGATTGAGTTTTATGGGATTTCAGTCACACTGGCTGTAGTCATCCTGTGATATAATGGCCACAATAGTTGCCAGCCCGAGGTAAGAGCAGCTATAAGCCTAACTGGTAGCTGACCAAGCTAGGTCTGGTTGCTTGGCTCCCACTATATGATGCAGTTTTTAAAACCTCCTAGCTCGTAGTGACTCTACTTCTCAGAAATAGCTTTGCACTCAGCAAGCCCCACTTCTGACCTGACTAGGTTTTTTGAAGGAGGTCATAGCTAATGTTTGGACAGCCTCTTCCAAAAGTGTCATGATGTAGGACTTGGTTTTGTAATGTTAAAGTCAAGTTTCTGCAGTGAAGGTGTATAGGATCCCAGAGGCATCTCGCTGCCTGCTCCTGATCTCTGCCCTTATTCTGGGTGCCGAACTCCTTCAAAAATCAAAATCATATACTATCATGTATAGAGAGAGTATACATATAGTATACATGTCATTTACATGTGTTGTATATGTATATACATATACACATGTATGTATAGTAAGTAGTGTAAATATATTATCTTCATTATTTGTTTGCGCTTCTCATAATTATTTGAGTAATGTCTGTATTTCCTGTGGTAGTCCAAAAGCATTGGTACGTGTTTAAAAAAACAAAACAAATCTAATGTTTCCCATTAAGAAAAGCATATAAGTATTTTTTGGATAGGTGCTGTAAGCTAAACAGGAAGGATTTTGGAACAGAGAGCTCTGTCCAGAGAATGTGGCACACGTGGTAATAATTAAATAAAATAAAAATGAAGTAAAGAGAAAGACTGAAAAAAAAAGTATTTAGAAGTCAGAAGAACAAAATTTCAGTGATATTTCAGTCATTTTGGTGATAGTGGATAATGTGATAGTGGCTAATTCCAGTGAACCCTGTTTTTTAGTAACACTTCAACATTGGTAAAACATGGCTTGCTTTAGTTTTATGTCTAAAGCACGATTTCATTACAGACTGTGTTGGGAAAGGTTATTCATATTATAATTTTTGACATGTATTGATTCTTCAGTAAAGAAAATAAATACTTTGTGCTGTCAGTGTTATCAGTGTAACCTGCACAAATTTGTAGGTTCCTTACATTCCTGATGTGAAAGGGGAGACCATTACTCTATCACTTTTCTATCCTCATCACTGTAAGAAAGACATGTCCCAGTGCCTATAGTCCATGCACCCTTATTCCTGAAAATTGCGCTGATTACTGCAAGAAGATTACTCAATCTGCCCCCAGGTTTCCATAGAGGCAGCAAAGTCTCCCTGTTACACAAATGAGATGGTCACAGATAACTGGGAAGACTCTCGGTATGGAGGTACTAAGGGCAGAGTTGTATCCAGCTGTATCAAAGCCACATTTTATGGTGGTGGACATGACCAGTCTCCCCTGAGGCTAATGGAAAGTACCATTTTGATTGTGGTGTGATCCATGTAGAAAGAGGACTGGCAGGAAAACAGATTGAGGTAATCTCAACAGTTATGTCCCTGTATCCATGGTGTTCCTTTATGTGGAGAACCAGTGAGGACCTGTTGTAGAGAGGGAGAAGAATCTGGAGAAAGTCCTCACTGTTTTTCATGCACTGGATCCTTCTGGGCATGCTTGACTGCTGCAGTATCCTTGCAGCACAGGCTGAGGGAATGGGAGGTGGTCCTACTCGGGTGGCCTGATTTCCGTGTAACCTCCTGTGTCGGGTGTCACCTGAAGTTTTAGAGCCAACTAGGCAGAAAGCACAGGGCAGGGAAATTAGCATCCATGGGATTGTGGCTTCTAGGTCATAAATAAATGGTAGTATGCAAATGTAAGTAAACATTATCCCACCATCTCTCTCAGACTAGTTCATTTCTGCGAGACACAGCAAATCCAGCAGTATTGATAGTGGCTCTTTAGTGCGTCAAGCGCTCAGCTGTGTGTGCCAGTTAATCAGTCACGAACTGTCGAGGCCCTCTCAACTGGGTGACTGGGAACACGCAAAGTAGCTTGTTGTTCTGTGTGTAGTAATAGATTTTCCGTATTACAGAATGTGTATAATTTTTAGTTATCCCCCTCTCCTTAAGTGCACATTTTCCATTATAAGCAACTACTCAGTCTATTAGCAGTAATTGCTGATATTTTTAAAGATATGGATTATAATCAATATCTGGGAGTAATACCTATTGATTTGAGAAAAAAAAAAGTGAATTGAAATAAACAGCCTTTGCTACTCAGTGTATTTCCATGCAGAGGGGATGCAATTGCAATAATTCTAGTCAAATAAGAGGTTCCTGACATATTTGCCTATTTAAAGGGTTTTACATCTAAGCAAAACAAAACCAAAGCAATCTCATGCTCTGTCTTTATATATTCCACTTTTTTATTTCAGATTTCAGTCTATGGCTCTGTTGTGGCAGAAATGAAAAACTGACCTGCCTCTGTTATCAGTGTGTTTGGAAGCCCCAGGTTTTGCCCATCAGAACGAGCTCTGATCAGTGGCTTTCACAATTTGAAAGGCAAATCCAGCACTAGGGAAGGAGGGGAAGGAAGAAGATTCTTCACAAATTTTGACCCAGGATAGCTAGTTTTACAGCCCTAGCAGTCTCAGTGAGGCAGCATCCTCTTGGCCTTGGTGCTCTAAAGCCTTCTATCATAGCCAAATGCAGGTAGGTGTCATCTCCTAACGGGCTGCAGCAGATGATGCAAGAAAAGCAGGTTTGAACCCCTTGGAAAAGGGGAGAACTCCTGGGGAAGCTGTGAATTGATCGAAAATCAGCAAACCAGCACAACACAGTGCAAAAGAATGCTGCCTTCTTGTTTAAAATGATGCTTAAGCTATCAGGACCCCCCACGCTTTCTTTCCCCCCTCTGAAAGAGGGAGAATTGAAAGCTTAGTGTGGTGGTATTATCCACATCTTAATGCAAGGAGTTAGGCTGATATCGATTCCCTTATTAATTTTAATTCATACCAGGGGCTTTGCCTTTGTCTTACAGGCAGTTGTGGGCAGCATGGATGTTATTCAACCAAATTTGGGCAGAGAATAAATCATAAATTCCTGCTGGTAAGCAAATCAATAGGCAGCATCCAATTATCTCTGTGTCCAGCTGATATGATTTTATAAGATGCTGTGCAATATTGCAACTTGTTGTTTCTTGGTAATGTTCCATAACTCCCATAGCTATAGAGGGGAATGGGACTTCTCCATCCAGTCTCCCCTACCATTCGCATGGGATACAACATCTGCTCAAATATGTTCTGGTGTGCAGACCTGGTTTTGAGCTCCTGCCACGCTATGGCCACAGAGTGACCAAAGGCATCTCAGTAAGGCAGTCTATATCGATCTGGTAATGCTGGTTCACAAAAGCAGTCCTAGACTTAAGCTAAGATTTGTTTATAAACATAACTTTTAGATAACTTGGAGGAAAAAAAATGTTATAGACACCAAAATATTGCTAATATATTGCACTACAGGCTTCCATACTCTGAGCTCTGTGTGTTGTATCCTTTGCTCCTCATACAACAGAGGTAACATGAAGGAAAGTTCAGGTACAGATTAGTTCAAATAACTTTAATCATCATCTACGTGTGGAAACACAGAATACTAAGAAAGGCATCAGTAGGCTAACATAATTTAAAGTAACACTGCCAATTCTCAAGTGCCACTTTAGTATCTTAGTGGATTAGTATTTTGTCATTACTTTAAAATGTGTTGTAGAGTCCAAAGTGGGCTGTTGTACAAGGGCAGCACTTGAAAAAAATGTGCATTTGAAAACGTGAAGCCTGGTTAAGAATGCAACCCCAGTGCTGTATAGGTGATCGAGAAAAAGAGAGTCTGAAGTCAGCTGGTTCTCTCATTTCTGTAGCCACTAACGTCTGTGTGTATGTATATTATAACACTATTCAGAGAAAATCTACGAGGTCAGAAAAACAAATATAACAAATTAATAGCCACGGTGATTGTGAATGAGCATTGACCTTTCTCCCTGTCCCCTGTACAATGTTGTCAAAAAAAAAGCTAGTATCAGTGTAATATTTACTGAAAAGTGGTAATGTTAGAAGAAAATCGGGGCAAAGTCTTCAGTTTTTGTGATAGTACAATAGAGATGATGAATTGCAGTCAATGTAGATAAACCACTTATCTTTGTATGGCAGATGTAAGATGAGATTCTGCAAATAGTGCCCATTCAAATACCCTGTTGGGTCCCCAAATACTCTCTGACAGGCAGTAATCAGGGCAGAACACTGCTAAGATTAATTCCTCTAATACTATTTTTTAAAATGAAAATCATGATGACAAATTATCTTTGTTGTGCTTTTCACCGTTTTAGCCTTCATATCCTAAGTTAATTACATGCCATTTTAGGGGAGGATTTTTGAGCATACTATACATGTCAAAGAGAAAGCAAAATGCTGTCAATTTCTGGAATTTGTCCAGACTTTCACAATCGTACAGGAATTTAATTCCGATAGCTTTTTAATTTGGAGTTTCATCATTTACATTTTTTTTTCCTGTCAAATGTTCATTCAGCTTCTCTTAGCATTACAGGTAGGACACTCTTTGGTGAATAAAATGAAAGAAGCTGTAACTGGTCTCATGGTTTTGGGGGCTAAAAACCACAACTATCAAAATTTGGAACTTGGCACCACTGTGAGTTACAAAGGAGGTGAGACTAGGTCTGCTGCAAGGGAATCAGGTGTTGAAATGTAGCTGGTGAGAGGCTGATTTGAAAAGGGGCTGGTAATCCCTCTTGCGTTTATTTTCCAGTCTTTTTTTTTTCAGAGTAGCCATGGAACAATATTTACAAATAAAAACTCAAAATTATGAACAATTTTCCCTATTTACAGTTTTTAATCATTAAGTCAGTGAACGCAATTAATTGGCCGTGTCTCCTTGTAAAGGCTTGGATGCTTCTGAACTGACTTTGAAGAAAAAAAGTATAATTTTAATTCTCGCTTGCCTGAAAAACATAAAAAACTTCCTTTCTTTTCAGATCTTTAGTCTGCAATTAACAAAATCTTGAAGCAAAAATAGGAAGTTTTCTGAGCTTTATGAGTAAGCAAAGGTAAGCAGTGGGTACAACTACTTCCCGTGGGAGATTGCCCTGAAGGAGACAGGGTCCAGTTGCAGCAGAAGGGCAGCGGGACACCAGGGCGCTCCGGACTGGGCTCTGGGGCCGAAGGGAAGGGCAGAGCAGGAGGAGGGCCAGGAGGGCCACTGAGGAGCAGCGCAGGCCGTGGTCCTCCTGGCCTGCTTGGGTGATACTAGGGAAGCCAGACTTCAGGGGGCCTTGAAACTGGGAGGGACGTGAGGGGCAATAAGAGCTTCTTCAGGTATATTGGCAACAAAAAGAAGGCCAAGGAAACAGCTGCTGAATGACAGTGAACTTAGTGACAAAGGACACAGAAAAGGCTGAGGTACTCCACTCATTTACTGGTCTATAATGGCAAGGTCTATTTTGAGGTATTTTAGGTACCTTATGACAGAGTCTGTGGGATTATTTTCTGTATTAGAGGAAAATCAAGACAGTGACCACATAAGCAAGTTGGACATACCCAAGGGCATGGGACAAGTGGGGGCACGTCCCAGGATGTGGAGGGAGCTGGCTGAGGTCATTGCAATGCCACTCTGTCTTCTTTAAAGAGAGCCTTTTGGTCCTGGGGATCAGGAGAGGTTACTGTCAACTGGGAGAAGGCAAGCATCCCACCCATCTTCAGGAAGGGCAAGATCTGGGGAGCTATCTGCCAGTAAGCCTTCCTTCACTCCCCAGGAAGATTATTATGGAAACTGTGTCTGGGCAGGTGGAGGCCTAGAAAGCAACTGGGATCAGCCATCATGGATTCACCAAGGGCAAATTGTGCCTGACCAACCTCAAAGCTTGCTCCGAGGAGATAACTGGTGTGGTGGATGAAGGAAGATTTTACTGTGACTGCCCCAAGGCCTGTAACATAGTATCCACACCATTCTTGAAGCCAAATCAGTGGGACATGGGCTTGCAAAACAGACTACAAGGTGAGTGGACCACTGGCTGTATTTTGGGTTCCAAGACTTTTGATCAGCAGCATAAAGTCCCACTGATAGATGATCACAAGTAGAGCCTTTTGAGAGTCAATACTGGGGCCAATACTAATTAATGTCTTCATCAACAACCTAGACCATGAGATGAAATGCACACTCAGCAAGCTCATGGATGGCACCAATGTGGGAGAGCAGGGCAGCTAGACACAGCTGAGAACAAAGCAGCTTTGCAGAAAGCAAGCTGTGGCACCTGGAGAACAGGAACTTGAACATGAGTTAACGATGAGCCCTTGCAGCAAACAAGGGCAACGGCATCCCGGCCTGTATGAGCAAGAGTCTAGCCAGCAGGCTGAGGGAGAGGATTCTCCCCTTCTGCTTGTTACTTGTGAGACCAGCCTGGAGGACTGAGGCCTATTTTGGGCTCCTGGTATGAAACAAGAAGGAATATAATGGAGTATCTCCCACAGAAGGCCACCAGGATGGGCAGGCAGCTGGGACCTGGGACAAGCAAGGAGATGGTGACAGAAATCTAGTAACATTTTTTGGCTGTCTACCAACAAGGTACAGAGAAGATGGAGGCAGACTCTTCTTGGCAGTGCACTGTAATAGGCTGAAAGGCAACAAGCAAAAGCTGCAATATGGGAAACACCAGTTAGATATCAGAAAAGCTCTCCTACTGTGAGTGTGGTCAAATTCTGGTACAGAAACTTGGAGAGTCTGTGGAGATATCCTTGGAGATAGTAAAAAATGTTCAAATCCATAAGGAGCCTGAGCTAGTTTTGAACTTTAGTCAATCTTACTTTGAGAGGGATGGGACCAGATGAGCTCTGAACATCCCTCCCAACCTAATAATTCTGACAGAATTTGCTTTTACTTACTTAAGTGGCTGTTCTAAGGATTTAAATAATATTCCTGAGGCACTTTGTGTTTTGAAGGAAGAGAACAGTAAAAATGTAGATCTTTATTGTTACGGAAGAGCAAGTCATTGCTGCTGAGAAATACTGTGGGAGTGATGATGTATGCCAGGCTGCCAGGATGGATTGTGTTTGTTTATTAAGAAGAACCAACGCAGGGGATTAAGCATGTTTAATCCCCTCACATGAAGAATTCGTCAGACTTTCTATGCGAATAAAAGGTAAAAATAGATCCGTTTGGGTGACTTACTATCCTGGACAAAGTTGATTGAACTTTAATATATTTTAATGATCTTTGTCCTGTTTATTTCTTCTGATTAAAATATGAACTGCTTTCTTAACTAGGTTTCTCAAACTTCATGGGTATTTCTTGACTTAGAGTATAAATCAAATATGCCGTAAAGGATGCAGAAATAAAGGGAAGAAAATATTCTAAAAGTAGATGGATTCTACATCCCAGAATATGGCAAGGATTCCTCTTTCAAAATCTTCCACCAACTTTATAGCAAAACCAACCTAAAAATGTATGACACTAGTGTCCTGTGGAACTGTGAGCAGAAGGAGTTTTCACAAGATAGAATTTTACTCCCCATTCGGGTCTGAAACTCCTCTGTAGCTTTTACCAGCTCTTCCTAGTCTGAAGTTTAGGGACTTAGCTAGAAATTACACCCTTGTTTCTAATAAATGTGGACTTTTTTTTTTCCTGTGAATTTTTTTCACTGTTTTTTTTTAAATTTATTCAGACTTTTAACACTTTATCCACAACTTAATCATTTATTCAGTAGAAAAGCATATTCCTTTTTCTTTGCTGTTTTAAATGTGATACCCCAAATATTTCACTTGCAGTGAAAATATTTCTTGTATTAGTAGTAGGAGTGAAGAGTCTTTTGCAGGCTTACCCTTCTCAGTAAGGCACTTGATGTTACAGATTTTTTTCGCTTTTTTCTCACCCATCTTTTCCAGAGAGAGTTATCCCAGCCTGCTTACTGTCCATCACATAGATACTGTCCTTTCCCATCCCTTCAATTACCCCACTGTCCTCAGCTAAAGGTTTTCTGCTTCAGCTAAGCCCTTTGGGGGCAGAGAGAAAGAGAATTCCCTTGGCAATATTGGGACTGTTCTCTTCCATTAATTCCTAATAATTCATCGTATTGGATTTGCTCTTGGCTGACATTCTCACAGAACTCTACACAGTCTCTCTGGTTGTGGTAGCTGTATTTTGGAGTGGTGATAGCTGATTTGAAGATCATTACTGTGTATGTATAGATAGGATGCTTTGCTTTCTTTTCTTTTTTCTCCCCAAATCCATGGCTTTCTATTTCTCAGCATTGCATTTCATCAGCACTTTTATCACGAATCACACTGAATCAGAATTGAGATCTTTCTGCAATGTTTCTGTCAGCTCTCCGTTTTACTACTCTGAATAATTTAGTGTGATTAACTGCTCTCTCGCTACTCAGCCTTGTCCAGAGCACTTGGAACAGCGCTGAACAGTGAATCTCCTTGCCCAGATTCCCTGGAAACCTCTCCTCACCTCCCGTATGTGTTTCCTGTTGCTTAACCAGTTGTGACTGGGTTGTTCCCTATAGAGAAGGGCTTTGGTAGGGGTCCCTCCATAAGCAACTCCGCAGTGAGCACATGTGTAAAGAATTCTTTTGACTTTGCTGCTGCAGAGTCTTATTTCTGCTCTGCTTTTTTATACTCCAATTACTTGCCAGCCCCAAGACTTGCTGGCAGGCTTCCTGTTTCTGATGCACTTAAAAACATTTTATTACTCATTTTATGCCTTCAGCAAATTGCTCTTCAGAATCTTTTTTTGGCCTGTCTTATTAAATTTAACTTGCCAGGGTTGATATTCTTTTCTATTTTACTGGTCAGGGAATAATTTCCACTTCCAGAAGAACTTCTAGTAATCTCCTTTACTGTGCTGTGTATTGAAACGGTCTGGAAAAAATGGAGATCTTTGGGGTGTTTTTTTTTCTGTGTTCCCTGCTTCCCACTAGAGAACTATCTGACCCTAAGCATATATTTAAATTTATAAAATAATTAGTGTTCGTTTTCTGAAATGCCTTCTCAATGCATTGTGTCCCCTCAAAAAGGGCACTAAAACATGAGATGACCATTCATAAAATTCAAAAGCAGAAAACGTTAGAGGAAAACCATTTGCAAAAACAGGGAGAGAAAGGAGGGATTGGTGTGAGCCTGCATGGGTAAGAGAGGATGAGTGGTAGGAAGAAAAGCAGCTTTGGAAACCTTGCATAAACAAGTGAAATAGTGGTCATAGCAAAATATTCATCTCTGAAACATTAAAAGTTTCAGCTAGTGCTATGAATCAACGGGATGAGTCCTAGGAATGAAAGTTTATTTTCTCAAGGTTATATCTGAGCATAGATACAATTTTAGTTACAGACAGACAGATGTGCATGCATATTCCCTACCCCAAAAAGTGAGGGAAGCTGAGACAGGTCCGTGTTTCTTACATACACACATGAATACATGTGTGTGTTTGTGCACGCATGCACCTATAGGTACCTATGTTACCTATAGGTAACACTCCTGAAAGGGGCATAAACAGAAAAATAGTTATCACTGTATGTGTAAATAGCCTATCTGATTTTACTCAAAGCACTTGATTGCGAGTTCTTTTTTGAAGGGCTGAGCTGCTTCATCAGATCATTTGAAAGATTTCAATTAACATCGTTAATGTAACTGCTAATAGCCACTGTTCTTTTCACCAACAGTTATCTATATATGCTTAAATTTGATGAGGCACAAGATTTGGGGGATGATTTATCAGAAAATGTCTCTCCATGGATGTGCGTGTTTATGGAAATGGTTTTATCAATTCTCTCAGATATTCCTTTTCATTACACTGTTTTACACAGAGCTAGAGGCCTATACATATCCCCCCGCAAAAAACCCTGATTTTCCTACCTGTTCCTCAGGGATTACTTGCTGTGTAAGCTCTTCAGCCCTATAAAGAGAAGAGCAGGATGGTACAAAGACAGTGGATAAACATAGGACCAATTATCTATTCTCATCCCACCCATCTGTGCGTGTAAAGGGAATTGAACTTGGTGTGTGTGTCACTGAAGTATCTTTTCTCTCTGTAAAGTGTCTGACTTTTTTTAAGAAAAGAATGGAATGAGGTAGGTCATGAAGTTGGATATAAAAAGGCCTTATGGGCAAGATATGATTTATGTTGAAAAATCATAATTGTCCCTCTGCATTTGTTTTCCTGTTGTTGCAAGCTATGCTAGTGGACTTGGCTAGCCTTGGTATCATCTGTCAGAAAAGCAGTAAGAGGTAAACCTGCACAGGGCTTTCCCAGCTCTTTCTTGAAGCCCTAACATTTACTGAAATGGGATTGTTGCCTGCCAGAATCAATGCAAAGTGTATTCTGATGCTGCTGTGCAATGAGCGCCTGCCAATACAGACTTCAGAGCCATTGCTGGGTTTAGATCTAATATTTACACCACTGCAGCTTTTCAGTAGTTTCCTAATCAAATATTAGTCAAACACTCTACACTGCTACATTGATAATGCTCCTGCCATTCCTGGAAGATCTTGGGAGAGCTTCTGGCAGTCTTTTGCATCAGGAATTTCACTACATTCACACCCTTTGATAAGAGCTTGAATAGCAGCATATGGACAGCTTACTAAAAGCCTCTTGATCATTTTAGGTGAATTGTTTGCTTTCCTCAAGAACAAGATCATCCTGATGTCTCTGGAGGTGGAATTAGAACTAACACCAAGTAGACTTTCTAGGTATAGGGTTAAGATTTCCAAAGACTTAAAAGACAATGCTGGCGAAGATGGTGTTTGCTGAATCTTTTGGGAAGGCAGGCAATGGAAAGTGAATCAAGCCCTCAGCTTCCAGCAGCAAGCGGGACTGGCTGTAAGCACAGGCAAAATCCAGATTGTCTAAGGTAGTAGGCCACAAGGAAGCCAAAATGTGTGTCCCTTTATCCTCTCCCAACCCCAATTTTGGCCATATTAGGACTGTGAAAAACAGGTGACTTCTGGTAGCTTTAAAGGCATACGAAATGTCAATAGTCTAAAATGAGCATTTTTGTGGCATTACTTGTAGCTAAACATGCAGGGCGTCTAATGCAGAGCTACTTATTCTGAGGCTCAGGTGACAATATCACCATTGTGCTCTCTGCTCCTGGCTGTTGCGGCTCCCTTTTTCCACTCCAAGTTCTTTGTTGTGAATCCAGCAGGTCAGTGGTAAAAACCATTTCTGTCATTCAGGGATGGCCGCATGTTCTGCCGTCACTGTCTGTGTTTGAGGCTTACAAAACGGGTGCAGTTTTGGCTTCCCAGTCCCCAGGGCCTGGGGGGATTTGTAGCCCACTGAGTTTATGCATTCTGCCCGTGACAGTGGTCCTGGGAACTTGCAGCAATTACAAGTCCAGAAGCCAAGTTCAGAGTCCGGGATCCCCAAGTCTGTCCATAACTGTCAGACTAGCTCTTGTACCCGGGAGCTTTGTTCCTCATATTAAGTGATGGAATTGCACAGTTCCTATAGATTTATGAGCTGTTGTCTTGGTCCATCCTGTGCTTGTGATTTTCCCTCCTGTCACAGCCTTCTGTTTCCACAGCATCAGAATTTTAAAACATAACTAGTTTTCTGGTTTTACAAATTGAGATTGCTTTCATTCTGATTGTTTAAAGGTGTCGCAATGAACCAGATTATAATCTCCACTTTTAATATTTATATTAGGTCAAGAGTCGTATTTCTGAGGCTTGTGAGGGTGATATTTTCTACTCCTTATTCCAATGTTTGCCTCCGCTTTGGTGCACCTTTGCACTGTAAGAAAGGTTCAGAGTTGTCTCACTGTATGTTTGGCTCTTTTTCGCTGATCCTGATCTACAAGGTAATATCCAATTGTCCATTTATAAAGTTGCTCCACTGATGATTTATCCTGCTAATCGGAGGCATCCTGGGATTCTCCTCCTAACACCAGAAGTAGCCTTTTTTGTTTGTTTGTTTTGGCCACCAGGTTGGCCAGTAATCGAATTTACATAGGGTGTAGTTATTCTGAGCAGAAATTAGCAGTAGACTGAAACCTACCTTGGCTTTGTTTTGGGCAGTGGCTCCTGTGGTTGCAGTTGTCAGAGCTGTACCAGAACCCCATTTTTTTTCCCATTTTCCCTTGCTGAAGAGTGGATGTTTGCTTCCAGTCCCCGATGAACTATGAGGAAAAGGTCCCCCCACCCCTCATCACTAAGGATCTCTTCTTTGCGTTTTAAAAAGGAAGAATGGTGGGTGATTTAAAATTATTTTTAGCTCTGTGATTAGTAGTGAATTAATGTTATTTAGGCCTTATACTAAAGCCACGGTAATTTCTTCTTTGTAACAGTCAACTAGCGACTCCTCCTTACACCCACCGGCACGCTGAGTCACGGCTCCTGCCAAGCTGCCCCAGGCCTCTCACCAGGGCTCGAGGGTGACTGTGATGAGCGGCCGTGTTCCCCATAGCACTGAAAAATCACCCTCTACCTTCAGCGTAACAGTCAGTCGCAGTATCAGAGCCTGTCTGAAAACTCAGACCGTGGCATATTGGCATATTGGCGAGGAATGCGTTAGTTCATAACCACAAGGACCGTCGTTTCCCTGCTCGTAGAGTCCTCCCTTCCCAGCCACTGGCACTTGGAGTAGTGCAGGGAAATACTTGTCAGCTCTGGGCTTATCAGAGAAGAGGCCCGTGTCTCAAGAAGCTCTGTGCACCCTCCTGCACATTCACCTTCTGCATAGAGCTTGTTGGCTTCACTGTTTCGTCTTGCCTCTCCATTACCCTGGGTTGGCTGCGTGTGGAAACGCTGCAACGTTACGTTAAGTAAGATTTAAGGGCGGACAGCCAAGTGCAAGATTGGAAGCGAAAGGTTATAAATAAAGCAATGATAAATACAGTTCTGAGCTATACTTAACAACGTAATTCATGCTCTTTCGAGTGTCCAGTGAAGAATTTCTTTTGCACTGTCCTGCTGTGGGAGCAGAAGATCCTGAACTCCTAGTCAGCCTTCCTCCCAGGTGGCTGGCTCACTGCTGAGGGCTTTCCGCTTCCTAATGCCCTGTATTCCTTTGGGCCCATGTTTTTGGATGCAAATGCCAGTTGCCTCCTATCCTGAGGCGCTTAAATGGTCGTTTAATGTCAGTCTGCCAGGGAGTGTGAAATAGATAAGTACCATAGATTTGGGCTCCTGAGACCAGAAACCTTGTGCTCCAGGGGTACAACGTTTGTCCTTTTGCAGCTCTTGACCAGCCACTCCTGCTGATGGGACTCTTTTCAATGTCTCACACTCCAGGGAGGCTATTTACAAAATTGTAGTAATATGTATTATGAGATGGTGTCAACTGTGCTTATGTTCAGTGAGCTTCATGATCACTGGTATATTAGTGACTTTCTGCAGACATCACACGATTAAAATGAATGACAGATGCTGTAAAATTCATCTGGTAATCCAATTGTACGTCATGTTTTTCAGGTGTGGTGTCTTTTTTGAAGCCTGACTCCTCTGTGACCCCCCTCCCCTCTTTGCTGTGTGCCCAAGTGCCTATGTGTACAAAGCACATTTTCTTCTGACCTAACGGCACTGAAGTTCCAGGCAGGACATGTCTCCTTTACTGGAGTTATACCATAATACAGTTAAAAAAGAAAAAAAAAATCCAGTGCTTGCCTTATCTTGCTCATGCAGAGCTCCTGGTTCCCTCCAGATAGAGCCTCCCTCTGTTCAGAGAGAGATGGGAAGCCCAGGCACTGATTTGCAAGATAGGATTCCCTTGGACTTTTATCGATCTAATGGCCTTGCTGTTGCCTTTGGAGAAGGGAATTTCAGCCAAGCAGAGCTGATATTGTAATCCTGGACGACTGTGTCATCTGTGGTGGTCTGGGGACCCGACCTGGGGCTTAGGCTGCATCCCTGCGTTGGGGCACATTTGGGCACAGTTCAGTCCATTCAGGCAAAATTCCTGGTGGGGGGAGAAGAACAGGACCATGGCTGGGAGGCATTCAGGTCTTTCCATGTCATGAGATGTTTTACTGCTTGCATGGTGTTTTGCTTTTCATGAACTTTCCAGCTCAGCAGAGGAGAGGAAATTCCAGTCGTTCTGCAAAATGGTGTAGGAGGTCAGCCCTGTGGAGTTAATTATCTCTTTCTCTGCAGTATTCTGAGAAAAACAGAGGCAGATGAAGCGTCCTCGATCCCTGCAGTGAATCTGTTGACTTTTAAAAGGGTGCTAAAGAAGACATCACAACACATCGGGATTTTCTTCTTTAGAAGGAGATTTTCTTCCATAGAAAACAATTGGCTATCGGTGAAATACATCCCCACTTTTAGCTCTACCAACTCATTTTTAAAAAGGCATACAGGTTGACTGTTTTTTTGCTCAAAGAATACCTTTCTTTTTCCCTCCTGTAAATTCACCTAAATAATACAGATCTTTAAAGGATGTGATTTAATTGTGATAGATGTGGGGGATTTATGCTCTGTCTTTCTCTCCCACTACTCAGGGGAAGGATTTTGTGTTTGTGGAATTGTATTGGAAGGCTCCTTGGGTTTTGTTTGGGTTGGGACCCCCTGTTTGAGAAGCTGTGGTTGAAAAGCCATCCTTGGCACTGGAGGCTCTGGAGCTGGTGGTCTTTAGCTGTCGAGGACAGTCCTCGCCCTCTCTCTTGCCAGGGCTGCTCTCCGTATCCCGAACTCAGTGGTGATGAACAGTTGAAACTTGCTGATGAAACTGTCAACAAACTTAAGGAGTGGAGAGGAGTCCTGTCATCTTCCTGGGATTGGAGGCCATTATTATGTTGAAGATAATCTGAGCCTAACCTGGTGTCTTGAGACTAAAGCAAACCCGATCTCCTCACTGGCCAGATAGTCTTGCATAGGAGTGATTCTGGCGTAAAGCCCAGATAACTGGCACTTACAGCCTCTCTTAACGAGAATAAAATTAAGGGTGGTAAAGTAAATGCAAAGTAGGGCAATGGGACAGAAGGCAGAAACTAAGGAACTTGTTTCTCTGTCCAAGTGGCTTTTTGCTATAGAAACTTCTTTAAAAAAAAAAAAAAAAAAAAAAGGAATTGCTTGTTGCAGTGGGCATAGGGAGGGAATAGAGATCCAGGACATTGGAAGGTTTCCCAGCCATAGCTACTTTTCAGGCGAATGGTTCTCCTGAGCATGTGAAATAGCTATATGCTTTTCTGTCTCAGTTACCACAGTTCTGTGTTGCAATCTTTGGTGTATTCACGTCTGGTGAACTTCACTGTGCTTTGATTTGTTGGAGAACAGAAAGTTTCTCCAACGCATGGCATCTATTCAGTGGAACATAGGCTTTTTAAAAGAGAGCGTTGAATATTCTTTCTTCACACAAAGATTAGACATTATTTTCAAATTTTGAGAAGCTTTTATATTCTTCCCCCCCGCTTTAAAAAAAAAAAAAAAAAGATGCATGTTGCTGCTGCACTTGCCAAGCTTGATCCAGAAGAATCGGAGCACATGCTTAAGGAGAAGAATGGCGTGTGGTTCATGAACCCCGTAATTAGTTCCCCTTCCTAGCTCTAAGCAGTAATTAAATCTGTCACTTCTGCTCTGCTGATTCATTTATTTAGCTATTTAATTGCTCAGCTGAATACGTCTTTATCTCCGGAACTGCAACATTTTATTCAGACAAAGAAATAGCATAATCCATTATTATTTTTTTTTCCAAGAGCAGGGACATGTGAAAGAAAAGAACACTAATACCAGATGATTTGGTGGTGTTGTCAGTTTTCACTTATCAAACAAAACAGTGTTTAAGGGAAAACCTCAGCTGGTGCTTGAGGGTTGCGTCCACCATGTAGGCTCATTTCCTTCAGGAGCCTATGTCAGATGCTGGGCCCTGACACATCCATTCCAGGTTTCCATTACCATAATTATTTAACTTAAAGCCCTCTCAAGTAAAAATAGCTATAATTATCAATAGCACAGGAAGTCTTACCCGATCCATTGGTGGAGTATTTTATAAACATGAAAAAATGTAAACACATACCAAATTATATCCAAACTACATTATATCTTTTATTTATCCTTTTTTTTCTTGGGATGTTTGTAGTGTAGACATATGCGGTATCTTTCTTAGATTTATCTTCACGTACAGAGCTTTCCAGCCGTAAAGCAAACTGCTTTCTGAATACTTGCAAGCGTACAAAGGCAAGGGCACATGCCCTTCTGAATCTCTCTCGCTGACACATATTTCCATACGTGCAGTTTGGAAATACTTTGCAGTATTTCCCCGATCGCAGTTTGCAGTACCCCCGATTTTAGCATTCTTGGAGGGAGGCAGCAGGATTCTTCTGCCATTTTTATGTGAACAAGTGGATAGAGGGAAGCCAGCTTGCAAAGCAATGAGGACCAGGTCAGGCTAGAGCTGCTTGAACACATTATTTTGGCAAGACAGAGGAATATTGTTTATTTTTATTATCTTTATTTTTTTTCCTGTTGTCTTTGAACTCTCCAAGAATAGCCAACCCAGGAAGTAAAAGACACAGAAAAAAAAAAAAAACACTAAAAATTCAGATTCAGAGGGATTTTTTCTTTTCACTTCTGGTATGCACGGCTCAGTCAGTGCATTCATCTCTCCGGCTGGCTTGGTTTCCTTACCACGCAGTCTTGCGTTTCACTCCATTAGTGACTTATTTTTGCAGCTCGTTACTCGGTTAGCACTAAGCAGAGGCGCGTGTAACTTGTAGGCCATGTTTTTCCCAGGTAAGCTCATTATTCCAGAGCCATTCTGCCACTCACCTGTGTGCACAGCTCAGTCAGGGTTTATGAGCCGTATTGCAAAGGTTTGCAAATACAGATGGGTGGCTTGAGAGGCCTCCCCGCCAGGCGCTGGGCAGGACCTGGTGGTCGAAATATCTGGGCTTTGCCCAAATGGGGTCTTTGGTCCGACGGGGCTTTGGCCCAGCCGTTCTGCAGCTGTGTCCTGTGCGTTGCTGAAAAGCATCTGCTGAAATAAAGATTGTTTCTGCTGGCGCATGGGAATCTTGCGAGCGCTTTTGTTCCTATGCGCCTGTACACGCAATTATCTGCTTAGGGTTTTGCATGAGCTTCACTCAAGTATCCTGTCTTTTAAATGTATCTCTTCAAGTGTTCCTCAAAAAGTGCGCTCTTTGTTGTGTAAGGGGGTGGGGGGAATTAATTGGGGAACTAATAAATTAATTGGGGAACTAATAAATTAATTGGGGAACTCCATCTCTAGGCATCCTTTGAGGATGAGGATGCTAAGAAAGTCATGTGGATGGGCTCAGTGTGAGAAAGCAGCACTGATCGCAGCAAGACAAGCAAGTATGATGAGAGGAGCGCAAAAAAATGAAAAGGATTTATAGGTAAGGGGAACTTTGTTGTTGAGCTGGAGGAACTCAGGAACACAGGAGACACGGGATAATTTCAGGTGGTTCTTCTCTCCGTCCTAAAAGCACACGTGGTTAATCAGTGGGATTAACTGCATTTGCCCAGATTATGCACGTAAACAGGAGACAGAGGAGCTGGAGGGACAGCAAAGTGCACGAGCCGGTGCCGTCCCCTCACGCTGTGAATGTCCGGGGGCCACGAGGTGACAGTGAGTAGCAGCTTCCCCCGGGTGAACCTCGCCGCTGTCATCCCGCCAACAACAGCCTCAGAGCTTCTGTCTCCTGGCCCTGCGGAGCTACAGGCAGCGGGGCGGCCTCGCAGCCGCTCCTGTGCCCGTGTGCCCGCCTCGGCCTGGCCAGGCCGGAGCAGGCCATGCCTACAGGCAGCGGGGCGGCCTCGCAGCCCCCCCTGTGCCCGTGTGCCCGCCTCGGCCTGGCCAGGCTGGAGCAGGCCGTGCCTACAGGCAGCGGGGCGGCCTCGCAGCCCCTCCTGTGCCCGTGTGCCCGCCTCGGCCTGGCCAGGCCGGAGCAGGCCGTGCCTACAGGCAGCGGGGCGGCCTCGCAGCCGCTCCTGTGCCCGTGTGCCCGCCTCGGCCTGGCCAGGCCGGAGCAGGCCGTGCCCAGCGGCGAGCGCAGCCCTGCGCCAGGGCTGGTTCCAAAGCAGCACCACAGCTCGCAGCCCGCGCACGGCCGGCAGGGGCAGGATCCGGACTTTCCCTCCTCCTCCTATTTTCTTTTTCCCCCTATGTTTTTTCTTTATTTTTTTCCCTTTTTTTTTTTTTTTTTGGTGATTCTACGTTTAGCTTCTGTTTTAGCTCACTCTGGAGCTAAAAAAAAAAACACTCGGGCTGGACTTGACCCTCGGTCATATTGCTGGAAAGGGCTAGTGTAAAATGTGCCTCAATTAACTTATATTCAAACCCTCTGTTTTGATACGAGGGCACCGGAGCGCATCCTCCGTTAATGTCGGGTTTTATTTGTGGGTGTGTTGGTTAATAATGTTTTAGTTTGGTGTAACAGCCACTTGTATTACTTTTGCGGGGTCTGCGGGGTGGAAAGCTACCTCTGAGCAGCGCTCTGGTCACTTTCCTCACTTATATAAGATGCATGTACTGGGGTGCCTATAAATATTGGCGTGCAGCTGTCACAAAAGGATTCTGAGCGAGCTGGGCAGGACGGGGAGAAGATAATAACTTGGCACAGAGAAATAGAAAACTTTGATAACGTGTTGCAAGGTTGCATACTGAGAGGGTAGGAAGGCGGAGATTGCTTTTAATCTCCGACGCTTTATTTCTTTATTTCTTTATTTTTAATTTTTCCTCCTTTGCACTTCTGGTATACTCCGAGTCTTTGCGATTTTTTTTTTTATCACGCTAGGATGTGACATTCCTGGCCTTGGCAGTGCTTTTGTTGGGATATTTATAGCCGCCTCTGGTCACTGCGGAGCGCGGAGATGGCCCTGCCCTCCGGCCCTTTCCCGAGCACATTTGGGGCAGCAGCTCCTCTCATGTGGCGCTAACTGAGGTGACCGCGGGCAGGGGGGCGCAGCGAGGGGGGAAGGCGACAAGGAAGGAGCGGGGAGAGGAGGGGAGCGGGAGGAGGGGGGCGGCTTCGCCCCGCGCTCGCAGGGCGCGGGCTGCGGCCATCTGTCCGCGTCGGGGCGGCGGCGGCGGCAGCGGCAGGTCGGGACCGGGCGCGGGGCCGGGCGCGGGGATGGCGGCGCCGCGGGCCGGTTCGGTTCGGTGTTTCGGGGGGTTTCCGCGCGGGGCAGGCGGGCGGAGCGGTCCGGTCCGGTCCCGTCCGGTCCGTGCGGGCAGCCCCTCGCAGCGGCGCCTGGTTCGGGGCGGTTCGCGCGTGTCCCCTGGGTTCTCCCGGCGTTTTTCCCCGCGCGGGGTGTTCCCCGGCGGGCTGAGAGCCCCGCGAGGGGCGGCGGGCGGAGAGCGCGACCCGGCGCGTCCCGTGAGGGGAGCGGGCGCCAGGGGCGGCGGAGGCAGGACAGCGCCAAGGAACAGGGTCCCTGCGCCCTTACTATTTGTTTATTCGCCTTGGGATGCCGCAACTTTTGTTACTGCGCACCACAAGCTCCCCCTCAGTCGGTTCGCTCCGTTTGCTGGCTGCTCCCCTAAGCCCGAAGTTCTGCTCCTCGCGCTGGCGCCAGCCCCGCTGGGGGCACAGTGGAGCGGCTGGGTGGCAGGCCGTGGGCCCAGCGGTGCCGCTGGTGCCAGCCTCACTGGGGACACAGCGGAGAGGCTGGGTGGCAGGACGTGGGCCCAGCGGTGCCGCTGGTGCCAGCCTCGCTGGGGGCACAGTGGAGCGGCTGGGTGGCAGGACGTGGGCCCAGCGGTGCCGCTGGTGCCAGCCTCGCTGGGGGCACAGCGGAGCGGCTGGGTGGCAGGACGTGGGCCCAGCGGTGCCGCTGGTGCCAGCCTCACTGGGGACACAGCGGAGAGGCTGGGTGGCAGGACGTGGGCCCAGCGGTGCCGCTGGTGCCAGCCTCGCTGGGGGCACAGCGGAGCGGCTGGGTGGCAGGACGTGGGCCCAGCGGTGCCGCTGGTGCCAGCCTCGCTGGGGGCACAGCGGAGCGGCTGGGTGGCAGGACGTGGGCCCAGCGGTGCCGCTGGTGCCAGCCTCACTGGGGACACAGCGGAGAGGCTGGGTGGCAGGACGTGGGCCCAGCGGTGCCGCGCGCACCTTGCGCCGTCCACGCGCGCGGGCCCTGCTGCGGGACGCGGCCGCTGCAGCCTCCCGGCCGAGCAGGCCCCGTCCCTGCAGCCGTGAAGGGGGCTGAGCAGCTGCTAATCCATTTGTCCCCAGCTTATCTCTAAAGAGATTCCTGGTGCGGAGGTCGTGAACTAGCCCCGTGGATTATTCCAAGGGGAATCCGGGAACCGGGCATGCCGGAGACGGGCAAGAGCTCATTAAAAGGTTTATGTGTACATATGCTGCCTCTTTTCGGTTTATTCTTTAAGTCACTCTGCTAGTATTGTCTTCACTTTTATTTTTCCCCACCGTCCCAATGAAAAATTGGATTGATGCTGTGGTTATTACTCTGCAGCTTCTTAATCTGTAGTCAGGTGCCCAAAAATATTTCTATTTATTTGCCTCATAATCTGAAATAGCTGGTTTCCTACAAAAGATCGTGCCACTCCATATCTCTCTTATCTGCATCCATGCTGCAAAGACAAGTTCTCAAGAATATAACTTTTCTATTTGTTTTATTTTTAACTAGCACCATTCCTTATCACTTCTGGTGTCCAATTTATCCTCTCCTGAACCTTTTAACACCGAAGTCAGCTGCCATCCCCTCCTTCAAGGGACATATTTGAACACATCTGTAGAGTACGCGGTACGATGACACCTAGAAACATGAACGTATTTATTTTATTCTTACATGGCTCAACACCGTTTTCTTGTCACCCTGGAGAAGCTGGAAATGCAACAGTCCCTTAGTGGTGTCAGTACGAAGCAGATGAACGCAAGTGCGCGGGGAAGGCCGTGCTTCTCATGAGAGGTGCCTTAGTAGCACTCCCAACGTGTAACCTGTAGCTTTACTTTCAGGTAGTTTACAAATACAGTCTTTAGTCACAAGAAACGGGCTGCGGCTGGAAGTCGAGTTTCCTGGCTCCTCCTCAGCCTTTGCAGGATGTGAGTGCACAAGAACAGGCATTTTAGTGCACGGCCCTTCTTGTCAGCATTGGGCTTGATGGTTTGCCCGTAGCAGGGGAGAGGGTTGAGGTCTGATGTTACCACAAAGCGAAATGTGTTGTTGAAAGTGTAAGTCAGAGCAGAAGTCTGCAAGGCTGCTGTGTGGGTTGGGTACTAAAGAGCAAGGTGGAATAGCCTTTGCTGCTGGATTTAAGAAAATGTTCTCGTTGTCTTTGGAAAAGCTCGAGGAGCTTCCCTGGCCTGGGGGGACCGCGGTGGCCAAGAGGCTCGTGCCCCACACAAGGTGCAGGGGGGGTGGCCCCTTACAGCATGGGGTCACACCAGGAGTGGGGGGAGCACAGGATAAATTTGCATGATAGTGTTTCTTTAGAGGAGCCTTTGTTAAATTTTTTTAGTAGCAAATGCATTTATTGCATTCATTTGCCAAGCAACAGACTCGCTTTGTTGCCTGTGAAGCACAAAAGCCAAGGAGGTTTCGACACGAGGAGCAGAGCTTATGCAAAGTTCCCGGGCAGTAGCAGTAGCAGTAGCAGGGAGAGTAAGCAATGACTCCTCCAGGTTTTGTTCCTTACATTAAAATGTTCTAAAGTTGGATATTCTTCTCTGCTGGCTGCCGTCAGCAATAGAAGTATCAACAGGAGAAAAATGGGTCGCTTGGGTTTTAGCATTAAGCAGCAAATCCAGGGCCAATAGGATTTAGCTGAGATGTTAAGGTTTATTCAGTGCATTTAGTTAATGAAGTTTAAAGGAAGGAAAAAAAAAAAAAGAGGGTTGGGAGGGGGCAGAATAGCTTCCTACCAGCCATGTGCATCCTTCTCCAAAGTGATCGATATGCCACAAGGCAAAAAAGAGCCGAGTGGGGGCGATTTTAATTAACAAGGAGGAGAAGGGTGAAGGGGGGCAGGCGGGGAAAGCTCTTTTGGATTAAAACCCCACAGAAAAACTTTGTGACAGGCATCTGTCTAGTGTCTAGAGGGTGTCTGTGCCTGTTTCGATGAAATTCTGCGTCCGCTGGTTGGTGGGGAGGGAAAAGGGGGATGACATGATGTGCAGGTGCCTGTGCAGTGGCGATAACGCCGTGCAGCCTTTCAGCAAGCGCGGCCGTATGGGAGGCCCTGTCAGCAATTAACAGCCACTGGTCAGGCCCAGAAAGCGCCTTCAGGTCAGCTAATTCCCATGTGCCGAGTGTGCCGAGTGTCCCAGCGAACCGTCCCGCCGGCTCCGAACACGAGTGGCCCTTTGCTGCGCTGCGCCCAGTGCCCTGGAGCCACCGTGTCCTCCGCCAGGCTCCCAGGTTGCGTCAGGCTCCTGAAAGCTTCTGGCAAAGGGAAAATAATAAAGTATAGAAACTATTTCTTTGCTTTTTATTTTTTAAGATAGAACACATCGTAGCTAAAACACGGACGCT
Source organism: Tinamus guttatus (assembly GCF_059628265.1). Taxonomy (NCBI): domain Eukaryota; kingdom Metazoa; phylum Chordata; class Aves; order Tinamiformes; family Tinamidae; genus Tinamus; species Tinamus guttatus. Next base: position 1,740,633 of record NW_028288559.1, on the reverse strand, counting down.
CTCCTTAAATAGTGTTTCCAACATCAGGGTTCAATCCAGTGACCTCAACGGAATTTTCTTCTGAGCAGGGGATGGGATTTGACTATAACAATGTTCGCTAAATAAGCAGCAAACTTGTAAGTCGAATTATAAAAGATTCTAAGCAGTATCTGTAGTTTTCAGCATGATTTACCTGCCCAGATAGCCTAGTATTTAATGTATTTGAGCAAGAAGGGGTTTGCAGCACTCCTTAGTAACACCTGAAAAATAGCAAAATTTCTACAATATGCTTGGAGAAAAAGGAGGAAAAGTTGGATGTATAATTTGTTTAGATTTGTTTAGTTTTTTTTTTTTTACCAGTTTATGAAAATCAAACATTTGCAAATTATCCCCCCAAATTTGCAGTGAAAATATTCAGAAAAGCACTTTTCATTTGTGCTCCTCTGCATCGTTCTGAAGTGCTCTATTTCTGTCAAAGATTCACTGTACCTTTACTGAAAATATTTAGGCTATACTTACGCATTAGATTAGGGACTTGTCTGTAAGAAGAACAGTTTCACACATACAAAAAAGAAACTCAACTATGATGAATTGGAGGAGAAAAAAAAAAAAGGCAGCGGCGCTTTATGAAGCTTTAGATACGTCGTAGAAAGCCGGGGTGGCTGAGTCAGAACCGCGTTCCCAGGTGCACCGCGAAGCCTGGGCAGCTGCGTGTGGAGCAGTTGGGCTCTGCAAAAAGAGCTCTGTCATTTCTGCGGGCAGACACCCACGTGTTGGAAAGCAAATAAGGTTAAGACATTAGCGCTAATCTGAGGATTTCAGAGAATCAAGTCAGGACAGTCTGGTAGCCAGGGAAGCAGCCCAGATGCAGAGCACTCTACAGAAATGCAGTGGGAGGTAAGTGTGGAGGGATTTTTGTGTGTATGTGTGTATGTATTTTCCCCCCAAAATGAGTGCTTTTGGGTGTAGTTACATGCAGTGAAGGGCTTGGTGCAATGTGCACATCATCTAACCCTGGGGGGAAAAAAACCCCTATATATATGAATATATATATGAATATTTCTATTATCCCCATTGACTGGTATTTTTCTCATCAGTGGATGGCAAAGCAGCTATCCAGCACCGGAACCCAGTTTAAACTGATAAAAAGATAGAATCTGAGCTTTGAGGAGTGTAAAATGTCTTTCCTGTGACTTTTTTCATTTAACAAAATTGTGCTCATACCTCTAGGATCTCACTAGCTGATTGTAACCACGTGCCAACATTAGCCAAAAAGCTAATGGAAATTTTACCCGCTGTTTTGTAACATTAAATATTCTGTAGAAAAACAGTGGATGTTTTAAATAAAAAAGCTGTAAAAATGTTGGACGCAAACATAGCCATTGTAAATGCTGTAAAACCACTTTGTAATTACTCTGTGCACAGGATTAAATGCTGAAAGCCCCTGAGCTGTCGAGATGTGGTGGAGTTTTGTTAATCAAATTGATAAGGCAGTGTTTGCTTTCTTTTATTAGTGTGTGTTATATCCGTGAGAGCAAATTAAAATAAAATAGTGTCAGGGACTCCTGCCTACAGAGGAAAACATGCCCCGTGCTTTGATCTGCAGGTTCGTTTTGGTAAGTGAGTTCGGAGTTTGCACACTGAGATACAGAATCATAACCCAACCTGTTTGCCTTTTGGTTCAGAGAGGTTTAAATCGGTGCATTTTGGGCTAACGCTAGCGAGCATCATATAGATCCCATCTGCATGTAACGGGGAGGCTGTCCCTGAGTATCATGGGCCTCCCATGATGTTTGCTGGGGATGGGGTGAAGGAAGCTAAATAAAAATCACCAGCAGTCCCAAGCCTTTCTTGTAATAAACTAGAACTAGTTTGGGTTCTTTGTCTGCTTTTTGATTGAGTTGTGGACGTTTTCTCTCGCAAATGTACTGCAGTGACTTGTTAGAAGGGAATGGCAGGGGCTCATATTGGCCATGCTCTGTTTCCCAATGTTCTGTTTTAGCTGGGTTATTCCTTAAATGTAAAAAATCTTCAGAAAATCATAATCTCTCAGAACATTTCACTTCTTTTATTATAATTTACCGCCTTTATTCATGTTGGGCAAACATCATGTGCTTTTGTGTGTGTGTGTGTGTGTGTGTCAGCTGAGTGCTGAATTTATGCTGAAATGCTTGTGCACTCCTGTATATTGAGGGTGCTGTTCTAACAACACTGGCTGTGCAAGAAAGCAGTTGCTAATTAGTTGCATTTCAAGGTTTACTCATTCAATGCTTTAGCCCAAGTCGGAAGGTTTGTTGGATGACCTGGTTTTGCACATTGCCCTCTTGTTTAGTTGGAAGAGCCGTAGTTGCCCACCTATCTGTGGGAGTCTGAGTGCAAATTCATCTGTTGACATAGCCCGTGACTCAAAACATGACATCATGGTATGCAATCTCTCGTTGGTAGCTGGTAGCGTTTTTGAGTTATTTTGCCCCAAATGTGTGCTTTAAGAAGCCACTGATCCTCAGCCATGCTACAGTGGCTTCCTGTGTGAGCGCTCCTGCTCCTGGCTGCTGCCCCGTGGAGTAGGAAGCATTAGCTTCAGCATGAAGAATTCAAGTCATTGTTTCCTTCCACTGATGGGGAAGGCTGTCATGCCTGAATGTAATGTCGTTTTGCTTCATGTCACCCCAGCCTAGGATCACATCGATAACTGAGGGTGACCTGATGGGTGGCTCCTAGCTCATGGAGTATATCGTTTCTTGCAATTCTGTGAACTTACTTCAGTTGGTTGGACTTTATTTTTGCTCCCAGAAGTGCCCTTCTTGTTCTCTTGGTTTTCTGTTGCTCAGTGCGGAGGTTGCATATGGTAGCACTAAGGCTGTTTAGACAACCTATTTGTGCAGTCCCATATTCTCTGATTCTAGCGCTCTTCTGACAAAGACAGTGTTAACTTTCGGCTCTATAAACTTCACAAAGGGTCTCATCTGTTTACTTGGTTGTTTGGACAAGGATGTATGTGCTGCTTACGCTGGATTACGTGTGTGCCAGCTCACGTTTCCCAGGCTTGCTGGGACTTGAGATTCTTGTCACGCAATTTGGGGTCCCTGGGTATCATTTGAGGGTCACTGAGTCGCTGGGACCTATTCACTGTAATCTCGTTTGTTATCTAAAAGGAAATCCCACAGCACAATGACCTTTCCCTGCCTCCTGTCCCTCCCGTTAAGAAACAGCCCTTATCTTGCGCTGTGTGGGTGTGTGGACAAACTGTAGGGTTGGCAGCAACGTGCGCGCTTGGTTTTCGCTAGGAAGTGTGCAGAAGCTCTGCCTTTTATTGTGCTCCTGTTGCCCTGCATTGAGCACGGATGGATGGGCTGCGAGTTGGCTCAGGAGCAGAGGGCTCACCCGTACGCGGCTCAGCCAGAATTCCCTTAGGAGCGGTGCATTAAAGTGCCTATGGAAATGGAGTTTTCTTTTTCCCTCGTGACCTTTCTGCTTTCTCATCACGACGAGCGTGCAGGAAGACCATGTCTCCAGAGACCAGTGTGAGTCAATAAAGTAAAAGCGGCGGATCGCATACGCACAGAGAGATAAATAATACAGAAAGTAGCCAGCGCTGGGGTTGCCTACGGCTACTAATAAAATGTCACCTTAATTTTAACTCTGTGTGCCTGAGATCATACTTAAAAATGCGTCAGACTCTGCCCTCACTGAGAATGTGGATAAGTTGGTGGATAAATAAATTTATTTCTAAATAATATCCTTAAGGATAATAGACAAGCATGAAAGATTTGAGATACAACTAAAACATGTTTCATTTCTAGTCCCCATGCTGTTAATTCAGATACCTCAGATACATATGTTTTTAAATTTGGGAATTGTCTTATGTAGAGCCTAGTAGATTTTACAGAATCTTTTTTTGGGGGATGTGGGGCAATGTTGATTTCAAAGACACACTAATTCCTACTCGTCTGAAGTGCTTCATTTGAAACTTTGCTTCACTGTGGTTTGAAACCGTGGCCATAGTATTTCTGAAGAAAAATATTCTTGTTTATACTAAATTAGCTTTCTTGTGTGCTTTTGTTGGTTGAAGATGGACAAATACATCAAAAAAAAAAAAGTGTACGTATTTGCCTAAATTTAAAAGGAAACAAATTTGGTTTTGTTCAGGATTGCATTTTTATCCCTGCTTTCTGAAAAATTTCAGCCTATTGCTGAAAATATTCACAGAAACAGCTCAGCTGCTGTGGTCAGAAGTAATTTTGGCCTGGTATTTGTATTTTCTGGATAATAATTACAATTTGGGGGGAGTGGAGGTTTTATCCACAGGATAAAACCTGCCTCCTGTCTCCCTTTCAGGGACTTATTAAGAAAAATGAATAAGAATATCCAGGTTGAATCCACAAATATGTATGACTGCTGAGGACTTTGGTCCGGTGTATTTTCTTCCGCCAGCCTTATTTCAAGAAGTTATTAGTCCAATTTTTAAAACTACACAAACCTCTTTTATGGAAAGCTGATAATCTGTCTAATGATCCTCAGCACTCAGGGGAAAGCCTGAGCAAATGGTGTGTGCTTGCATGCTTTTCATTGAGAACCATTTATTAGGGCATAATGTCAAATGGGGCCGCTGCTGTAATAAACAAAAAATGTTTTTATGGCTCGTGTTGTGAGACTGGCTTTCCTGTGTGCAGCCCTGGGGAATCGGTGCCTGTGCTGCTCTCTTTGCTCCTTCATTAAAAAGGATTTATTTAACTGTATTTATTCACTGAATCTCTTTAACTTATGACCTTTAATCAAAAAGTTCTGATTTATTCAATGTTAGTTTTAACCTATTAATATTGTTCAATTAATATTTAGTCGATTCAGTTTTGCACGGGCATGTAAATTAGGTGTACAGTGCCCATCTGTAGTCTGTAAATGCACAGAGTGACTTTGTGCCAAAAATGTCAACAAAAAGGACTAGAAGCCACCGTATGGTCTCCTGTGAGGTATCCCCTTTACCTGCTGCTTTCCTTCTCTAGGACAGAGTAGGGCTGTCTTGAATTTTAACCTGAGTGCAAAAGATCAAGTGTGATAAAAGGCCGAGTTGGAGATATCCTTGTCTTGAAAATATCCGAGGAGGGGAATTGGCAGGAGAGTTGTCCCTTGCAGACCTTCGTTGCTTATTCTGTGGGGCCACAACAGGTTTCCCGGCTAATTCCTGAGGGTCTTGGGAGCTTCTGTGCTCCATCCCCAGGACATCCATCTTTGTGACAGCGCGAAGATGTTGCCAACCTCTTCTGTTGACTTGTGCTGTGAGGTGGCATCTCATTGCGGCAGTGATTTGTGGCGCTGTCCCAGCTCGTCCCTGCGGAAGCACCATGGAAACTCCGTTTCCACAGGCTCTGCCTTCTGCCCTCTGCGTTTCCCCTGACCTTCCCTCCCCTCTCCACAAGTTCCCTGAATTCCGAGTCTGGGCAGCACCGTCTCTTGGGGTAAAAGATGACAGAAACTGTTTGACAAAGTTGCCGGCTCACTTGGAGGGGCAGTGGGAATGGAGAATAAGAGTGCTATGTCCATGAGATTAGGAAAGGAGAGTGAGAATCCATGTATTCCTTTAGGATGTGACATGCGGAGAAAGTGCTGTCTTTGCTATGTGGGCTGTCTCCGCATCCTGAAAGAAGAGGTCACCTTCCATGACGAGGGAAAGGCCCAGGGCTGGTACCAGAGTCTCATCCTGCCTGTCCTGCTGTGTGTACCCCAGCCTCATTCTGTGAGGAAGGGGCCTGTTTCCATTTCACTGGGAACACCCAGCAGTGAAATACTCCTAAAGCTCGCGTTGCAGGGGGGCATTTTTCCCCATTCAGCGTGATCTCAGCCCCGGTGCTCATGCCAGCTCGGAGGGGGACCAGTGCCACGAGCTGGTTCTGCGGTGGCACGTGAGCAGGCGCTCCTGGACTGAGTCCAGGATGTCCGAAACCTGACGTGCAAAGTTGTGCACGTCGGCATGTCGGAGCCAGCAAGGGACTATTAATGGGATGGAACAAGAGGCTTTGGCTGGGGTTTGTGCAGTCCATCCTTAGAGACACTGGTGCATTATTTAGCGTACTGTAGAAGTCCTGTAGTCACAACTGTGCCGTATAAGGGCCAAAGAGAAAAACCTCTGTGCAGAAAGGGGCGGGGGGAGCAGAGGCACATTTAGTCCCCCTGGAGCTCTGTTTTCCCTTGAAACTGCTGCAGCGTTTTCCTTCCGAGCTAGCGATGGTTGTGACGCTCCGATGTGTTTGTAGAGAAACCCTGTCCCACAAAAGCCCTATCAGCAAAGGGACGGCGCTGGCCTGCCCTTATCGAGCTTCCACTGCAGAAGAAACGTCCACGTGAGCTGTGCAGAGGGCTCTGCTCTGCCCCCAGCGCTCGCCGGAGCTTTGGTGACAGCTGGCGATCAGCAGTCAGATTAAAAAATGTTCCCAAGCTGTGAACAAGAATGCTGCTAGCCGGAAAACTGTCCCGTTTGCTTCTTCCTAAAGCCATTGGAAGTCAGTGGGCTTCCAATGGCTACAGGAAGAAGCAAACGGGACAATTTAACAAACAAACTTAGCAAACTTAAACACCATTAAAGTATATGATCCAAGGTAAAATGCTGCTATTTCAAGAATTTAGTGAGCAGAGCCACTGATTTTACTTATTTAGTGGACATAACCATTCATCTGGTTATGCATACGGTACCTCAGATGCAAGGGAGGAGTTCTCTCCCAGCGGTAGCTTAACACGGCTCCCTTGGCTCACCCTGTAGTCCAAGGAGATCTGCTTCTCCCTACAGGCAACTCAGACTTGCAAAATCATCTTCAGTGTCCTAACATCAACCCTACTTCTAGATAGCATCACACTTGGTGTTTTTAGATAACAGTTTTTCAGTACTGCTTGTCTCCCAACCTAAACCGGAAAAAAAAAAGAAGAAAAAAACTTTATTATAAGCCAATATCGCCTTGTTTTTTTTACAGCATTACACTTCAAACTGTGCTTTGCTATCTTGTTTGGATTTGTAGTCAAAGGCAAATGAAATAGTAAGGTGCCAGATATTTTCTCCAAAATCAACTTCACTTGTTATATGTTCAGGTTTATTTTCATTCATATTTGTGGTTTCAGAGCTCAAGACAGAATTAAAATAAAAGCCCTAAACTGGAGGGGAGTCAGCTGCATGTTAGACTAGCTGCTGAACGTACCAGAAATCTTACAAAGCTGAGGGGTTTTTTTTTGTGTTTGAGACCTGCAGAATTTTACTTTTATTTTCCTTATCTCTAAGCTACATCACATCTTGAAGTACATCAGAGCCTCCAACAAACCTTGTTTGTGTGATTTATCTAACTGGAAATCAAGAATTCTTCAGCTTCAGTGTGTCCCAACCCTGAGTATTGATATAGATCAAATTCCGTAGAAATCACATAGGATATTATTAATGACATCTGTGGTAACTTGTATAATCAAAAGTCTTTATTTCTTAACTCTCTGTATTCGTCTTGTAATGTGTATTTTCCTGGCTGGTAGCCTTTTCTGCCAAAATTTTACTGCCTGTCTAACTTTTCTTGGCTGCTGTTGCTCCTCCCCTGAGTAACATTTAGCACTTTTTGCTTCCGCGAGAGTTGCTTATTTGTGTGAAATAGCTCACACTACTGACATGGACGCTCTCTCTTCAGAAATGTTTTTTTTTAATAAATAAATAAATGAAGCTGTTTGTCCTTGGGTTATCCAATTTTCCCACCTATCCAAATGTAAACGCTCTGTTAAAGAAAGGCTGGCACTTCTTGTGCTCTGCTGGGTTGTTCCTTGCTCTTCCCAGCCGCGTTTGGCCTCGGCAGGCACATTTCTTCCATACAAGCCCGTGCTAGAGGTGAATTCGTTCCATTAGCTTCAGCTGAGGAGATTTTTCATGTGGTGCTGTAATGCAATTGGAAGCATCTTGATGCGGTGATTCCAGTGCAGGTGAAAGGTGAATAAGGGGAACTGTCCTTAAAATGTGCCTGCTTCCTTCTGGGAGGCAGGGCCCTGCTGGTGTGGGAAAATGCATTTTGGCTGTTTCGTTACACTGCTTATTTAAAATAAATAACTTCATTAATTAAAACTTACTTTTTTGGTAAGTGCTTCAAGAGTACTACTGAAATGAATGTCGTTAAGTAGCCTAATGAAGCAAGCACATCCCCTTGGAAGTCAGCAGTTGCTGAAGCCTGCGGTAGCATGACTGGTTGCAGACACCCGAAACATAGTCCCGCTATCCCAGTGGAAAGGGGTCTCGCTGCAGAAATGGAAGTGTAATTGGAAAATAACGGGATTCAGGCAGAAATTTTAAGCCCTTCAAATCCATTTTCCTAGCCTGAGAGCTGGGGTCTGGGCTCAACGCCTGCCTCACTGCCGCTGAATCCGCAGGGTCGTGGCTCTGATTTGCCCTCGCCCAGCAGATAGGCGGTTTCTTCCCCCCGCCGCGCGCGGGCTGGGAGCCGCGGGGTTCGCCCTGCCCCTCCGTGTGGGGCGCAGAGGGCATCGGAGCGGCGGGGCCGGCGCTGCCCCCCAGGCTGCCGTGGGCCGAGCGGGGCCTGCCCTGCCCTGGGAGGGCCGAGGGGCTTGTTCGTTTCACATCTGTGCCCTTCGCACATGCCGTAATTTAAGATTAACCACTCGTTTGGGGGAGCTGATACTCCGTAAGTGCCGAAGTAAGAAGACGGCAGTGAAAGGCAAATGTGCACAAAATAGCAGGTTCTCGAGATGAGAAGAAACGATGAGGCAACTGACGGCGGCTGAGCAACGTGTGCTGTTTTGTTTCCGAAACGAACGGTGCTGCCACGTCACTGCGGACCCCGGCAGCCCAGCAGGGCCCTGCGTCCCGCAGAGCTGTTTGGCCTCTGGTGCTGGAGCCCAAGAACAAGCTGGACGCGTCATGGCCCCGCGCCGCAGCCGTGGGCCCCTGCCGTATTTGTAGGCGCTTACGCCGCTGTTGGCGGGCAAGGCAGGGGCAGGGAGGCCTACTGCTTTTGGTACATGGTCAGCACGGGGAAATAGATGCTTTTTTTGAAAAAAAAAAAAGGCAAAAATACACGTGTGTGTCCTGGTGACTCACGAGCTGGCCTCACCGTGGCCCTGCCCTGAAGAAATTCAGTTAAAATTAAGAGCATATTCACTTAAGCTGAAAATCAAGGGGGCAGGAAAACATCATTTGATGGGAAGTCAGGAGATCAGCAGCTGCTGTCACAGCTGCACTGCAGGTTTACAGACGCTGTGTCCTAACTCTCCTCTGTGCCGCCCAGTTGTTTCACCGTCTTTACCTTGTTCTCCAGTTTGTCATCAATGTGGCCATCACAGTGCTCATCTTCTCCTGCGCTTTGTCCCTCTCTAAATTGAAGTAGCACCACGGGCACCCACGGTGGCAGGAGCTCTTCCCTTAGCCTGCTCTCTCTCCCTATCTTTCCTAATAATGCCAAAGAAAGTGCGACACGAGAATCAGAGCAGCAGTCACATTCTCCACTCTTGACGTGCACCCGCGGCCAGAGATCAGCCCAGCAGAGCTGAGTTGCAAAGTGCTGCTGAGGCTAATGGAAAGCGCATGGGTTGATGGTGCTTGGAGAGCTCGGGCGGGATGTGATGATATGAGTTGGGGTTAGGTCGCGTGGGTTGACTCCAGGTCTGCTCTCATGCCCACTGATCGGTGGCAGCTGCTGGCTCGGAGGCCCTTTCTAGAGTGAGCGGTGTTTGTTTTCCTCTCTTGTAAGCACTGTTTACACTGACAAGCCTGTATGTATATTTGAAATTCATTTCCACTTTTCATCTCTTTGGAACCAAGGCCAACAGCTTCCTCCCAGGCAATCTGCAACAACATGCTGCTCTCACTTGGTGTTTTTCTTAGTTTTATTGCTGTAACTTTCAATTTTCTGTAATTAAGCAACCCGAATGCTGTTGTGTCAAGTAACAAAGAAATTCAATAAGCTTTTGTGACCATGATAAGGAAAGTATTAGGTTTTACATCTCATCCACAGAACAGAAGGATTTTTTTTTCTGAAGTAGTCCATTATTCCTTGAAACTATTCCAGACCATTGATTCCTAGCTTATCAATAATAAGTTTTAATTAAAACTGGTGTGTCTTGCAGATTGGTAGTAATAGCAGTATGAGCAGTAGACCTGCCTGAGTATTAGCCGCATCGCTTGTTGGAAAAGAGGTGTATAAGTGCCTACCCTCCATCTTTTGTTCTACCACGAACCTTTACATTTAGAGGAAGAGATTTCTGGTAGCAGCTGTAACTTATTTGCCTGTCATGCATTTGGTCTTTCTGAAAGCACAGTGACCTTAGACTTGCTCTCAATTTCCAATTGGAGGTGTTGCTTCAGCCTCGGTGCTCATCACACACACAGGCACTGTAAGGAAACGAACATTTCTTCCATCAGGTGGAAGAAGAGGCGTGCGCACATTTTCTCCCTGATGTGGCCATGCATTTACCTGCCCCTTTTTGATCCCGCTGTGGTCCTATCAATGAATCTAGAAACTGAGCCACATTTCTCTAGGAAATTCTATCCTTGCTGGTAACGTCTACTAGGGAAAGGTTTTCTACAATGTGTTGGTTTAGGGGGAAACAGTTAGTAACAGTGACAAAGCATGAGGAATTTCAAAACTGTTGCAAAAAAAATGATTAATTTACACCAGGTAAATTTTCTACATTGCAAATGTTTCTGGTGATGTATCAAGCGTGTTGTGTCCTCTAGCAAATTGCACAATCCCACTATCCAGATTAGTCTGAAGAAGGTTCTTTTTATCATTATTTCCTGCAAAAATTATGGGCGAGAGCAGATGGAATAACTGGAAAGAGCCTGCCTAATCATCTAGATGAGCCATTGCCTTAGCCAGTGAGTGGTGGCTGCTTTGCTTTTTCCTCTCTGTGCGAGTGTGGCTCAAAAGGAGTCACAGATGTGGCAGTGCCGAACACAAGAGCCTCAGCTGAAGCTTAGCTCTTAAACCCTTAGGTAAAAATTGGGAAGAAGCTCACAGCCCTAGTGAGGAGAAAATGGATGGCCACGAAGAGCCTTGTTCAAATCAATGCTTCATTTAAAGACAGAGCATTCTGTAAGGAACAGAGAGAGGCAAGTCTTAAACATATGCACAAAACATGGATTGAAAGATGTGCTAAGGGGCTCTGGTGATCAGTGGGCAGAAGGATGCTTTTGTTTCCAAATGTGTGCTGGAGGGGATTTCTGTTGTGCAGACAGAGTCTTCGCAGCAGCAAAATAATGGACTGAGGCTTTCGGGTGAGTCATGTGTGTTGCTGAAGGAATGCTACAAATAAACCTGAAAGAATCAAGAAATACAAAGAAGACATATGTAGTATACATCCCTCAGAGCAAAGGACCCTCCCCTGTCTCAAAGAAACTTGAGGTGGAAGGGGGAAATATTTTCAAGACAACTAAAAAGGTGGAAAGCAAACAAACAAACCAAAGTGTGTAGGTTTATCTTCTGTCTGGTGATTCCTGAGCAAATGGATGTGACACACAGGACCTTTCCAGGGTAGCGAGTACACATCTGCCAAAGCCCCAGGTTGTATATTGGCATTTAGCTTTACGCTGTAGATTTGGCAAATTCTGGTCAAAAGCATTCTGGCTCTGAAGGAGAGTTTTAGCTCTCTTATGCACAATCTTAAATCTTTTATGCCAAAGATCTATGACAGATAGTCTAAATATCTATGCAGACATGCTTGATTGTGTAAGTGCTGTACTTACAAGTCATATTCTCAAATGCAACTGCGGCACCTACGAGCCAGGGTCTAATTAAACAAACTGATGTCTAAATATTTCTAAAACCACGACACAGCAGAGTATTAGGTTGACAGTGATCCCAGAAACCTGTAATTTTGAAGGCTGATGAGCTGCAGTAAGAGAGATTTTGATATAATTTGTAATTTGTATATAAGCAGATTGAGAAAGTTGGAACTTGAAAACATAAGCACCTGCAATTGCAGTCCAAAGAAGTCTTTTCCACAAAACAGCCCTCTCTTTCTCTTCTTTTCTCATGGAGAAAGCTTGGGTAGCATATTCTGAACAAACCTCCTAAATACAACAAAGATATATCTTTAAATAAATCAACCTGTGACTGGAAATCTCAGAAATCCAGGTAAATCCAGGTATGGAAAATATTTAGGGGTCTATGGATTTGAGACAGTTGAAAAACATCAACATAAAAATATGCTCCCTTTCTTGCACACCAGCAGTGAAATTGAGTTTGCAGAACCTCTCTCGGTGGCAACGATAATGCGCCTCTGTTCCCACTACTGGATCATGTGGTTCACAGTCAGAATCTAGCCCTTCATTTGTTATAGTTGAAACCTCTTCTAATGAGATCTTTTCATGTTGAAACATTAGAGTGGAACTTCCGAAGACCACGTGTACAATTATCTGATCTATTGCAAATTTAAATGCAAAGGAAAAAAAATAGATTAATTTGAAAAGTCTTCATGTTTTTCACTTAATTAATTCTAAAGGTCAGTCTAGCCAAAGAGATTCCCTATTATAATGAAGATATCTTGCAGCTCTGGATCAAGGTTTATTTGCATTTACACTTGATAAAGCTGAAAAGGATTTTGACCACTGTAAATAAAACTGAGATGTGTCTACACTCGATGTCATAATTATCCATGACAATACAGCCTGCCTTTGAAAGCACATGCTGCAAACACAGACTTCATATACCACAGACATCTGACCTTAAGCAGATGTCATTATTTCAGTCATATGGCTGTGCCAGAAGGAAAGGTCGGAGTTCGTTCATATATACTTTGATTTCTTTATTTTATATAAGTGTGTGCCGTTTTTGTTTAGAGGTTGGCGAGGAGAGAGTCTCCCTAAAAGGTGGTTAAGCTGGAACTGGGTTTCATTCTGGCAGAAAGGATGGTTTTAAATCAGGTGACATTGGGTATTTTGTTTCCTTTTTTTTTTTTTTCCTTTATTTTATTTTTTCAGAAAGGAATACATTGGAGCTTAGTGTTAGATAAATTCTGCCCTGAAAACAGTGGCGTTGCCCCAGGTGGAAGTCAGCAAAGAATTTATTTCCCTCAAAGGAACTGTCATCTTCATGAAATGTGCTCATGTCTTCCTGTTGCCTTTGGCAGCAGTCATGAGCAGGGAAGAAGTTATTTTCGTTTAGGCAATCTAGGCTTGTATTTGTTGCTGACCCTTCTTTATTCAGGTTGGGGAACTGCGGCTCATGGAGTTAATTGTATTTTATTGGAGTGCTGCTGTGGTATTTATGACCTTCCTCCTTCCTTTTATCTGCAACCATATAGTTTTATTTTGGGATGTCATCTGAAGTCATCAGGCTGTCCAAAGGACTCTTCAGCCCCAAAGCAAAAGCCCAGACAGCCCCTCTTCTAACCGCCCCTTTACCCTACACTGCTACCAGCACCAAACTCCCATTTTTTCCAGGGGAGGGAACAAAAAGACTCAATGTATTTTAGAGGTGCTAACAAAGCCAAGAGGTTTAGCTGCAGCGAAAGGACTTCTGAGCAACAAGCTAAGCTCCCACAGAAAGGAGGGGGATAGCCCTCCTTAATGTCCCTACTGTGTCATATGACGAAGACCAGCCATGGGGAACCCAGGCAGTTTACACATATGAGTATTGTAAATGGCGCTTTCAACTCTCACTGTTCTTCTTTCATACGAGGAAAGGCCAAAATGTACCAGTCGGTTCAGAGTGTCACTTTTTAGCAATGTGCTGTCCTGTCTTCTACAAAAGTTGGCGCAGTGTGCAGGATGATATTCTGGGATTTTTAAATTGTACTTTCTGGCACAGTCGTGTAAGATTGAGACCTACAAGATTAAAAGCTGGGCAGTTATACCCTGATTTTCATTCTGAGCAAACATACACATGAAGAGGGTAGGAGCAGCATAGAAGCATAACATGGAGTTGGCAGGTGTTACAAGAAGGTTGACCAAGCTGTGCAGATCTTATTTCAGGCACAAGAATGGCACTGAAAGATCCAAACTTGGCAAGAGCAGGATTTAAAGGTAAAGAAGAGAAAGAGTGAAGTTTGGAAAACACGTGAGGTCTGCATTGATTGAATGTGAAAATTTAAACTTGTGAGTTACCAAAAGTCAGTCAGAAAGGCTGAAATTGCATTGTTTGTGCTTTTTCAGAGAGTGAACATTAGTAACCTGGTGCAATTCTTTTTTTTTTTTTTTTTTTTTGTATGGTATGTAAGTAGAAGAACAAACGTGCCCTGTGAGTTAGCCATATGATGTTTTAGGATCCCTGACGCTGTCTTTCCTTCTCCAGACTGCATAGTCCCAGCTCTCAGCCTTTCCTCCTGGGAGAGGCTCCAGTCTTTTCAACTTCTTAGCCTCTTGATGGATGCTCCTCAATAGCTCCATCTCTCTCTTGCACTGAGAAACCCAGAATCAGACACACCACTCCAAGCCCTTCTTGTACATGAAAACCCTTGCCAGATCGTATTTCAAATGGGCCTTGGCCTTGCCAGCTCCATCCATGCATACGTGGATGATGACCCTGTATTCCTTCCTCTGCTAGGGATCTGCAGAGCTTTCCTGCCCTCAAGCAGATCTATTCTTCCTGCTAGCTTGGTCTTGTCTGCAAATTTGCTGAGGGTACACTCAATCCCCTCATCCAGATCATCAGTAAGGATATTAAAGACTGGCCCAATGCTGGCCCCTGCGGAACACCACTCGTGACCAGTCACCAGGTGGATGTAACTCCATTCACTACCACTCTCTGGGCCCGGCCATCCAGCCTGTTTTTCACCCCATGAAGAGTCCATCTGTCTAGGCCACAAGCTGCCAGCTTCGCCAGGAGAAGGCAGTGGGAGATGGCATTGAAGGCCTTTGCCTTCGCTACATAGCATGTACTATTTGGTGGGTGCTGTGCCTCTTAAGATTGCTCCCATTTTTGTAAAGCTTCCAGAACAAGCTTTTCCTGAAAAGAATTTATCACTGCTATCTATTAACTGCTTGTAAACATTATGTTCTTTAAATATTTTATAGCTACATGAAAGGATTGGAGCTGTGGGCACTGTGCTTTTATGCAGCATATCTGTCAAATGGCTATTCTACCTCTCATTTCAGAATCCAAAAGTATATTTTGTCTAGAAACATGATTGTCAGGCCACACACATGAGATAGAACTCCCTTCCACCAGGAGGGAAAAGTAAATGAATACGTTCTTAGTGTGTCTTTACATGTTGGTTCGTTGTTTGGTTT
This sequence comes from Tinamus guttatus, assembly GCF_059628265.1. Classification (NCBI taxonomy): domain Eukaryota; kingdom Metazoa; phylum Chordata; class Aves; order Tinamiformes; family Tinamidae; genus Tinamus; species Tinamus guttatus. The sequence goes on along the minus strand of NW_028288559.1, from coordinate 1,725,455 downwards.
TCAGGTCATGAAAAGCTTTAGCAGGCGTACAACAGTAATCTGATTTAATGACAAAAGCAAAGAATCAGCTTTCTGTTTTTCAAAGTTGCAGCAGATGTAGAAAATAAATTGTGAACAATTTTCTAAACATAGCGTGTACATTTATAGCAGTGACATCTTGGTCTTGCACAAAAAATGCATCATATACATCCTAAGCAGAGCAGCTTAGGCTAACCAGATGCAGGGTCATCCATTAGCAGTACTTTATCTGATTAGTATTGTTAATGGCAGGGCTTACCTAGCCGTTTCCTAAAAGCAGATCTGCTGTAGATCATGAATTCTTGTCAATACGGTCATCAGAGCTATCATGGCTGAGGTAGCCCAGCTATTAACCTACTAGAGAAAAGTGGGCAGAAAGATATACTGAGCAGTCAGTGAAATGGAGAGTCTGCCATTTATCTTTCTAACACACGTTGCATGGTCCCTTGCACTGCTACCTTTTCTGTCACTTCACGTGCAAGACAAAGTATTTCAGCATCTTTTTTTACCCAACCTCTAATATATTCACTGCCTTGATTGTGGTAATTTATGGTACTTGGGATTTTACACTCATGATACATGAAAAGGTGATGGTGAAAGGGCTTGTTTCTGAAGCAGAAGAAAGTACCGTAGCTACACCCTGTGTGTCTGGATGCATATATACATATGTGTAATGCAGAGTAGGAGGCAAGCAAAAAGTGACTTTCTCCCTGAAAAAACAGGGACATATCCTAGAGTAGCTTGGAAGGTGGCCTATCTGAAATTTTAATTACGGATGATACATTTCTATTGTGTTTGTTTTAATATCTCTGGGGATGATCAGTGTAATTAGCACTCTGTCTTCATTGTAAGTAGTACTTTTATCCACAGTTCAACAATATTTAATCTGATGAGAATTTGTGTAGAAAGAGGTTTGTTCAAGCTTATTTGTTAGAATAATCTATAGTGGTTTTGAGTTCCTTTTTGAAACCACTGGTCAGTTAAATTGTGGTGTTTTTCTGCATTATTTCAAATAGCCTGGATTTTAATCTTTTGTTTAGAAATGAGATAGGTGTTTTTGACCTATTTGGTTAGCTCAGAGGCAAAAGCATTTACTTTAAATTGAAGACGCTGCTGTGTTTACTAGGCTGTTACGGGTTCAGATTTGTTGGAGAGGAATTCTGACACAACCGAGGCTCTACCCGGGTTTGCGTGCCGGGCGACAGCAGTGCAGAGTAGCTGCACGGTCGCGTGGGGGTGGAACCCGCGTGTTTCTGTCGGCGTCGATCACGACGCCCGCTCTGCGCTGCCTCAGCAGCTCCCGTCTCGGGCCCGGCAGCAGGAAGTCAACTCTTCATTGCCGCGGTTGTGGAGCTGCACCGTTAGCTTGGAGTATCTCCTTTTTCAGGCAGAACTTGCTCTTTCCCTGTTTTCAAGAATAGGTTAAAGATTAATGAAAACTGCAAATGTTTTCAATTTGAGTATGCCTCTTGCTAAGATGAGGTTCTCCCATGGGATCCTTTAATATGATTTTAGTTAACACCTATTTGTGTGAGCTGGCTGTATTTCTTTTCCTAAAATTACAAATGAAATTATTTGCTTAAATTTCTTTTAAGTGTCATACATTAGCCCCACTACTTTTGTAGCTTGTTCTGTACTTACTGTTTCTTTTCCCTGCTTTTCTCTATTTACTGCTCACTTTTTTTTTTCGTTATTTCTTGCCTTTGTCTTTCCTCATATTTGCCCTTTAATTCTTGTCTTTATTTCCACATACTCCTTTTTTTTTTTCTCATGAGTTTCACTTCCCTAAATTGGAGACAGGACTTATGGCCCAAGCTCTAGCTGTGTGTATAACCTCCTTGTTCACCTGCCTGTCTCTCTGATCCCTTAGATATGGGCAGGGTGCAGAACTTTTAAAGATCCATCTGAACACAGGTTTTCTGCCTGGAATAATCCGGTATTGTCAACTGTGACCACAGGCAGATTACAAGTCTCAAATTCATGCACAAACTGAGAAACACCAAGAACAGGAGCTAGGAAAAAGACCACAGCATTCAAGTTTGGGCTATGAGGATGAACAAAAAAGGTTATGTCTCAGGCCCATTTCCATGATTAGTTTGTAGCCAGGGGAAAAAGTCACAAAAGTTTAAGGAGGGAGATAGTAGGGATGTCCACTTAGCCTTAGATCTGTTGCTCTTGAACTTACTGCTCATTACAGGAGCAGTCAGAATGAAAGATCAAAGTACAGACTAGAGGAAAGGAGATGACTCTGGATAAGAGAGGTAAATGGATGATACCAGCACAGTAGTGCAATTTTAGAATGAAGTTATCTGGGGAGTAAGATGTGGAAATTGGAGAACAACACAGGAAACATTCATGTAGGATCTTTCTAAAAATGTTTTGTAATAATGGTTGGAGGGACCGGAGTAAAAGGAGGCGGCTTCTTGTAGAGAAAGCTTCCTTTAAATAACCGCAGAAGGCAGTTGCGAGGGTCAGGGTACTGATTAAAAGACTTGACTTAAAAGTAGACATTAAAGACTTTATTCCAAAGCAGTTCTGAATTTGTAGAAGTAAAAGCCAGACTGCAGCAGACCAAAAACAGAACCAGAGAATTTAAATCAGTATTTGAAAAAAAAAAACATGCTTGGGGCAAAGTGGGTTATGCAAACTGCCATCACACCTTGTAAATGAGGTAAAAGAACAGGAATCAAGGGTAAATAATGTGGGAAAGAAGCATTCTGTAACCATATACACAGGGGCAAAGGAAGCAAAAGAATGCAAAAGTGCATTTAGGGTGGTCAAAAAGTCCTCAGCATTCATGACTTGGAAGTCACAGAAACGTCCAGCGATGGAGCACGGAGGAGGGGTTGGCAGGATGGTTTGACTGCGGCCGGAATAGGACAAGGGAAGCAAGAGGGAGGAGAGTGCATTGCTACTGGGTAAGAACAGTCCGTCTGGGGAATGGAAGAGCTGAATCCATGTGGGGAATGGTGAAGTGCTCCACTAAAGGAATGGAAAACAAAGGCCCTTACAATGAGCAGCTCAGTTGTGAAGAAAGGAAGGAAGCAACAGGCTGAAGAGAGGATCGCAAGTGGCAGCAACATAGAGAGGGAGGGGTATGCAGAACTGGAAGTGACACTAAATAAACGCAGAATAAAATAGAACAGTTAAACAAAAAGTCCAGGCTAGAGGAGGTGAGAGCACATGGGAATGTCAGTTGGGGGAGCCCGAAGCTCCATGATCAAAGCATGGAGAGTGATAGGGAAAAGAAATCACTTTCTGAAAGTGTAGCTAAAGCAGGAGTTTCAGAGGAAGGCAGCTTGATCTCAGAGGAGGTAAGGTAAAGAGAGTCGAGGGAAGCTGTGGCTACTTATGAGCATTTTTAAGTGTAGAGCTTCAGAGAGGCCAAAAGAGGAGACAGAGGGAAAGCAGGAGGCTGAGGGATGAGATGTACCAGTAGCACATTGGTAATGAAGGCCTTGAGGCAGTGGCAAGCTGGGGTAGGAAGCAGAAGGTGGACATGAAAGGAAGATGACTGTTGGAGAGAAAGTCACCAGAGGCAGGATGGAGGGGAAGTGGGGTCCTGGTGTTCCTGTGAGGGGCAATGGAGAGAAAAGCAGGAGAATAAGAGGTCAGACATAGCAGAAGAGTGGTTGAAGTAACAGAAGGCCACATAGGGAAAAGAGCTAGTGTAAGGAAAGGAGGAGGGAGACAGATGCTATGAGGCATTAGGGGGATGTGGTAAGAGCCATAGTAGAGTGGCAGATGGGCAAGGTTTAAAGAAAAGAGGGGGAGGGGCAGGGAATGACATCCAAAGAATTCATGGACTTAATCCGCTGTCAAGAGAAATCTCATAAAGAGCTAAAAGGTTGTACAATGTATGTCTGGATCCTTGAAGGCTATAGACTGAACTGCAGCTCCCCGTTGGCTTGTATTCTGCCATAGTTCTTTCTTCCTGCATCACCAGAGTACGTTAGAGCTTTGAAACCACTGAACTGATCCAAGTCTGCAACAGAAGATATGTGTACAGTAACTGACTTTCTCATTTCCCCAAAATGGATTTTATATCTATAATGTTCCATGTTTTCTGCATTTAGTTTCATACGTGGGCATTTGCAGCCATAGCTGCCAAGCGGACTCTCTGAAAACCATTTACTTGGTGAGATTTTTATGGGTTGATGCAGTATTTCCTTTCATTTGGAGTGAGCTAAAATAAAATCGTTTGGACACTTTCCACTTTCAAATCAGTAGACCCAAGTTCAGTTAGAACAGTGTAAAATCCCAGCAACAAGGGTGCTTTCTGTGTCTGTGATGTGAATTTGTGACCTTCAGAACGGAATCCAGCCAGTTGGGCTGCATGAATAAAGGTAGGAGAAGAGTTTTCTCCGTGCGTGAAATATTTATACCTTTCTGGGAATAAATTCACATACTAAGTATCTCCATGTCTTAGGATTTTGAGCATAAGGGGCTGAAAGTGACACAGCAGTCATCCACACAGAATTATTTATAGAGTGCAGCACGGTAGCAGTGACACCAACGCATCCTTTAATGTCTGCTTAAACATCCCAGCGTCGTAGTTGACTTGAAAGGAATTGTTAGTTTGTCACCGGGATAGACAACAGCGCACTTCCCCTCCCTGTACTAGCATCTTCAATGAAGAAGCTATTGAATGGAATATGTATTAAGTGACCATATTTTACATTAAAATTTGATTAAATCCATTCTGTAGGCCACTTCAATGTGAGCCATAATTACACTATTCTGTCACTAACTGAGGTAATGTGGGATAGGAAGAATGTCATATTCTCTGAACTGCTCTTAATAGAGTATATATTACAGCTCAGTGCTTGCCATGTTCGACAGTCCTCGTTTAAGAAAAAAAAATGGAGAGCTAAACGGCTGCTTAGGGCTGTGAAGCTTTGTGGGTCCCACTCTTCCTTCTTGTACGTTAGCTTCATGAGGGGTAAAGCAGGTCAGGGCAAGAGGAAGTCCCAGGATGGATTTGGAAAAGGAAGGAAGGTGGCGATGCAACGTTCTTCTCCTACTCAACGTTTTTTCATTCACGCTGTACGTTATTGCACACGTACAGTAACAGGGCCTGTGCTATCTTGGCTCACCTCCTCTGGGATTTATTCTCAGATCATCTCCCTCTCAGATCATCTCATGAGAACGGACGTGGCTCTCCACAGGAGTTTGTTTTACTGCGGCGGATCTAGCAGGAGCATTTCCTAGCCTTACCTTAGTGGGTCTGAATCCTCTTGTGCGTTTGCGTTGCTGTGTGGCCTTGTGTTTGCAGCCATCAAATACAGTTCCAGTTTTAACAAGTGTCATTTAAATAAGAGAAGGGGAAAATCTTGGTGAGGCAACTGAATAACCAAGAGCAAGGTGAGCATTTGACACCTGTATGTCAGGTCAAAGAATATCCTTCCCTGTGTGTGTTGGGGCTTCTCTGTGTGGCTGCCTATTATAATTTATTTTAAACTAATGATTCACAGTTGGCTGTTTGGTGCCAAAAGTCCTGAAAATCACATGTTTTTACAGCCATAACAAAATGAAGCCTAAAAAAACATGCAGCTTGAGAAAATGAATTGAATTGCGGTGAATTTTGAGGCTGAAATAAGCAGTAGGGTCACTGGACAAGCCAGATTTGCAGTTTCCCTTCCCGTGCTACTGTCTCTGGGAGGTCATTTTGCCTTAGTCTGTGCACACCAACATTTTCTTGCTTAATGATTTCTGACAGCATAACCATCTTACAAGGGATCTCAGAGAGGCTTTCATGGACGAAAAAATTTGTTCTTGGTATTCTGAGAACTATTCAAGCCTGTTGTGGGTAGGCTGTGATGGTTGAGGCACTGGAAGTAATTAGGGAACCTGGTGGTGTACTTCCTAGCTGAAGAAATTAATTTTCTGTGTATGCTAATTAATGTCTGAGGTTCCTGTTTGCTTTGGGTACTAAATATGCAAGAATTAACAGCTGTGCTCTGAGTTGTGGTGGGAGAAGGGGGTTGCTTTTAAATAAGAAAAATAAAAACTTCCAGGAAAATATTGGTGACCTTGTTGCGTTAAGACTTGAAACGCCATGGGATTTGCAGCTGAGTTGGGCCAAGTTCCCTTGCAAAAACACCCCTCAGCGATGTTGCAACATGTGAATAAACCGTAAGTGTACTTCTAATGGCAATGCAAAGGTCAGTGCAAAAATACAGAAAAGCAAGGATAAATATTGCTGACCCGAGGTCCAGTCCTCTACTAGCAAAGTCAAGGACTTCTCTGCTTATTTCAGAGCAAGCCACATAAGGCCAGCTGTGGAAATATTGCTCCTGGTCCCATAACTCCTGGTTCAAATAATAACTGCTAACTAAAGAGGCTGGGTTGTAGCAAAGCAGAAGCATTTACGCTGTGGTCAGGCACAGCAAGCTCTGCTAGGAGTGTGTCTGGTTTCGCTGGAGTTTCAAGTGGGGATTCTTAGCATTAGTGGGTTTTATTACAACCTCGTCAGCCAACTTACTTTCTCCATACCCAAGTTCCCTGCTTGCGTTAGGTGACGAGCAAGGGGACGAGCCTTCCCGTTGGCGGAGACTTTCCATTTGGGACATCGCTCCATTACCGATGCGCGGAAGCGGTTCCTTTAGGAGAGGCTGCTCTGAGCACGCCTGCTGATGAGCAGATGAGGTCCCACGTCCTCGCTGACGTGCAGCGGAGACGCAGCGCGCGCCCTGGCCGCAGGCGGGCATGAATATGAGTGGATGACGGGTATTTTTCTATCTCTTCCCCTATATGACAATTGTAGTACCGAGAAGTAACAAATATCTAACTAACCTTGCGTGCCACCCCCGCTCCTGACGGATTCCCAAGCTGTGCCCTGCATCGCCACCTCCTCCCGGGGCCCGAATATGGCCTGAGGGGTGGGTAGGAAAAACCCTCCAAAAAGTGCCCCATCCCTCCCATTACCCATTACCCTGGACATTTCTTTGGAACATGCCCTGAGGCCCCTGAACCATGTGTTGCTGTGGTGGTTATTAGCGCCCTTGAAGAGCACGGCTCGTCCTCTTGGTTTTATTTCCAGTGAGATATCATGTAGGCAGTTAGGCTTTTTTTCCCCACAGGAAAAAAAGGTGTGACAGAGGTACACACTGCATAATGAGTAACACGTTTTGTGGTTAAAAACAGTGTTTATTAGCAATCCTAATTTCATTTTCTAGCAGCAGCTGAGCATTTACTGAGTGCTGCTCAGCGATACTACCTGGGCGTGGGGGGTGAGGAAGCGAAGGCCAAAAGTGCCACGTTGGGGAAACCCTTTTGATCCCAATAGGACACGAGTGGATCAGGCGCAGGCACCCGTGGGCCCACACACGGCAGGTGCCAAGTCCTTGTGCTCCGGTAACTTGCTGCCCCGTGCCTTGGGCCTGGCGCACGGAGCATAAGGAACATCCTGCATGTGCCAGCAAGTCGCATACACTGTCGTGAAATGTGAGCATTAAAATGTATTGGTTGTTGCAGAAAGTGCGCTGCAGGTCCTGGAGCCTTTCCGAGGGGCAGGTGCCCATCTTGCTTCCACAGGGGAATCATCCTCTATTTGGGGAAAGCATCCTGATAATCCTTCTTTGCCATTAGTGTGGCCATATCAGCTGCTTATGAGCAGGCGCCCCCCCGTCCCCAGACGGGTCAGCCCCTGTTCCAGATGCTGTCTCTGTGAAGTGCCATATGTATTGCTTAGCAATATGTATTTCTTTTTTGCTGCCTTTATTTAAGTTTTAAGAGGTGCCTCTGCAAGACAACCTCCACAATATATTCTTGTGACTGAGAGACTGAGGAACTTCAGCTGGCAGATGAGTGAGCAGGCACCATAAAGAAGCCTGTGCTGAGCTGCTTTATTTTGAAAAATCTGATATAATTACTTCATAATATTTCAATGACCAGTAAAGTCTACTTGTATCTCTAGCTGTTGCTACTGCAAAGCACCTTTTAAATGGCATTAAAGTCCTTACTTGATCTTCCTACTGCTTTTGTCACGTAGACAATAAAATGCAGTTAAATTACTCAACAAGAGCCATTGGCTCAGACTGCGTCCAAGGGATAGCTTAGAGATCTAGTGTGAGAGGTTTTAAGGAGCTAGATAGACGCAGTGACCTCTCTTCTTTGGGAAGGCATTTGACCTTCATTTTTCAAGTAAATGGTCAGAAATTAATTGTTCTCCTTCTGGCTCTCTAAGAAGCTGTGCCGCCTTTTCCCCGGCAAGCACCCAGGAGCAGCGATGAACATGTTCTGCAGACTGGATTATTGTTACTCACTGAAGCTGAAGATAAAAGCTCCACAAAAGCTCCAGCCATATCCGAGCGCAGCAGCCTACCTCATTAGCAGGAACAGCTCTGCAAACACACCGTGCCTGTGCTGGCATCGCTAGATGCCGTCCCGTTTGCTTCTGCTGCCAGCTGCAGGCTCGCTTGCAGTATAAGGTCATCAAAGGACTATGGACACTGCCCTGTCCATAGCTCTCAGGATAGCTTCATATGCCCGGGACAGTGCTGCCAACTATGTGCAGGATGGGGCTTCCTGGAACTGGAGAAGAGTGATTTGGGCTGAAATACCTTTCCCGGATTTCAGAGAGAGCAACCAAAAAATCCTCAGCTCTGACATTTTCAGAACAAGGTCCATCTTGTTTTGAAGGAATCCCTCTGCTGTAACAGAAGAGAGGTTTAAAAACGTGAATATCAGAAAGGAAGGATATCTAAACTCGGAACAAGAGCCTGCTCTGGAGAACTGTGTGGAATTCCTGTAATGAAGAGGCGGTTCCAATACACAGTCGGCGGTGTCCTAAAGTTTCTTAGCTAACATTTTACTGATGTGTCAGAATATACTGTGGGCAAAAGCACAGCATTGCAGCTGGATAGATGTCAAGAGGTCATTTAGCTTCTTTATGTTACTAGAAGAGCAGTGCCATGCAGATGCAAAGATCTGTGAAGGTTTGGAAGTCCAGGGCAGAAGGCAGCAGAGAGGACTCATGTTGGCACAGAAACACCAGTAAGGTGGCCCTCAGGAAGACCATAGAGGGTTTGAGCTCATGTGCTGACTAAGGGAAGAGCAATTGGGAGGAGAAAAAAAGGTATTGCTTGAGTCCTATAGGCAGGAAGATGGGAATTTGTCGGTGTGCCCTTTGGCAGCCCTGTCCGCACGGGCGCAGGGATACCAGACTTGCAGGCCGTGGCAATGGGAGGTCCTGCCGGGCCGCGCTGGGCCCAGGCAGGAAGCTGCGCCGGGGAGGTGGGGCGAGGGGTTTCCCTCACCCCTGGGACTGCCACAGCGTTAGTGCTGTTGCTGCCAGGGGGAATATCTGAAGGTCACCTGGTTCTGCTAAGATGCAGGGTTAGTTATCGTTAGATTATCTCTTATGGCATGTTTTCTTAAAAATCTCCACTGAAGGGGATTGCGTGTAATAATTGATTTCCATTTGTAGTGGCCTGCTTAATTAGAAGGTCTTTCCTTATATCAAGCTTAATTAGAGACATAGATTTTTTTTTTGCAAGTTAAACCAGTTACTTTTTGTCTTGATACAAAAAACAACTGATTATTGACCTCATTCACCAGAGTGTATTTCCTCTCAGAAACCTTTTACGAGGTCTCCTCTTTTTACCATGGCCATGAAGCCACATCTTTCTGTTTCCCCTTCCTGGCCAAAACTTTAGGAATTCTCCTAAGGAAATTCCCTCTAGATTCTCTCCAGTATCTTAACATGTCAAATGGAATACCCCAAACAAAATCCAAAGTGTCAGGTAGGGCCTCAGTGGTGTAGAATAGGGGAAATGAATGACTCCTGTGTCTTGTATATGTGTTAATATATAACAGGATTAGATTTGTCTTTTTAGGAGGTTTCGAACACCTTCAGTGGTATTTTTTTGCCTGGGTAGCTCACCCCATTGTGTACCCCTTGTGTTTTATACCAAAATGCGAGTTTCTGCATCTAAGACACAAGATTTCGTGGGGAACTTTCTGTCCAAGTGGAGGTAGCCCACGGAATCTTGATTTATTGTTAATGTCAGAAAGGCTTAGCAGTAAAGTGGTCTTAATGATGTGAATAACATTATCACAAGAGCATCTGGCTTTAGATTGTTGGTAAGAAGAGGGATTGACTCTGCTATTTTATCAAAGATTTATGGTACATAATAGTGGAGCAGAAATTAAAGAGGATCAGCTGTTGCTTTCCTCATGAAGACAAAAGTGGCAGCAAGTCAGCAAGTCTCCTAGATGACAAAGTTCTATGGGCTTCCTACAGAAATTAATGTCATGTCCTGCAATACATTAAATATCTTCCTCTGACCTGGGATGCCTTACTTTTAGCAGCCCTCAGCCCTGCCACATTTGTGCAGGCATTCATATTTCACTTTCTCCAGTTAATCGTAATAACCAGCTTTTGGAAGAACATGACAGCCTAACATATGGGTGGTAAAACTGCTCATAAAATGTAATAACAGGGCCAGAAAAGATTAGATAGATGGATGTGCTATGCTTATTGTGACATTCCCTGATTAGGAGGTATAGCTACTTATTACAGCCATTACCTTAGTGACTTGGAAGCTGACTGAAGCTGTTATTTGAAAAACAGGTTATAAGTCCAAATTTAAAACAAATGTGTACTTATAACGTGTAAGGGATATAATTATGGTTGCAATTCTGTTCTTCAGTATGCAGATGGTAATTTTGTTCATTTATAGTTGCAAACTGATAACGTTTCCTATAAGACTGGCATTGGCGAGAATAAGTGTGTGTTAACAGTAAGCAGGCACTCTGTAATACATGGCTATCATTTTATTGATAAGGTTCTAGTGAGATGAAGACCAGCCAGAACCAAAGTTCAAATTATTTCTCCCTATAGCATCAAAAGACTTCTGGCTCTGTTCTTGCCTATTCATCTTTTTATCATATGAAGTGCTCTTCTTTTTCTCTTCTTAACTGAAAACTTTTAAGTTGGTTTCATTTTCAATGGAAGCAGTTGAGTTGGGCATCTGCAGGTCTAAGCCTTTAGGAATGAAATTCAGTTTCCATGGAAAGTAATACAGGTTTTGCTATTGATTGCAGAAGTTTAGTAGATGAGTGTGTGTGAGAGAGAGAAAGCTGAGTGGGGCGGAGGGAAATAATTCACAGAATCACAGAATGGTTGAGGTTGGAAGGGACCTCTAGAGATTATCTAGTCCAACCCCCCGATTACAACTGAACAACTCAAGATTTTGCCAACAGCTTGATGATCCCCCATGTCATATAAAGCAAACATGACTAAAAGGAGGTCTTATTTACCATGAGGAAAAGCCCCAGCTGGTTTCTATTCTTCATTGTATTTTTTTTTCTTTAATTCTATGCTAACAGGTTCACTAAAGCAGCATTATGGCTGAACATGTGTGTTTTATCTCTGTTTTCCATGGCTATATGAGTATTTATGGAGCCCTTTGTATTCTGCTAGGACCATCCCTGAAGGATCACCCCTTTTTCCTGTAGCTCCTGGGATGCAGCACTGAGGTGGACAGGACTACCTGCTTGTAAGGCTGTGTGAGTAGCCCGTCAAGAAAATATTCTCTAGTGGTTTCATTACATATCTATGTCTTAATATTATACTCATGTGTAACAGTATTATTATACTCATTTTGTAACAAACCTGACACAGTTGTTTGGCAATGTAGACGTAAGCCGTATTCAAGATTGTTCATATTAGCATGAGGGATGGGTTCAATACAAAACCAAGACTAATTATTTCTGAAATCATCATGAAAGAGTATATGGCTGTTTATGAAACATCAGCACAGGCACTTCGACTCTTCCAGATATGTTTATAAAACATAAGTCTTTTATTAGATATTAAACCAAGTTACAACATTTTTAATAGATGTTAACCTTTCCATTGGGTTATATTAGGCTGCTGTACAGACTTACCTAAGTAATTCAGGACCTTGGAGACGTGGATTGAGATTGCCGTGGCTGCAGTGAGTTCTCTCACAGTGCGGTGCCGTTTTAAAAGACACAAAATAATTTCCGCTTTAATTTGATACAGGCATAAAGTGAACTATCTGTGAGTTAAGAAATCCAGAAGGTAACCTGAAATAACATTCTGAGAATGAAATGAAACACATCTTTAAGGAAAGGATTGTTTGTTAGCTTTGTAATAGTGAGCAAATCACAGTGTAAATCTATAATGATTAAATTTTATTTGAATATGACTGATGGCAGACGTGCATACATTTGCTGATTTATAAGGAGACTCTCCTTCCCCTGCTCCATGATGATCTAATTATTGCCAAAAGGTGGGTTGATACTTCTTTAAGTTATGAGCATTCTGGGTAAATATTCCCTGGATAAATATAAACCCTGAAGTTCATAGGCAGCCATCCTGGATTTAGCCCCTGAAGGGTTACTATCTTAGGTATCCTTCAAGCATGTTGTCTGATTACAGGTGCCCCGTGGTATGGTTGCTTTTTCTCATTCTCACATAGAATCTCTGGTAGACCAGATTGCCCACCCGCTTTCTCCCCAGCTTAGAGGTCACATCCTCATGCTGCTCTGCTCATCTTCGTTACCCAGCTTCCCAGTTTAGAGCCATAAATAATGTTTGCTTCATATTTCCTCAGTTCCTCCCTCTCATCACCTCTTTCAGCAAGAGCAAAGTCTTTTTTTTCAGGCTAGAGGCTCAAGGAACAGAAAGCTTTTATTTCCAAACATCTGGCTGGCTGAGACTTCGACCGCAGCAAAGAAGGATGTGGCTTGAAAAAAATAAGGGATGTGATAATCAGGCTTGAGAATGTCAGAAGAGATATGGTTGACTTTGGAATGGAGTCAGCAGACTTGGCCTTGGCATGCTCTGTGGTCTAAAAATGTTCTCTCAGAAATATCAATGGCTGATTATTAAAAGAAAACATGAATTTCATGAGAGGGCTTTTTTTTTTTTGATGTATAAATATATATGTGTGTCAGGACAAGTATACAGCTATTCTAGGACTTTTATGCCAGAAACTTCAAATAGATCTGGAGATTTTGCGTGGCATGTTTATTTTTCTTATAAACATAAGCAACTATCTCTTAAATGGTATGTTGCTTTGTGCAGCAATCGAAGCAATAGTGGGAAACACTTTGGCATCTGCACTTTCTTAGCTGTTATAGGCAGTGGCAAATAATAGTTTTTTTTTTTCATTAGTTGTCAATGCTAACCCTGTGGATTAGATTCTAAATATAACAAATAATCTGAATTGTGTATTAATGTCCAAATTATGTAGCTGACCTAACAGAGGTAATAAATTATGCCATCTATGTCAATATATCACATGTATCACCTAGGAATGCAACCACTGTCTTTACCATGGGTACTATCAAATAAATGGTATTTTGCTAGCAGTATCACAGAAAATAGTCTGGTGACTAGATTAGATCTGTCTAGTCCAGATTGCCTACAACAAGAATCATCTCTTTCTTAATCATGCCCCAAAGATCTCTACATTCCAGTTAGTTTGGAGAACTTGCTCCCAGCTGTGGTCTATGGTTTTTGGTGCTCTTTTGTCTTGCACAGTGAGAATCCCCTCTGCAGCTATGGCAGGAAGGTGCAGGGAGAGGTCAGTCACTCCGATGCATCAGTCCAGGCTTGGATTTACTGGATAAGGGGACAATGTGAGCATGGATTCCCAAAGTCTGGGATTCACTGTGTCCTGTGGCAGGGGAATGCTAACACTGTGCTGTCCTCACCATTTCCTGGGCCCAGAGTTGGGCTGAGCCTGCTTTACAGCTTCATAAGTGATGAGCAATACTCTACCTGCAGAGATGGTAAGGACTGTGAATCCGTAGGAGGACTGTGATTTAGGCACGTTTAGTGCGTTCCTTTATTCCTCTTCAGTCAGACTCCTCAAGGGGCAGTGAATTGCTTTAGTCAGTCACATGTCTGATACTTGTTTGAATGTTATGATAACCCCTGTCCTTCACCAAGAAAAGGGTGGAGTGTGGTGCCTCCAGCTGATGGGATGACTGTGGTCTTCTTCACCAACATTTAAGTGCTTCTCCGCAAGGAGAGATGATCTTGTTCTGATCCAGCAGCTCTCAGGTTTGTTGTATGACCTGATACTTCAGGTAGTCTCATCAGTTCTCTCACAGGTGTGTAATGCCGAGCTAAGTGAGACAGTAATACTGGAAGAGAACAGTATGAGAATAAACATACAGGAGTTCCATCAAAATGCATTCGCTTTGCTCCCTTTTGCATTCGTGTTTATTCCCTTTTTCTACTAAGTATTTGAACGGTTTCTTTTTCTGGGAAATAGATCTTGGTACAAGTTCAGCTCTTTGTTTCCTACAAAAGTCTTCTCTTTGGGCTTGTCTGTCACTTCCTGTGTCCTGTTGTCCCCTTGGGACTGGTGGTTGCCACACATTTGTTTGTGAATTGGTATATTTTAAAATATATATATATGTGGATGGGCTGTTTTTGATCCTTAAGAACTCTTTTTCCCTCGCAGAGTCCAAGTGACCTGTGATAGTTAACTCACTGCGCTTCCCAAGACTCTGGTGCAGAACAAACAGCCGTGCAAAAGAGCAAAATCAATTCACTTGACCGAGATCATGCAAAAAGCCTTGGGGAGAGGGGATGCAAAACCAGGTCTCTTCTAATCCAGTTTGGTAACGCATGCCTTGCACCAGCCGCTTTTCTGTGGTGAAGATAGTCAGAAGCATACAAAGGGATGTTTAATTTTGGCTACTGTAAAGTTCATTTTTGGGTAGCAAGGTTCATAGCTCTCTTGATTATGACAACAGGAATACGAGGTCCCCCGTTTGATGTAAATCACAGGGGACTTTGAGGATTACATTTGAATTAGGTTGCAGCCTTTGTTGTGTTTTGGCAGCTCTTCATGCTGAGCTGTCATGGCAATTTTTTTTGTTTGCTTTTGAATGCAGTAATGGGCCTGTAGCCTCCAAACACTGCCCCAGAGGCATCCTTCGAGGACGTGCCCCCAACGAAGCCCACACTCCCCGTGGGTCTGGCAATGCTCGTGCTTGGCTCAGCAAATTGAGGTAAATGGGAGAGCCCTGGATACATTGTGACTGCTGGAAATCGTGGTAGAGGGGTGGTAAGAAGAAGACTGGGCTAACACGCTGTAGTGACTGATGGAAGCAAGTACTGTTCAGTAAATACTTTGTGTAATACCTTCTTCTGCAAATGAACTGAAGCTGATGGGACAAGTGGGTGCTTTTTGTTTTGTGTTTTTGAGCTGTTCAGTGTTGCCCTCCGCTTTTGTGGTTATCTGCTAGGAAATTTCTAATTTATAGCACCCTTTGAGAATGTTTTTCTCTATTTTGTTTAGTGCTTTTTCTAGGCGTTCTTAATAGTTTAAATCCTACCACCATGAAACATAAAGTGAATGAACAAGGAACTGAATGGAAATATATGAAATGATGATTCTAGGCTTAACAAGCTTGTTGTTTTTTCACAAGCTGCCAAATAAATCCTGCATGGTTTATGCTAGAGGGGTCAACGTTGTGCAGTAGGAAATGACGGGTTACATGTCCGTATTCTCCTGGAGTTCATCTCAATTACTGGATTTGTCAAACATGACAAGCCTGAATGACTGTGTGGTGAAAATAGCACGCAGTTTGACTATTAAAGTAATTGGAGCATTGACATTTAGCCGAACTGCAAGAGAATTGCAGTAATAAGTCTGAGGAGCACAACCGCAAGCAAAGCAGAGAATAATATTTCCATAAAATCTCCAATGAAACAGAAGCTTTCTTGTATTTTGATTAATGAGAATTCCAGTGTCTTTTGTTGTTTACATTCTAGTTCAAAAAGAAGATTTTGGAGGGCTTTTGTTTTAAGAAATAGGAATATCTATATAAATGGAAAATCCATGCATTTAATATGTGTGGTGATACAATTTTAATATTGTTACATATAACCTACATATGTTTAGTGCATTTATTACTGCTTATATTAAATACAATGCAGTTATGTGTGTGTGTGTGTGTATATATATACACACATGCATGTACATATGTAGAAAGTCATCATACAATGATGATCACAGAATTATTTGATGAATGTGCCAGTCACCTACTGGCTCTCTACTCACTACTCTGCTTTGCTCAGCAGTGTTTTTTTCTTTAAACCTGAGATATGAGGCTTAAAATCCAGGACTTGAGAAATATCCAAAAGCCTTTTCAAGCACTGAAAAGGTACTTTACACTTGCGACTTAGCTCTGTCCTTTTTCAAATTTCCGTATCAGTGAAGAGAATCGTATATATGCATATATACACCTTACAAAGAAGCAGCTCTCCAAAATACTCCTTGTAGTGCACACAGACAGCATGAGGAAATTAATCAAGTCACTCACAAGTGATACTGAAGTATTTTTATATCATGCTCTCATTTATTTGCATCATGCATGTGGAGTGTATGTGTGTACTTTTATATCTGTTTATAGTAGTGTCAGTTGTTTTTTGAGTAGCAATCAGGGTAGTTTTTGTTACGTGTTTTTTGACATATTAACTACTAATTTTGTGAGTTAATCTCGCCTTATCTGAATTTTAATGTATACCATCCTTTCTCGAAAGTCTTCAAGTGGAAAATGAGAGGTTTGTGAGGTCGCTCCTGATTTGGCCCTGGCGTAATAGAGGTTGGATACTTTTCCTCACAGAATGAGCTCTTATTTGAGTGCTTGGGGGGCACTACCCTTAGCTAATATAAGCCTGTTCGCTTTTTGAGCATCCTGACACACCAGGGTTGCCTGTCATCTCCTGTTCTTGTTGACTGTCCCTAGAATCATTGAGATTCAAACTCATACTGAAATGCTCCTCAGAAGAAGGAGTTTAAATAAAAGGAAATGAGTAAAGCAGAGCAGCAAGCTCCTTCTCTGGAGTGCCAGGGGCTGGTTTCCTCAGATTCATGTATTCAAGCAGAAACTTTGTCTTGTTCTACATGCCCAGGTCTGTAGATTTTGACCCTTATTAAGCATTAAACAGTTTTAATACATTAAATCCTAAATGAGACAATTGTAACTGCCAAGGTTAATGTAGTGTCCCTAGTCAGTGACTCGTACCAGTCGGCAGCCGAGACGGGCTGTGTGACCATGTGCTTCTTTGAAGGAAACGTCCTCCAAAGGAGAAAGCTCAACCCAATTACAGGAGAGAAGCGTCGTGATTCCTGTTCAGGCACAGGCTGAGGTTCTGACCAGGGCTGAGTATTCTCACTGAGAGTAAGAAAGAAGTGAGCAGGGGAGTTGTGTAAGATGATGACCAGAATTCTCCTCTGGAAGGCTTCGGGTTGTGTTGTGGCCAGAAACATTCAAATAGGTCTCTCCCCTTCCAGTTGGGTAAGGATTTCTGAGACCATCTGCAAAATCCCAGGTAGGAAGAGCAGTGATTTCCAAGATACCAAATTTAGTTTTCGATTACCATCCCTGCTGCAAGGCCTAAAAATAATAACTCTAAAATGTAAGAGTACTGTCGCTTAAGACACACAAGGCCCAGAATTTGTTTTGGTAAAGTCTACGACTGTTCGTAAAGGCCAAAGCCATGCAGGTCTTGCCAGACTGAGCCGCCTGAGGAAAAGCTCCACCTTGTTCAGCAAAGTGAGCTGCAACAGGCTTCATTCCAGAAATTTATCAATGTACAGGGCAATGGAAGAAAGCCAGCCCCAATATATGTTAGCAGCACCTCTTGGGGATATCATATGGCGCTGGTGGAGAGCAGGTCTGGATTTTGCTCGCTGGGCTATAGTTGAAGAGCTCTGTCAATTCAGACCATGACAATTCAAGAGTTTATCATCAACTTTGCACTGCCTATCCCGCATCCTTGTGGTAACGGTAGCAAAGCAGAGCACGCTTGCTCCTCCATCACAGCAGCTCCCAGCCCAAGGAAGCTGTGAAACCACCTTCAGGTTTTGCTCATTGATAAGGCAGGGTGTGAGCCGAGTCTGCTGGGGACTTTGAGTAGCCACCTCCTCAGGGCCGTCAGCGGCAGTGAGGTAGGAATAGGGCAAGAGGCCTGGTAACCTCTTCAGCCACCGCATTTCAATCCTGTTGGGCTTGGGCATCCTTGTTGTGCAGGGAACCTTTTATCTTCCAGTGTCATTGATCAGCACTTTGCTGTCCTCAGTTGATGTATGGGCCCCATATTGTTTAATAACTACAGTTCTCTTTTAATTGACTTTCTGTGTAACAGATTCTGTCCCATGGTAGAAATTTGATGGCTAGGAAGTAAGCATCAAATATGAGTAGTAAGTAAATAACAATTCAACCAAATCATACTCATCCACTCGTATTACTTTGGTGTTTTCTAAAAGACAGGCTCTTATTTTGCCTCCTGTAACTCTGTCAGCAGCAAAAATAAATGCTATCATGTGACAAATTACTAACGATGCAGTTAGCAACTGTACAACCCAAAGCTGAGTCTGTACAGTCTGGAGCCATTCCTTTAAAAAATGGATATGTGATAAACATAGTGGTGTGCTTATATTGGTTGCAGTACTGTGATTCTGCAATTTAAATGAATTCCAAACTGGGGAGATTTACGGTGTCTGTGCGTTTGTTTATTTGGGGGAAAAGGGATCTTTCAGGCATGAAGATGGTCAGAGGGCATTTTGCAGGTGCACAAGTTAGAAAATGTTTCCTGTTGCAGTGTGTATTACTTTTATTGAAAAAGATGGGCAAACCTATGAATCTCCTCCCTTCACCAAGGCACAGTAAAGCTTTTAAGACAAACCATATCTACTTATGAAGTGAGGCTAGGCTTGGTGTGGAAAGGCACATGGGCACACTGGTGTGGGAACGTGCCTCAGCAAGTACTTACCTATGAGGAGGGAAGCACATGAGTAGCTCCTTGAAACGAAGAGAGGCGACCTGGGGTTCTGTTCAGCAGAGCTCCCAAATGTTTGCTCGTGGACAGGAGGGACGGATTTTCCCTCCTGCTGTTTTATGTGGGGCACAACTTAGTGTCCTTTTGTAAGACGGATTTTATTGCCTGTGGCAACCAGGGAGAAACAGGGAAGTAGGAAAGGCTTGAAGGGAAGTTCCAAACTTAACTTCCAAACACACTGCTGCCATGAGGCGGCACAATTTAATCATCGTGATTCTTCACTAAAAACATGTGAAAATGCAGAGTTTTAAGTTTTATGGCATGGAAACTTTGAGAGTATCTATCTGCTGAGTTCTGCTTTTGCGTCTGGAATCTCTTTGAAGCCAGTGCTCAGGTCTGTGGGCTTAGATCGCTCCTAACTAAAGAAAGCCATCGCTCATGCAAAGCCTACAAAGACAGAGCTCCATTTCATACTGATTTATTACTAGCCTCTTCTTAATAATATAACTCTCAGCTATCTTTGTTTTTTCATAAGAAAAAAAAAATTTGCTTTTATTTTTTGTGTAGTTGGGTTGGGTTATTTAAAAAGAATGTGACAGTCAAGCTTCAAAGAATCCTGTGCAGTACGTTTTTAATCTGCTGGTTTTAATGAATTCTAGTCACTAGGAAATATCATTATGTAGGTCAGATTTTTTGAATATTGTTTTTCTGTGGCTGTGCATCCTGCTGTGCCTTCTCTAAAATGAGCTCCCCGATGTTGTCTTATTGTTTTATTTTATTTTTTTCACAAAACGAAATGTAGAGTTTCATTTCCATAAAGTACCAATGAGGCCAAATGCCTTGTGGAAGTCTTAATAAGATGGGACCTTAGGCTCCCGAAGTGCCTGTGCCAAGAGATCCCCAAGAGCAGACCCCAAGCAGTGGTTGCCCTGAGCCCCTGACAGGTCTGTGGCGGAGCAGGACGTTGCGCCAGATCCTCTGGCTCCCAGCTCACCATCTAACCATTGCCTTCATGGGACTGATGTGTAACTGGTGTAGGAGGTTCAGGTTTAGAGGCATTTGCTCATGACCGAGTCCAGCATGGCAGCTTGAATCCAAACCATTGCCTCCATATCCACCTATTTACACCAAATACTTGCACTGCCAGCTTCTCCCGCACTAAGCAGAATTAATATTGCAATACCATGCTGTCAGGAGAGAACCTTTTTTTTTTCCCTAGTAATTTGAGATGGAAAAGGTGTTCTTGAAGCCCTGGAAGCCCTTCTCATTATTTTGAGAGGAACTTCTCCAGTCCTTCTAGAGAAAGCCTGTGGATCAGTATATTTCCACAAAAGAACATTACATGGGGTACACAAATTGCACAAGGAATCCTAATAGGTAATAAAAAACACTGTGTGCATTTTCTTAAGCATATATTGGACAGGAGGATTATTTTCAGGTCACTAGATAAATTAGGCTGTCAGAAAATTATCCTTTGCGCTGAAAAACCTTTAAGTACTATTGCCAGTTTTGTCCTTATGAAGTGGTTCTTCTCTTTCTTCTCTTTCCTTTTTTTTTTCCTGGAGCCACAGAAGTATTAAAACTTGTTGCTAATGAGATTGTGGCCATTTGCTGTATGTGGGGGTTTAATTTCTCGCCGTGCCTGTGGATGGTCTGCTCTGAGGAGATCAAAAGCCAGGCTGGTTCTCTGATCTCTCTGGATAGCGAGGGAGCTGATGGGGAGCTCGTGTCTCTGCTGTGTAAAAGAAAGAGCATGTGGAGCTCGTGGTAGCAACCGTACCAAACCCAAACACAACTGTCCCGTCCCAGGGAGTTCTGAGCTCTGTGAACGCCAATTCAGATTATTTGTCAGTCGATATTTGAAGCTGGATTGAAAGAAATGCTTTGTGGATGCTGCAAGTTTGCTACTGGTGTTGAAGCGCAGCAAGGAGAGAAAGCCTAGAGATACAAAAGCTGGGGATCACCACTGACAAAAAAGCCTTTAAACTGCTCCGTAGTTTGGAAGTTTAAAAGGGTTGTGAAGTTTCTTGCTGGCTCCCTGCAGAAGCAGAAATTAAGGAGAATTTTGCTATATCTCAAAGTGCCAGGCAGCCCATGTCTTACCGCAAAGGTAGTGTGTGAGGACCCAGCTATGGAAATGCAGGGTGGGGGGTTAGTAGCCGTATTGGAAGATAAAAGCCCCCTTCTCCATCCTTTGCCAGCGCCATAAACACTCGCTCTGTTTTGTTATGGAAATTCTCATTAAAGGCCAGCTGTGGTGGTGGTGGAATTGCTTTTATTTGAATCCATTGTATTTGAGCTGAAGACAAATGCATATCCGTAGAAACCTCTTGTATCTTTTTATTAAAGGTTACAGTCCTTGCTGAAGCAAATTTATTTGGGCATCTCTGACCAGTGACATTTCAAGATCGAGACCCTTGAGGTTCAGTGTGTAGAACAAAATGTTGCGATGCTTTTGTTTTTCCTTTCCGAGTCATCCACGGAGCTGCCCAGTGCATCAGCAGGGCCGCGTCCTGCCCTCCGCAAAGCTGCTGCGCAGGCTGCAAGGCAGCATCTGGAGAAAAATGTCTTCTTCCTCCCTTTCCCTCATACAAACAAAGTGAAGCCTGCACAGGGGAACAGGGGGTGTCTTCATGAAAGTATTTTTATACATGTATTTTATTTATTTATTGAGAAAACAGAGTGCTTCAGCAGTATGGCCTGCCCTGGCCTACTATTTCCATTCCTATTTCCATTCTCTAAAGCAACGGCAGGGACGCAGTCTTTTTGCTTGGCAGCTCACCTTTAAGGGAAGGCAGCGGCCCATTAAGGCATAGGTATTATCAAGCCCTCTTAAGGAACAGCAATAGCCTCAGGGCAAATGCCTTTAAATTTGTTAAGAACACCAAAGAGACAATATTATCTTTAATAAGTCTTAATAGGCTGTGATGAATTTGCCCCAACTTTTCATTCCATTAATTGGCTCTGTAACACCTGACATTGTAGCAAATTAATCTTGCGCTTTTCCTTTTCTTTTTACGAGGCTGCGCTTGTGGACATGTAATTTATCTACACTTTCAGCTGCCACTGTTGCAGCAGCCATTTATTCTCATGGCAGAATGTGGTTTGCACGAGATGAGCCCTGCTCTTTTACCTCTGATTTTCAGGCATTTAAATTTTGCATTTTCTTCAGGCAGTGCCCTGCTTTTTGGGTTGATACAGGCTGGGCGCTGTATTGACATCGTAGCCATAGTTTCCTGTGCAAAAAGCAGTTTTCGGGGCAGCAGAGATTTAATTCAACAGGAAATGCCAATAATACCAATCTCTTTGTCTAAATGTCTAAAATATCCTATATAAAGTGCATCATCTCGTTAAGTAGATTGCTGCTGGTTTTGTGCTCACATGTGCTCCGCTCTGTACGCTCAGTCCAAAGGCAACTTTTGCGGCCCGGATTCTCCACTCACATCCATCCCTGGTTGCTCTAAGCAGGACTTAGCAGTAACCAGCTCCTGCAACCCATTGTTTGTGACTGAACTTGTCAATCTTTGTTTTCACTACCCAACAGCCAGACAGAAATAAAGCAGGGGTTAAAACGCTAAGATATTCGGGAACAATGCAAGCAGAGAGCATCATAAGAAATTGCACATGCAGTGGTAAGGAAGCTGCCTTGGCAGCTCGCTCGTGTTGCAGTGAGCAATCCCCTCTGCCTTGCAGAGCCTGCAGTTGTTCCTCCTCCCAGGCCCATCGTGGTTATGCACAGGGTTGTCTCATTTCTGTGGTGTGCACAAAGCCAGAGTGTTCTTTCTTTCCTGGCTCCTTCCTTCTAAAGCGTGGTGAGGTAGCAGCATATCCCATCTTGCGCCGGATTTGTGCAAGTGCGCAAAAAAAAAACAAGTCCTAAGTTTTGCAAGTGTAACAATAATAAAAAGACGTCAAAACAGAAGCCCTTAAATGATGCAAAGTGAGGCCATATATCTCCGTGGGAGACAGAGCTGCAATTAACATGTTTGAATGCCTCACTACAAGCGATACTTTGTGAAAATGCAGCGCTTTTTGTGGGAACAGCAGTGCAGTTGGGCAGCATGCTGTTAATTAACAGAAGCATTAGTGTAGTGTTTGCTGTGATTTCATCCCCCTTTAACAGAGCAGAACCAAGCTGAACAACAACAACAACAACAAAAGGAACAGTCAAGGGAGGGCTCTGTTGTAGGTGGGTTTTTTTAACTTCCTGAGAGCTTCAGTTAAATTATTCCTGTCCACATCTAGCATGGGGGGTTATAAAATTATGAAGCGTTATTTTCAGTTCAAACTTCCCTCCATTTTAAGCAAGTTGTTCTAGGGGTATAAGATGATTTCTAGCTGTTGCAAGTCTTGGAAATGAACCGGACAATGTTATGTTATTTAAATCTTATCAATGTTTTAATGCAAGTTAACAACAACAACAAAAATAAAAAAGGAAAGGAAAGGAAAGAAAAGAAAAGGGCAGTCTCCTTTGGGTAATGGTGCTGCATTAAGGTAACAGAAGGTTCCCACTAATCCTGCTGCCGACCCAAGTGTTTTCCCCCGCATGGCAGTACGGGGCAAAAAGGCCATCTCCTTTCGGGTGGTTTTTGAAGCTCTCTGCACTGCTTGCTGATGATGATGGTTTGTTGAAGCCCACACGGTGCGAGATGGTTCTCCTAGGGAGGATTAGGCAGCACCTCTGCAGCCTCCTAGCACGGCCCTTTCTTTGGGAAGGGGACGGAGGAAGCCCTGGTGGGACTCCAGCCCCAAGTTCTCATCCTTGCCTGCCTGCAGAGCCTGGAGAAGTTGAGCTTTACCCAGGGGAAGACAGACAGCAGTGGCTTATTTTCTTGTGCTGTTGTTAGTGCTGGTGGAGCTTCTCAGGGTCAGGGAAGAGCGAATGTTGTTCTGGGGCTCTGTGTTTCTCACTCAAAACCCGCTGGGCAGCAAGAAATATTCTCACCCCCATAAAGATCGCTCTGTTGTGCTGCGGTTCCGTATCGGTTGGGCAGCACTGAACGTGGGCAAGAAAAGATGATTTCATGACTAAGACTGGTGAAGAAATCAAGTGATGTCTTTGTGACCGCTGCAAACAGGACTGCGTTTGTAAGCCAAAAACAAAATGCAAACTACAAAGCTTCCTTGTTCGCTGCGATCAAGTTATATTCCTGCATCAGCGTGCATAGCAACGGCTGGGGGGGAACAAAAGAGTCTTTGTCCAAAATAAATGATTACTCAGTTCTTTCTAATTTAGCATAAAGTGACCCTTTATATTCAGGAGCTCAAATGTGTTTGCAAATTGTTGCAAAGCCTAGAATTCTCAGCATAATGAAATTACACTCTTAAGAAATAGGCGCAGACTAGGGAGAGAGATGGACTTGAAAGGAGGAGGAGGCCGAAGCAAAGGTGGGGCTGCTTTTTCTTGGCGTTGGGAGCTGCACAGCAAGGGCTCTCGTTTGAAAAAAAAATCGTGATTTGTGCTGACTTGTACCTTGTGTGACACTAATTGTAAAGCAGAGCAAAAGTAGAAGTGATATCAATGAGAATAATGGAAATGAATGAAGTAAATGTGAAGGATTGGCTTTATTTCTGGTTGGAGAAATTCCCTCGTGTTCCCTAGCAGTGGTGCGTGGCTGAGATGGCTGTAGGTTTAGCTCTGCCAGCCGTGGAAGATGGACATCAGGACGTCGTGCAAAGCCAGGGGGGTTTGGGGTTTTTCTTTTGTCCCAGGACAGAGACTCTCTTCATATCTGTCTCCATCAGAGCACGAGCCCCGCTGTCACTGCTGGACAGAGTGTGCAGTGTCACACTAAAAAACAACAGGAGTATTAAATGGGCAGAAGGAGGCTCTTGGAAGTTACGAAAAGATTTAAAAGGAAAAAAAAAAAAAGGCAAAGTGGCCAGGCTGGCCACAGGCTCCCCAAGGCTCCTACCGCTGTCTACGCTCTGCGCCTGCATCAGAGCAGCCTGAGCTCAGGGCATAGTGCAATCCCAAGGCTGAAGAGTGCAGGCCCACGGTGAGAGACGGTCATCCTCAGTAGTCTGTAACACACAGAGAGGAGGGCTCTGCCCAGGGCTTGCAAATTTAGAAAAGAATCTAGTTGGTCACAAGAATGTGTTGGCTG
Source organism: Tinamus guttatus (assembly GCF_059628265.1). Lineage (NCBI taxonomy): Eukaryota > Metazoa > Chordata > Aves > Tinamiformes > Tinamidae > Tinamus > Tinamus guttatus. The sequence goes on along the minus strand of NW_028288559.1, from coordinate 1,700,549 downwards.
GAGGCTGCCAGCCCTGCAGAAGGCAGCAAAGGAGAGTTTGGAGCCGGGACACGGGGACTGGTGTCAGTCAGAGGACAAGGTGCAGGTCACGTTTTTAAACCATTGACCTGTGGAGGATGGCACTTTGGAGAGCTGCAGTCCTTAGCTCCTTATGCCTCTGCGAGCCCCTGCTCCTTGGCATGCGCTCCCCAGCTGAGCAAGAGCAGCAGTTCCTTCCTCGTCTAGGAGATCTCGGTAAGCAACCACGGATGGTTCTCAGAGCTTTGTTTTCACTGGGCAAGACACTGTAGATTATTAGACTCTACTTATTTTATGTGATTATATTTTACTGGGGGCAAGGGAAGGAAAGGTGAAGCCTAGTGTTGAAGCTCAGATCAGTCTGTTGGGGCTTGCTGGAAATATTGGTGAGTCTAGGCAGGGCTAGGAAGGGCTGCTGCCAAATCTGGAGTTCTGGTCTTGATTTCAGCCCATCTCTGTGAAATGACATTACCAAAATTGTCAGATTGCCAGAACTGTTATGCAAAGCCATGCCAGCACGCAGACACAGAAATGGGACAGGAGAGCCTCCTCACAGGACTGCTCCAACGAGAAAAGCGACAGTTTTATCCTGCTGATCGTAGTTGCTGTTCCTTGCCACACAACTTCGGTTTTAAGTATCCTCCTTTAATCATTCTAGCAGCTTCCAAACTAATCAGATTACTCATGTGCTGCTTCCTGCAACACAAAAACGAGTTTAAATCCACTTCAGGTGAGACGGGAAAATTCAGTTAATAACAGTGAGCCATGTACGCCGCAGTGCCAGCCCATTGCTAACATATATTGGGTTTGCTTAGCATGCCTTCAAAGGCCAGGACAGCTACAGCTGAATTTTACCTGGTAATGTCTGGGCCCAAGTACTTTTCTAAAACAGGAAAAAGAAAAGAAATCCTTATGGAGAAGTTGCATTTCTCAGCATCAAACCTCGCTATAAGCCTTCTGCATACTGTTTCTCTGAGGATGAGGTAGTGGCAGTTTTAAAGGTTTTAAAGGTAAAGCTTACGTGTTATCATCTCTTTAGGGATCTCACAAGGCTTCAGAAAAAATAGAGAGTATTTTCAATCAGAGGTCAAAGTGTGCTTGTAACAAAGCTTTCAGTTTCTTTAGAAGTCATATTTAATATATAAAAACGCAAATTAGAAACAGTTCCTTGGGCTCTTTTCAGTCTGTGTTGAGCATATGGTTGAACATACGTCCAGAGGCAGAGAGGGCTGCAGGAAGGAGCAAATTTGAAGGAGGACAGAGGGAAACTTCTTAAACCGCATTTGTCACCACATAAGACCTTCCCATAACCCAACTTGTGTTTTTGCGGGAGGAGGGTGCGCAGGGCCACTCTGCCTTACACTGCACCTTAGTGGGAATTTCCCAGTGAAACACAGAAAAGGGAGAATGGTCAGGAACAGCGCGTCCCTCAAAACAAAAATATTTTAGGGGAACAAAGCCCTTTCAAAGTCTTCTAATGACATGTTGCTCATTTTGCGTCGAGTTACCCAGCAGGCTGCCAGGGCTGTGTCAGTAATAGCATGAAGGCTGCTGATAAGGATGGGCAACGGCACGTAGGCTGCCCTGCCGTGAGGCCAGGAGGCTGAGCTGGACTGGCTCCGTGCCAGGCACAGCTCTGAAAAATAAGAATAAATGTATATATACAATCGGAATTAATAACTAATCTGAATGAACTTTTTGTTTGATGTCCCTGAAAATTAGAGTATTTCAGCTTCATACTCACATTTTAGAGTATCATCACCAGTATTTAGAAAGGCTATTTACATTGTATAGGAAGGCAAAGCCTTCAAAAATCAAAGGCCTCTGTACAAACTGTTTAATTAGAAACTGGAATTAATGTGGATTTATTACCACCTTTACAAGCTGCTTATAAACTGGGTTTCACTCATTTAAGAAGTACGGTTTATTTTATGATACTAATTTTAGCCAACTTACCCAATGGCTGAATAATACCTGTGTAGTACATGCAACTATGGATGCCAAATGTAGTACATTGTGCAGTCGGTTTGATAGTGACCGTGAGTGGTTCTGGACAAACCTGTAGCCAGATAAATTAATGGCAAACACGCTTATAAAAAGTTGGTTTCTTTACAGACAAGGAGGATTAAGAGAGAACATTTGTCAAACTGTTCACAAACACGGGCTGCATTAGCTCCCAAGTTCGCAGCGATCGTATAACCACCACACTATTTTAAGCTTTTGGATTTAATCTCCTTCAGTGCCAACATATGATAAATTGCTAATGTTTTGCAGAAAGTATGCAGTCGTAAAGCATCTTAAAACAGGGGACATGTGCCAAAATAAGTGGATTAGCATTTTGCATAGCAGGAACAAAAGAGACACAAAACCCACCTAATTAAATTTATTTGAAATATAAACTCAAATGAAGCCTAGATTTCTAATCTAAAGATGTAAATGGCCGCTCACCTTGCAGAGTTCAAGGTAATGTTACCAGCATAGTGATAAAGCTGAGTCAAGGCTTAATCACTTAAGCTGTCCCACTAAAATTAAGGGTGCTCAGGTGATATAAACCCTCGGTGGCCTTGTAACCTCCCCACTCTTGTGTCACTTGTGTGACTACGGCTCAGACTAGCAAATAAGCACATATATAGCTGATGCTCCATCCCTTATCACGTTGCACGCTTACCGATAAAGACATGGTTTGGGCCATGTATTGGGCAGGGAGGTTGTATCAGCAGAACTTTAGCACCAAAAAGGACATCATCTTGTCCCATAATCATCAGAGTTATGTGAGCAGAAACATGAGTCTCGAGCTGAAAATCACACAATGTGAAATAGTGGTGCTCTGCTTGCTCCCAATGTCCACACGAACAGAGGCCGCTCTTGGGGAGGACACCGTTCAGCCAGATGGCCTTGGACGACTTCATTTCCCACCCGAGTCCTCGGATGCAGTTTCTCTGTGTTCGCCCTGCAACTCTTCAGAGATACCTACCCAGTAAAAAACACTGGGCACAGGGACTTGGGAGGAACTTCACCTCTCTGTACCGGGATATCAATGTAACTCTGCAGTGCGGGTGCTGTCCACAGAGGGCTTTCCCGCCTGTCTGTGGGGCAGAGTGATTCGTTTTTCACTGCTAACCCTTTCACTCTAGTCATCCATCCACAGTTGTGTGTCATTCATGAAGGGGGCACTGGGAAGTCTGCGTGCCTGTCCTCAAGGTAGAGCCTGGTGTTTAGAGCAGGGAATGAGGGGGTGAGGAAAGGCAGAGATTTGTACCAGCACTTGGGTTGCAGCTGCTATGGCAAGATCTGAAAGGGGCCAGAGGGAGAGTCCGGCTGGTGGATTCAGGTCTTCATGATGCTGCTGCTGTACGCGCTGCAGATGTGTTTTGTGATAGGAGAATTTGTCCCTGTGCAAAAATAAAATTGCTTAAAGGAGGAACAAAGGAGTAAAAGCAAAGCAACTTAGTTTTCCATGAAAAAAAGAAAAAAAAAAGTTGTTTTGATGAAAAACTTTCAAGTAGCTTATGCATTGGTGGGAGAAACCAACAAAATGCCTTTTGCATTGGGCTGGGTTAAGTTTGCTTCCTGTTGATTCCTGCATTACTTGGAGTTGCAGGCTGGGAAAAGAGGTTAGGAATAGGTTAGTTGCATTATCTTCCATTCTCTGTTTTTCAGATGTTTTTGGACCTCCCTCCCCAAAGGTTCAGTTTGCACCCAGAGAGCTGCCGCCCCTGCTTTCCTGCTGCCTGTTCAGCCATGGTGACAGCTCAGAGGAGCAGGACCTTGTGCGCATACCCAGCACTCTCCTCTTCTGCTTTGCTTTCCGTGGTTTCTTCTTAGCCGTCAGAAGTGCAAACCAAACATTTTAGTTGGGCCAATTGCACTCCCATGTTGCTGGGCTTCGTCCCTGCCAGAAAGATGGTTCTAATGTATCCTTGCCTGCCTCGGTGGCATAGACCTGCAGTGCTCTGAGGTGCCCAGGGCTTATGCCTCCAAAAGAGCAACCTGGAACTCGATACAGAGCAGGAACCAGCCAAACTGGCATTTACATTAGCAAGAACAGTACGATAATCTGACATTTGGGTGTGGATGACTGCAGTAAAACTCTGCTTGCTGCCCTATTACGTATGATCAGAATATTACCACAGAGCATTGAAGGAGTGTTGTGGCTAACAGGTGATTTTATCCATATTTATATATATCTATGCCGAGGATAACTAATATCGCAATGATCTTGGCTTTACATTACAGTACGGGTTGTGAAGATACTAGATAGCTTAAGTGAATGCTAGTGATAATGTTTGTGTAAAGACAGCTCTTCATCTTTATGACAGCAGCTGAAGACTTAGAACATTAAGACATGAAAAGGGTCCTGCTCTTGAACTCAGTATTAAAAAAAAAACAAAGGCCCAGAGCTGTTGCAGTCTAGGAAAATCTGATTTGTTTTATAAATTAATACAGACTTGTTCCTGTTAGCAATATTTTGGTGTCATTTTCCAATTTACAGAAAATATATTTATCCCATTCCTAGTGCCTGTTGGTATTACAGGCGAGGAAGCGTGTGGCTGTGAGCATGCATGCTGCTGAGTATTCAACATGTTGAACAGCGCTTAATTAAGCAGAGCACAGTGAAGTCTCCCACACCAATTATTTTCTTATCACCTTATTGAGGTGGAGAATAGCTATAGTCAAGAACTAAATCTGCCCATTACAAACAGGGTTCATTTTAATTTCAGCAGCTCTTAATTGATTCCACCTCAAAGATGTATAATAAGCTGTAGATGAAAATCAATTAAATAGCTGAAAAATCAACATCAGAAAGCAATTTATAAGTCACTTTTCTTCAACGCTGCCAGAAAAAAATAGTTCATTTGTATGGAGAATATCAAGACGAGAGGGAAGAGGGGCTGTTAATGCCCTGCAGTGTGGTCCTCTTGTGTTGCTGATCCAAGAGCAACTCCACCAAGCAGGCTAGCACTTCAGTGGCGTGCTTGGGTGGAATTAGTTGAGGGCAGTGCTGGAGGATAACCTCCCCGGAGTTAATTATTTTTAAAGATAAAATAGCCTGCCACTATCATGTGTTCTACAGAAGTAAGATTGGGGGTTGCCTGCAGCCAAAGCACAGCTGTGGCACCTGCACCTACTGCAGGAGCTTCCCCGGGGAATCTGCTTGCCGTCAGGGGCCTAAATCACCCAGTTGCATAACCACCTACTCTTAAATAGGTAAGGAGTCGCCTGTGTCTAGGCACTTGGCAGGCATCTCTGCTATTTTTATTGGCCTACATTGTTTGCAGTCTTGGAGGATCTGCTTCAATAGCAGTATAGCTTTTGAAGTGTCCTCCAAAGCGGTTCCTAGGCTCGTAAGGAAGGGTGGTAGCTGAAAGCAGGCTCGGCTTTGCAGAGACCGAATTCCTCTTGCCCCTGCAGGTCAGGGGAATGTCCTGGGCAGAGCATGGACTGTTCTTCCCACTACTTGCCAACATGCATTTCCTGTGCTTGTGGCTGGACCAACAGCGGCAGGAGGAGAGATTTGGTTTGCGTCTTGTCAGGCAGTAAGCACATGATTGGCAGTCCTATCTGGGAAAGGAAATTCATTCTTAACCATTTTGGAGGAAAGTCCAAACCGGAAACAGTACAGCCAGAACTTCCACCTCTTCTTACACTATGTTCTTGTCTTTTTTTTTTCTTAAATGGAGGCCAGAAAAAAGAGCGAGGTAGCCCACCATGGCACTTTGATGACCTCAGTCAAGTAAGCCTGCTGGAAAATATTCTCTGTGGCACAGTCTAACTCACTAGACCTCAGAGAAATAGGTAAAACTAGTTTCTTAAAGCTGATGCCATAATACTGAATTTAACTCTGTTAGAGGCCATTGGAAGGTAGACCTGGGGTGGCTCCATTCCTGCCCTGAGAGAGCTTCAGTCCTGTGCAAAGCAGCGAGCCCCTTCTGGCAGCAGAACTGCATTTCTGTTGTGAGTGAATGCTGGAATTCCAGGTCTGAGCCCCAAACCAGGGAGAAACCAAGCTCATTATTCTGGATTTACCCAAAGAGACGTGGTTCTACTTGGCCGAGCAGTTGCTTTCATGAGCACAGACATCATCCTCACGTTTGCTGTGTTTAGTGCATATGTCAGCAAGTGTGACCGTAGCTATCCAACGCCTCCAGAGCTCCGGACACTGTCACCCTGCTGTTTCTCAAGCTTTTGCACCTACTTCATGGTTAGTATCAATGGGCAGCTGATGCAACCCCAGACTCCTGGCACCTCTCCTGCCAGTTACTCCACCTCCACTGATTTTTTTTTCCGCTGTCTTTCTCAATGCTACTTTCGTCACCTTCTTGAATAAAAAAAAAAAAAAAAAAAAGACTTTCTTTTAACAGGTCGTGTTAGCTCGCTGTGCATTCCTTCTCTGCCTTTTGCTGGTGAGTCTGTCTGATGCTGATTCAGCACGTCACCAAAGCACAGCTCTAACTTCGAAGCATCCAAGCAGCTGCTGACACCAGCACCCAGATTGACTCAGCGTAGGGCAAAAACTTGCAGTCATGTTCTGTGTGAATAAGCTTTGTCAAAAAGGCCACCTTTTAGGTGGCTCACTGGCCCTGTTGTTATTCTTTTAGAATCAGTGTTTAAGGTGTATTCTCTCTCTCTCCTGTTCCTGCAAACAATCTGAAAACTTCATTGCAAATTCACATGCTTGGTTGATGGGTCTGCATATTCAAACACTTCTCTTGCGCATCCTTAAGGACACTTTTTGTGAAACATCCAGGGGACGGAGGTGCCGCTGAATCACATCTGACCAGCAGTACAATTAAGACATCTACTCCTTGTCCAACAGTGGTCATTGGTCATTAAACACATGTACTTCTGTTCCTTGGTAATGTTAGCAAGAGGACAAAACCAAGCTGGTCAAACTGTAGTGCCCCTCTGCATGTTTTATGCAGATCTGTGCAGTCTTCACCCTTCTTCAGACATGAGAAAAATATTAGGGCTTTGTTTAGGATGGAAAGACCTTATTTTCCTCAGATTTGGTTACTTCTTCAGTGAGCTACTTTGCATTGAGGTCTCCTTTCATTTTCCTTACCTGTCTACTTTTCTTTTGCTGTATGATTTGGGGCAAAACCTAAGGCTGCTTTCCAAATATTGGAGATGTTTGCTTTTTGTAGTCATAGCTGTTATGAAAACAACCAGGCTTCCAAACGTAGTCTTTCATGCTTGCCACATGACTAGACAGGCAGACTGCCAAAGAAGTTTTGCTATCAGATTGCCTATAAACAGATCAGTGATAGGGAAGCTTTGAGCTTTCCGAGCTCCTCAGCACACCTGCTATATGTTGCTCAGGAAAGGTGAAGCAGTGAAATGTAGAAGGTACTGTATGTCTTTCCTTTGGTGGCCTTTCCTTGGAGACCTTGTACGTGGACATCTCTGTGAGCCCGTCCTTGAGGGTGCTAAGAGTTACCCACCCTGGATGGATGAAGGCCCAGACTGTGGGTGGGACGACCTTCTGGAGTGGGGCAAGATTTGGTCTAGTCATAGCAAAGCCCAAATGCTTGTGACAGTTAATTAAGACCACACCACTCTGGGAACCTGGCAATTAGAAAGCTTCTTAGATGCAGCTGTTTGTTTTGCCTCGCTTTAGGGACAGAGGGTCCCCCCATTCTGAGAATTGTGCAGCCTCCGTTTGGATTGTGCTTACAGTAATACCTAGCAAAATACATGTCTCCAAACTGACTGGGTACTCTGTTCAATATTTTGCCATAATTATTATGGTTTACTTGGAACTTCAATAAAATCATCCGTAACACAAAAAAGAACCATAGTCACCGATGGCAATTTCCACCGTGTTGAACGGAAGCAGGTAAAGACAGAGGCATGTTAGAGACGCCTTGCACGTCCACTGTGGATATGCGGGTGCCCCTCTTCATGGCTTTTCGGATATGGGAGGTCATCCCACGTCCTGGTGACTGCTGAGATGCCTCCTGAGCACTCGAGGCTGTAGCAGGCCCTGCACCAGGCATTAATCTTGTCCCACAGGGCTTGCCTGCTTTTGCACAGGACCTGTATTAACTGTTACAGATAGCTTCAGGTTGCTTCATGGTGCTAGAGGATGAGCTTGCAAATGTAGTTCATAGGGATGAAAATTATATTAAACTGATTGAGCACAAAGCTTGGCGTCAAATTTGCGCGTCATACAGCCTTTGCTAGAATGTCTTATGTGTTGCGTCTATGGACCCCACCTAAGCATTAAAAGCAACACTTAGTGACTCTTCTTTTCATGTATCCTATCATCCATCAGAAAACAGCACTTTCAGAACCACAGAAGCAGCTTAGATTATTTTGACATCTTCAGCAACATGCAGCATAAATTTGTTTTCTCCTTTCTTTTTTTCCCTTGTCTCTTCCCTCCCTCCAATTCTGTCTCTGTTTCTCTCTTTTCCAATTTATCTGGATTAAACAAGTCTCTGATTATTCTTTATGCCACTGCAAATAAAGTCATTTTCAGAAACAGATGTCGAAAGAACCCAGTGAAATAATCCTGGAGGCAGATGCAGTCTTCCATAAGCTGCCAAGCGCATGGTGCAATCAAAGTGATGAAACAAAATGGAACAGGCTGCAGAAAAAGTAATTAAATTATAGTTCCATTGTAGAAGCACATTTTGAAATTACTGAGATTCAGAGCCCATAATGCTGGTATTATAGTTGAAAGAATACTTGCCATGGGTCATGAACATTTTTTTTTTTTTGTAGCAGTTATTAATCATGCTCGCCTGGAAAGACATGTGTAACGTACAACAAGCAGTGGCTGTGGTTGTGCCAAAGGAGGCTTTTGTTCCCTGGGGAGAGTCGTATCAAAGGCCAGTGTGTCCCATTATTACATGGGCAAGAGCGAAGCGCAGCATCTGAAACGGGGCTTTTTTTTTTCAGATTTCCATGCAGAGTACTGGAGGGGGAAAAAAGAAAACAAGTATTGTATCTTTTTGAATACTGTGACCTCTTTTTTCTCTTCCTAAGTTAATTTATTCATTGGCTAAATAATAATAGTAAAAAACCCTCTAAAACACCCCTCTTCTCCCTAACTTAAATAATGTCAAGGTTCTTGTAAAAGTGGAAGAGACAGGAAATGTGTGAAGTCCTAGAAATTAGAGATGAAAAAGACCTCATTAGTTCATTCAACTCAGTTTCCTTTCCATTACAAGGTCAGCCCATAGGAAAGCAGATGGAAAATTTTCTGATGATTTTTCCCCTCCTTTTTTTTCATTTGTCAAAATCTAAATGTTCTGCGCGAATATGTTAATTTACTTTTTAAAAATACTAAATGAAAGAGTTCGATAAGGTCAGTCCATATTGCCTTTGGGAGACTATGAATTTGTATCATTTGGCTTTTCCATTTCGAAGTGATATTTTTACTTAGAAATGAATTATAAATAATAAGAATACAACACCAGGAAATTGAAATCTGTACAGGAATTTAATTATAAAAAAAATCTCTTTGGATTGACAAACAGTTATTACGCCATACACAAACAAACTAAATTGTTTCAAATTCTGACATTTTGCCTCAATTTAGAATGAGAGTAAACCTTGCAAGAATAAAATTCACTATAAGATATGTACTCCCTATGTGTAATTTCTTTTTCAGACCTGATCCAGCATTACCACTGATAAGTGTTTCTGCTGACTTCAGTGTGTATTATAAGGCTTCTAGGAAGCTTTATGCAGCTGATCTAAATGGAAATGCCAGAGGCAATGCTGCTCCTTGAGAATATTATGCAGGCTAAGATATACCCAAAATTCATTCTGGGGGCAGAAATTCAGCTTTTAATTGCTTCCCTTTTCCTGTAGTTAAGTCATTCTTGCATCAACCAACCACAACGAGAACATTCCAGTTTTTTGTCTTTTTGGTTTCCTCCGAGATCAGTGTTCTTTTCATTAAATGCTGCCTGGACTGAATATTGCCTTTTTTGTTGTTGGCTAAGCTCAGCCTTCCTACTTTGGTAATTATCTTCTCTGAATAAAATCCAGGTTTTTCTTTCTTTTCTTTCTTTTTTTTTTTTTTTTAATGGAGTGTCCAGACCTAAATGGGGAATGGGATATGGTTATGTGAACATGGCCACTTCTTCTCCTGCTCAGAAATGAAACGACAGAGCCTCTCATCTGCAGCCTGCCGTGATCCACCAGGGTTTTGTATCGTTATGACTAGATGATCTCTAGAGGTTCCTTCCAACCTCAACCATTTTGTGATTAGTGCTTTGAAAATTTGGTTCCCAGTTAAGAATTATTTTTCCCTAGTTGTATTGTCCTGATTTTCTTTTCATGTTGTTGTCCTCCAGTTCCATATTTCTCATCAGTTCATCCCCTTTTATACAAGCTCAACCCTGCAGAGCTGCAACCAAAGTCTTACCTTGAGTGGAAACACCTTTGCTCCTCCAGTTAGCCCGTGGCTCCACAAAACTTGCGTGAACTTGCAGTCTTGGATAGCCTGCTTTGAAGTGTTGAAATTGGTCAAGGAGTCTCTGTGTCTGTGTATGTATGTATGTACCTGCATTTGTATGTATTAGGAAGGAACGGAGGAATAGGCAAAAGGAGGGATGCTCCATGAGCCATTCCTTTTGCTCAGGTTATCTGCAATGAATGTGCGTGGTTGAGGAGGCAGGGTGGAGATGGCGTTACAGCTGGACTCAATGATCTCGAAGGTCTTTTCCAACCCTAATGATTCCGTGAAGTGCTGTTTGAGCTGCGTAGCCCCACACAGCACCCCAGCTGTGTCCTTCTCTGCGTAATCTTCGCACAGCTTTAGTCGATGGGCAGCGTTAGCACTCGTTTCTCCCAGCACTAAAGCAAGATCAAGCAACTCACTTCAGAACTTGCACTTTGCAGTCATTAATAAATAAGCTATTTGATTTTTCTAGACTTCCTTTTGACTTTTAGTGATCCTCCTGGTTTTACTTAGTCACAAAGATATTGATTTAAGTAGCTTAAGCCTTGGCATGCATTTGACTCTCTACTCTGAGTATTGGATGTCCATAAAAGAGTCGTTTTGGGGGGGGGTTGGGCCTTTTTTTTTTCTTTTCTTTTCTTAAATCTAGTTTGAATTGAAGCTCTGGGAACTTACTGTTTTTATGCCCACTGAGGACTCCCAAGACTCACAGCAAAGCTCATAGCTCTGAGTTTTGACTCATCACCAGCAAGATGGCAAGGTGAAACACAGGAAGTTCCACCTCCATGTGAGGAAGCGCTTCTTTCCTGTGAGGGTGACAGAGCCCTGGAACAGGCTGCCCAGAGAGGCTGTGGAGTCTCCTTCTCTGGAGATCTTCCAAACCCGCCTGGATGCCACCCTGTGCCATGTGCTCCAGGTGTCCCTGCTGGAGCAGGGGGGTTGGACTAGATGATCTCTAGAGGCCCCTTCCAACCTCAACAATTCTGTGACTCTGTGACTCTGTAACCTCATCTTGTGAGAAGGGCTCTTGAAGAGAGCAGATCCAGTGCTGCAGCAGGATATTGCAACACTCTTTTTCTTTTTATCCCTGTCAATGAGGAAGGGTTTGTAGTCCAGGGCCACGTTCGCAGTGGTGTTACCATTGGACCAGCTTCCCCTTCCTTGTGCCCTTGCTCCAAGCAGGCATGAGGGGGGCCTCCGAGGAAGAGGGTCTTTGTCTTCTGCTCTCTCTTAGATGATGTACAGCTTTCTTTTTTATATGAGTATTTATTTTATTCATCCAGAAAGCTTGAATGGATTTTCAAATCACAGCACAGTTAGGATAATTATAAAAATCATCTTTTTTCTTTCTTTTTTTGCTTGTTTGTATTGGAGAGTCAATTCTATCAATATTTTTTTTCTGTTTAATAAGGCAGATTATATTACTGTTGTGAGCCTCTTTTCCCTTTGCAACAGGCATGTTTTATATGTAATGGAATAAAATAACTGACTCATGTTTGTCAAGCCAGAGAGATGTACAAAACAGTTTACAAATTGATTGGACAGATAAAATAGATATTTCTATAATGGGTGTCACTGGAATATTGAAGGAATTATAAAGATATGCACATACATAAATATATGTTTGTTCTGTGCCCAGTGGGAACATATGTGATGGATTAATATTTCCTGTTAAAGAAGTTGCTGTATTTCTTGAACTGTATTGGGACTCTTTTTTTTTTTTTTTTGATCGATACAAAGCTATCAGTATTATTGTAAGTACTGGCAAAGGAAATGGTAATTCTTATTTGTGTGTGTGCTTGCGAGACCATTTTTGTTAAAAAGAAAAATGAAAAAATCCCATTGTTAATTCTTGCCTACTAGGTCATGTCTCAGCAATTTAGTGTTTGTTCACATTTACAGTGCTAAAAATAGACCTCAGTCTCATTCTGGCTTTTAATTATAAGCTACATATATATACATGCCATATAAAAAATGATATATGTATATAATGTAAATATAAAATCTTATGTAAAATATATAAAATATAAACTGTTTAATGCTTAATAAAATATATAAAATATAAAATGCTTAACCTGGGGGTGTGGGAGGCATAGGATTAAAGGGCAGCTAAAGCTGATTTTGTTCCCAAAGAGAAGAGTCCTTGGTAAATCTCTGGGTACCTGTGAGGATGTCTTGTCTCTCCTGGCCTCGGAGGCTGCCTGCTCCAAGGTGTCTCTTCCAGTCTGGGATCGTTGCCTGCAGCTTTCCTCGATATCCCGAGCCTTGATCTCCAGGCATTGGTCGCCTGGTGTTTCCTGGAGGTGTAACTGTATTTTGGCAAAGCGTGCACTTGTGTGCTTGAACACAACAATTTGATACTAACTCATACTAGATAGGTAACGAATGCTTAAATGTTGATACTAGGAGATAATCTTGAACACAGTGATGCAAAGTTCTCTTTCTGGGGTAAGTTTACTTATCCCATGTGATTACCCCAAAAGTGGGTATAGAGACTTTTACAGCAGTCAGCAAAAGGAGCGCTGGGCTTGGTAACATGTGTAGCTCTCTGTTGTTGATAACTTTTAGCTAGGGGGAATCGTATGTTGCTTTTTAATCCCTTTTGAGCACTTTTTTTTCATAAAACAAATGTTTTGCTTATCTGTTTTCATACTGTTGCTGTTCTTCCAATGGCATGTATTCAGTTTACTGTCATAATAGTTGTGTGTTGATTTAACTCATTTTGAACCTAAGCTTTATGAATTTCCTGGAACCTTGTTATCTTCTGTGTTGATTTTAATTTTATTCTTGAGCTATTTCCTTTTCTTTTTTCTCTTCTCTAGCGAAGGCCCACTATTTTTTTCTGATAGAGCAAAGTATTAATTTTCCAAAGAAAGGATTTGTAGACCATCCCAAGTATCAACTAATTTTAAATGGGGCATGACAGGATGATGTAATGGAGCCAGGTTCTGCAGATCTTGCTCACTTCATTAAGGAGATAGAGATTACCATTAGCTCTATTCTGGGATACAGATGCTAAGGATAAGAATAAAATGTATAATCTCATTCCTTTGTGTACAGTCCTCTCTAGTAATTTGGGAGATGGAGCTGTTTAAGCAGAAAGGTTAACACTGCACCTGCTTCCTTGGCTATTGTTTTCTAATCAGATTCTCCCGGTGAGGCCTCTGTTTAAAACTGAAGAGCTTCAAAGCATGATTTCTCCTTTTCTAAACAATTATTGCAAGGACAGAAATCCTTTGAAGAGTTATTATTATTACTGATTTGTTACTTTGGGCAGCCTGCAGATCTTTTGTTCTTAGTGATCACCCAGCAAGGTAGGAACAGTAGATGTCTTTATCCTTCAATGGACATATAAACTGACAAAGTGTATGTTTAGCTCATGTCCACTCTTCTTGTATTTCTTTGAACACTGAGACGATAAATAGCTGATGATAGCTATTACATTTACCATTTTTGAAAAGGAGTTCCTTGAAAGAAAACATTTGGATTGGAGCTGGGCTTGCTTCGTTTGGGTTTTTTTTTTTTTTTTCCCAGTGTTTTTCTATGTAATTATGCTGTTTAGTCCTTTGACATCCAACGATATTACTTCCAAGAGACAAGCCGTAGATAATAACTGCTTAGCTTAACAAAAAAACTTGAAAGCCACTTACTTACTTTTTTTTTTCACAAGCCCTTCATCACTTCATGTCCTGTAGTAATTCTCTTACATTCCCTTCAGTCTTCTTTTCTTCAGTCTAAATGAAAGAATAAAATAATAAAAGTAGCATGAATTTTTCCCCAGAGAACTCTTGCTTTGCTGAAAGTGTAGGTCCCTTCTTCTCATCCTGTGCTGTTTCATCCAATTCCAGGGAGGCCTTCCTCCACCTGGGGAACTTCTCATCAAGAGGACTCAGTTGCACCCTTTTCGTAGTTGCCCGTGTTTCTCTGGCTGTCTACTCACTCCTTACAATCTTCTTTTTCTTTTCTTTTTGTGATAACACTTGTTATCTATTTTAAAGAGCCACACTTTGTTATCTATTTTAGGAGTTATTCCTAGTTAAACCAAACTCTGAACTACTTTCTTGATAACATAAGGGCGTCACTGTCTCTCCATAACTGCTGAGACGTCTGTTTGTCCATCTTTGGGTTACTCTGCCCCTATCTTAGTTGTCTTGTTCAGTTCCTTGTCCTCACTTCCTGCTCCCCTTCCCTCTGGCTTGATCGTCTGCTAGTTATCCCTCCTTTGGGATATTTTCTTATATTACTGAAGTGACAGGTTTATTGTGAGAAACTGGCTATTCTCATGTTCTGCCTATTTAAGTTTTCTTCTTCTAAGCCGACTGATACATGGGAACTAGATGACAGAGTTTAAGCAAATGTCCTCATTTGAGTAATACTTGGCTTTTACTGAATATCATGTAATTTGAATGTCACTTTTCTCTTTGTCAATTTTTTTTCTTTTCACTTGAGTTTGTCCTTTTGAATCTTACCTGGAGGTTCTTCCTTGTTTTCTTCATAATTGCATATTTCTATCGATGGTGAAGGCACCATCATTAGATTCAAGAGTCCGTTTTGAGGCTCCGGCTCAGGGAATGCTCTGTGGGATGCTCCAGCCGTTTTAATCTCTTCTGCAAAGCCAGGGTCAACAAGCATATGGTGTAAACTTTGTCTTCCTTGAACTTGTTTAGGCAGCTCTGACTTTGACTGCCTGACATCTACCTTGGAACTATGTCAGTTTTCTTTGTCTCTGCCTCCTGTGAAGTTAACAATTTTCCTTTCCTAAGGTGAGCAAAAGAACTCACCTTAGAGATTTAAAGCATGTATTTCTTTTTACCTTTTTTTTTCTTTTCTCTCTCTCTTTTTTTTTTTTTTTTTTTTTTTTTTGCACTACAGCCTTATTCTTTGCCACTGTCTCCTTATTTTCTTGGAAAGGGATTTGGAGGCTTGAAGGATGGAAGAAAGGAGTCATGATGCTGACTTTTCCTGGCTTAGGCTTCAGGCAGCTGTCTTAGCCTCAGCCCTGTGCCTCTTGGATCCTTAACCCCTGTGTGCGTGTGTGTCAGTGCCCTTCATCTATATAGCCCGTCTTGCAGCTTAGGATAATTCAATGAAAGATTTTAGGAACTGTGGTGTTCTTTGTGGTACTCTGATAAACACAGGGCTGAGCTGTGTGTTGCTCTAACTACTTAATCTACCAACAATTATTGAAATGTTTTGTTAGAAAATGGATAGATTTTGTGTAGTGAATAGCGAGCATAGAGGATATCCCTACTTTATACCAGCTTGGGTTATCCAGTGTTGAAAATACATGCAAACATACACTTCCATACAAAAGCCATTTTCATTAGATCAAATGTCTCTTTTATTGGATTTTTTAAAAAACAGTATGCCTATTTTTTGCATTTGGATGCATGTGCCCACCTAAGAGGATTTTTCATTTTTTGTATGCTAAACAGCAGTGGGAGTATCTTCAAATGTTCATTCTGAGCCTTGCAGTCAGCAAGGATCTGCTGTTTGCTGGGACATGTCCAAAGGGATCTGCCTGTCCTTGGTGCCTTTTCCTGCTTGTTGCTCTGAGCTGCAGAGCTCCAGATCTCCCGTTTTGTGCCCTGGCCCTCAGCCCTGAGATGAGAGGGGACAGTTCATCCAGCTGGTCTCCAGGCTCAGCCAGCTCTCCACTGAAGCCCTGGTAAAATGCATAAGATCTCACTCTTAATGTTCATCCAAGCAGCTGGTGGTGCCTGCTTGTGCGTTGCTCTCTCCGCTCCCTTGTGGACACCCTGAGTTTCCTCTGGAGTCAGGAGAAGTGTCCCAGGTGGGTTCTCCTGGTCCATGTGGCTCATCTGCCCAAGCCACTAGAGTAGCCCCGGGACCTCATGACATACAGCGTGAGAAAGGTGACCCTTATATATCTAGCATAGCATTTGCTCGCGCAGGTTAGCACACAGAAAGCAGGAGCATAATAAATTGTTCAAAGCACTCATTTTTTTCAAAGGAGAGGGAAGTGATTTTTCTGATTAAATATTCATGATATGCTCTATATTACAGTGGTAGGTTTATAAATGCATGGATATATGGCTGCATAGGAAGCCTGGTAGAGGAAACCACTCTCTTCCTAGTGCCAGGATTGGACCTCTCCATACCTGCAGAGATCAAGGCCACAGCGCGTTAGCTTTGGAAGAAAAATTGCTTTAACTGGTTAAAAATAATAGGATAACATGTTTTATTTTGATCTCTGTTTACAACGGAAATATTCAGCTAATTAGCAGTCTTCTAGGTTCACTTTATGAAGCTGTAAATGTTTTACAGAAATAGATGGACTCCCAGGGCATCTGGGACAGCAGTAAATGACCTGGCAAAATGGGCCCATCTTTCTTTATGGTAAATGTATAGCTTTCATGTGTTTCCTCCTTGTTATGTGAGGTTGCCTTCCTGCATTCATTGCCTTTGTGTCTGCCACAGCTGCCTAACTCCTTGCACGCAGACATGCGTTTGGCCCTCTGCGGACATCTGTGCTGCTTCTCAGCACCAGGTGCCACAAGCCAAGCTTGTTGGGGGAGAGGTAGGAAAAAATCCTGCCAAAAATGCAATGTTCAGTCCTATTTTTACCAAAATTTGTAGGACAATTTTATTTTTAACCTGTTTTTAAAAAGAACCCAAAAGGCATTTTGCCTAAATTGTTCACCTAAAGCTAAAAACACTTTTTTTTCAGGGTTCATCTACGGAAGGTTAGGATTTGGCATTGGTTTCCTGCAAAAGGTTTTCCTGCAATTTTTCTTTTTTCTTTTTTTTTTTTCCCATTGTGATCATAACTAACATCACAGCATTCAGCAAAAGGCTGTGACAACTGTGAATCTGTATTTTGTCTGGGATTATTTTTCTCACATGGGAAAAATTTCATTTGAACTTTAAAGGTTTACCCTTATTACCAAGCTCTGAACCCACGAAGACTTGGGTCCTCTGTAGACCTACCTGCTAGTTGAAGGGCATCCACTACGTGAAAGATTCATAATGTCCTTATAGCTCCTGTAGGTTTCTAGACGTCTCGGATGCCTCTTTTTTCTTCAAGAAAATCAAGAACGTGGAGCTGCATGCTGTCGTTTATAAGCAAAACCATTCGTGTTGTTTTCTTGGCATAGGTGAGCAGTAAGTGCTTCACTCCTGCCTGATCTCCCTTTGGAGTCATCCCTCAGAAAGCATCAAGGAGCAGGTGAGCCTCATGGGGCTGTTCCCTCTTAGTCTGGGGACAACCATGGTGGCTTCTTCCATTCTTCTTTCTGCGTTTGTCAGAAGAGATGGTCGTATTTGCCCGTTTGTGGATTCAACTGTGAGATCTGCTCTGACCCTAAAGAAGGAGAATACAGCCCAATACTCTTCTCTGTCGTGTCCTACCAGCTGCGACTATTTTCCTCCCACCCTCTGCATCAGGGCAGAGCCAGGCTGTTTATGCTTTCTCTCTTCCTCCCCAGGCTCCTTGCTCTTGTCCTGGTTTTCTGCATGCTGACAGGTTATGCAAATAATGTAGGTGGTAAGCCTAAAACAGTGGGGATAAAAAAGCATTTATTCTAGGTTTTTTGGTCTGTCTAATAAAGTATGTGGGGTGAAATGTAGCGATACCCTGTTGTTTAGAGAAAAGCAGTCTTGGTAGTGGGACAGGTAAGTGGGAGCTGCTCTGGGGTAGACTCATGGACTTGCCTTTAGGAAGGATGAGGTTATGTTGCTCATTCCCCTTTCTCTTTATGCTCCTTCTCTTCCAGCATGTCTGCCTCTTATTCCTGTGCTCCCTGGGGACACAGATGCTCTCTGTGGCCCTACAGATTCCTACAGAGGCTTTAGCAAAAACTGCCTCTTCCGGGATATTTTCCAGGGGCACGAAGGTCACGTGCGACTTCGCCGTTAGCAGATTTGGGCTGAAGCGGGTGCTTATACTCAGTCCTTAGAGGAGTTACGCTCTGGGATGGTCTTTCCATAATATACAAAATGTCTAATGAGGGAAAATGTCAGTCAGCAGATTTAAGGCAGATAAAATAGACTGCTTTTCCTCACATTAGTAATGAATCTGTGACACCAGGACTTCTGGAGACCAGGAGTACGGATTGGAGAAGGGGTTGGTTAGACAAATTTGTGGAGGACTGGTCCATCGATATCAGTTCAAAATGTCAATCTGGATACAGATACTCAAGAAGGTCCTCAATGGCTGATCAATGGTAGCTCAGTGAGTCTATTGGGGATCACTCCATCCATATTTCTTTTGCTCTTTTTTCAAACATCATTTTTGACCTCTTGCATAGATGACACCTGGACTTTACTTTGGTCTGGTGTGCTGATTCTCAATGGCTCTTAAGGTGGAGCTTAATCAGTTGATGAAGCAATCTCTGCTCAACGGTATTTCTTGTGTTTTCAGGGGACTGATTGCAGATATTTCCAGTAGTTCAGTCCCATTTCTGGGCCATCTACACAAGGACATGTGAGCCTGCCACCCCGGTGGATGTTGTCGTCATCTTCTGAGCTGTCACCTACAACATGGTTGCCCCTCAGCCTGTTCAGTAGTCAGTGCCTAGGCTAGCCAGGCTCTTTGGAAGCTCCAAAATGTTCATAGACGATATTGTCATAAGTTAGAAACATTTGTTGAGAGGAATGATGTGTGTTTATGGGTTTTATGCTACATAAGATAGGGCTGAAAAAGACAAAAGATGAATGAGGAAAGCCTAGGCCTTTTCTAGTGTGAAATTTGCCTACCCTTGCTAATACTCCTTCCTGTCCCCAATATTGCTTGTGTGAATGTCCTTGTATTAATAAACTCATAATACATCTTGTTTATTCCTTCAAGGCCAGTCCCTGCCTCCTTGGATATCCTATCCATAAATAGGATATTTATGACTTTGCAAATGACTGAAAATCTACAATTTGTCATTATGAATTAAAGAGCATGTTCCTTCTGCTTAGGGCTGAAGCTGGGCTTTGGCTTTGAAGACACTGAACCCCCTCTGGGCTTGGTCGACAAAGTCAGATGGAGCCCAGACTTACAGTAGCAAGTGGCTCTTAGTTACTCTAATGTCTTTGATAATGTGTCATCTGCTGCTGTTGTTAGAGATCAGTGTTTAGACTCAGAAGTAATTTCTTTCTAGGTGGAGAGGAAATGAAAATATCTGTTCTGCAAAAGCAAAAAGGGAAAGAATTAAGAGAGCAAGAAAGAGAGAGAAATGAAAATAATGCCACACACATGTAAAAATATATGCATGTATGTATATACACGCCACAGGGATTAACAGAAAGAAATTGCTATTTAGAAGAAAACACTGTATTTCCATTTGCTGTGCTCAGTACTTTCAGCTGTGGAACATAAGAAGTTAAGAGAATTTTGAAAGCTTCAGAAAGGAGGTTTTCAAGTAATTGGTGAAGGGCTAAAGAGTTAGTTTTCATAATAACCAAAAAAACCTTTTGAGCACTAAAATATAGTCCAGAAAATCAAAGGGGGGAATGTTAATTGTTTTGTACAACACAGAATTTTCAGTTCAGAGGAGCTTCAGCCACTCAATGGTTCTTTCTTTTTTCCCTTTCTTTCTTTGCAGGTTGATTAAGTGAAAAGAAGAAGAAAAAAAAAAAGGAAAAAAAGGAAAAAAAGAAAAAAAAACGAAGCTGCTTTCAAGTACAGAAGAGACCAGGCCAGGATGAACACAAAGGACGCAAAAGTGTCTGAAGGAGGTCTCAATGTCACGCTCACCATACGCCTCCTCATGCACGGCAAGGTGAAGTGTTGTTTTGCCCTAGCAGTTGCCCTCGAACTCTGTCAGGGTTGGTCACAGACACCTCTTCTCCTCAACTCCAGCCAAAAGCACCATTGACATTACTGAAAAACACTCGTCTGCTTTTCAAGGCAGCAAACGTACATTTGTATCACAGTCCAAATTCAAAAATTCATTTTCAGTCATTCCGGCAACAAAGAAAAAAGATTCTGTTACTGGTAGTTAGCCATGTTGGACAGAACTTTGCACAAGGCTGACCTGTCTACAGCTGCCATCTTTTCTCACCTTTCTCATCATTTGTTGAATGTCACAGTCTTTTGAAAATAACACGATGGTTTTTGTGAAGTAAGGGCCACTGTGTGTATATATATATATATATATATATATATATATGTTGTTTTCAGACAGGAGGATTCTTCATTATTCTGATATAGCATCTGAATATATATATATATATATATCAGAATATATTTTATATATATACTGAAATAGCATCTGATATTTCCATCTGAATAGTTTGAATATGAGGAAGAACTTCTTTATTGTGAGGGTGGAAGAGCGCTGGAACAGGCTGCCCAGAGAGGTTGTGGAGTCTCCTTCCCTGGAGATCTTCAAAACCCTGCGTGGATGCCACCCTGTGCCACGTGCTCTGGGTGTCCCTGCGTGTGCAGGTGGGTTGGACTAGATGACCTCTAGAGGTCCCTTCCAACCTTAATGATTCTGTGGTTCTGTGGCCATGTTAGAGTGATCCCCTGATAAAACAAGTGTTTGTCCAGGTTGCGCATGAGGTTTGATTTAGAATGTTAGACGCTAATTTCACCTCTCTCTAGCACAGCACTTAAGCACATAGTTTAGTGTTAAATCCGTGCCATAGACACAGTGCCAATTCAATACAGTCACATATGATAGTCTGATAGCCATTTATTTCACATTGCAAGATCACAAAATGAGTTTTTAATTAAAATGTATTTCATAAGTTAGTTTTGCAATGTTTATATCAGTCAACAATGGAAGTTTTTAGGCTGAGAAATGGATATTATAAAAAGGAGAAATGCTTAGCTATTTTTTACAAGGAACAGTGAAAATATATACAAATCAGATTTGTAGAATGACATATATAAATCTAAAACATATTTTTTACTCCTGGAATTTAGTTTATAAACTAAAAATATAAATATATTGTAAAAGGGAGCATACTTCCAATTTTCTAGATCAGAAATCTATGGCATGAACATGTAATACACCCACTGCACATAGGAGACTAACGTAGCTCTGTCTATATTATACATGTGGAGCTGTTAGGTGATTTAAGAAGATGCAGTTTTCAATTTAAAAAAGCCAAACTTTAGGATATGCCAAAATTAGTGTACCATCGATCAAACTGTGTATTTTCTCAGAAAATACTCAACCATTTCAGCCGGTCATCTTTGGTTGATGTCTGCTTCAGGCAGGCTTCTGGTGTGTAAAATTTACATCTAAAATAGGGAACTATCAAACATATTTATTAACTGTCTCTTTTACCAAACTCACCTAAAAACTGCATGCATGTCTACACTGAAAATTGCTTCTTAGGGATGTGATTCTACTAATTCTTGGTCCCAACCTAGAAAAGCATCCTGGTAGGTCCCTACTGCTTTCGGTCAAATTCCTGTGTGCTTAAGTGTGCCTTCAAAAAAAAATCACTGCCACACAGCTCAGACAGTACAGCTCAACCCAAGGAACTGTCATTTTCAGGACACTTTAGCAGTGGTTTTTTTGGGGGGTATTATTTGATAATATAAGATAATCAGAAAACAAAATAGAAAAGGCTCATGTTCTATGTTGAATGCAGTTCGTTGTGTGTCCAAATACTCTTAACTCTCATGAATGTTACGTGACCGATCTTCAATGCTGACATAGCCCCAAGAGTCTAAATTAAGCACATGAAAGCTGGGAAATTCAAAGGAGTGGGAGTACACCACAGATAACAAGGCACGATGGGTATACTGTGAGCTCCACTAGGCTCCACTCATGTATCCTGTTGTGCCAAAGTATTGCAACGTCAGAATTTCTTTTGGTGATTAAAGTTGAGCTCTTATAGTTTCTTTGATGTTATTTCTGTGATTGAAAAAATGCTAATATCAAGGAGCAAAGGCTGTCTGAGCTGATAGGAACTCATTGTGAGAAGGTCACTCTGTACGTGCCTCTGAAGTAGAGGAGGAAACCTTCTCCTCAGCTCTTTCCTAAGATTTGTTGTGGTAATGACATTTCTGGAGATTTCTGATCTCTCATTAGTATTTAAAGACAAAACCTAATTGAAGCAGTGCTTGGGCTGTAAATAAGCGGTCATAGCTTGAAAATCAAGAGGGGAATTAGGAGTGTGTTTTTGCAAATTGGATTACAGAAAAGGTAATTCAGATGTTATTTGTTTCTTGGGGTATTTGACAGAAATTCTAGCATCTCTCCTGCATAGTCTTAACTCTATCCCTAAACCCCTACAACCACTGTACCTAAATATTTGTTAAGGGTTTATGGACACAAGTGGAAAGTATGTGCGTTTGTAGGTAAACAGCCTGTGGCTGTAAGGATTGGCTGAGCTCCAGAAGAAAGATCCTTATTCTTTTCTTCTCTTCTCTTCTCTTCTCTTCTCTTCTCTTCTCTTCTCTTCTCTTCTCTTCTCTTCTCTTCTCTTCTCTTCTCTTCTCTTCTCTTCTCTTTTCTTTTCTTTTCTTTTCTTTTCTTTTCTTTTCTTTTCTTTTCTTTTCTTTTCTTTTCTTTTCTTTTCTTTTCCCTTCTTTGTTAGAAATAAACCTGTTCTAGCTCTCTGCCTGTTAGAGGTTCTTTGGATTCTTGATGTTTCCTTCATGTTACTTCTTGTTCACTTTTTGCTGAGTTTTTTCTTCCCATGAATTATGGCGAGCTGATTTTCTTGCTTGCTGAAGCCAGGTTGAAAGTTCATGGAAAATTGTTGCCTTGCCCACAGAAGTCTGTTAAGGTACCTTAGAACATCTGTTGTGCTTTTGGTCTGCATCTGGCCAGTTCATGACAGAATAAAATAACTCCAAAAAAAGTACTTATGTTGCCCATACTGGATAATGATGACATGATTTTGTCATGGTTTGGATTTCTACGCAGCTCATGTTCACAGACTGAAACCCTGGAGACTCTGTTAAAAGTTAAGCTTAGGTGAGGAGGGTAAACAGATTGCGCCAGTGCGAAAATGTGAAATTTCAGGAATGTTTTAATGGAGGCTGAAAAGTTAGGTGTGTGAGGAAAGGAATGCAAGACAGTATGCAAACGTGCCATTAGGGACAGGGCCCTGGGGTCATGAAGCCACTCTGAGACCTGTCCAAGCATCATTGCTCCCTCCTTGAGGACAAACATGTAGAAGTGCCTTGTCTCCCCAGGGCCTCCTGCTTGAACGTGTGCCCATGAAACTCCCTTGAACATAGCAAAGCAGACAAGAAGCCAGTCAGGACTAGAGGGCACTACAGGAAGCTTTTAGAGAAAGGGGAAGGAGTTAAGAAATTGAAAAGAAAATGGGTTAATAAAGTCAGGTTCATTAGGAAAAATAAGGAAATAATTCACAGGTGGGGTGAAGGTGGGAGAGAAAACCGTGAGGGACGCAGGCCTCTTACCAAATAATGAGAGCTCAAAAACCAAGGCAATTAATGGGGAAGGTCATTTGGAAGATGCTTGTGCAGAGAAAGGAGGAGATATGGAAAGCAGGAAGGCCAGAACATGCCAGAGGTGGTTGTGGCTAGAGTAGCGCGTTGCAGATATGTTGGATTGGAAAGGAAGGCCATTGCAGGGAAAGCGTATGCAGTTTGGGGTGTATGTACTGCATATCGTGGGGTAAAGAGAGGGTAATTCCCTTGCAGCACTTGTGGCAGAATCACTTCAGTTGAGTACTCAGCAGTCACTGCTGTGTTTGTGAATGACTTCTTTGAAAACTAAGTGGAGAAGGAAAATACAGAAAAGCACAGAAAAATAACACTAAAGAGCCTGTGTTTAGCTTTGTTCAGATATTCTCATTTTTGATGCTATAGAATTTTCTACAGGTGGAATAAAACTCATCAAAGTGCTTGCTTACACTTAAAGACCTAAACAGAGGCAGCATAAAACCATGCGGTACATTACCATCTGTATAGGTAATATAGATTATATATGTATATATATATATACACACATATATACATTTTATATATATATAATGTATATATATATATACACACATATATACATTATATATATATATATATTGCTTTGAGCAGCTGCTTTTGCATACCTGGCTAATTGACCCCTGAAAGATTTTTAAAGCTAGATATAAATCACTGATTTTCCCCCAACATGAAGGCAATGCCCTTCTTCCTCATTTGTTTTCTTTTAGCTTTTACTTATTAGAATGCAACATAAAAGAAAGCATCTGTAAGAATTATCTTTTCAGTAACTTAATCCAGTCCAGAAAATGCCAACCAAGTCAGTGTTTGTTCTCTTCTTTCTAGTTTCCAGGAACGCTAGCAGGGTATTATGAGGATTGACTGTCCTGCTTATTGTTGTTAGAGCTCTTGTTTTGTTCGCATGACTGTAGTACCTAAGAGTTCTGGTCATGGAACAAACCTCAGTGTGCAAATATGTGCAGATCTCCTCCTAGTATTACAGTAGTAACAGCTGTAGTTTCTAACTATTTTCACTAGCCTAAAAAAATCAGTGGAAAGGAGAGAGGTCTTTTCCCACAGCCCTTGGGCACTGTTTACTTCCCAAAACAGTCTTTGTGACCACATTTGCCCACTTTTGTCAAACAAAATCTCATCAGTCCACAGTTACAACGAGTGGAGATTGCAAAAGGCATGCTGTTCAGTGCTGCTGTTTCAGCGTGGCAGGCAGAAGAACAAAGTGGAGGGACTGTTTTTGGTTTGTGTTTTATTTTATTTTTGAGAAAGGACATGAGGGTTGGTGTGAAGTTGCACAATGATATTTTCGGAAATTTATTACCCATCTGCTATCGAAAAACAAATGAGAAATGCCCATTGGCACCGTTGCCAAAATGATAGATGGACATATGGAGGAGTTATGACTCTGGTGTCTCCATCAGAAGGACCATAATTTGAAGGTTTTTGCAAGCACTAGCGCATTTGTTAGCGTGGGATCTGTCTCAGTAAGGGCTTGGACTCCAGTGTCTTACTAAATTAGAACTGACAACAGAAGCATCACCTAGGAACATGAGATCTACTGTGCCAGCAAGACTAAGCCCACATAATCCCAGAACACAAGTAAGGCTCGCGGTTTATCCGAAGCAGCCGTTTGTTCTCTGAGATAGATCTGTTAAATCATGTTTCCCAAAACTGTCTATGGCACTTTTTTTTCAACCTTCAAAAATACTGATGCCCTGTGTGCTCCATCTTCATAGATTCGTGTGATCTTTCATGCAAAGATAATCATATTCTTATACAAGTATCTAGAGATGTGTCCTCAGAACGGTGCTAAGAGAAGGAGCCGGGTTGTAATGTCCTGGTGTGGACAGAGACAGTTAGTTGATGATCTAGAACATTTTATCGGATATTTTATCAGAAAATGTTTTATCAGAAGGTTGCCAGCATAGCTTTGTGTTGCGATGGATGTGCTTCCACACCATGGAAGGCTGTATTTCTTCAGTGCTCTTCTAATCGAGCTTTTGTTGTTTGAAGAGAGCAATCCTGTTGTTCCTACTTCATCCTCGCTCGCAGAAAGCAGGTAAGAGCACTGCAGGAACACTGCAGGAATTTGAAGGCTTTAGGATGTGGCCTCTGATCGATCAGGTGTATTGGGATAAATGTATAGAATCTGTATATAATGTAATATAATTGGGATAAATGTATATAATCCTACATTACTTCAAAATGGCCTTTCCTTCTCGTTGTGGCTTCATGTCAGGGCTCCTGTGAGGTTAGTGTTGCGTTTACACTAGGCATTCCATATTGCTGGCAGTAGAAACCACTGCTTGACAGTAATAGAGCAGGGGTTGTGCTTTTATGCAGTTTGGGAATAGCTAACTGTTTTGTTTTGCTTCCCTGGGCCATAGTAATTATTAATCTAGACTTACGCTTAGAAAAATGATGGAATTCCACATTATCTTTACAGATCAAAGGTTAATCTTTATACCAAGGTTTGTTGCCATTTGTTAAGCCTTCTGTTTTCTTAACATGACTAATTTGTTTCTCTTGCTGTTGAAAAGGGACCTTGCCTGACTAATTGATTTGGAAATAGCTTTCTTCTGTAGCCTGTTTTGTATCCTCGTGCACCATCAAGAGCTTTGCCAAAGCCCTGGCTCACCAAGACTTGTCTGCTGCCTCCTCCTGTTTTGATGGTGATGCCTCTCTGTGAGGTTACCACAGATGGTGCTGAAAATATAGGGAGAACTTTTCCTCTGTGAGGGACCCACTACTCTCTAAGCATAAAGCTGTCTTGTTAAGCATAAATATCATTTAATTCCATGTGAATTGGTTGTGAAAGTAATATTACACATTGCATTTCAGCATGAGGAAAACCATACCTCCTTTTTACCACTGCTTTTGTGCAAGTTATCTGCAGTGAATCATGTGCATGGTTTAGCAGGCAGGGTGTTTATGGGTTTATGGTTAGACTTGATGATCTTGAAGGTCTTTTCCAACCATAATGATTCATGTGGCTGGCTGACAGGAAGAAATGCATATTTTTTGCTTAATTTCCTTGTAGAATAGAGTGTCTACCCCGTGTTTGTCAGCGAGGTTCTCTTCTTGTCATATGATCATCTCCTTAGCAATTAGAAATGGCATACTAAAGAGAAACATAGTCATAAATCAACCCATCCCTAAAGGCTAATGAGCTTTTTTTCAAACTATCTGAAATTAGATTTAATTATTTTCTTCAGGTTTCTGAAAGTGACAGGATGCTATAGGAGCCCAAGTATAAGACTGTCCTGCATGACTGGCATCTGTAAATATGCCCTTTGAAAGGCATGATCAAGGTTGGATACTCTGCACTATCCAAAGCTCTGGCCACTTTGATGATTATCCAGATGGGCATCTCAAATTGCTGTCACTTCTGGAAGAAAAGCTCGTATCTGTCTGTCTGTTTGGTGGCTGTGTACGTATTTTGACTGCCCCCACAACTATATGAGTACATGTGTGGGTGTGCATCTACATCAGGGTATGTAGACACACATACATTACTGAGGCTTTTTGAAAGCATCATGTTCATCCAGAGCGGTTGCTGTGACGCTTTGGTTTCTGCCAGGCAAATATTTGCATAAACTCAAGCCAAGGAGTGTATAATACTCCAGCCAAGGAACTTGAGCTATGCCATTACCTTGGGCCTATCTTTCTTCCCAGGTGCTTTGGTTTCTCCATTTATAAAAGTTCTGTTCGTGCAGAGCTTTTTCATTTGTTGTTGAAATGTGGGTATATAAAGACTAGTAATTATTATTCTATAGCCTAATCTCTTATCATGTGTATATGCAGGTTAGTCAATAAATCAGTATGAAACTGGTAATAAAAACCTTATATGGCACATATATATGCTGTATGCCTAAGGATATATGGCCAAGCACTGGAAAGTAGCAAGTAATGCAAGGATATTAGTATATTCTAGTAAGCCATTATTTTCTGGGACAGCTAAATCATCCTCCTCTCTGACCTGCACAGAGACTGAACTTGACATCGGAGATGGGAACCCTCTCACTTAACTTGCTTTATGTTAGTCCAAGTCTAGGCTGGTTCTACTGTAGATGGAGAGGGTTGAACCCCTTGAGGGGACACATCATCCCTCCTCTTTTAGGAGTGAAATGTCCATCCTGCGTTCACTGACTGTCGAGGAGCGTCTGTGCTTGGGTTACATTCAATTCCTGGCTTTTCATCAGCTGATGTAGGTGATAGACATGCCATTCCCTCAATCTAAGCAGTCACGCAGGTTGAGTGTGTAACAGAATTAGAAATGTTCTCTGAAGAAGATAAAACCCTAAGAATAACCTCATATGAAAATATTGATAGCACTTGAGTATCATAAAAATGGTGTTACATATTCCACCAAGTGCTAAACATAATTTAGAGCCATATAAAGAATCTGTATGAGACAAATATTGGATTGTACAAAGAATCATTAAAGGTTTTATGAGGAAGCATAGGTAATTTGAAGAATAAGTCATAAAGAATCCTCTGATTGTATCTGTGACAAAAGGAGATTTCTCTTCATAATTAGAAAATATACATTATTTCCAGGCTTTATGAGACCTTTCCAGCAAGGGCATGAAGCCCAGGGGAGGCTAAAGCTACCAGCTTAGAAGAGTTGCAGATTTTTTTGGGGGGGAGAGGGGAGCTAATTTGTACAAAATCAAAAATTATAGAAAATGTAGGAGTGTCATATAAGACTAATGCTTTTCCTTTTCCTTTTCTACTTCACTCTTTTTTTCATAGCAGAATCGTAGCTCAATGAGAATTATAGCACAGGGAAAGAAGTTTATTTGAATGTTTTGGAGTAGCCTCTTTATAAAGGATGCTTTAAATTCCCCCTTGGAGAAGAAGGTTTGGAATATTCTCTAGAATCTCAGTGTCATTTTCTAAAATTTGTAGAATTCCAAGGAATAGATCACAAGTCTCCCTGATTTTTAGCAATGACTTCACACTATTCATTGACTGCAGTTCTTTGTAAGACAGTACTTTGAAGATAAACTGATGTTAGTGTGGATGGATTTCCTGACCCATCGAAATCAACAGAGAATCCTTATATTTTACGTTTATTTTCTTTGTTTAAAGACTTAGAATTTCTTTGTTTGAAATGCACCATCTTTTTTAAAAGGACTTCAAACAAGCTGTTGCTTTTCTGTTCCCAAAGCAAAAACATCTTGTCCATTTTTCAAGGAAGATGTGCTTGTATTTATTAGTCATGTTCCGATCATGCATGGCTGAAAGAAACATGTCTGTGATTAAGACTTAGGATGATCAAATAGACTGGACCAGCAAAATGCAAAACCTTGCAGGTTCAAGACAGGCTAGGCCTAAGGAAGATTTCTAGCTTTCGTGAAGGTCTCAGGTTTCTAATGAAGAGAGGTTGGACCTAAGAGTTCAATAACAACAAAAAATGTTCTGCAGATGAAAATATAATTGCTTGACAGTCGCAAAGGGCCTTTCTGCTTACTGGGAGTAAGTCTTACCAAAGAAACTATTTCTGAAACTAGGAATTTTAGAGAAGGGAATAAAAAGACATTCAAGATAAAGCTGCTTGAATGTGCAGGGAGGTCATGAGGTCCTCTTAGATATGAGGGGTTCTCCAGTCTTTTCATTATTTAGATTTATGCAGTTGTGCTCTGTGTGGGGATGTCTGCCTGTCCCTTCTTATTCTCCTGCCTGTTTTAATCCTATTCAGCACCTTCAGCCTTGCTGAGTTACAGAGGCAGTCTAAAAGAAAGTAAGATTTTGGAAAAATCTTGGAGGGGGTATCCCGGATTTGTGTCTCTGATAACAAAGAAGTTGAATATCACTAGTGAATCTAGACAGTATGCGGATTTGTCTGTCTCAGACATGGCAATAAGCAAGACCAAAATCCACATATTATTAGACACAGGCTAGTTCATTCACAAAACACAGCCTCACAGAGTAGGCTTCATTCTTGTTCTTTTTCACAGAACTTCTTTTTTCACTGTACAAACAGATACACGGGCATCTCACAGTTCTAGATGGACGTGGGAGCCTTTGCAAGAGCGCTTGTACAGTGTAGGGAGTCCTCAGTGCATGTCAGATACTCATGGAAAATTTGCAGTGTCTAGCTGAAGAATATCTACTGCCTGGCCAGCATGTACAGGAGAGCAGAATGGCGTCTTGGAGGTGAATTAGGAATGGAAATAAGAAAGGGAAACAGAAAAGGTAAAGTTTAAAAGCAAGCCTGAGTCAAACCTCATGCACAGAGCGGGTCCCTCCTGCTGCAGTGCCCGGGCTCTCTCGCGGCCCTCCGCTGGCTTCACTTCGGGGTGTTCTTGTCTGTCTTGCAGTAAGCACCCGGAGCAGCTGCGCTCTTGCTCGTGCAGCCCAGGATGCCGTTGGCCTTCTGTGCTTCAAGGGCACCCTGCTCACTCAGCTTCAGAATCTTGTCCATCGGACGTCCCAGCTCATTTTCTGCAAAGCTGCTAGTGCCCAGCCCGTCCTGCTGTGGGGGTTATTCCATTTCAGACACAGGGACTTTGCACTGGCCTATGTGGAACTCCCTGGAGTTTCTCTTAGCCCGTTTCTCCAGCCAGCCTTGTTCACCAGCGTAGAAGCTGCCCTGGTTTGGTGTTATCTGCAAACTTGCAGGGAGTGTGAAATAACCATATGCCCAAGCTCTTCCTTGAACTGAACCTTCCTCTCACCTCCTCTCAGAGTTGTGAGCACAAGCAGCTTCATCCTAGAAGCTTATAAATAACCTAGCAGTGAGAAATAGCTTCCTCAAGGACACTCTAGGCACTCTGGTACAACAAGGGGAAGTTAGTACCACTTCATCATGAGTCTGTCATTGGACAGAGCAGCAGAGAATGATTCCTTAAATCTTACTCTTGTGGCTGTGTTTCAGAATGGGGCAGACAAGTATATAAACTGTGCAGGAAAAAAACTATATATCATACCTGTAGGTCAGATCGGCCATGCGAGACAGTGTTCAACTGTTGAGGTGGATTTTACAGTCTGAGTATAGGAGTGTGTGTTTTCCTTTAGCTGGTCTCCTTTCCATCAGGTGATTTCCAAATTGATGTTACACCTGTCTGATCTGTGTAAAACATCTGGACTGTGATTTTCAGTTTGGCTACCTTTATGTACCAGATTTTAAACCCACGGGATGTTGTCAGAACTGCCAGATCATTCTGTTGTAATTCACAACAATGTTTCTCGGTGTTTTGTGCCCCTTTGTGTAAGATTCTGGAACCCCAGTAGCAATTCCCAAATCCCCAAAAAATGCTTAGCAATTACTGTTCCGTAAGTGCTTAAAGGAGAAGTTTAGGCAGACCACCAGGTCTGTATGCAATAACACTGCATAAATGGAAATGCAACAGCAGCCATACGTGGTGGATAGAAGGTAGGTGCATGCTTTCAGTGAGATCAGGGATTATTTTGATGCCTGTATCAGATCCCATTTTCTATAGTAGGTTGTGCAGAGCTCTGTTATTTGTGAACCTCTCATTCCCTGGCATAGATGTTTGTCTGCATTTATTGAATTGATCTGTAACCTCAAGCTCAGTTTCTGTGAAAGGTATTTTTCTTGCACCATCAGTAAGCTGCAAAGCTGTGTCTTTACTCAACCCCTCTTTCTACAGCATGGCCTGTTTGTGTACATCAGCAACGGAGCGGGGCTGTGCTTCTCGTCGCAAGTTTGACATAAGTGATTAGCGAGGTTGCTTAGGAGCTTAGCAAAAGCTATTCTTCAGCAAATCATATCAGTAACTTAACACATCTCTTTTTTTCTCTCTCTCTTTCAGGAGGTTGGAAGCATTATTGGAAAGGTAAGGAAATTTTACTCTTTAGCTCCATGTCAAAATATTGTGTTATTGGTTCGTTTCATCAGCAGAGGCTAATTTTTTTTTTTCCTTTTTCGTTAACAGAAAGGTGAGACAGTTAAGAAGATGAGGGAGGAGGTAAGACAAGTAAGATGTCTTCTCTTGCTTTTCTTTCTAGCTCGGGTCATGTTCATATGTGTGGAGACAGTGCCACCACGTGGGCTGTCAATTTAACATTGTCACTGTTAACAAGTGTCATTCTGTGAATGTAGTGCCCTAAATTAAACCTTGTGGTTCATGTAACCTCCTTATCACCGCAGCAGCCTGGAGTCTTCCAGACTTTCCATAGAAATATGCCTGCTGCTGCCTAAACCAGCATGATCCAGTGGGATGAACCCCCTCTCTCATTCTGTGTGTCTGCTCAGCCTCCTTGTAGAGAGCTTCCAAAATCTGAAATCAGGATTTAGGCTGATGCTGCCAAAAGTTTGGGAATAGATGGAAAATTCGCCAGAGCCAGATGCACATAAGCCAGGGTCCCTCTCCCACATCTCACCTTAACTTTGTGCTCTTAGTGGGATGGACACAGGGAGGCCCGTGTCACTGGCCAGTTCACTTGCACTAAAAAGGCTGCAAATACATAAAGACTAACTAAAAATAAGCCATATAAATGTCAGTCTCTGCAGAGCTCATGGCTTGTGGCCCTGTCCCAAACCGAGGTGTGCTACCTCTGCAGGATTATGCTGGCTCCGAGGTGCAGGTTAAGGACCTGCTTGTCCTGCAAATCAGTACATCCAACCTGCAGATTGAAATACCTTGAAACCTCAAAATATTTTGTTCTTTCAAATATTTGCCTAAAGAGTAAATCTGAAGACAAATGCTAGTGTTTAAAATGTCAGGAGTGCAAACTGTATAGAGGATGCCACAGGATGAATCAGTTTGATGCTAACATCCCAGCGGTGCAGTATTGTGCCACCTGCTTTGTTTTTTCGTATTCTGGCAGAAGGTCTTGGACAGCAAATTCTCAATACATGTAGAAAAAAATATTACTATGTTACCTTTTTAAATATACTCAGCCAGGCACTTGCTTCCAGACTGAGTTCACAGTTCCAGTTTTGGAGATAGTGATTTCCTCCTATGCTTTAAAATATTTGTATATTGGTTTAAACTTTTTTCTTACAAGTCTGTTTCCCATGGACTAGGTGACCCTGTGGTTTAATTGTTACTTGTGATCCCAAACAGAGACCTATGGGCATTCCAGGTGCTCCTGACTTCTGAGAGTCAAACATCTTACGGGAGAGTTTTAGTTCCTAGTCAGTGTGCTTTTCAAGATAAATGTCCTGCTTCCAATCCTGAAAAGCTATGCCATGCTGTCACCCGCACTTAATTATGAAAGGCTTGCTTTACCTTAATTATTTATTTTTTAAGGAATTGTGTGCATCTTTACTATCAACACGGGGCAAGGGTGATATGCCTCTAGGTGAGATGAGATAATCTAGCAGACACTGTAGTCCTTTTATATGGCAGTTTACCTTATCATTGCTTTTTAAATTTCTTCTTCAAAAATGTATGCACACAAAACTTGATTTGGCTTGTCTGAAAAAAAAAGAAAAAAAAACAACTTTGACCTGCTGTGTTCAGTCAAGATCATATCATAGACAGCTTTGTATCTAAGGAAAAATACACCCAAAAGCCACTTTGTGCTCTGCCGTTGTTTGCTTCTTGCACAGAAGTATTGGAGACTACCACGTTTTATTTTAAAACCTTTTCTTCTAAGCGCAATAACTTTACTTTGACCAGAAATCTATCAGTGGAGATAGATTAGATCACTGATAAAAATTCACTTGTAGAAAATCGGTGGGTTTTGGCTGCAGACAATTCACTTTATGTTTTGGATAAACTCCCGCAATTACAGCTGCAGAGCAGGAGCCTTGCATTCCATGAAGGGAGCAGTGGCAGAACTCCCATCCAGCACATTGCACCGTGGATTCCTGCAGAACTCGATTTCTTTTCGATAACTGCAAGCAAACGTTTCTGCCAGTTTAAGCTAGCCCTAAGCCTGCATCTCCTTCCTGATTGAATGCTGATATTTGATTAGAGCAATTCCCACTTAGGTTCTCCTGTCAGAAAAAGTGTCTGCTGCCCTTTTTTATGTAGACACATCAAGTAGATCTGCCAGCTGAGTCTGAGACAGCACATTTTTCTATTAATAGTTCTTTTTTTCCTTCTTGGTAGCTGTCATGTGGGGAAATATGACATCCTGCCATTCAGCAGCAGTATACACATGAGTAAAGGCTCGGACGCACGCAGGTGGATTACTCCTGATCTGTGGCAGCTTAATACACACAGGGGAAGGCGAAGGGCCACACTGACTCAGATCATCTCACGTTTGCTGCAGGCCAACATCCTCAAGCAAGCCAGGGTCTGCGGAGCCGTTGAAGCTCTGGTGGCTTGTTATTAACAAGGCATTAACACCTTTCCATGCCCCAAACCACAGGGCAGGAGTTGATCTTGCCTGGACTGGATTTATCTACACTAAGAGCCTCTTAAATGTATTTACATCCGCCGCAAACACCTTCTCTACACCGTGGTGATGCTGTAAGGGGGACTAGTTAAGGGTGCTTCAGTGACTGTTCATTGACTAACTCCATATGACGCTCCTCTGTAAGGAACATTCTTCATGCAGTAAAGCACTGCCCAGCTGTAGAAAGAGCAAGCACTGAGTGTAGGTGCAAACCAGAGTCAAGCAAGTCTTTGCTCCTAGAAGTTGATGCTCCCCAAACAAAACAATCTTAGCTGAAGTTCTGGGGTTTCAGCCCTAGTTAATGGTAATTCTGCAAGAAGGAAAGCAAAAGACATCTCAAGTCGTGATTTTTAACTTTGAATTGTAGTAGTGCAATCTGCATAGTGTGATGAAAGTTATGTATTTACCTAGGCAGAGTCTTGTTTCCCAGAGGTAGATGATTTTTTGGTGCGTGATCAGTTTATTATATAACTGATTATATAAATTATTATATAATTATGTAATTATATAACTGAATTATATAAATTTGGGGGCTGCAGTTGTAGGGGATAAATTGAATACCCCAAGACAATGCCCAAACAGTATCCCTAATCCTCCTTGCTCCCCGGGGAGTATATGTATGTAAAATATTTGTTCTTTTTGACAGAGTGGTGCTCGAATCAATATCTCAGAAGGCTCCTGTCCAGAAAGAATCGTGACAATAACAGGCCCAACAGATGCAATTTTTAAAGCTTTTTCTATGATTGCACTAAAATTTGAAGAGGTAAGCATTTTTTTTTTCTCTCTTCAAGTTGAAATACAAACACTATTTGAATTTCCTCCTGTTTGCTTTAATGTTAAATATGATTTGTTTAATGTACTATTTAATAGCAATGGAATTGGTTGTATTTTTATAAATGCTTTTGGCAGTAACACCGAAGAAAAATAATGGGTCAATTTACAAGCTGTTTGATCATTTCTTTTGCTTTTTGGAGGCTTCAGGGAAAAGCAATTGCTTCTAGTAATGTGCACTAATGGTAGGAAAAATGTCTTGGAAAATATCTAGTCCCATTGTGGATTTGATTTGAGAGGAATAATTGCATAACTTCTAACTCTGTTTTTATATGGTTCCATTTGGTATGGATGTAAATTTTATATGTGTCACAATGAATATATAATTCATTCAACTAGAAAAATTTTATTTTAGAAACAAAATATATAATTACCAATTACCGTGTTTAAACATTGGCTTTTAAAATTAATTAAAATAAAGGCACTAAGAGTAAGTGAGGCAAGAGAGTGATCAATTTACCATAGAATTACCATTTTGGCCTTTTGGGCATGTATGTACCTAAAGTTTCCTCAAGTTTCACGGACCATTTATGACTGGACATGGGTGCTATTTTAATGGAAACCCCCAAAGAAATGGCAGCAGCCTACATGAATATTCTGGTCTCCTAGGAAAGGATTTAACTCTCTCTTTACTTTTGAAAGCCAAATGTTCTGCCTGGGCATCTCTCCTATACTCCATGGAGAAGCAGAGGTACCTGCAGAGGAAAATTTGCCTTCTTCTAAAGGTAGTGCCTACAAATACCCAGATTGAGTCACCCACACTGGGAGAAAGGGGCTGTCCCCTTGATGACTAAATTACAAGGATCTGAGTCCCTTTCTTAAGAGCACTTTTTTCTGTCAGTGAGTGAGGTTAATCTCCATACTTTCCCATAGCTTTGGGAAATGCTGGCATGGATGGGAAGTGTTACTCTGTGCCTTCATTTACCCATGGTGACTATTCTCACTTAGAGTAAAAAGACTAGAAGAGAGCTTGTGGCTCATCAGATGTGGTCTTCCTCTAGCATGCCGTGTCATCTCCTTCAAAACACCGTCAAAACCTTGTTAGATTTTTTTCTAGTTAACGGATCCACTACTCTGATAATTAAACACCTTCTTCTCTCTCCTCATCTGAATGTATTCATGAGCAGTTTATACAGTTTTGTTCCTTTGCCAGCACCAGCCATTAGTTTAAGTAATTCTTTTCATCCCTAAGGATTTCTCTCCTAGACATATTTTTAGAAAACAATTCAATGGCCTCACACCATTGCCTTTATCAGCCTATGTGAGCCAAGCTCAGCATTCCCTACCCTCCTGTCACTCCAGTCACCTACTTTTTCCCCGTATGCATTTGTTAAATGTATGTGTTAACAGTAGATGGGTTGCAAATGAAGTTCCACAAGAGCTTTTTTAATAGCACAGGCAGTTCCCTGTCTTGGGTATTATGCTAACATAACATAGCCCTGCCACTGCTGGGAATACCTGGCCTGAGAGTGGGGAAGTGTTTTGCAAACAACCATTCTGGGATCAGTGTGAATCACCAGCTCTTCTACAGGTGTTTTCAGTAGGAATCTCCCAAGTCTTGGCAGGTTTTTTTAGTAGCCCCCAGATAAATTACTTTTTTTATACTGCTAATGTTCATGCCACTTACATTGTTCCATTCCTTCATGGTTATTCAGATCTTCCTGTACGGTATTCCAGTGTTTCAACACACTGATGAAGTCCCCCATTTTTGTGATACGAACGTTTTATGTGCACACTAATTTTCTCTTCTTAACCATCTATTAATGAAAAATATTCTGGAGTCTTGCAGAATGGCACAGTAGCTCTCTCCTGGCCAGTTTCAAAACCAGCTTCTGCCATCTCCTCAGCTGCATCTCCTTACCCACCTTGTACCAGCGCTTGAGAGGGATTTCTATGTATGGCACCCTACCCTCTAGTACACAGAGACCCAAAGGGAGTAGTCAACAATATTATCTAAAAAAAAAAAAAAAGAGTAAATCTTTGTTATGAGACAAAGGAGATCTGTTGTCGATAAATTGTTTTTGTTTGAACCCTTGTTCTAAAGGTTTGCATGCTGTTCAGGGCAGAGTAGTGGGCTCTTTCATAGAAACTGAGGTATTTTTGCCAAAGTTCTGTAAGGCAATTAAATGCTTTTCCATTTTGCTGGATGTGGCTGTTCCGTTCAGTCTGTGTCCTAACCTGTCAGCATAGTTCCTGTATTTAGAGAGATGCGTGAAAACACTGACAATAATCTCTATAAGGAACACGCTCTGTTTAGGCACTTATCCTGAAAAATGCTGAGGGAATCTTTAACAGAGATAATCCGTGTCAGTTCCCATCAAAACCGGTGCCCAGTAAAATAATACTGCATTTC
The DNA here is from genome assembly GCF_059628265.1 of Tinamus guttatus. Classification (NCBI taxonomy): domain Eukaryota; kingdom Metazoa; phylum Chordata; class Aves; order Tinamiformes; family Tinamidae; genus Tinamus; species Tinamus guttatus. The sequence goes on along the minus strand of NW_028288559.1, from coordinate 1,663,232 downwards.
TCAAAAAGACATTTATAGTGCACAGATTCTGGGCCCTCGCCTCAGGAACAAGTTATCTTTGAATATGCTATAGTTAGCAAGAGGCACAGAAATCTGAATTTCAGGCCTCAGAGAGGATTTAATGCATATTTACCCTCTTAGATTTTAGCGGATAATCTGGAATCTTAATGTGGAATCCTAGCAAAAGGATATTAGCACTTGCTGCTGATCTAGTACTGGGGTTACATATTCTGAAGTATCTGTATTTAATTTTAATATAACTGGCTACCAGTATATTTAGAAGAACTTAGGTAAACAGAACAGTACCATGTCATGAATTTGTTTTTTTGTGATTTTCCCTGTTGATAAAATCAGGTAACTTGAATACTTAGGAGGCAAAGTAAAGTTCTGTTTCAGAAATTCATAGTGATCTAAACTATTGGATGTACTTGTCTTGCATATTATTTTGTTGGGTTTTTTTTTCAGGCATTAAGAAAAAAAAAAACAGGAGAGAATATCGTTTTCCTTTCACCTCATTCTAAGAAACCTAAATAGCACCATCAAATGCCAGACCTGGATTTTGGCACTTGCAGCCTCCGTGGGGCAAACCCAGTGACCTTTTTGTCTTGCTGAGGTTGAACAAACAGACTGATTAGCAATTTTGGCTATAGCGTAACTATTCAAGAAATGTTCTGCTGTCACTATCAAACAACTTTAGCAGTTTTTGTATGTAATGAACACCCTGTCCCCCCTTCTAGTTTCATCTCACATGGTCTGCCCTTCCAACAGGAGCAGGAAGAAACCTTCATCCATGACTGCAACCTTCATGTTCAGCTGGAGAAGGAAAAATGAGACACAGCCCAAGAGCGATCTTGGCTTAGAGTCCCCTTTAGTTTGTAGAAAGAGACCTGCCTGGGAATTCAGCATGATAAAAGTAACCTCAAAGGGCATGTGAGATCACATGTACCTGAGCCCTGAGGTGTCCTGCTCCGTTATCAGATGAGAAAGTATGTGCTTGTCTGTGTGGGTCGTTCTGTTTCGTGCAAGGGCCTTTATTTTAGTCAAGAAAAAATGATTCTTTTAAACTTGTGTGAAGTTCTGTGAGATGAACAGTTCAGCTAATACCCAGTTAACTAGAACGGACTTCATTTAACTCTGCGTCTGTTAACTGTTTATGCTGGTGGCCCAAATGCTACTATCAGAGTTTCTTTAAACAGTTACCCTGTTAAGTACAGCTGGGCCTGCCTATATTGAAAATGTAAACTGTATGGGTTAAGGTGTATTTAGACATCCTTTTATGCAACAAAACGAGGAAAATGAGGAATTTTCTCTGTTTTGTATCCTTTCAAAGAGCATGTCCTTTTCCCAAGAGTTGCTCCGTGCACTCACTGGCAGCGGTAAAAGAAGATAGGCAGTCAAGTCTTAGCTTAGTCTGCTTTTAAACCACCACTGTACTCATCCGTGCCCGAGGAAGGTGAACATCTTTGTTCCCTTTTTCACACCAGCACATCTTCATCCCTTTATGGTTGGACAACGACTCCTGTAGCTTATCAGGAGAGCTCCAACCAGGCTGGAGTAGTTACCAGCTAGGGTCAGTGTGTTCTGCGCAGGATCCCTTTCCCAGTGTCCACAGCCTCAGTCCATCAACATGCTCGGTTAGAACAATCTATAAATTATGGCATTTCGGCCCTCTGCTCTAGGTGTCGTCACTAGATTCTGCATTCCTCTTCAGACACAGCAAGTTGCAGAGCTGTTTTTAAACTGTGAGGTACTTTACTAAATTGTTTGGTTAGACTCTATGATCTTGAAAGTCTTTTCCAACCATAATGATTCTGTAAATGTGTGTGCTGTTCTTTACTTTTGACACGAACTCCTTGAACTCTTAATTTCAACTATGCAACTGTATAGCTGGGCTTAAGCAGCTATAGGAAAAGATGAGAGCCCTGTAACACTTTTTTATATTAGCAAAATTCTCAAAATGGGGCCATATAGAAGAGAGAGAGATTTGGAGGAATATTTGCTGTGCTGCTGTTTTGCAACCTCATTTGACTCTACTTTGACAGCCTTTCTAGATAAAAGTCAATTTCCTAGCAGCCTGATGATTAATTTAGGTGTTAAGTAGGTAATCACATAAGCAATTAAAGTGTTCACTCCAGATGAAGGAGACAGGTGAAAAAATGGCACTAACCCATCCTGGATCATTGGAATTGCAGGTTGAGACATGTAGGATGGGAGCAGTGATTTCCAAACTAGGGGCTGAGACCCAAGAAATGCAGCTGCAAGCTCACAGGTGGGTGGGACAACTCTGGTTTGGGGTGTAAGTCTACCTAATGTATGAACTAAGTCTGCATAATCCACTGCAAAAACATAGAATAGTTGAGTCCTGGAAAAATCAGCAGACAGAGCTAGTAGTCAGCCCTCTCCACTTAAACTGCAAAAATGTGCTTGAATCCGTGGCAATTTGCCAGCATTTATAAAGAATCTGCTCAGCTGTAAAGATGGAGGAAGTAAAAGGTGATAAAAGCAATTGAGGTGATGCCTTTATGTCAAATACTAAACTGCCACTACCGCTAAGGTAAATGCCGTGATGATCAGGTACCACCTGGGGAGCCACCCCACAGCCCCATTACGCTTGCTGCGGAAATTGGTACATTTAACATTTCGTTTGGAAACCATTAAAGGAAAACTGCGAAACGTGTTTGCCACGTGGCTCAGCAGACCTCGGGGCTGCCTTGGCCGGCCTTGCACGACGTGACTCTGGGCACCCCTCCTGCCCTGGGGCCGGGATGCCGGAGCCTGGGGCTGTTGCAAAACGTCATAGCTGGGCTTGCAGCTCCCTGGGATCCCCTTCTGGCTGAGGAGCAGCCCGGGAAAGCTTTAAACCTAGTATCAGTCAAGGCTTTGGGAAAAGCTCTGGGTTGCAGAGCCGCGGAAAGTCGGAATTTAAACAAGAGGGAATCTCACAGTTGGAAAAAAGGACTTTCTGTGAGAAAATTTCTGGCCTGCCCTACATGAGAGCCTTCAGACGTGGAGGGGGTGTTTCTGTTCATTTCCTTCTGCTGTAGTTTTTAACTTGGTCTGACTACTTTATGTTTAGTTCTCACTGCCTTTAAATGAAGAGCAAAATAAAGAGAATTGCAGGTTTCAGTGAGCTAGTGCTCGTGAGGCACTTTTGAAAGCACTAAGCACCATTAGTGCTTTGAGGCCAGGTCGGTTGTGAGATACACATGGGAGAGATTGCTAGGGTTATACTATGCGGATTTGAAGTGTGTTATTTAGCAGCTCTGGAGGATAGTGTGCCACTGCCTGGCACAAACATGATATAGCAGGGTCACATCTAGCTGAAAAGCTGCATCTTCTTCCCTTGGGGCCCTGATCACACAGCACATTTTCTGTAAAAGCAGCAGCTCTCGGTAGGTGGGAATGCAGGGAAGCACATTCGTTCTGGTTGCTGTAATTCTCCTTGCATTTTAGATGAGCTAAACGCATAGTTGAGTGCATGGCTTTTTTTTTTTTTTTTTTGGTCATTTCTTTCCTAATCTCTTGGGTAGCATTTCCACGAATAGCTGCTCCATTCCACCCCACGCGTGGAAGGAGATATTCTTGCCAGCCCCACCAGTGATAGCAAACTGCGATGAGCCTCTGGCGGGTGCTAGCGCAGCTCCGGCGTCTGTCCCGAGCCCCGCGGCGCTTCGGAGGCCGGCGGGACCCGCCGCTGACTCCGGCCGCCGCTGTCGTTGCAGGACATAAACGCTTCGATGACCAACAGCTCCGTGACCAGCAAGCCGCCCGTCACGCTGCGGCTCGTCGTGCCCGCGAGCCAGTGCGGGTCCCTTATAGGCAAAGGAGGCTCCAAAATCAAAGAAATCAGGGAGGTAAGTCTTGGGAGGGCTGCTGGGGACACTGGGCTGCTTTTGTTTTTTTTAATCCGAACTTTGTCTTAGGATATCCATTCAATGCACCCAGCAGCTCCTTTTTCTTCGAAGCACAAAACCCAAAAAGGATCATACTATGTTAATTTAAATTGTCATATACATGTCTGTCATTATAGCACATTCTACTCTGAGGCTCCTGTGTTCTTCACCAGTCCAACAAGAAAATTAAATGCAGGTGGAGATAACGTAGGGAAGATCTAAACAGAACATTTCAGAAAAAAAAGAATTTTTACTCTTTAGAAGTGACAGTATTTTGTCTACATTTATATTCGTCCCAACACAGAATAAAATGTTGAACATCAAGCGATCAATTTTTCATTCAGTGTCAAAACAAAAGCTTTTGACAGGCTTTACCAAATGAAACTTACCCTTTTTTTTTTTTTCAAAATTGTTGATTTAAAATGGTATGTCTCATTGAACTTTAAAATTTAATTTTAAACATGAATAAAAGTGAACATTTTTATACTGAAAAAATGAAGTGTCATGAATTAGTAGGAAATGCTTTGATCCAAATTATATGTACAGCTTTTGCTGTAAGATATTAGTTTATCTTTGCAGTGGAAGGAGAGGTGATCAGAGAGGGCAGTTAAGTGCCTTATGCTATTGACTTCTTTTAAATTCTTCAGTTGGATTGATTTGGATTCAAATTTGATTGTTTCAGAAGTTTTCTTAACTAAGGTCCTTCTGGTGGGTTAGTTTGACCTTTTGGGATTCAATCTGTACTGACAGGGTCTTTTCTCTCCTTGCATTCTCAGATGTAAGAGCGTTATTACACTCTTAACATGCATACACACAGCTAACATACACACAACTGGGAGCCTTGTCATCTGAGACCTGCAAGTAAAAGCAATTTATGAATCAAATTTCTTTTTATCTTGGAATTTTGTTTTTCATCAGAGAACGAGCAAGATACAGTCCTCAGTAGTATTTATTTTCAAACTTGCTTTAGGAATGCGGGAGAAAGGAGGTTCCTGGTGACATGGAGCGGGAAGAAAACAATGTTTCTATGCAAGCATTAAGGTCACAGGAAATCCTTTCTCTTTTTGTCTTTAACTGCAAAAAAACAGTTTATCAGAGAATTTCATTAGGTAGAACAAAATATAAGTGTGTTGAAATGCATTCCCTGGGTAGAACTTCACCCAGGGGAAGTTTCTGGCTCAAATTCCATACGGCCACTTGACTTTCAACGTCGGTAGCAGTTTACTACACTACACTACACTTGATCTTAGCCAAAAGGGGGTTTGTATCTGGTTGAACCTGAAAACCATTTGAATTTCCTAGTGCTATCAAAGTGGTAGAAAGCAAGCAAATTGCCATTACCGGCGAGAGAGCTGCTCCTAGAGCACTTGCTCAGAGATGACTTCAGCCATGGGACACGATTCCCCTTGGTCCCCCACGTCTCTTACATGCCCTGTTGTCCTGTCACAGGGTGAGGATTGGGATCATATCTTAGTTGTGCTAAAGAGCATACATTTGAATATGAACTATGTTCTGGTACGAGGATAGCTGCAGATTTTAGAGATATTTTCTTTAAAATACTGGAAATCTCGTGTACAGGGTGAGCACTTTTAGATCATGGCTTGGTCTGCGAATCCCATAGGGATCATCAGGTTTGCTGGCCTGTGAGCATTAAAGCGCTTACATGATTATGCTGGTGAGTGGAGTTTCTAAAGGCATTAACTGTCTTTGTAGCACAGGGAAGTAAAAGTTTGACCAAAGAGGTTTTTTGAGAGAAGCTAACAGCAGGAATGCTGAAACATAAAGGCAATAGACAAAATGTTACTCAATTTTCCACTGCTGACGTATGGTTAAAGTCAATGTAAAAACAAGATCAGCTTTCAAAGCAAATATGTAAGTGATTGCAGTATTCAGCAGAATAGTTTGTGCCAGATGTAGCAGTCCTCAGAACTGTATGTTCAACAGCTGATACAGTCAAACTGGGAACAAGAGTATCGCTCTGAAGATGTGCTCTGAATTTCGGCATCACACAACACTCTGTGCACTGACTGCATGCAGTCAGGTACCTAGGAACAATGTTCATGGTTGATGCATTTTCTTAAGACAAGATTATTAAAAAACAAAAAAAAAAGACACAACAGATTGATCAAATTATGGTGAAATTCCAAAGCCTATTATAGAACAAGGAATGGATATTCTGGCCTTACACTGCAGTGAACACAAGAGGTAATCAGTAATTTAATCAGTCTCTGGAAAGCAGAATAAGATGTGTTGTATGTGCCTATCAGAAAAATAAATTAACTCCTTGCTGACTGACACAAAATCAATGATTGCCAAAAAAAAGAAAAGAACAGGCCCCCAGATAGTGCATCATAATAGCAGTCACAAATAGATTGTATTGTATATGTGAAAATCCTAACTCAATATGAAATGACTGAGTTTTTTTTCCCTTTGATTGGAAAAGTCTTTTAGGGTTTTTGTGAAATAATATCAGGGGTCATTTTGGCCTCAGTTCTGTCATCTGTTTTGTTTTTGTTTTAACTAAGATACATGAGTGCCAAGATCAAATTAAAGAAAAAAAAAAAAGCTCATTACCTCCTTGGGTTCATTAATGAGCTGAAAGCCGGTGATGTGCATATATTTAATCAACGGTAATTATAATTTAGAAGAGCTCCTGCACCATCATGAGATATTCCAGAGTATGAAGCAGCCCCAGATTCACCCAGAGAAATGAAGTCAGACATCAGTGGCTTAAGGAAACAGTTGTCTGCCATTGCAGCTCGTTTGATGAGCGGGCTCTCTTCGGTTATCAGCAATTTTTTGTTTCTTTTTTTGGTTTGTCTTTGCTGAAGTCAACAGGAGCCCAGGTGCAAGTGGCAGGCGACATGTTGCCCAATTCGACGGAGCGGGCGGTGACCATCTCGGGCACCCCCGATGCCATTATCCAGTGCGTGAAGCAGATCTGCGTGGTCATGCTCGAGGTAAGCGGTGGCCGAGAGCATCCGCTCGCGCCAGGGGATGTTCAAAATCAGCATTTCCCCCGACACTTCCCGTGTCCCAGGTGCCTCAAGGGTGCTCCATCACCTTGGCATGTCCAGGATGTCAGGGGTTCTGGCCCTGCCCAGCGGCTTCAAGCACCTTGTGCCTCTCTGAGCAGGCTTTAGGAATCACAAATGGGGCTGTTGGGATATTGTCCAAAACAAAGCAAAAAAAATCTATATTCTCCTGAGTCTCCAGAGTGGAATTCTAGTCCATTCTGAGGGGCATTTTCTTCTGATGCAGATTAGAGCAAAAAACAACTAGCTCTTCATTCAAACAGAAATAACTCTGAATAGCATCATTCAAATTGTATTATTAGGACTGTTTTCTAAGGATCACAACATTGCATAAGGCCAGAATGTTTCATTTTGACTCTTTTTTTTTTTTTTAACTGTTAGATTCAATTATATAAATTCATTTATATAAAAGCTTGGGCATTTTAATCCTGAGATTGCTGAAAATGCCTTTACTTCTATACAAGTATGCGTCTCATAATGATAAAGTTGAATAGCAATTTGAAAGAAAACAAATCTCAGCAAATCAAAATGAAATGTTTTGACCTACTAAGCATATTTTTTGACATAGCACATAAAGCATCTCCATTTTTATCATGTTTTCTGCTGGAAAATTTTCCATGTTTCTTTTTGTTGTTGTTTTTTAAACCAAGCCTAGTCAAGAGCTGTCTCCTTGGGGTGTACGGCACTCTGCTTTTCATCCTTCCTTGGGAGGGAGGAGAAGCAACAAGGTGTCTATGGGCTGTGCAGAAGCATGCCATGCCTCCAAATGACATCAAAATGACATACCGCCTTATGCAAATAGATGCCTAAAAAATAATCAAGTTCCCATTGTTTTCCTGGGGAAAAAAATGCCTCTTCCTTCAGTTTTTGATGGACTGATGTGAGGAAAGGATTTCCTTATAGAAGGCAAGAAAAAGGACAGATATTGGAAAATAGCTTTAGTTTACTGGAGAACATAATGGGCACCAGCTTTGTGAATAGACTGTGCAGTCTAATGTGCAAGTGGCATTCCCAGGAGAGAGAAGCCACTTCTCAAAATCAGAGATACAATCATAATTTTCTGTGGACAGAAAATTATTTCTGTTTTTTAGCGTAGCCAGTTTTGACATAACAATTACTTAATTTCAGAGTTAGGCAATTCACACGTAACACTCTTCAAGAAGATCCTGGTTTCTCTATAAAGAATTAAGAAAATGAATGTGTTCCAATTGGTATGTGTTCGTTTTAGCAGTGAACACGTTCATTGCAATGAAATAGATAATGCAATGGTTTAAGTGATGGAAGTGTTACTGTTGCTATCTTTTTAAATTGCAGTTAATGCATTGAGATCAGGGCAGCATTCAGAAGCCTGTTTTGCAGACATATGCTCCCGCTTCATTTATCAGGAGAGAGTCAGCCTTAGTCAGGTAGTTTCTCAGAGTCCTGACCTGGGACTTCAGGGAATAAATTCCCCTTGTGTTTGCTGCAAAGCTCCTAGTCGTGTTCCCACTGAAGCTGGAGGGAATTTTCACCAAATGGGTCGAATGGAAGGTCGGATGAGGCCATTAAGGTACAACTGAGCAGTCAGCTTAACGGAGTTGACAAAATGAGATGTGTAGCACTGTATGAAAGCTCAGGAAACCGAGCGTGTTCTGTATTAACAAAGAACATAGGGCAGGTCCTTCCAAAAAACCAACACATTTTAAACTTGTGTCGCCCCAAATATTTCGAAACGCTTAATGAAGCTTTGTAGCTTCGTCAGACCATTGTGGAAGTGAAGCCCTAAGTGCCAGCCCTGCCTCGGTCAGCTGTGCTGGCGTGACTGTGGCGTGCGCCCACAAAAGCAAGGACCACCGGTCTTGGTTGTGGTGGAGGGGACGGGTAGGACAAGGATGAGCTTAGCTGCGTGCATTGGATTTGGAGGTGACCACAGTAAGGAGAGGTTTTTATACGAGCTCTGCCTCATTCTGCATTTTGACCACTCTGTGTTTCTGTCTGCAGTCCCCACCCAAAGGTGCCACCATCCCCTACCGTCCCAAACCTGCCTCTGCACCTATCATTTTTGCAGGTGGCCAGGTAAGAGCAGACACCATTTTGACTTCAGCTGGAAACCACACCGTCTTGGCCCAACCTCAGCCGGCGCCTGTTAGTTTTCAACTTTTACTCTTTTTTTTGCCTGGTATAGTATTGATGTGCTTCATCTACTCTGTGTGTTTATGGCCTGCAAAAAAGGAGAAAACTGCATTACAAACTTAAAGATTAAAATGTTGGTGAGGAGCTTTTAATACATAGTCTGAAGAAGCATGGCAAGTAATTACTTCAGTATATGCTCTGGGAACTTCTCTATAAGAAAGAGCATTTTCTATTGTGGTTGTTATGGCTAGGCAGGGAAAAGAAAGCATTACTGTTTCCTAGTAGATGCCAGAAGAGTGTCATCCAGCATGAGGAGCAGGCATTCTCCTTGCTTCTCTCTCAGTGCGGCAGACTCACTCTCGTCAGCCTTGTGCAATGAGCAGTAGCACAAGACAGCACTGTGAGGCCTGGTAGTTCAGCAGGATATAAAGTTAACTTCTGTAATCCAGAACGACTCTGCTGTCCTGTCAACCGAGAGGTGTCCAAATCCATTATGGCAGGAGTTGCTTTTGCACTCTTCAGCGCTACACATAGTTCTTGGCAGCCTTTCAGCAGAGCACAAGTGATGATCAAACAGCAGAATGGCTCTAGTCAGGAAAGGCAAACTTCTCCCATAGTTTTCATCTTTATTTGGACCAGATCATGCATTTTGTAGTAAAATTACTTGCACGCATTATTATTTCTGTCACTATAGTCCCTTAGGACCAAACAGAAGTGCACTTCTGAGGTTGCAGAAAATACATATATGCAACTGTAGACCTTCCCAGCCATGAAGTGTACAGCCTACTTCATAACATCTACAGCTCTCCCATTTGTTTTTTAAGTAGTGTAGGCTTGACTGTCCTCCCTTCACCTTAAGCCTCATGAATTAGGATTCTCCCTGACTTTTAAAGCCTCTTTGCACACCCCATGGGGTGACTGAGTCTTCCTTGCCTTTGGATATCCCCTGAAACAGGCCCATGACATGAGGTGAGATGAGACATGAATTTTCTCTGCCAGTTTGTAAGAAAGCTCCTGCACCTTTATTGCTTCTGACCAGCCTTTGCAGTGAGCTTTCAAGTTTTTTTTTTTTTTTTTTTTGATCTTACTTCAGTGTTACATCTTCTATTCTGTAACTGTGTATTTTGTCTGTATTTTCTCAGCTGGATATAATAGATATCAGTTCCTTGTATCGGGGCCTACTGCTTCTTCAGAAAAAGAAATTTGCTTCCTTACTGACCAAGTTGAAAGAAATTAAAAATAACTGCCAGAAATTGATTTACGTTGGAAAGTCTGGAAAAAAAATTATTCAAGAAACTTATTAAGTTTATAATGCAGTGCTTTTCTTCAAGTAATGTATGTGCGTATATAAGTAACAGCCCGTGTTGCCAGTGTGGTAATGGACACTGTCTTCCAAGACTGTCTCTGTGTCCATGATTACTCAAAAATACTGAAGCAGTTCACTAGGGTGCTCTGAGCAGTCTATATAAATAATTGAAAGTGTTTTGTTTAAATGACTAATAGTTCTCTAAATTCTTCTCATTTCTGATTTTACCAGTCAAAAAGAGTGTTTCCTACCTTTTTAATGCAGCCCTGTTGAGACAAGAAAGAGTCCATGAGACATTTTCTTTCTGCCCATTTTAACCTGAGTCCTAGTATTTCCTCAGTGACTTTTCAGGAGTTTAGAAAATGCCTGAGATGGGTTTGGGAGTCAGTGTGGAAAACATCTGTAGCAGATGTTGAAATGCCAAGTGTGCTGACTGGAAATTAATATTGAAAATAAAACTTTGTCAGCAGCATTAAGTCCACCCAGCCTTTTTGCTGTAGTATCAGAAGTTATTTTTCTATGCTGAATTACACTGTGGCTATCTTGAAATGTTTTGCTTTTTAATTCCTGCATATCAAGCGATGCTAGCAAAATCCAACCTCTGTTATTTATTTAACAAGCTGGCATTTTAGCTGCTTGAAACACTGTTTTTAATTCTCTTATGCTGCTTTGATGTTGCATTGCATGACAAGACCAAAAGGAGGCTGAACGCTATCCTGCCCGGCTCTGCTCTTCCCCTTACAAAATCCAACAGAAACAACCCCAGAATTAATACTTGGCTGTGCTATGGGACCAAATTAATACTTCATAGAGCCAATATTTATCACAAATTTAGCATCTTTCCCAAAGACAACATCTGCTCCAGTCCAGTCCTCCACCGTAAGCACAAAGCCCCGATCAGCAAAGCATTCGCTTAGGCTCGTCCTCCTTTGGTAAAGCACTTTTTAACACATGCTTTGCTTGCTTGCTTGCTTAAATACGTGCTTGCTTAAGACCCACTAGTGGCAGTGATGATCTGTTTTGCTGGATTGGAGCCTTTTTTGTTCATTTATAGGCTGCTGGTAACAGCCATCCCCCGTAAACAAGTGCGAGTATGTATGCTCATGAACATCCTGGTGAGCTCAAGAGCATACTTCTGCCTCAAAAACCGCTCGTGTTCATGATGTTTGCCGGATTGTGGCCTTGCTTTACAACTAATTTGAAAACTAAATGGAGTGCTTCCCCTCCAGAAGGGAAATTCCCCTGCAGAAATGTGCATTAAGTTGTTGGGTCGTTAAAGGTTTTAATATCCAAACTCGGTTAAATGAATTGTTTTATCATTTGCAGAGGATTCATTACTTTCTAAGAGGCCTTTTGTCAAATAAATGCTTTGCAAACTAAGCTAATCAGCTCTCTGCCTGGTTATAATTCTCCCAGTACAAATATTTGTACGTTATAATTTGGACTTCTGCTTTCCTGCCTGTCTAAGCACGAGCCCTCTAAAATTGTTCTGAGGTGCCTTTTCTTTTAGAAAAGCCATACAGGGTGTCATAGCAGATTGTACTTCATGTGTGGTTTGTTTGTTAAGCTTTGGGCACCGAGCAGAGCGGGCAGGACAGGCTGGTTCATGGCACGAGAAGCAATACCCCGGCACTGCAGTGCCCAAGGTGCACAGAGCTGGATTTGGGGTGGATATTTGGCTTTTTGTGCACGATGAGGCCTGGCCGCGCGTGGAGGAGGGTCCCCATCCCAGTCCTCCGCAGCTCCCTTCAACACGTCTCGCCACGGGGCGGACGGGGAAGGGCTGCAGAGCCTCCCAGTGTTGGCCAGCGATGTCAAGCAGCACAAGAAAATTAATCCTCTCCCTGTCTTGGAAAGATTTAAAAGAGAAAGCGCGGCGCTAGCTGGGGCCCGCTGGAAAGGGAACGCTGTGGGCCGAGCTGCCTGATCCGTGTCTCCCTTGTGCTTGTTATTCGCAGGCGTTTACGATTCAGGGCCAGTATGCCATCCCGCATCCAGACGTGAGTCCAGCGCATGTAATTTATCCCCATTTTCTTTCTCTCCCTCTTATTTGTTCTGGGCAACATTTGCTTTCTACAGCTAACCACGGCCCGAGGGCGCCTTTCCTTAGTAGTCACTGCAGGAAAGCACAATGGCCTAAGAACAAATGCCAGTTACCTTGGTCTTTTTTTTTTCTTTTTTCTTTTTTTTTTTTTTTTTGCATGTGATGTATTTGAGTTCTTTTTTTTTAATATGGAATTCTACAGATAATTAGTTAATAATTAACAATAGCCATTACATGTAATAACAGTAGAGATGTCATTTGTAACCAGTTTCTTTCTCTCGACGGTAGATTAGAACGAATGATTAAACCTTTTTTTTGTTGTTGTTGTTTATTTTTTTATTTCTTTTGTCAATATAATTCTAATTAATCCAGTTTTAGAACATGTAAGATGGTTTCTCTGCTCTGAAATAATTCCATTTGATTGGTTAGTTCTAATTTCCCATCCTGCCCTGCAGTTGACCAAGCTTCACCAGTTGGCTATGCAGCATCCCCCCTTTACTCCCCTTGGGCAGACCACCCCTGGTTTCCCTGGTACGTACCCGTCACCCCCTGGGGATGTCCTTCTTCTTAACAGCAGCTTTGTTTCCCACGGTCATTACATCATTTTTACAAGAAATGTGCGCAATGACCGGTGATCCTTTCGTTCTCGCACACGAGTCTCTGTTCTTGCCCTCCAACCCGTGCCTCTCGTTGCCCTTCCTTTCGTCGTTACTAAAATGTCGTGCTTGGTTCGTGCCGTTTGTTTAATCCAAACCACCTACTTAATTTGTGCCATTGGCTAAAAGCTCTGTTTCTTTTCTCCAGCCCTTGTCAGGTTATTATGCACTATACAGTATGTACCAGCTGGCAGTGGGGGAACCGCGTTGGCTTTTGTCTTCTCCAATTCCCAGCTCAGCAGAGTGTTCCGGGAAGAAGCAACTATGGGGAAACTGTAGGTTCTTGCAGTATGGAAATCCTGATTAAAAAAAGCACTGCATGCCAAAACTGGATTTCCTTGCAGAGCCTTGACATCAGCTATAATCAGCACTGCTGCAACAAACCTCCAGTGGGTATCTCGCATAATGCAGCAGAAATTTAGCTCACTCACAGACTGAGAGAGTTGGTCGCTACTTGTTACAACAAGTCAAATAAAGCTGACTTTTCTATTAAAAAAGAAAACTCAAGCTGCATAAATCTGCAATAACCCGTTTTATTGTACTTCAATATATATGTTCTTGGCGTCTAAGAATAATATGACAAAAGTGCTTATATACTGGTACATATTTTGTATGGCAAATAACATTTTATCACATACATCAAATTTTTTAGGCAGATTGGATCAGTTGCTGGTTTATGTTCCATGTAAAATAAGCATACACAATTCTTAACTTAAATAAAATATGGGTGAGTCACTTCCTTTTTTTTGTAAGATTCTTTTCCATCTTTTCTAGTTGGAAATGCATATTTGTGGCATGTCACTACAGAGTAATAATAAAGTAAAAGAGAAAAGGAGAGAAAGAAATTGCATCCAAAATATTTTTATTTCTACAAATGGTGTATCTGATAAAATATTTATAAGTAATACTAAATTGCCTTTCCTGGCTTTATATTTTCCTTATTCTTGTCATTAACATGCCTTTCCTTAATCTTTTCCTGGTTGTATTTGTGAGATGTTTTGTTTCTGCAATGTTACTGTGTGCTAGAGCAGTAATTCCATTTCTCCCAAGCATTTTCCTTTTGTCCACCCAATTTAAAAACAAATGTATGCAGCTTACAGTATTTTTTTCTTTTCCCTTTAAAAATTACCCTCCCCAACATTTCTTCAGGAACTAATCCCACATGTAATTTCCAAATTCTCCCAGTTTTTTCCTCATCCGTATTTAATGTATTAATTTTTCTTTCCAAATATATATGTATATCTATATAGTTTGTTTTATTAATTTTTAGTCTGATTTCCACTTCCATTTTCTGTATTTTAGAACTCCCGGTAGTCAGGTTAAATTTCAGCCATCTCTTAATTTCTGAATTAATGTATTTAGCAAAAATGTCAAAGATTGTTCTTAGGTGAAACCCTTCATTTTTTCAGAAGTTTTTTATAACCCTGTGGAACCTCATGTGACATTTGTTATTTCGGTGGGTTAAAGGTGAATTAAAATAAGGCTCATTTAAGAGTAGTCCAGCCCGCTGAGTTTTGCATCTCTTGCTTTTCTTTCTGTTTTGCTAGCAGTTCTCTACTTTTTCTTTGCTTCTCTCTTTTCTCTCCGTATGTTTCCTTCTTTAAAGTATCATTTGTCATGTCTTGTCCTGTTTGCAAAGCGCCGGCGTAATGTTTTCCCTCTGTCCCTAACTAGGACTGGATGCCACCACTCCAACCAGTTCCCATGAACTTACTATTCCAAACGATGTAAGTGGACCAACAGTCCGTATCGCTTTTCTCTTTTCGCTCTCCCATGCAAAAATCTCTCGTCTTTGGTTAATTTATGAGTGTCAAATTAAACAGCACTTTTGTTGAGCTCAAAAGCTACTTCCGTTCTGTAAAGATGCAATATAAACATTTCTATAAAACACGGGCTAAGAGGAATTCCCGCTCTGGGAACCCTCGCCTGGCTGCGATGACCAAGCTCGGTGGCCAAAGCAATGATGTGGGGCTGAATCTTAAAACAGCTCCTCAAAGTGCCTAAGTGATATTGTGCATGCCATATAAAAACGTCTCCCAGTTTTATTCTCTTTGCTTGCAAACAGAGGTTTTATCGGTTTCCATTATGAATGAGTCACATGGAAAATGGAAGATTTCTCCCCTAGTTAAAAAAAAAAAAAAAGCTTTCAAGCATGAGTGGGCTCACAAATAACATTGTATTACTTAAGAGTTGCTTACAATATTGTGTAAGCCCTATTAAACTCAGTGGCAATAATTTACAGACAGAAAAAAAAACACAAAACAACAAAGCAGCAGCAAAGGTAAATCTTCTTTTTAAGTGCTTGGGATTTGGAGTGCTTGCCGTTACTTAAAGGATGTCCTGCTGATTTGTCACTGCCTGCTTTATAACCCAATCTACGTCGGGAATTTTATGAGGGCACAGTCCTTAGTATTACGATGCAAGTTTTTGTAATCTCACCGTCTGGCAAATTCTGTTCCTGCCATCAGCAGTGTAAATCCAGGGTAGCTTTTCTGTCTTCGCTGAAGCCTTTCAGGTTGATACTGGTTAAAGAGAGCATTCACCCTGAGTCCTGTAGTGCAGCAGAAAAGAAAAAAAAAAAAAAAAAAACAGAACCCTTCTTTTCTCATCTAGGAGGTGTAAAATGCAGCTGCTCAGCGAAGCCTCCCGCCCTGAGGTGCAAACATGCATCAGTGTCTTGTTTGCAATGGAAGATTTTTCTGGCTACACAGCATGTGTCTTGCTGTTGTTGGCAAAGCAACAAAACCGAGGTCTAAATAGTGTTGGGATTATAAAAAAAAGAACAGCCTGAAGAGGTGCTAGAACTGGTGAAATGGTGTTACCGTGTTGTTTGTGTTGTATGCGTGTGTGTGGTGTCTGGTGCTGTGCTTCCACGTGGATGTGACAGGAAGGGGTCTCTGCAAGGGTGTCACAGGCTGCTTGGGAGCTATTATCTCTTTTCGGAGGACTGAGGGTGGGTAGTAGCTTCCCCTCTTGCCTTCCCAAGGTGGATGCTCAACCTGTGCTTGGGGCAGGCAGACGGGGTCTCCTGGCATAGCTGCACATGCTGACATCCCTCTTGACAGCTCGGAGCAAACAGCAGCAGTGGGGCAGCTCAAAGCAGCTCTGCGCCTTGCAGAGCCCTTGGCCGGTCTGGTGGTGGGACAGCAGAAGTGACACTTCGGTCCTTCGTAGTTGTCTCCCCCGGCTGCAGTATTGAGGGAAGGAAAGAGCATCCCCTCCTACAGAGCAGCGTCTCGGCTTCAGCAGTGAGTGAACTGGCTGCTGCCAGCGGTGCTGGGTGTTGCTGCAAGCAGAAGGCCAGGGCAGACGCAGGCCTCAGGCAGTGCCACACGCTGTTCATTTGTTTGTATAAAGGGGCTAAAGCAGTGACCAGAGTATCTTTTCTCTTGTTACGAATTTCGGTAGCAAGGCCATGGTGTTTGCCTGATGCAGTGCGCCAAGAATTGCAAGAATTGCCAAGAAATGCAGTTCACCAAAAGCTGTTTTCTGTATGCTGAAAGCCCAGCCTTCCTCTCCAAAGAGCAAGTGTAGAAGAGTTGCCTTTCTAGATATTGTGGGTGTCTTTAGAAAGAAGCAGAAGAGACATTGCTCCAAGTCCCTCTTAGAAATCACTTTCTTGGATCGCCTTTTCCTCATCGTAGGGACATTTGGTTACTCCCATCTCTGCAATGAGAGCATTAGCCCAGCACTGCCAAGAAGCTTCTGCTGTATCTAAGGAGTTCCCATGTTTGACCTCCAAAGTGGGCAGTCCTGGACTTCCTGTGCTGGAAAAGTTGGGAACATTTTCCCACCACTTGTGTGCTCGCATGGAGGAACTCAGGGTGGCTGCTGCGATCCTGAGGCAGCCTGTGGTTCTGAGACGAAGGAGGCAAAGGCCCAGGCTAGGGCCAGGCTGCACTGCCCTGCAGCTCGGTTGATGATATTTTCCAAAAATCAAAGTAAGTGGATGAATCGGAGCGAGTTTCCCTAGCTCATCATGGAAATAATAGGGAAAGGATGGCTCTGATTATTTACCTACCCCAAAAGGAGTGAAGAGCACAGGAGATGATACTGTATGCCACAGGTGGGTGATTACCTGACTGCAGCTCCTCCGAAGCAGGAGTCCTTTGGCAGTGGACCCCTCTTCTAGGAGAGGTTGCCGGTGTGCCTTGCCTTCCGTGCTGGGGTCTTCTCCAGCTGTCATGGAAATTACACACCATAAGTGTGTTTTAAACAAACCCTAGGGCTTCCACCCTCCTAAGATCTAGAGAGGGAGACAGGGAGTAGAAGGGATAGTTTCTCTGGGTGGAATTAGTTGGGCACAAAAGTCAGATGTTTTAACATTTTTTGTGGCCTAATCCACCCCACAAAATGGCCTTTGACAGTAAATGAATGAGTCAATAACTGAAAATTCCCTTTTATTAAAAATAAGATATGGTTCCTATATATTTGGGAGAGAGTGACAGAGACACATAACAGGAAAGCAACCTTTTCCTCAGAAAACACCAAGAGAAGCTTAAGCAAACCATAAATCTTCTCCATACTCCATAGAAGCAGAAATGCAAAACCATCTAAGTTGGAAATGGTGTGCTGAAGAACCAGCTGCATTTTCTCATGGAGCTGGAACTAATTCCCTGTAACCAGCCTAGAGGGAACCTGTGTGGGTAGATGCTCTCGGTGTAGCTTAGAGTAAAATCTGGCATTGGCTCCACGTAGCTGTCTGGGGTGGTCAGGATGGCGCCTCCTCCTCGTGGGTGTTGCTGAGGAGGAACCAGTGAGCCTGAACTCCCAGGCTGGTGGAGCTGGGGATCATTTTCTGCAGAGGATGAGCAGGCCCAAGCCCCAAGGCAACCTCGAGATGCCCCGGCCTCTGATGCTGAGGTGGCTTCCAACCAGGCTGCTGTTGGAATGCTGCGGGAAAAGCCTGCCCCACTTTTGATACATGTGCACATGGCCAGGTCTCTGTCTTCCTTTAATGCAAGAATCCTTTGGTTCCTGAAGAGGACCTGTCCAGACGAGCTCAAGATTCAGTGGAAAGGCTGCCCAAGCTCAGTGTCCATCAGAAGGCAAATGAGACCCTGTGGAGACCAAGGCACTGCTTGGCCTTAAGAAGAATTTCTCCCTGAAGCACCTGCTGCCCTGTGGGGAGAGTGGGGTGGGAGCTGGCCCTGGGCCCCCAGGGAGCTGGGGGCACACGAGCCTGCAGCCCCGCTAGGTTGCGAGCAGAGAGCAATGCCTGTGTCTGCACACAGCATCTCAGCTTCTTACCGAGCCCGTGAAATCAGCGTGCTCCAGATTTCATATGACCCTGGCAAGAACAGCAAGGTTTATTATTATTGCTGTTTTGTTAAGGCACAGAGTGTTTAAGCATGTCTTCCAAGGCCCTGCAGTAAGTCTGTAAAGAGCTGTAATCACCCCGTGAGAGGTTATCACTCCCTGGAGAGTGCTGTGGCCCTGGCATTTCTAACTGAAAACAGAACAACTAAAGTAAAAGCCTCCATGTGCGAGAATCAAAACCCAGGGTGCCTAAGTGATAGAGGAGAGAAGGGCAAGGACGGGCCGCAGCAAGCGGAGGGCCTGGAGTGCACCATACAAGAGGTAGCTGAGTCCCTCTGGTGGGGTGCTTTGCTGCTAACGCGAGGGCTTTGCCAGAGCCCAGGGCTTGGTCTGGGCTCACGGCAGGTAGCCCAGGGGCTCCCACCCATCCACCTCTGTGGTCAGCGCCGGGGCTGGAACCGAGTCTGCCTGCTTGGCCCTTTGTCCCAGCACGAAACACACAGTGCAAAATGGAATCTGTTTTTTCCACTTTGTAAATACTTGTATTAAAAAACCCATGCATGTTAGATACTGTGTTCTGGGGTTTTGTTGGTTTTTTGGGGGCTTGTTGGGGTTTTTGGTTTGGTTTGGTTTGGTTTGGTTTTTTTTTCTATTAGGTGTCATCAGTGAGTTTAGCATTTATGGGAGGACGGCCTGAAGGGCTTGATTCTGAAGTGACGTGACCTGTGATCTATGGTGGAGTTGTCTCTATCAATCACCAGCAGCAGAGTGTGACAGGGGTGTCATAGTAGCCCTCTTTCCAGTCCCACGTTTTAGGAGTTCAGATTCCTGATTCACCCCTCCTTTTTACATTGCTACTAGGGGAATTTTACTGAGGGTAGAAGAAAACCAGAAAAGGACAAAGAAGAGAATCTGTTTTGTTTTGTTGTCATGAATAAAAGTGAGGTAGTGAGGTAGACTAGAAGAAGGGAAAACAGGTCACAAATGGTGTGGTAAACGTCAGAGGTTTTCCCCAGTGCTCATAGCACAAGGAGTATCTGGAGATTTGGAGGTGTAAGGACAAATGGTGATTTTTATACACGTGCAAGTTTTGCAGATCACTCCTGTGGCAGAGGTGTGGTTTCAAAAGGAAATTGTCAGACACACAGACTATTAAGCATAAATGTACACTGAGGATATTTTATATATATATATGTACACCCATATGCATTCATACATATATATTTATATCTAGTAGGCCTTTCATACATCCTTCTTTATCACCTGTTTTCTGGAGAACTCTCTCCTGATTTTTCATCTGTAAGTGAGAGTCAGGCTTGCAGTATACTAAGCAAACAGGTGAATGTCAAATAATTTAGTGCCTAAAGTCCTTGAAAAATATTACACATTACTGTCCTGCTCGTTCCCTAACCTTACCTGCCGAGTTGGAAAAGCAGCAAATCCCTGTCAGTGCAACACACATTTCATGCAAGGCTTTCAAAGTAGGAGGAATCTTTGCTTTTTGGGGATTGAAGTGCACATAACCTGCCAAAGTATGTGAAATAATAGCCAGCTAAAGAATGAGTGAGCAGCATTAGCTGATGCCATTAGAAAGATTAGTCTTGGAAGGAGAAACATTTGTTTGGACGCAGTTTGTCATGACTTCTGAGAGCCAGGCTGGCCAGGTGTTACTATGTAAAACCAAATGTCCAGGGCCTAACTGCTCAAAGCTTTACAGAATAAAACCGGTTCCTTGGACCTTTCTGCTTCCAGAAAGCAGACTTTCTTGAATATTCAGGTATTACACAAATTTGAACATGAGTAATATGGCATTTTGAAAAAGGATGAGCATCAGGGATGAAAGCCCAAGCACTCCCACGTCGCTGTGATTCCCGTGCGTTAACCGTGTGCCGCACAAGCCGGTGTGACCGTGCAGCATGAATCAGGCCATGATTTATAGAAACGGCGTGTTCGAGCAGCCTGTTACCACAGGGAAAGGACAGAGCCTTGGACTGGAATTCAGATGGTGCCCTTTTCTTCTTGTCAAGCATGATTTTAAAGTACAGTGTGCCAAAGGCCTCCAGAAACAGCCCAGCCCATAACAGGACTCTCAAGTTTCCTACCTGCTTTGCAGACAGTTGTCATGATCAAAATATTATCCTTGACTCATCTGGACTGAGCCCTTTTAATCTAACTCACGCTTGTTTAGGTGATTGCAGATTACTGCTGCTGATCCACATGGGTTCACAGAAGGATCATTGGAAGTTCTCCATCACATAAAAATGGCAAGTTCTTGGCTAACCCTTCAGGTGCCTTCACTGACTTGTTGAACAAGAGAATGAAGCTGCCGCGTGCTCCTAACTTGCCTGAAGAACCATGCAATTCCCCTTTGAACCAGCGCCAACACCTGTGGTCAGCAAGAGCACCCTCCGCTCCCTGCACCACACTGAAATGATAACAGCACAACTTGTATTTTTATATTAAGTAATTGTACAGCATTTTCACACCTCTGCTTTTGATAGACTTGAGGAAGTAAGTGCAGTGTACGTTCTTCTGTTATTTTTATATATAATATATAAAGAAACCAGGTGCATATTCAGGCCTGGCATCAGTCTGAGGACTCTGAAGATGTGATGGGCTGCCAGAATCATTGCTTCGCTGAGCCTAAAGCCTAAGCACTGCTTAACAAGAGCATCAATACTAAAGGATGGATTGTTGAGCAAAAGCTTCAAGATAAAGATCTTCAAGAACAGTTGGCAGAGGGAAATACTGATGGCCTCCACTTGGCCATCCCAACCTGATTTCATATCTCCATGAACAATTCTAGCTAACAGGCAGGTAAATATGACCCTGGGAGCTCTGTTCTGCTGCTACCGCAGGGAATGCTTCAGGCAAATTTGGGTAAATTGTATCTACTGTATGGCATGTGAATGATTCACGGGAAGGAAAACATTCAACTCCTCAAAATGATGATGGGATTAAAAACAGAAGCCACCACTGGCTTTCATCACATCTACCAGCTGTGCTGTAAGCACCCTTCTCTCCTGTCTCATCCTCACTGCCTGTGAACCATGGAGACCAGTGAGAATAAAGTATAGAAAGCAGACATTTAGGGGACCCTATGCTGATAATAATACTTAGTGTATGCTTATATGCTGGCATATGCACACAGAAAAATCCTAAAGATCACCGTGCTTCAAATTCAAAGCAGTCACAGGTGATACAAAGCTCAAGATCAACTCCCTGTCCCACCAGCTCACTAAGAGCAGGGTCCCTGAGCTGCCACAGCAACTGCTACTTTTGTAGCTAATCCACAGGATTTACCTCCTGCACGGCCACATCCCTAGGAAGTGTTGGCATCCAGAAGTTTCCACCATCGTCTCATCACAGGGATCTTGACAAAGGCCACCGCGTTGGTACCTGGCAGTCCCATGCTCATGCGGGTTCTCAGGATAAGGAGTTAAAAGAGGTCTAGTGTTTAAAGAAAATGGGAAAGTCTCCATGTGTGTTTCTTTTAAAAAACGCTCTTTTTTTTTTTTTTTGTCTGATGGACAGAGCTCCTTGTGCCCTGAGTCATCTGAACTCTCTCTTTGGTATCTTGTCTGTCACTGAGCGTAGCGCAGGCATAGTATTTTTAGCCTGATAAAGTGTCCGGAAGGTGCTTGGGCAATGGGAATCACCTTCTGGCCAAGGGCTGGAGGTACCACACTGATGGAAGCAGTAATATGCCAGGAGCAAAAGCAGTGCAGAGAGGGTTGGCGGGCAAGGAGGTCTCTGCATCTTTGCACTCTTTTTTCTGCCAAACCGGCAACCAGGGCCCAATGTTGGCATTCCAGGAGAGCAACATTTTTGTCTTCTGCTGGCTCTCGGTAGCGTCCAGCCCACCTTGTCCCCAGACGTAGGGCTGGCCGTCTCCTCGCCGTCACGGGAGCCGTGGTGTCCACCTCAGCTGCCGGTGTGGCGCTCGCTCGCGGCCGTCGCGCTCCCCTGTCGCTCCCTGCAGCTGCAGGCCTCGTAGCGTGTGGTAAAAGACTTCTTCAAAACATCGCACTCCAAGTCCAGGTGCTTGTAGCTCCACCAAGTGCGTTTAAGCAATCTTTAAAAGAGTGTTTAGTGGCAGTGTTAACAGCAGTGCCGCTTTATGGGATCGAGGAGTGCCCGCACAGGCTGGATTTTATTCGCAAAATGCAGGCTGTGTGAGCCTCCTGTAAAGGAACATAGTTACTCTGGGAGCAGATTGCCATCTTTCCCTTTGCCCATTTCTGTCTTAGGTTGCATGGCTGTAAATCCCACTGATTTTAATAGTGCAGTATCTGGCCAAGCAAGGACCAAGTTTGCCAAGGAAGGTTTGGGACTAGCAGCCACAGGAGACCAGCACAACCCAGCAGTGATAGCGCTTGGCTTTCAGCCTGGCTTCCAGCTGCTGTTCTTGGCTAGAAACTCAGAGCGGGACAGGATCTAGTGTTGATCCTGGCATAATGCCACTTTCTGCCAGAGAAGACAGCAAAGTAATCTGTGATGCTGAGCAGATACCTAGCCCTGTGAGTAACAAGACTGGAATTGCACCAGTATGAACGTTAAGCCGATAGACCCTGCTAGTTGCTCCTACCAAACAGCACAGCGAAAATCTTTTCTTTTGCTGTTGAGTCTTTCATAGCCATGTGTGTGTGTTTTTTTTTTTATCAGTACTACAAATTGCAGTTAAATGGTTTTTGCTTGTATCTGTGGCACTAATCTCGGTCTTTGTCCCACTCCAGCTAATAGGCTGCATTATTGGCAGACAAGGCAGTAAGATAAATGAAATCAGGCAGATGTCAGGAGCGCAGATCAAGATTGCTAATGCCACAGAAGGCTCTGCAGAACGGCAAGTTACAATCACAGGATCCCCTGCAAACATCAGCTTAGCACAGTACCTCATTAATGCAAGGTAAGTTTGCTTTGTAAGTGATATGCTTCTGCGAAGTTGCTTGTCTCCTCTCCAGCAAATGTCTGTCCTGGGTAGATGCAGAAAGTTGCTTTTACAGTGTCCGTTTTGCACAGTTTTATTCAATTCCTAGCTAATTTTAAAGCCTGTGTTAGGAGAACCTGTGTTTACTCTTGGTGTATATGGAAAAAGCAGCTTAATCTGATGCAATTCCAGGCACATTTTGAGTTACCAGAGCTCAAAAAAAAAAACCTAAGTATTTCTATTACCTAAACTACAGGGCAGATGATAAATTAAATGACAATCATAAATTCTTTAGAAGCTAATACTTTTCACAGAACTATTTTGCCATCCTAAATGGCAAATAGAGTGAAACAGATTGCAAAACAGATTTAATTTACTAGCTGGAAATTGCCACTCAGAGTTGATATTAAACTGACATTTGATTGCTAAAGAGGCCCAGGATTTATTATTTCAGAGCCGGTATCACAAATTCGTAAAAAGCCTGCCTTAATGAGACAGGGGGAGACAGCCGGCTTCCCCACTTTGCAGTGCCAGAATTTATGAAAACCCTGGCTGCATAGTTAAGCCATTGAGACAGCTTAAGTCTCTATAAATTTTAATGTGCTTATTTAGAAACATATGAAAACTGATACCACATTTATTTGCAATTATCTTGAAAGGATAAAAACCGCAATGGATATAGTGCTCTATCATAAATACATTTGTAAATGCTGTACTGAGACAATATATATATTTCGGGAGGAAGAAGTATCTACATATTCTACTGCTTTTTTTTTTCTTTTGAGAATACCATGGTGCAAACCAAGCTTCGTGTTAACTATGCTTGCTGTTAAAATAGTAGAGGTTACATGTGATTTACATGGTGGGTTGTAGTCATACCTGGTCTACAGTCTTCTATGGTTCGATGACCTCTCTACCCCAGTTATGCAGCACACCAGTAGAAGCCACTGTAGCCACCGTAGGAAAGTAAAGGATGTTTGTGCAGTTGTACATTATGACGAACAAAATATTACTTTTCAATTTGAAAATAGTTTCCTAGGGGAATATATATTTAGGCGTCATGAAACCTCAGACAAACCATTACCGGAATCCTAAAACAACCTACAGCTCTTCTGATTTATATTCTTTGTAGCAAATATAAGTCACTTCCTTAAGCCCTGTAATCAAATAAAAATGTGTTCCCTCCTTTAACCCTGAAGGATATGTTCTTCTCTTGGTGTTCAGGGATTCCCCACCCATCGAGACGAGAATAGACCCCTTCACTTTTAGTTGCACAAACACCATATGGCATGTACCTGGATCTCAGAAGATAACAATTTAAGATCTTCAAGAAAGCTAAAGCATGCAAATAAAATAATGCACTTATTAATGGAGTTGCAGTGAGCTGCTCACCAGAGACAGAAACTCTAGTGAAAGAAATGCTTTGACTCATTTACTTAGAAAAGCCTGTGAACTCTCACAATTCTGTGTGTTATGGTTTAACACTTCTTTTGATGGAATGGGATATATGGGATAAACTTCTCAACAATCATATACCGTGGATACTCTTATCTATACCCTGTGAAACTTCCTTCTTGTTGACTTTCTAGCTAGCAGTTGTTTGTTACCATCATCTACAATAAACCATCATATCTTATTATGTACCATATGCTGGAACTGTATTTAGACGAAGTGACTTCATTTGTAAATGAAGACTCATAAAGCACTGTATAATAAATTAAGCTCTAAGGTAATATAGGATATTAAGATGGCCTTTTCTTTAAAAAAAAAAGGAAAAAAAAAGGGGCATTGTTGCAGAGGTTCCCATTTCCCAAGAGCAGTTCTGTGGCACAGGTGCCAGGCAGGTTTGTGAGCTGAGCAAACCGAGCAAGCTCAGAGCAGGCCGAGCACACCGAGACTTACCAAGCCATGTTCTGCAATGTCAGGGGGGAATAAAAGCCATATAAGGACTCAGGGGAGGGTGGACATTTTCTTTCTGTCCCCCGTGAGCTCTGTCATTCTCATAGATTTGGATTCCAGGGCCACTATTTCTGCATGTGTCCGTGTCTCACAGCAGCATGGGATTTAAAAGACTACCCAGTGTGTTGTTTAAACAAACCGTGTGTATCTTTATTCCAACCAAAGTTGCCATCTAGATAATAAGTTATCAGGCAATTTTAAAGATTTTATTGCAATTTGGTGTTGAATATGTACGTAAGAATACATTCTCTAAATTAAAGATATGGAAATATATTGATAAAATATCAAGACAGAGATTTAAAACTTTCTAGAATATTATTTTGATTCTCAAGACAGAGATTTAAGACTTTCTAGAATATTGTTTTGATTCTGTATGGATTATCCAGATGTTGACCTGCATAGTAGTAGAATGTGTCCCAGCTTACTTGCAGTAGAAATGCCTTTTTGCTTGTAAAATCTGTCGCTTAACTGTTCTCTGTTGTCGTAACTGGATTCTTGTCATCCAGTTACGACTTCTAAATCTTACCAACGATGAACAACAGTTGAGCTCTCCTGTGTAATACTTGATTTTTCGATTATAAATGAATTCTAGGCAGCAGCACTTTCTTCTTGTCCAAGAGCAGTTTCTCAAAGATAGTTTTTGTTCCATTTTGGTGAAAGAGTCATTCACAGAATTAATGGACCTGTTAAGGGCACATTGCTTTAACCCCTTCATTCTCTGGAATTCACTGAATCCAGATAATGCAGGATATGGCCTTTAGTACGCTAAAGTATGAAGTGCTTCAAAATAACAGTATAAAATTGGCATAATTAAATTCCATGTGGAGAATGCCTCATCAGCTTTCATATTCAATTTTTTGCATGGATAGATGATTTGGGAGTTCGAGTGGCTGCTGCCAAGACCAGTATTTACCCTGTGGTATCTTTATTTTCTCTATTGGTGCAGGAATCAGAGCTCAGCTCACAGACTCAAATTCAAGGGGTAGCGTTTTTTTTTTTTTTAATGCGAATTAGGCAAATTTGGAGTCACTGAAACACTGAGTTCCATATCAGCTTTCTAGATGTCTTCCTCCTAAAATAAAACTGAAGTAGATATGTATATATTTAAAAAATCTAACTGTATAAACAGAGTTTTACAAACGTTACTAAGCTATTATCATCATGTAATTCTTACTCCTCGAGTGGAGGACATCATACACTGGAGTTGGCTTCAGTGTTTCAGGACTAGAAACAGGTATTCCCAGTGTAGATGAACCTGTTTAGGATTGCCAGTGGCACTGCTAGCCATATGGGCTGCTGCTCCCTCTACAAAGAGCATCTCTGATACTGAGCTTAACAGAGATGCTCTGCTGTGGAGACAGATAAGCACCACAGAGCTGAGGGTAAGAGAACCCAAGTTTCACATTGTGTAAATGGGTCTGTATTTCATGAATTCGACCTCCTCTCTTCCCACCCATCAGGGAAGATGCAGTTTCCAGTTCCTATCCAGAGAAGCTGCAAGGTTAATACTCCAAGAGCCTTTTCCTTCCGAGAGGACTCCATGAGCCCCATGCTCAAGGGCCTCCCTGTCCTCCTCATCACCCCAGTTCACACCAGCTTTGGGTACCCTTTGAGCACAGGTTTAGTAGCAGTTATCAGGGGTTTGAGGGAAACTTTAGCCCAGTGTTCCCCCCGGCCCCGGCCCCAGCTGCTCAGTGCTTGTTTTTTGCTGCTGTAGAAAGGGAGCAAAGCATCTGGTATGTGACCCTTCTCTGTCCGTGCACAGACCAGAGGCTGTTTCCTCAAAAATCCCCCAAACTCTAAAATAAATCAGGTTCTTGCAAGCACTGAGGAAGTTGTCACCCCTTGTCTCCCACTGCTTGTGCATCTGGGTGACCTTGATGGTCAGGTTTGCTCTGTGACCCTGTGCTCCCCCCGTGGTTGTGTCCCATAATCTTTACACAGACTACACAAGCAGTGAAGTGAAATCCTCACCTGGGCAGTTTCTCCCAGGCTGTCGTGGCTGGATAAGCAGTCTGGCAGACCTGGCTGTCACCAAGCCCTTGGTATGGATGGGTGGCCAGTGCTCTTCCCACTTCCCTGCGGGAAGGAGATGCTCTTTCCAGGTGAAGCTCCCTTAGCTCACTCTAGGAAGAGGCCCATCAGCCTGCCAAGCTCATAATCCTTGTACTTGGGTAAAAAAAAACAAACTTATATTTAGTATAACTGTAGCCAATGATGCTTTGCTAACCCCAAATTAGCAAATAGCCGCCCACCCCACAAACCAGCACTCAGGCTGTAACAAGCAAATGCCAAGTAAGGGGTAAATACTTTGCCACCTGAAGAAAAAAACAAAAAAAACCCAAAGCACCCATGGAATTTACTACATTTTTGTTGAATAAGTGAGTGCAGCAAGGCCTGGACGGAGGGGCCCGATCCATGTTTGTGCTGGGACCTGCCACCGTCCAAAGAGCCCTTCTGCCCTGGCCACGGGGCCGGGTCCTCACGAGGCGCCTTGTGTCTGACGGGTCTGTGTGGTGACGTCCTTGTAGTACCTATCTATCTTGTCTGTTGGCGGAGGAGCTCTTGGCTGTCAACTGCAATGGCTGTTACCAGTTCAGAAAGGAGAGCACTGCTGGGGTGGTTTTTCAATCTTTTTTTTTTCTGTTTTCTTTTTTTTCCCCTGATTTCCATATTATTAGAGGGCATAAATAATTTGTCATTAAATATACAAATATATATATGTGGGGAAAGTATAAACCTAAGTGAGCCCACTGGCCAGTCACCAGGCTTGTTTTATATGAAAAATGCACGTTGGCCTCACAGCGAATTAGTCAATTAAAACCTCGTACCCTCGTCAAACAAGCAGGCAAACAACAAAAACAAAGTGTCCGTGCGGTGGCCGAGCGCCGTAACTCGCGGCTCGGCACCCTGCCCACCGAGCAAAGTCACGCAGGCTCCTAGTGACACCAGCAAAGGGCGGCAGCGGCTGGCGCCACCACCCGCGCCCCCCGGGCCCTAGACTTTGAGAAGCGGCATTAACCCACCAGGTCCGTGCCGGGGAGTAAACCTCATAATTCTTTTAAGTTTCCTTTTCAGTTGCGTTTTCTCCATCTTTTTGCCATTACCCCGCATTCCTTAGATTTCTTTTCTCATGTGTAAGATAAACTAGCAATCCCCCACCCCACCGCCCCACCCCCACCCCGAACCTTTTATTTTGGAAGAACTTGTAGAGTCGCAGTAATGTTTTCACCATCGAATCATGAGAAACCCTTTTGTTATTTCTCTTCTTTAACACATAACATGTTCCTCCTTTGACCCTCATTTTCCCTTTTTTTCTCTCTCTCCCCCCTCCCCACCCGACTCGTGCGTCCCCGTCGTCGTCGCCCCGCCTAACCCTGCCCTCTCGTGTTGGCTCTCCCCTGTCGTCCGCCCCCGCCGCCCTGGCTCGACCCTCCCAACCTGTTTGTTCCTGTTCCTCTCTTCGTTTGCAGCTTAGAGATGGCTAAAGTCAGCACCCAGGCCGCTTCCGTCACGACCCCTGTTGACCTCAACATGAACCTCTCTCAGTCTGCCACCCCTACCTCCACCCCCACCTCCATGGCCGTGCTGGCGGCCCGCCTCCGCCGTCACCGTCAGTACCCCCCCCCTCCCTTGCCAACTCTGCCAACCACCCACTATGCCGTTCCTGTCTCCAGTCTGCTTGGCATGAAAACTGTCCCGCTCCTGGCACTAAATGCCGCGGCCGCCGCGGGGGCCACGGGGAGTTTGTCCGCTTACACTGCCAAAATCCCTTCGACGAGCGGGGTTAAGAAATCTGACCGCCAGAAGTTTGCTCCATATTGAAGGCAGGAGACACAGTGCAAGCTTGGCCAGCTCTACCGAGGGTCTGTGGTAGATCCTAGCTATCGAGGAAACAATGTGGCATATTTCTCTTTTTCTGTTTAAATTGCTAGTGTGAACTGTTGCCAACTCGACTCGTCTTCCACTCTCCATAACGACTAACACCCAGGCGCAACGTAGCAACTAGTTCCAACAGCGAGGGGCGACCCCGGCCCCGCGGCGCGCGCCCCGCGGCGCCAGCCTCAGCGGCACCCAGCAGCACCACACGGAGCCGCGGCCCCGCGCCCGGGCGCCACCATCGCCCCGTGGCGCACGGCGAGGCGCCAAGGCCAAACGTCACTGTTGGTGACGTGGGACGGCCGCTGCGGCGGCCCCGGGTGGCCTCGTAGCTGGGTGAGGGGAGCCCTGCGGACGCAGACGCTGAAAATCTGCCCTCTCTGAGGCCTAGCGGTGTCCCAGCGAGGACGCCGGTCCCACGCGGCCGCTCGTGGTCACGCTGTTGCTTTGGAGGCCTCCTGGCTTCCCTGGGCCGCCAGCACTGCAGGTTAGCAGTGCCCCAGGAGAGGCCTGTGTTAATATAGCGCCCCAGTGAATCCGTCTGAGAAAAACTGCTAATGGAGGAGAAAGGAATAGGCAACTCTGCCTTTCTTTCTCCTCTGTTTTTCAAGGATGCAGCAATTCCCTGTCATTCCAGAAAATGTAATCTAAAGAAAGCCATGTTAGGGAGGGAAAGCAGGCTCCTTGTAGCACATTTTACTCTTTAAGAGTAGTCTTTAAGATTACTGACAGAATACAAAGCAGAGACACCAGTCAGAGCTGCACGTAGCCTCAATTCTGTCACTACGCCCCCCGCACGCCCCTCTTTCAGGTCCAAAGTCTCTCCACTGACGTCTCATACAGCCTGAACATGAACCCTCCAACATCTCCTGCTGAAGTCAGCAGGAGAGATCCTGGTGACTTAATGGGAGTGCACACCTTGCTTTTAGCCAAAACGAACTGGCCATTTTTTTTTTCCTTGGGTTTCTGTGCAAAATGCATTCCAAATTAAGTAACTCACTGCAAATTGTGTGTTTCGATTGGACCATAATTATGAATAAAAGCTAGTGCATTTCAAATACCGTTCAAAGCTGCTTTGCTAGACCGTACCCTTCACAAGAACTTAATTACGTCCAGATTGACTAAGAACAGGCATCTGATTGCATCCAAATTGAAGAGAGCTGGGTGATGTAATGGCTGGTTGCTAGCTGTTGGAACTAGTTTTTAACTGCATTTTCTGTTTGTCCATCCACCTTCTTTTTAGTTTCTGTTGCATAACTCAGTAATGCAATATTGTTTTCTTCACCACTTCCAAATCCAGAATCCCATTAGCCCGCCATGTTCATCCACTTTGCACTCCTTGGACACAAAGCTTTAACAATTGAACTGTATTCAGTGCATTTTAATATAAACTAAAAACACAATGCAAATGCAATACTTTTTAAAACATCGTATTTCAAAGTGTGTTATTATTATTGTATAGGGCTAAGTGCTATTTCAGTATTCTGTGTCATTTCTGTATTCTGTGGGCTTTTCTTCATCTTAGTACCTTTGCACTAAGTTTTGTCACTGTAACCATTTGTAGAACTGCCATTGCTACAGTTTGCACTTATCCAAATGGGGTTTTGGTTGTTTTTGTTGGTTTTCCTTTTTATTTGTTTTGTTTTGGTTTTTGTTTGTATATAATAAAGGAAAAACTGGAAATAATGTCAAGGTACCTCAGCTATTTAACAGCTCTAGAAAACTGCTGTAAACTTGTTCTGGACTATTGTAACTGCTTTAATAACTGAAGTTAAAAAAAATACAACTCTGAGTGAGAAAACTTGCCTGCATTGAAATGCTGTTCTGTGCTGGTTGTACTCAAGTGTTATTTTTTAATAGTGAGAAGATTTTTTTTTTCTTTTTTTCTTTTTTTTGCCTTTTTTTTTTCCTTTTCTTTTCCTCGTTTTTGTTCCTACATTTTAGGCTGTCTTCAGAAGTTACTGGCCTGGGGGCTCTGTAATGTATCTCATCATGCCCTAGTGCATTAGCCACCAGACAGGACTTTTCCAAAGCCCCATGAGACAATGCTTTCTATGGACTAATCTACAGAGGAGTTTCTGCCATTTCTAACTTTCTTATTATTCTGAGACATCAAAAGAAATACTTCTTTTACTCTTTAAGCAACTGTGCTTCCTAACTCTTGTGTTGCTTTCATTACTGTTCCAGTTTTAACACTGTTGTGGTTCATAACATAAAGCAAAGAAAAGTTATTTTTGGGGGTTAATTTTCATTGATGTTCATGCTTTGGCTAATCTGTATAAAAGCATGGGCTGTTAGTGTTCTAAATCATTGTATTCAGCTAGAGACTTGACAGTAAATTGAGACGTTTTTATAAATAAATTTTTTTCCTGATTTAAAAACAACGTGGTAGCTCTGTGCATACAACTGTTGTGTTGTTTAAAATTTGTTCTTTGTAACCGAGTTGATAACTTGTCATTTGAGAAACACTATTTTATGGATTGTCAAACTAAGATCATAGACAAATTGCTTGTTTTCGTTGATGATTAAAGGTTTCAAATCATCATGCTTAAGGTCCCAGTGCTCATTGGGAAGGAATGCAACAACTACATAATATTGGCAATATTGGAAGGTACAGTAGCCCATTGCCAGGGATGAGGATTCTGGGCACGATTAGGCAGATTGTGCAGATAGTAGAGCAGGCAGCAGCGCTGCAAACACCTTCTGTGGTGGTTGAAAAAGCTGCACTTGTAGCATTTCTCACACAGCATGGAGAAGAGAATTTGGCCTCTTGCTACAAGCTGTAAGAAGCTGTTGTTCTGCATTTCTCATGTGTTTTCCTGTTCTGGTTTTAAGATCAGGAAAGGAAATTGAGAATGAGAGAACAACTGGATACTGAGCCTGGTGCCTTGCTGCTTTCCACTTTATTCCCAGCAGCACTGACCGGTGGCAGGGATTCTGGAGGGCACCCTATTGCACCTCGTTAGGAAAACGTTAGGAGGAGCATTGCAGTTTGCATTTAAAATAAGGAAATGTGATGAATGGAAAGCAAGCCTGTGGAAACCTCTCTTCTACCCTACAATATTGCTTGAGCTGTTCAGCTCCTGTTTGGTCCACTAAAGCACTGCGGTCTCACGGGACCTCCTCGTCATGCTCGGATGAAGGAAGGGGACTGATCCAAGCTGATGCTGCATATGGTGCTTCTGGCCACTCTTCTTTCGGAGCGCCAGGAAGCCTTAGGCAAGTGGGGCTCTGCACAACCTGCACCCCCCAGCTCTGCTGGGGTCCTCAGGTACCTCTTGGCGCTCTGCTTGGCGTCCTGCCCTCCCTATTTAATGGTCCCTATCACTATTTTGCTTTGAATATAGGAGGTCCAGAGAGCTGCTGTGTGCCTGGGTCTTGAGTCCAAGTCTGGAACTGATATGACTGAGATGCACATACAGCCTAGGAAACTTGTAGCTGTTCCCAGATTTTTTTTTTCAATACCAACATAGCCGCAGGGCACATTCTTGCTGCAAGGAAGCCTGCAGAGTAAGAGTGCACAACGCCCTGTTGCATCCCAGCGTCCAGAAAGCATTACCCTGTGTTAAATTGGCTGTTCCAGCCCCTTGGTTGGAAGAACAATAGGCTATTAATTTTCTCCTGGATAAAATCTTGCCTTCTTACTAGTTAAAATATAATTTAACTGGTCTGAGTCTTGAAAGCTGAGGTTGTTTTCAGAGCAGGGTCCTCCGTTTCCCAGATAAAGCTACAAGCGACTCCTCGGGCCAGCCTGGTCTCGCCGAATGACGAGCGCACGTCACTGCCGTCAGCACAGAGAGGCAGGACCGCCCTGGCCATAAGGCAACGGGCAGCAGCAGCAGGTCTGTCACAGACACCTTCTTGCACATAAATAATTCCCAGGCACCTTCTGGAATTGGCTAGAGCAGGCTGAGATTTAAACCAACTAGCTAAGGGATATGTTTGCATGAGGGATGAGGAGGGGTGAGATGAACATGCCCTAAACACAAGAGGGCAGGGGAGGAGATGTCTTTTGACAGGATCTTTGCTGGAAATTTCATTTTAACATAATGATTTTAGTTGGAGAGAGTTCATGAATAGCAAGAAAATTACTGGGTAAATTTAATACACAAAATAGGCAAGCAAAACCCAAGAGGGTACATCTAAAAGGGGAGGGGAGGGGGGGAAAAAAATCTATGCAAGTTTTCCACTTTTGAAAACTAGAACATCTCATGCTCAAAGTCAATATGTATATGAAAAGGTTGTGTATCTATCTCCAATGAAAGACACCACAAGGTCTACAGCTTCCACATCAGCAAATCAGTATCTGAGTTCTGGCAAACACCTTAAAGAAACAGTTCAATAGAAAGAGGAGAGAAGAGCGAAAAGGAGAAGAGAAGAGAAGAGAAGAGAAGAGAAGAGAAGAGAAGAGAAGAGAAGAGAAGAGAAGAGAAGAGAAGAGAAGAGAAGAGAAGAGAAGAGAAGAGAAGAGAAGAGAAGAGAAGAGAAGAGAAGAGAAGAGAAGAGAAGAGAAAAGAGAAGAGAAGACGGAAAGAGGAATAAAGTCCGCCAAGACGAAACAAGCCAACACAACCCTAGCGTGCCTAGCCACATTACGTAGCCCACTGCTAACGTGCTTGGTGTTCTCAGACGCACCTGCAGGCCCTGAGCCCCATAGGAAGCCTCGGCCTCCCTGTGCCAAGCGTGTAGGTGCCTGGCAAATGCCCAGGCCTCACTGGGCTGCAAGGGCTGGATGTTGCTGTGAGGTCTCAGCACTTTAAGACAGTCTTCAAGCATGCACTGAACCTCCCCCACCTCAACTGGCCAGAAAGAGATACTCTCCTGGTCTTTCATGTTAAATACCCAGCAGCGTGACAATAAAAATGCTTTCCAGGAGGGAGTTTTCCCCCGAGCCTCCGTCTCAGCTGAACGTGTTTCGGCACTAGGTACACGCATGGCGCAGGATCCTCCCCTTCCCAGGTGAGTGACGCAGGTGCCAGGCAGGAAGGTCGCCCGGGTCCCTGGCTCAGGTCCGTGGCCGTAGCTGCACCCGGAGCGGCTGCTCGGGGCTGAGGCCGGAGCTCGGCTTGGCGCGCACAGCCGGGACGGCAGCGCCAGCTCCCACAGCTCCCGCACGGGCTGCAGCCCCTGGGTTAGGTGCCTACACGAGAGTGATGCTCCTCACGCAGCTAACAAGCCACGAGAGTTCAGTGAGGTGATGGACATTAAGTGAACTGGGAAAGTGCTTCACGACACATTTCACACCGTTGGCCTGAAGACACCTCGGAGGCCAGCAGCGTATGCAGCTTTTCTTGCCACTGACTCCAGCAGGGAGGACCCTGGGATGTTAATGGAGTTGCAAAGTTTCTGCATCACTGCGTGTGACCTCTCACTCACATCTAGAAACAGGCAAACATCTCAAAACGTAGCCAAAATGGGGAAAAAAAGCATGATTTCTTATGAAAAATAAATTGTAAAATATTTGTAAATGCTAAAATATTTGACTTTTTTCATTAAAGCTCCTCCCAGCTCAGTGTTTCTGAAATGATCAAATGGAGGCCATTTTATTACAGTGGCATGGAATAAGCAAAATGGGTTTACCAGCGCTGAAGCTAGTGCTCCTTTTTAACCAGTGATTCTCTTTCTGAAGCCAATTTTACAGTGATGTGCTTTAATGAAGGACCATTCTTTAGTTTTCCTTCCTCTCTCTTCTTCCATTTTGCCCCCAAGTGACTTTTGGACTCCTCACAGGCAAATTAATAAATGAGAATTACAAATGTTAAGCTTTCCCTCTTAATTCAGATTCTTCACTTTCCTAAACTCCTAGAAATCAGAGATTTAAAATATTCCTCAAATTTCCTCATGCCAGAGCAGCATCTTCATTTTGGACTCTGGCTATGGACAAGGCTGAATATTAGGATGACTTTCATCTCAACAGCTAACAAATAGAAGAAAACACAAGCTGTAAGAAAATGACATTTCTTTTACAAAAAGATTATTTGCTCTGATTAATCACCTAGCAGAACAGCTCATCGGAAATTAATCATAAAACTATTTTCTAAAACTGAGGACCAATAGAAGACATAAATTAATTGTGCTTAAGTTTTTCTAAGTCACAGGAGGTCACTTACCATGATGATATACTACCCTGTGTAGTCACTGAAGTTGGGATAATGCCCTTCTCTTCCTGACATGCTACTTTGCTGAAAAGTAGGTTGATTCCTTGCTGTCTTGGCACAACAGCACATAAATATCAATGGTCTTGAGGGATGCAGCTAGCAGTCACTATCTCCTTGGCAAAGCTCTCTGGAAACTTGTGTTTCAATCGATGAAGAGAGGTAGTTACTGCCTCACTACTGTCACTCCTTCCGTGAGAACTGACGTACGGTTTTATTTATGGATCTGCAAGATTTCTCCTAAGGAAAGAGGCACGGACTCCTAAGCAAGCACCAACCGAGAGGAACCAATGGTGCCAGTAACTTCATCAGCAACACGTGTCCTGCCACCACCTGGCTCCTTGTCCGGACTATTTCATAGAAATTATGTGAGGGTGAAAGCATAGAGCGACTGGGGGGAATGGCTCCACGTTTATTCCTGCCAGCTCTTCCCAATATTGACTGAAACAGTGGATGCCCCTTGCAGCTTGGAGCTCCAACGTACAGGGTTGCTCCTCTGCTCGCAGAGCCAAGGGGCAGCCCCGAAGATGCCTCCCCCTGCACAGCCCGTCCTGCAGCCTGACGCCTGCCCTGGCCTCCTGCACAGAGGGCAACCGAACTGCAACAGCTCTGCTCTCTGGTGCTCAGTTCCCTTGCTGTTTACCTGCACCTGAAAGTGCGATCTATATGTATATGAAAAAGGTTTGCTAAAAACAGAGATTAACATATTTATATTGTAAAAACATAGCATATGCCCATGATGCTCGACACAACCTGCACATAGCAGTTTCTCTGATACTAAGAATCATACTTCTAAAATTCAGTGATCCAAAGATCAGCAGAACGATGAGTAGTTTTGCTTAGTTCTTCCAAGAATGGAAACTGGCCCTGGGGGTTTGAACAGAGCTGTCCCTCTGTGAACACTGTAGCACCTCCTCAGAGAAGGATCTTCAGATATTCTTCAATGCCTCAGCAATCCCCTCCTTGTGCAGATCGCCTTGAGACCTCTCACCACGCAAAAGGCACCTTGAAAACTGACGTTCAAACTCACACATCAAGCTAAAGCGGGAATTTCCTTTCTAATTTCCATTTTGGCCCAACTAATTTTCCCTCTAACTTGCCAGTCCCTAGTTTGTTTCAATACTTCTTTATTAAATCACAAAAGTCGATATCTTAACCTCAGGAGTAATTCACACAAGACCACAGAGTTAAGCATTTTTAGTAGCGCCTAGTTTAATAGCCATAAATGTAAATAGCCAATATATGTAACCAGCATATATGCACAGGAATAATGGATGCACCAGTTTGTTAAAGGACTTTGCTTGAATTTTACTTTTAACAGCTTCATAAGGATACTTTCAAACATCTATAAACAGAGCTGCATCAAAGAAACATGGAAAGCAGAGTGGTAAAACAGCATCTCACAGTAAGGAAAGGGCTCTCGGCATAACCAGTGGTTCTTCAAAAGGAGGCAAATCTAACATCTAGCTTTAGTATGCAGCACTCTTTTCCCCTTAATTAATTAATTAAGAGCACTGAGGGAAGTACACGAAGATCTCTTAAGAGCAGAGCTTGCTCTCATCTCTTAGAACCTGATTAACTTCAGAAAGTTAAAGGCAAAAAAAAAAAAAAAAAAGTATTAAGCTATTCTTTCCCAACTTCATTGTGAGATAAAAATTAAATGACATCTCCTGTTTTTCAAAAGTCCTCAGTAACTTTGTAATGTTTTAAGATTTGCAAAGGTCAACAACAAGAACAGCAACAAAATTACTAAAAGTCAAGAGTTTTCTGCATTCTGGATCCTGGTTTCATCCTTAATTTTACTTTTCTGTTTGACAGAACATAAATCCATTTTAGATGCACTTCTTCATGTTAGAAAGGCTCCAGCAGTTACAGATCAATAAATGTCTTTACCTGGTCAGAGTTTCCAGCGCCCTGCCTTACTCTGACACTTATTACACTGGCCCTGCAGCATGCAAGGATGTAGCTGCTCTGTTCCCTAGCTGCAGCTCACCCAGGGTGAGGTCCGCGCCACTCTGCCTCCATTAAGCAAAGTGACAAGTGCCACAAAGGAAGGGAAATCTGCAGCGCTGCCTCTGTCCTTGAGCAGATCACTGTCGAGAAGCTGCCGCACAGTGTGGCTGAGCTTGGCACACGCACACCACAGAATCTGTAACAGACTTACAGAGCTTACTGGGGAGGAGATGGGGGAGGGAAGAGAGTTTTGAAGCTTTGAAAGTAACATAAATGCATAAGAGTTTCCTTTATTCCATCCCCTCGTGGGGAAAACACTATCAACATTTGCTAGCAATTTAAATCCATACACAATGCCACTGCCTCTAACTTATTGTACATATCTCATGTTCCCAAAAGGTTACAGATTATAAAATTTCTTTAAATTCCATTAAAATATCTCTCGTAGGAAATCAGTATTTTAAATTGGAAAGTTACATTCAACCTTGTAAAACATTTGCAATATACAGTTTTTACAGCATGAAATACACCAATCGGTAGCTCTACAAAGGTTTTCTTTTTTCCTTATATGGTTGTCTCTTTACCATCTCATGCTCCTCTTTAAATAAATATTTTAACAAAAGCATCTCACTTCTGATAACGGAAGTCACATCACAGGTAAAGAGGGTATCAACCACATTGCAGAAATGCTACAACAAAGCTCCTTTCACCCGCCAGTCTTGGGAAAGCAAGTCCTGCAGCTCTTCTTCATCCTCACTACCCAGACTTTCATCCTCTTTCTCTTGTGTCGCTGTTAATCTCATGGCTTCTTTAAGTTTCTCCTTCATCAGGTCCTGGCGGTTGCGCAGCAGCTCGACACGGCGGTAACACTCACTGGTGGAAAGCAAATTGCCTCTTAGTGTTTGCAATTCAGAGCATTTCCTCAAGCGTTGCATTTTGCTTCCCCAAATCTACGTGAAGCTTCCTGACATGTAAAGCGCTCCCAGGACACTCCCGTGCACTGAAGAAAGAGCAACACAGCTGCTCATAGCCTTGATCCACTGATTGTGCACTAAACTAGGGCCCCTCAACTCATTCCTGACTTCCTATTTTGCACTTACTTACAAAAGTTCTATTCTCAAAAATTAATAAAAATTCTAGAAATTTTCATAGTATATTTTGTTGAAAATACCAAATAGATGAGCCTCTGACTAAAATCCCTCTTTGTTTTATTCTTACTTGTTAGACAGAGCCACAATCCAGATCCTATTTCCCCTTGTAAACCTGCAACAGAATACTGACAGGCATCCACACCTGTATGAAGGCTAAGGAAAACATGAATTTCACTGGAATTATTTCGATTTGTAGATTCTTTATAACTTTCAAGAACATGCAAAAAAATCCAACTAACCAAAAGGAAATTCTAAACCAAAGGAAGTCTGCAGGGCTGGAAGTTCAGTGAGACATTACACTGGCATAAGTATCAAATCCAAAAACCAAGAATGGCATTTTTAGATAGGTACTTTGTGCTTTTAAACTGTACTTTGTATTCCAGACCAAATTCAGCATGCCAGATGCTTTTAAAGAGCAGCTCATAATTTCTCAGTTTACTTCACCATGATCTAAGAAATGTTCTTGATTAAAACTGAGTGAAGCATCCTAAAATTCTTTTATAGATTGCTTTATTTCTACTACTGAATATGCTCATGGGGACATATGCTTAAAGGTAAGATTCTGGAGTTCAAAGAATATTTAAAAGTAAAGCAGAAGATGTTTTTCTCACCCTGCACAGAAGACCTGATTTATCTGAAGAACTTCTGCTAGACAGACCGTGAAGTTCTGAAATTACTAGTAGTTTCAAACGCTATTGTACATAGGAATTTTTGAACACAGGTTAAAATGAATACTCAAATACAGTATACTGCATCTCAAGTCCTCTTCAAAATGCCATGATCATTGTTAAAAGATGTTCAGGTACCACCAAAGCTAATTTTGAAGCATCTGCTAGTATCTCCTTTTAATATCTCCTTTTTGATGAAAGTTTTGTTGAAGTGAGAATTAAGTTTCTTTTCTATCATTTGCACATGCTAAGCATCACGGTCACAATAATCTGTTTTCGTCAGGCTACTTGGAGTTTGAACTAATGCTTCTCCAATTGCTCCAATGCTTTTCAAACAAACAAAATGTCATGTAATTAAGTGCATTACTCAAAAAAAAAAAACAAAACTTTTGTTAGAGACAAGGAGAGATAACTACAGAACAGTACTTTCAGTACAGTAGATGAATGATCAAAACACAAACCTCATTGCAAAAATTTAGTTTGTTTGCTGTGAAGACCTTGTTTAAAAGAAACTGGTTATTAAGTATGTTCATATAAATTCACTCAGAATTCACAGAAAAAAAAATACTCAAAACTTAGAGAATTATAACTTTAATGTAGGCAAAGGCAGGCGGACGGTTCAAGGATTTATATTTTATTGCTTCATTTTGCCCTTGCCTGCTTTCTATTTTCAGTGATTTTTAGTGCAACCTTCCTTAGCAAATAATTACATAGCTTTGCACCAAAATATGTTCTTATTATGTATTAATTTGAGGGAATCTACCCTTGTCCTCCAAGTCACCAATACCTAGGTGATTAATGTAAACTAGTATCATAGAAGATTAATATTAAAAATGTTTATGAGTCCAGTCATATAGATACCCATTCCCGCTGCAGACCAGAAAGTTTGAGGAAGAACTGATCTACTTACATCTGCTCATCAATTTCTCCAATCTGGCGATCCAGCCGTCCCTCCTCATCCTCTTCTGCCACTATTGCTTCTGAAATCTAAACCAGAAATGCTCTAAGAAAAATTATATTTAATTCTGTCACTGCTGTTCTTTTTTGATATCCACGTTTCCTCCCCACAAGAAAAGTGTCTCATTAGTGTCAATCTCCTACATATACACTCGTAACTTCACAAAAGACTCTGGAGGCCTGTGCAGAAAAAGACTTTTGGTGATCTGGATTAATTTTAAGTGGAAAGGACACAAGGAAATGTTGTGTTTAAAAAAAAAAAAAAAAAAGAAAAAAAAGAAAAAAACTCCTTAAGCAGCTAAACTACTTTTTAGCATTTTGAATTTTTCAATGCACTACTATTTGCAATACAGCATAAGCAAACAATGCACATTCATACTCCAAGGATGACACAGGAACTCTCTCTCAGTATTTGGGACTTCCTCACACATGCTCATTGAAAGTAATGGTCAAATATTCCCACTAGATCCCCAAGTATTTCTAACCTGTTATTTTTTTCAGCATATACTTTCTCAAATCTGAATGTCTGGGAGATGCTATGCAATCAATGGTCCACGCGTAACTGAGAAGATTCCTTCTAAGGTGAAGAATTACGTGCATGGCTAATGCTAGCAAAACGTATCCACTACTGTTTTTGTATGAACGTGCACTCTGTTTATAGTGCTGACTGCTTTAAGTGCGCAATGATAATTT
The DNA here is from genome assembly GCF_059628265.1 of Tinamus guttatus. Lineage (NCBI taxonomy): Eukaryota > Metazoa > Chordata > Aves > Tinamiformes > Tinamidae > Tinamus > Tinamus guttatus. The sequence continues at coordinate 1,622,585 of NW_028288559.1, read as the reverse complement.
TTTGGCACCACTCAGCATTTAACATATGAGCAATTATAGTTAAAACTGAAGAAAAATGGCAAATACTCAAAGGGAAGAGTAAGAATATCAGGTATCTTTAATTGTACAAAAACCTATTCTAGGAAAACTTTCATTACAATGCAGTAATGCAGTAAGAAATTAAAGTTGTATCCAACTTGTCTTGTACATAAAATCTCATTTTACTGTCCCAAAGTTTGGGGTTCCTTTCTATTAAATTAAAATTAACAATCAAACCCAGATCACCTATGCTTTATAGACCTTGCTTCAAGAAGACAGGCATATGGAGGGTGGGTTGCCAGGCTTTTAAGGTTAAAATATGAACACATCTAATATAAGAAAGAACCTATAATTACAGTCCACTCTTTGGATATTTCAGATCAGTTTTCTGTATCTGCTATCTTACTTAAATGCAAGTTAAGTAAAGTAAGCAGATATTTTGATGACTGGATTCTCATCAGAAGTGCTTTCCACTTAACACTGCTGCAGTGGAAAAAGTAAGGAACTCCTTTACTCATCCATCAGGCACATTTAACTGCACCCCACAGTGAAACACATAGCTGACAAGTGCAGTATGTCAGTCGTTCTGCAGTCCTGCATGAAATGTGTTTTCTGTTGTGTGTACTGTATTTAACAGTGAATAAAAATAGATTCCACTACTTACTGTGTTGACCTGTCGCATTGCCTTTTGAAATTCATCCCATTCTTTGTCCATTTGATCTTTTGGAGCATCAACTTTTCGCACCTAAGGAATATCAATAAGACAAGTGTGTTAACAGTTAATATCAGATCACCCTTTGGGCACTGTAAACTGAAAAAAAAAAAAACATGAAAAAATATTATGCCTTTTTTTAAGAAAAATCTGGTGAACCCACTCCAGTATAAGTAACACATAAGAACAAGAGTAGTACAGCAGCCATCGAGTGATTTTGAAGGAAAAAACTCCACTCCTGGATTAAAAATGTAACATTAAAGAACTACAGACAAGGAATGGATGGTATGGGGTGCCTGTACTGACAGAAGTGATTGAGCCTCGAAATTTGAGAGGTTTCAGTCTATCAAGTTTTAAATTCTTCCACGAGTTGCCTGTTCAAACATATATAGCAGCACATCTCAAAAGCCAGAAGTAATGAATTATGAATTTTTAATGTAATAAAGTATCAGAAGATTCAGTAACTAGTCTGGCCACTTCCCTGTATTTCCCATCGAGTCTGATTTTGTTGAGCAACAAAAGAAATACTGCAGCTACCTATCACTTGAATACCTGCAAAGCTTTTTCTTTTATAGCAGAGAGCATTAATTAGTAACACAAGATGACTGAAACAGTAGCAGCTGTAAGAATGTGCCTAAAATCTGCGAAGATGTAATCAAAAACAGACTGTGCTTTTAGCTGAGCATATTGGCAAATAAACCAAGTCATCTACCCATGTAACCAAAGCTTCCACAAATAATGATGTATGTCACAACTTCCCATCTTTATGTTGAATGGCAGATGTCTGGTCCTGGATTGGGTAGAAATCACAAAACTGAGAGAAGCAAGCAGTCTGGATAGTAATTTATGGTATCTTTTTGTACTAGCTTTGTTTCTTCTTTATTCATTCCTTTTTTCTGGCAACACATCAATCATCACCACACTAAAGACTACTTGTGTACATCACTTGTTTCTGAATGATTATATGAAATCAAATAGAATTAATTAGGTTTATAGAATAAATTAAAAGTGTCAAAGCAAACTGAGAACTGGAAAATAATACCAATCTCATTTTTCTGTTTTATGATTATTTCTAATATGTGCGTATGTAATATGTTATTACACACTGTGGTTGTTTCTTGTAATTCATAGCTATTTATGTTTGTTATAATAAATTTAAGTACTACAGACATGACTTCCTTGAAATATTTATCTAATCCAGAATTGACATGCTTTATAACCCTGAAGTAAAGAATCAGTCCTTTTCAATCTCACAACCTCCCTCAAAAAGCCCACTGGAATTTCCTTTTTTTTTTTTTTCCTGGATAAATGTATTTTTATTTTATGTATGATTCCAACACAAAATCACGGCAATCATCTCAGCATAACCAATGACAATCACTTTCCTTCTTCTTCCTATTAGCTTCCTATTATACTTGAAAAGGACTGACTAAAACAAAAAGCATCAGCAAGCAGTTGAAAGACGAGCCTGTTGGAACATCTATCCATTTTTAAATTTTATCAGCTTAATAAAGATATCTAACCAGGGTCCTCAATAGATAAAAGGAGGTCTGCATTTCCTGACACTCTTGCTTTACCCTAGCCTCTCAGCAAAACTGAAGTATTTGAAGAGTGTAATACACTCTTCAAGTCATACTTAGTCATATGCAAGCAGAAATGGAAGCATCTTTTTCAGCTACATATTTCAATATACAAAAATTCACTATTCAGTAAGATTCTGAACGCATGCACACTCATATTTGCCACCAAACCCATGTGTATGCGTGGTGCACAGAGAATTTCACCACAGCAAATAAAAGACACACCAGCTTATGCCTGTGCCAGCAGGACAAGGTGAACATAAAGAAGCCTCATTTAAAAAGTTCTCCTAATCCAGAGACATGACCCCACCTCACCATCAAATTTACATTTACCAACAGTCTTCCAGAGTGCGATCAAAAGAGACACATATTCAAGGAAAGCAAGTACAGCATTGAAAAACAAAACATACATCCACAACACTTTACTTTGATAAGGTAACAAGCAAGCCATCAAATATGAGGTAAATTTTACTAAACTATTTTTGTATTTCAAAAAATCAGTGTTATTTTGATGATCATTTGATACTGTGCAAGATACAGGATTATGATTATAACAGATAGATTTTGATTGATTTTGATCACAAGATTTTTAATGACTGTTTTTGGACAAACAGCTTGAATGCTCCCAACATATTTTCTACTCCCCCTATTTTTTTTTTCTTTCTTTCTAAGCAGCAAATAAAAACCATACCAGTAAAATGACAGAGGGTTAAGATAAAGTTTGCTGCTGTAGTATGCCAGGACTAGAGTTGCTAATCTAGTCCCAGTCTAGTTGTTTTTCATTCTGGCAGTCTGTGTAGGTGCAATACAAACTAATACCAACTCTTAAACTTTTCAACCGGAACCCTCGAAACACATTACAGAAGCATTTTTACGCTACCCATTCAGAGGCAGAAGCAGACACATAGAAATGCATTTCTTGGGGCCATTTACAGGAATAAAAACAAGTGGATCTTCCAAATCCCAATTTAGCATTTTAGTCAATTGATAACCTTGCTTCTTTTAGCCCACGAAGGAAACAAAAAGTACCATCTCGCAGATGGTTTAACAAACTCTTCCTTCTCCCTTTCATTTCTTCTAATTACACATAATGAAATAATTCAGTCCTTTTCCTATATTCTGGCCATTAGTCATAACTAATTAGCTGAGAAAGTATCCTTACTACTCAGAAAATTATGATATTTAGCAGAAAGGAAATACAAGACCACTTACTTTTGCATCCACCTCAGGATCATCAAAGAATCCTTCTGGTAAAGCTTCAGCTGTGTTTTCTTTCCTGAAATGTTGGATTATTATCCTGAGTTAATACTTTCTATATTCTTTATGTGGAGATAAAATAGGTAAGAAAAAAAAATCCACTTTATAGAAAGATCTAGAAATGAAATAAGCTTTTTGTGCCTCGAGTTTCACCTATACTCATCAAAAACCAAATTGAAGAAATGAATTTATCTAGCACAAAAGGAATTTATAAGCTTACTGAGCTTCCTGCACTATCCTTTCCATTGTTTCAAGCACCGAAATATTTTACCAATAGAATCTCTACTTTTGATAGTCTAGGCACTTATTCAAGTATTAGCTTAAGTGAACATAACTATCATTAAAGGAGTAAGTCAATAGTTTTCTTTAAACAGTTAAAAGCAGTAGGTGACACTAAACTTCAGAAGTAGCCTGTATAAAAACTAGCACACACAGATATCTAAAAGATCCACTGCCTTTTTTTTTTTTAATCCTGCCTGTAAGATGTCAAATACTATTCTGAAATTATGCTGGATGATGAAATTATGCACAGATGGTTCTGGTTACAAGAACAGCAAGACAGATTTCTGAACGATCACAAGTATTTTATGAAAGGGGAATATTTAGTTACAGTTCCCCAATTTATCAATATTTCATATGACTGCTTACCTTTCCACCACCTTCTCTTGTATCTCTGGCTTCTGTATGGATCCTGAATGGGAAACTATAGGTGCAGCAGTAGTTTTGCTGTCAAAGAAGTCTGTAAGAAAGGACAAAAGCCAATGAACAACTGAACATTTTGCTATACAAAATTCTGACTAGAGAGGAATTTAAATTACTATCTTACTGAATCAAGTCAAAACAAAGCAGCAACCTTATTCTACAAACAACCAACATTATTCTACTTAACCTCACAAAATTACAGCATAAAAGTGGTAAACAGGCTGAGAAAAAAATATAAAATAACCAACTACCCAAGAATCTCTCTCACTGCTTTCCTTCCACATCCTAGTGAGCATTACATAAAAATATCAATCACAGCCCCTCCATCACACATCTTCTCCTCACTGAATTATTTACTACAGTCATCACTACCTGGAGGTAAAGAATTAGCTACTCCTTCTTGTGTTGGGGGCGGAATTTCAGTTTTATGTGTAACAGATGATTTGTTTGAGTGATCTTCCTGTTCTTCCTCCTCTTCATCATCATCATCATCATAATTTCCAGACAATAAACTGGGACCTGGACTCTTTGCAAGACACTTCTTTGCACCATTTTGCTCTGTTTCATCAAAAAAATCTGCTGGTAGCCTAGTAAAGAACACAAGAAATAAACATTTGAAACTTCACAAAAATCAGTTACAGTCTAGCATCTAAAGTCAATTTAATCTGTTAATACAATGATCTTCTCAATATTTTGTTATATACTAAATTGCAGAGTAGCTAGTGTAGCCGTTGTCCAAAGGCAGCAGCACATTATTTGCTGATTTCTTTAAAATTTCTTGAGAAATGTTCGGGTTTGTACGGCAAACATTCAAATTTCAATTTTTTTGTACTCCTATATTCGCTTCAAAACAATTTAATAAGAGCATCCTATAACAAAGTAATATTTAGGAACGCAAATTATTTAGATAATATAATGTTCACGGTCAGAGTTAGGTGTATCGATGTAGCTGTTATAAATACACTAAATACAAAATTCATAAGATTCACAAACATCACTTAGACCTTCATATCCTTCATGCAGCTACTCATTCTGGGTACTAATTGCAGCTCAGAACTGCAAAGACACATATTAACTTTAAAACTAGGAAGATCTGCACAGTCTTGGCAATGTAAAACTCCAGATATTTTTTAAGGATATCTGCAAATCTCTAAGCTGAACATTTTTTCCTGCTATATTTTAAAAGTTAATCATATTGACCAATTTGATGATAAACAAACTTCACAACTGTGTAATTTTATACACACAAAAAAAGGAACTCCCATAAGGTAACAATGTCTATTAGGGTTAATAATGCTTAACGTTAGTGCAAGATAATAATAATTTACCCAATGTAGAAGCATATAGGAGTTCTACCTGCCTTTGTGATACCTCCCAACCCCACACGGCTATCAAAATACCCTCAAATGATACCAAGATGCATACAGGAGGGATAAATAAGTGAACTTCTTGAAGTCAAGTATGCTAACACCTTTAAGATAAAGGCTTCATCTGGAAGATAGGAATTCACATGAATTTCAAGAAATGAAAATATCTTAGTAAAAACCTGTTGATAAATTTTATTAGTACGTTTTGTGACTAAATATTATTTGCATATGTAGTATATAATTTATCTTCAGGCTCTCATGTGGAATACAACAGCATTACAGATTGGAGCACACGCCATAACCTATTTTCATTTTAGTAAACTGCATAATATCATCATACTAAACTTATTCTTGTTTTGTCACAGACTAGATCTAGAGTTAAATACAAAGAATGATTCTGACAAACTCCATGCGCCCACATGAAACTCTGAACAGAAGCAGGGATCTGCTGACTGGTATCTGAATCTTTACCCTTAACTGGGAAATGAAAAAGAGGAAGAACAAGGTGAGAGCACAACGAAGTTCATGCACAGTTATAAAAAACACACAAAATCTACTTACCCAGATGTAGACGTGTGTGGCTTATCATCTGAACCTGTATAACAGCCAAGAGTCACTTCTCAATCTATTCTTTTAAAAGAAATATCCTTCAAATAAAAGTTTTGCTGGAAGCAATAAAGACGGTGCCTGTTGTCATAATTTCTGAACTGCTGCAATTTAAACGTTCCCAACAGGTACTGACAGGTACTACAAATACTACAAAGAATACCAAGCTTACGCACACAAATAAAGCTACTCTCAAAGATGTGCAGTGTTTAGTTAGGCCTATAATTTATGAGCCCAGAACAGTAGTTTGTCTTATGATTCTTAAAGAAACGTAAAAATAACCCTTGTGTATGAACTATGAACAACAAAGTATTTTGCAAGCACACAGCTAATTCTTCAAAAATAGAGAAAACATCTGAAATGTTTGCACAAATGCAGCACTTTCATACATTTTCATTAAGTTGTCCTATAGGAAGAGATTTAACTACCTTCCCTTCTTTATGAGAAAGTTTATCGAACGGCTTGTGGTCCAGTTTGATCTCACTGAAAAGGCAAGTGAAAATCTCCCCCTAGACAAGTGTTTCCACCGCTTAATTTATACTGTTTCTCATGCTATACAGACCAACCCACCACCCCATGACTTAATTTAACCCCCTAACGCGGCAGAAGTTACCAAAGTAACAGTTCTTTCCTGGACTGGCAACTATACACATTCAAGATGCAAAATCTCTGATTCTGCCAGCGCTTTGTAAGTATTTTCGTGCCATTACCTTTCGGTCTCTTTAATTCTGTACTTTCTGTGTCGTTTTTTCGCTTGACAGGATGAGACGATGTGCTAGCAGCTGGGGCAGCCGCTGCCTGTTTCGTGCCTTTTAACTCCGCAACTCTCTGCAAAGCGCAAAATCCACAAGACTGTCAGGAACTTTCGAATGGCAGTTCAAAGCGTAGCACACGTAGCAGGGCTAACATTTTTTCCAGAACAACATCACTAAAAAGACGTCACCGACATGAAGAACAAGGCTTGGTGCTCGCGTTACCCTCTCACACAGAATCCCTGGGATTGCCCCAAGGAGATTTACCCGACAAAACCCTTCCCCCCCCCAACCCACCCCGCGGCCCCACGGGGGCCCCAGCCCCGCCCCCCGCCGCCATTTCCTCGCTACCCCCTCCCCTCCCCCGCGGCGGCCGTTGGCGCGGCCGTTGGCGCGGCCGTTGGCGCGGCCGTTGCGGGCCCGCTCACCTCGCGGTGCTGCTTGCCCAGCACGTGCGTCTGCCACAGCAGCTCGCTCTTGACGGGCGCGTTGCAGAGCGCGCAGCTCAGGTGCCCCAGGCTGTTGTACCTGCGCCGCCGTTAAGGGAGGACGAGCCGCTGCGGGGCCCCGCACCCTCCCGCTTCCCCCTCCCCTTCCCTCCCGCCCCGGGACAGCCGCCCGGAGGGAGCGGGGCCGGAGGATACTTGGCGAAGGGCGAGTCGAGGCGCTTCCTGCCCGCGTTCTGCCGCTGCCGCTCGCGCATGAGGCGCCGCAGCTCCTCCTGCCGCACCTGCTTCCGCGCCGCGCCCGCCCCGCCCGCCCCGCCCGCCGCCATCTTGCGCCGCTGTGTCGCGCGCGCGCGCGCAGGGGAGAGGGCGGGGCCTCTTGGGCCACGCCCCCGTGCGGGGGAGGGGGCGGGGCTTATAGAGCCACGCCCCATTTTCCAAATGAACACGGAAACGCTCAGGCACTTTTAAATACAACCCCTCCTGCCCGAGGCGATCCACCTTTTATACCTGGTTTGCAAAAAGATATTTTGTTGTTGTTGTTTGTTTTTTGTTTTGCACAAAGTTGCCCTTATCCGCTTTTGTCCAGGAAACTGAACAGTGGTAACAGGAGTTAGCACAGAACACTGGTCAGCTCTGGACAAGGCTTCTGAATGCGGACATGCCAGGGGGAAGGGTTCGTCAGCGCTCCTTGGGCGCCCGATTAACAGCCTAGCAAAGACTTACTATTTGGAAATCTTGGATTAATCCATCGCACTTTGAGACGGGTTCAGGTCTCAAGCACTGAGCAAATACACTTGGGCCACAGTACTAGCACGAGGAAGGACACAGTCCTACCACAGACACCATTCTCTAATTCATAGCCAAGAGGATTTTACTAGGATTTTAGGGCTTAAAATCTTCTACAGCTCCTAAAAAAACAGTTTCAGGTGGAAAAAAAAATGCAATAAAAATGGTAACAAAAAATATGGCAGATTGAATCATATGGCCAACAGGCATTTTTACGACAAGAGTGACCCATTTTTAATGCAGGGCTACCATTTCATTTGTCCCATAGTCCTTTTCACTAAAGAAATGCTCCTCCAATTACAAACAGCAGAGAAATACAGTAAGACGACACTTTAATGGTTGTAACTTATTATCTGTTTAGTCACATTTTCTATTTTGTAAGGAGAGCTAATCGTAAAACAGTCATATGCAGATAAAACCTCATTAGCTAAGAGGCCATTTCATCCTCAGCCTCTGACCTGCATGAGTTGAAGGAGCTCAGGTTTGTCACAGGAACAGGCTCCTACCCAGGAAAGATCTCACTGGTTACTGTGAAGTATCAGAAACATCAGAAGCATCAGTGAAAAAGCAGCTCCCACTACACGTATGCCAGCTGTGGGCTCCAGCTCAAACTGCCAACAGAACTGGCTCAGCCTGCATCAGTCAGAAACAACCACTGCAAATTTCCACTAAATATAGAATGGATTCAGTGCAACTAGAAAGGAAGCTGAACATATATTTTAAAATAGCTCCTTATTCATACCTCGCTTGAACTGAACCCTTTATACATGAGCAGCATAAATGATCCCATTTCATTTCCCACCATAACTCGAGACATAACAGGAGCAATAAAAATAAGCTATAAAACACAGTCCACCAGAAATCCATGTAAAAAAATATACACCTGTATCGAGGAGCTCAACAACAATGTAAAGCACCACTCAAAATTAAGTACCATACATATTAGAGTACATTCCATTTATTATGACAATTTAAGGCTAAAATAGGTACAACTCCCTTATAATCAAGCTTTCTTATATTTATCAGTGCATACAAACATTAAGTAGATACAAATATGTGGTCTTTTTATTGCTCTGAACTGTTACTAGAATGTTATACTTCTCCAGATGTTGCTTCAGTTTTTCAATCAAGCTGAAGTTCCACAATTGTGACTTATGGCATCTTTATGATCACATTATCTTCTTTGATTTGAGCTGTAAATAAATTCCAAGACATAACAGACAAAATTGCCCATCACTGCAAACTTTGTTACTCAGTTGACTATGCACTCGTCCATAAAATACATGACAATTCACCACAAATATTATTTCTGCAATTCTTTACGAAGGATTGTTTTCTTTTCAGAATAACAGGTCTAATCAAGTGGCAAACATGACAACCAGCAAGTATTGATTAACTAGTACCAGTCTAACAGACTGGGCTTTAAAAAAAAAAAAAAAAAAAAAAAAAAGCTGAATAAGTGCTCCAAAACAAAGAGCAAACTTCTCTTCTTGCTCATAGAGCAATTATGTTTCCTAATTAAGTAGAGCAATGCCTCATTCTGCCAGCGCCAAATTCTTTGATTGCAACTTATCCATTTCTTGGCCAATATTTCCTTCAACTGTATCACACTGGGCAAGAAAAGCCTGAAAGTAAGGAAACAAACAAAAGTTAACAGGGATGCAATTTCAGCAATGGTAGACTGCTTCTTAAGAAAAGAAATTAAAGTTTACATCATATAAGAAGGCAATTCAACAACCACCTCCCAGACCAGCTTTCACAATGGCTTATTAATAGTTTCATTTACCTGGAATTCCGTGGAAATGTGACAACAATGTGGTTGTCCATCCTCACTGACACTGAACCTTCAAGTTAATCTAAAATCCGCAATTATCAGTAAGGATCAAAAAAGTGTTGACAAGTTGGGGGTTTCGGTTTGGAACATAACTTTAAAACTCCTTCCTACAATACACACTTCTGGGGCCTAAGTGGGATCCTATTGAGCCAGATCAAAACAAGCTTTGGTTAAGCCAAGAGCTCTGTTTGCACTTCTCAAGACTGCAGGGCAACATGAACCCTCATCTTTGACAAGCAGCCAATGTGCCTCAGTGGCGGAAAGTTCCTTCCCAAACGGAGCAGTCCACAGGACCTTGAGCATTTCTTGCCACGTGCTCACAAACTCCTACAATTGTAGTAACTCACGTGCAGCAGTTACAAGCCAGCGACAAGCCAGTTACCTTGGCTTCCTGATCACAGCATGCCTTAACACTTTAAGCTTCCACCAATATATTCTTCTAGGCTGAGTCCAAAGCACTAACTATAGTTTCTATATACACACATCTTACATGTGGTTTTGCTATGTTTGCAATAGACTTTACAGTCAAGCAATGTATTTAATGCTACTTAGATTGAAATAGCATTAAGAAACTTTCTCCTCCTTCCCTCTATTTGTTATGCCAGGCCAGTGCTTTTCAAAGAGCACCTAAGCTTTGGATCATCTGTTTTTGCCCAACCCCTTAACCTGACATAAACTCACTTCTACCAAGACTTGCGTGATGAAGAATTCAAGGTGACAACTGTCACTGTTGTAGGGTGCAAGTGTTTTACATCTAAGCCACCACTCTGGAAGACATGAGTGGTCGTCAGCAACAGAAAGCTGCTAATAACTTCCTCTTGCTTCTATAGAGTATTAAGCATACATTTAAAGTATTAAGTATAATTTGTCATCATTTCCTTGCTGGAAAAATAGAAATGGAAAAATAAATTATTGCTTTGGCCTGAAATCCCTTAGATTCCTCTGCAGTCCCCAAATGGATCAACAGAAGCTGAACACCGTCCCCATACAAGCTCATAGCTAATTCAGACCTCTGCTCAACAAAGTCCACTTTAGACTTCAACAGCAGTTCTTATTCAAAGCCCCACTTATTTCTGCAATAACTTCATCCAAGAGTGGAGCACTAGCAGTTTGCAATGAGGTTTACAGTAGTAACTGTAGGCTAGCTACTTTGGTCAAGCCCATGGAATCAAAATTATTCAGAGCTCTATACAACATAACCTTGCCAGAAGACCATCTTCATTTCTACTTGCATTAATTGACCTTATCTCTGTGGCAGAGTCCAAAAAGCTTTTGACTTAAAGGAAAGCACTTCTACTACAAAGCACTGCTTGGTAGAAATTTCTCTGAAATAAACAGCCATTTTAAAATACTTGGGAAATATATTTGGAAGTTTGGTAAAGTTTATGGCAAAAGACAAAACCTTTCAATTCCATATATGAACAAAAGGAACATTCACGAATAATTTTCAGGAGTCTAACCTATGATTGAAGCTAGCACAATACAAATCAAAACAGTAATCCGAGTAGGACTACCACTTGTCTACGGAAGTTGTGTGGGTTTTTTTGTTTGTTTGTTTTTAAGGGGCACAGTGGAAGAGAATTAATTCCAGCATTTGGTAACAAATTCAGGAACACTTAGAAAAATATAAACATTATGAAACAGCAAAGCAATAATTTAAAAAAAAAAAAAGTACAAACACTCCTCCATACAGCTTTTAGTTTAGTGGTTTAATTTCTATAGAAAGCTGGTATGTCATAGTAGAAATTTTCCAAAAAGCACCTCGAGCAAAGTGTTTCCCAGCTTCCAGCAGGAGTTAGCTGACTGCACTGTTGTACCCAGATCTCACTCATCTCTTCAACTTGCACAAATATGGCAAAAAGAATGATTCTGTTTCTTTTAAAAGTAATTGGAATTGCTCACTTCATCAGGCAGCCATAAGGCCAACCACTAATATAAATTACAAATATCATTTGAAAATAGTATGAGCTATGAAAATCTGTATTTTTCTATGCTCCTTTATAGAAGTATTAAATACTACTCAGAAAGAGCTCATGAGAAATAGCACTGTAGCAATAAATTCTGCAAAGACCTAAGCTGTAAACTGCTCTCATTTTCACAAGCTGTTGTTGGAAAAAGAACTCACCTGAACCCTTTTCACCAATCCCTTCTTTTTCAGTTTGCAATCACTGAAATTCTCTGGCAGATTCTGCAGTAAAATAAGCGAACAAGTTGATGCAGCTTAATCTTGAAACTAACATATTAAACTTACAGTAAAAAGTTAATGTATCAGAGAGCTGAATCCTCTTAACAGGCAACCTGAAAATGGCATGCCTGCTTAGTGAGGGTGACTACACATGAAAGAATTCAAAAGAAAAATCAGTAATTTCAAAACTATATATATACATATATACATACATATAACATGATGATTGCAAACAACTGAGCTAGCAAGCTTACCATATGCCTTCAGCTGACACACAGCAATAAACCATACACAGTTTGTCCACTGTAACATACTTATGTTAACTCTTCTGCTGGGCTCTTCTTCAGGTTTTCAGAGATGACTGAAGGTGCAGTAACTTCTTACAAACACTCGTCAACATCAAACTACACCCTTGCTATACAATCAGTATGAGGCTGCATCAGTAATGCAGGCACTGCTAGTCTGCTTAAGCTGTATGTATCCTTAGCAATCTATTCATGGAAGGTGTTGGAAGGTACGTGAAAGCTCTGAATTTCAGTCAAAATGCATCAGCTTCCACACTCCTTCCATCCAATATATATGTATAACAACGTATAACATCATAGCAAGTTTTACCTGGTTACTTCCTCTGTAGATAAGCTAAACTGGGGTATTGGTGGGGGAGGGTGTTGTGGGTTGTTTTTTTTATTATTATTTTTCTTTTTAGAAACATTATGTCATCATTACACCATCACATCTTGGAGTTTCTTACTGTGACACTTCTTCCCTCCTAACGCTACACCAAGACTAGAGACTACCTTATCTTTCCCTCTGTTCTGCTACATAATCATTTATAAGGCAAAGAAAGAAAAAAAAATAGTCTATTTTCCTTTGAAGTCCAGCCAAACATACATAGTATTAAATATAGGAGTCCTGCACATAATTTAACATAGGAGTTAAAAATACACAAGATTTCACAACAAAAAAATGACATGGTGAGAAGTGAAACTACGGGTTTAAAAGAGAATTGGGGCAGTTCTGGAGCAGAGATCTGCCTCTGGTATGTGTCCATTGCAGGTGGTACCAGACAAGGAAATATTAACAGCCCAGCTCAGCACATTTGCTAGAGGGGGGACAAAGGGGACACAGAGGGGACACGGATTGAGCTGGAACTTATTATTGCATTTTACTTACATGTAAGCCCTGGTCTAAAACCCCCATCACTCTTCTTCCACCCTCACTGGAAGTAGGAACATTGAATGCTGCTTCTTGTCTCTGGAACAGCATGAAGCTTTAAAATGGCAATAACTACTACTGTGATAGCCTACTCTCAAGGTCAAGGGTTTTTTTGCTTGTTTGTTTGTTTGGTTGGTTTTTATTTGTTTGTTTTTGTCTATTTTGTTGGTTTGGTTTTGGAAGATGGAGAAGAGAAGGAATATTCTGTTCCTGGGGTTCCACCTCCCACTTCTGTTGCTCCAGTACCATTAGGAGTTTTTCCAAATAACAGTATTATTAAATTGATCATTTTAAACACTTCCTTCAAGATCAAAAAAAGGCACTTCCCTTGCAGAAATCTTTTATGTCAGACTGTTGTTGCAAACAACACCAGAAACTAAAAATATTTCTCTCAGGGTGAAAAATTATTAGCAGAATGCAAAGGCACGAAACAGGTCAGTCTGCAGATGAACAGGGACATCCTTCCAAATGCAAACTGGTACAATGCTATCTTGCAAAAAGGAAGAGAAATGTCTAAAAATTAAAAGTGATTTTTTTTTTTCAGAGACTGAAGGTCCTTCTCTATCACTAGCAATATTCTTCAGTTTGTCCCAAGACACAGTTTCTTTTCTAAGGCCTATCTATCCTTTCCATCTCTGGATTTCCAACTCTCTAAACAAACAAAAGCTTCATTTTAGTAGTGGTCAATGTCCATTTTTCAAGGCACAACTTTTATTTATTTATTTTTTAACTGTTCATCTTAGGGGATACATAGCTCTTCCAAAACATGCCTTTTTTTTCTAGTGCTGTGCACCGCAATAAGCCCTAGCTCCCTGAGGCAGGCTAAACCTGTAGTAAGACTTTATTATATCCTTTTCTTTCAGAATGCTCCAAAGACATTGCGGAACAACTGAAAAGTTAGTTTAAAGCTGAGACTGAATCTTCTTCAAACAGCAGTCTTAACTCACAAATGTCACAGAAAAAAAAATACAATAAAGGTATATGAAGCATTTTAATGGATCTTGTTTATGACACAGGGCCCTGTAACCACAAGAGGAAACTCCCATATTTCCCTTAATTTTGTACAATATTCATTTTTGAAATGAAAAATACGACAAAAAACATTGGACATGAAGAAACTATTTTAGGTATGGATACCTAATATCTATAATGTGTATTAACCTGGAAGAATAAAAATCAGCCAAAGATCAGATATTGATTCTCACCAGAAAATGAAGATGTCACTATTTCACAGAAATTCTTCTATGCCTTGAAGCCCTCCATGATTCAGAGTTTATTAATAATGAAATTTAAAAAATGAAATAATATCCTAGCATTATCTATCGCTTTTTGTTTTTTCTCTTTGCCCAGAGCTTTTTATCTCGGATTGCAACTTCTGAGAGATTTTGGTGTTCCTATCAAAGTGCAACAGGAAAATAAACAGTTTTCTATTATCAGAATAAGTCTAACTATTAAAACCAGACAGAGAATTCTAGGTGAGCCTGCCACTAAATATCCATTTCAAAAACAAATATTGGTACCTGAAAAAAAAAACTTTGAAATCTGAAAAAGGTTACATTTAGACTATTTATATTTTGACAGTATTTTCCCAAACTGTTTTAAATGCATCTGTGCATGCAAAATCCTATGTTTGTCTGCCTACCCTCATAGGTGTTTTTAAAATCACACCCTCAAAGCCCTAGGTAAAGATATAGAACTGGAAGCCCTATATGTACTAACTTGCCAAACCAATCAAATGGCATTTTGCAGTCAACTTCGTAAAGCTTACAAATCTTAACAGCAAATTAAATCCCACAGTCTCTCTGTTTTACCTTAGTCAGCTTACGTCTCCTCTCCAGGAATACGTTGTCCAGCTATGCAGGGTTTAACAGGTGAAGCTGGCAATAAACCTTGAGTCACAATAACATTTCAATATTTAATTAAAATCAAGTTTTATATATATATATATATATATCTCCTTTTAAAAGTAACTTAATCTAGGCAGTGCTTATGCAAAGCTCTTGCTAAATGTCTGTCTTGGTGCATTTCTCGCAGAGCGACAGTTTGGGTTAGTAGGCAGCTTTCCTCTGCACAGCATATTCCGATTCACGCGGCACGGCTCGTATCTGCCTTCTACTTTCTCCATGACAAAACCCTGCTTAGGTCTCACAGGGCTTTCAATCCCTTCCTTTAAATTCTTTGAGTTCTGAGTGCCAACCGCCATGCTGGCTTTACCCAACAACTTCTGTAGCACTCCTGGGCACAGGGGTTTGGTTGGTGTTTTTCTCCCGCAAAGAGGATTTTGCCACTACAGAAAGTGCCTGTATCACCGTTGGCTAACCACGTTCTTGACCACGTCTCTGAGGGTTCTTACCAGGAGGATACGCTGACTTAATACATTACACCCTCAAAAATTCCTGTCCTGTAGGTATGCCATCCACCATGCTTCATAAAAGGTTGTTAAAACCAACCACCTTTGACAATACTGAATTCACGTGTGTTTTTCTCTCTATTCTCGAGTGCTCCTCTAACAATGAACTCAGATGCCCTCTTCCCTGAGCTCTGCTTCCTACAAAATACGGACTCTCTCTTCATTCCTCTTCCTTCTCCCAGCTGGTCTCCCAATCAAAGAACATCCCTTTGCTGCAGAACATCACTGTCGGCTCTGCCCAGGCTTCCTCTGCTACTGGAGCACTTGCAATAAGGATTTTCAAACATAATGTTACCCTTTGCTTTTTTTGCTTTTACTCTGAGTACTCTGTTACTCTTTGCTTTCCTATTTTTTTTTCCTTCCCAAATCACAGGACTCAGAAGGTAAGATTTGGTGCCTGAATTCAGTTTATAGCACTGTAATTAGCTAATACACAAAACAAATGCTAATCAAATTTATGAGAAAAAAGTAGGGTCTTCCACACTAGCAGTCAACAGCAGCAAGAGCTAGAAGCCTTATAGATTTTTTATATCAAATTCATTTAAAAAAAGCACTCTACCACACACAGCAACAATGCTAATGCCTTGTAGAGACACCACGGCTCTAAGCTCACTGAGCAATGACAGCACTTTCATGCTTCTGTGCTTTAGAAATATATTCTCCTTTGATTTTGCACTTATGATCCATATTAAGAGATTTAAGAGTTAAAAATAAGAAATGTCAATCAAAAAGTTTAATTATCCAAATGAAATCAGAGATTCAGATGTAAGCTCATATCCCTCCAATTATAAGTGGTAAAACTTCATAGAAGAAGTGTTTGTAAAAGGATAGCAAAATAATGCTATTTGCAGAATCCCTTATTTAATCCTTACTTGAGCATTGGTTTATCTGCTCTGTCCAATTTGACAAGAGATTTCACAGTGACTTGAAATATTTCAAGAAATTTAATAAGGAATCATCATGAGAACACAGTCATCTCTCAAGTAGCAAAATCAATGACAGACTACAAGTAAATTAGAGTAGAGCTGACAAGAAAGGTGTAGTATCAGGCCTGTGGGTTTAAATTTTCCTACTCATCCCAGGAAAGCTCCTTTCTTTCCTTTGCTTCAGTAACTTGTCTAAAAAACTGTGCCCACTAATTAAGTCAGGCATTTTTCTGTGTTCTACTTGCTGAGATTTGTAATAGGTGATATGCTTTGAATTTTACTCCTGGACCAGATATTTTAATTGCTGAAATAAATGCATTTCCATCTATGCACACAATTCCTCAATTTCTGAGGAAAACTGAATCTGTATTCCTCCTGAAAAAAAAAGATTTGCAGCTTGTGCAAAGGCCAGAACGTTTCATAGCATTCCAAAACGTGTTAGATGCTTAAAAGATCCCACTCTCTGCTCTCCTGTGAAGAAGCAGTAGCTATTTGTAACCAAATCTTTAAGGTTAAAACGTTCCAAGTTGCAGGTACTCAGAGACATTCTTTGAAGGCTTTGTTTTTGCATTTTTGTGAGTAATACCATCCTATTTTCTCTCTCCCACCCCAATACTGTATGACTCTTGAATTACTATTGCCACTTCCTGACACACTTTAAATTCATAGTTCTTAAATACGTGAAGTCTATTAAAAAAAAAAGTATTTTTAGTTCACAAATCAGCTCCTCTAAGTAATAATACATCTGCCAGCACTAGTATTCTTACACTCCTAGAACAGACAAAACACAGTATATAGTTTATATATAGCTATATATAAACTGTTAGTAAATGACTTAATACCTGTTAGCTTAATACCAAATAAACTGATTTTGTGTCAAGCTTGATTTTCTGAATTGATTCAAACAATGTACAATGCCTAAGACATTTTAAAGTGCTTTCATAACCATTCTGCCAAAGAAACAAACTGAAACATTTATGATGCAAAATTATTGGTAGATTTTCTTTCCACAGCACATTCACTCTTTCATCTTGCTAGGAAATTGCTCCCTCAGTTACTTTTTCTTTAATATGCTGTTGATTCCATTTATAAAATGAATGGCATTCAAAAGATTTGTTAAGGGTTGGTTTTAACTTGGGAATATTAAGACGTGTGTAAAACATTTCAGAAAAAGAAAAAAAAAAAAGCTTTCTGAAAGCTTTTTGCCTTTCTGCTTTACATTTGCATTTATCACTTGTTCCACCCAATTTCTTACTTCAGTGGCTCCTGTTTACTCTTCACAAAAATACCTCTTTGGTCTTCTGTGTCCCTTCATCTGTATGTTCCACAACTGCAGTACTTTTTCGTAATACCTTAATAAACATGGGGCCTGATCATGTAATCTACTGTAATAACAGTACACCGAGGAGCTACATTTTATGCAAAGATTCTGTATCTTATCTGTAAGATTCAAATTTAGTTTTTGTGATAAAAGCCATAGTCTTATTAGAATATTAAGCCAAATAAATATGCAGGTTGGCCCCAAAATGTACCTTCATCCACTGCTATGAGAAGTCCTAATTTGCATTCCTCCCTTAAAAACATGAGTCTAGTAAATGTCAGCTTCTAGGCTTTTTTACAATGAAGTTATAGATAACTATTGCCAATATGAAAAGACACTAATCATGATTATTTTTAGCCCTGACTACTCCCCTTCCACAAGAGAAAATTGAGGCACCTGAAGTCCATTATTTCAATGAAACAAGAAGACACCAGCTTATAAGGTTCCCAAAGTCATTTACTAACCCTCCAAGTACATGTCCAGTACTATCTAGAGCATTTTGGATATCGGGGTAAATAGCTTCCTGTTTAAAACATACAATACCAGCATCAAAAGAAAACTTGGGAAACTTTGTCTGATTGCAATGGAGAGGGTCTTTCAAGACTGTTATTATGTTCCAGGACTGAAAATACACAAGCATATACAAATACTGCTTTTTTTTTTTTTTTTTTTTCCCCAGACGGGACAATGGCACCAGAAATCAGTAGGATCAGAAATACGTTTTGACCCAATCCAAATGAGCTAACTGTCATTTCATTGCTATTTTCATACTAACACATAGGAAATTTGCCATTTCAAACAAGGAATCAGTTGTATTAAGCTTGTTTGTCTGATAGCATTCAAGAACCTACGAAGGCTACTGGAAGTTGAAGACTTCAAAATACTGAACCCTTTTTTTTTTTCCCTTTAATTATGATGAACAAGAAAAATTAAAACTTAGCACTGTCAGCTATAATAAGCATAAGCTAAATTCTCAGCAGCAAACAGCAAAGGCTAACTTACCATTAAAGGTGCACAGTATGAAAGGAGGAAATAAGTTAACAAACTCCCCGCCAATCCCAGCAACACATAATGTACAGCATCTGGTAAGGGCCAATTCAAATTATTACTCTATGATATACAGAGCTGTTCATCTTTTTCAAAGCACTCATCAATTAAAATCCATTTGTTACACAGACTATAGAACTTTGTACCAAAACATGCTCAAATAAACCCATAAAGGGTCACTGTGGAAAGCAGTAGACCCAAAGACATTACTACCACAGAAAAGCAATGCGGTGCTTCTTCAGAATAGGAATTTAAAAACATGATATGCAACAGAATTAGACAACAAAGTGAAAAAGAATAACCCAACAGACATAGAAACTCAACAACAAAATACGCCAGTTGCCACAATTTGGGGCAAGACCCTTGCTCTCACCTTACTCTCAGTTCTTGCATTCTACAGGGAGATACACAGCTTACTCGAGAAGGATGCTGTGAGTTATGATCCATTAGTGACTGTGAGAAACTTGGAGAAACTCCAGTACATTTCAAATAAAGAACCCAGTCCTCAGTATGCAGACATCTTGAGTACAAGTACTGTCAGTCCACATACAACTGACCAGAAAATTCTTCAGGACCTCCTTGTTCTTAAGCAATATAGAAAAAGTGCTTCTGTTTTTTTTTGTTTTTTTTTTTTTTTTTTTTTTGCCCCATCCTTTCGATACCTTTACTAGAAGGGTAAAACCTGAGTAAAGGATGCCTGTTTCATGCAGTCTTGACAGGCTATTATTGCCCAGTATGAAGCTCTTCTATAGAACGGGGATGCTTACACAGGCATTAATGTCATTATTTGGCAGCCTTTGGAGAAATAAAGGGGCAAGAGAAAATTAAGAGTAAACCAATTAACTATCTTAAAATATATGTATTTGTTAGTATTTTAAAATATCAAATACATTGTATTAAAGATTTAGTCTTAAAAGTAAACTTTAGGGATATGGTGCCTTTCTGTGATTATTTACTTACAATAGCATCTATCTGTTCCAGGATCTTCATGAACTGCTCTGCAATTCCTTTTATCCTCTTGTCCAGCTTTTTCAGAGCTTCTGCTTGGAGATCTTTTGGCAAAAAACCCTGACAAAGAAAAAGAGGGAAGACAGTATAACATTACTTCACAACCTGCATACTACTCACCTTAGAAAAAAAAAATCAATCCACTGTAAAAAATATTTTTTACTATTTCTATAGTTTCAGGTACAATAAAAACTCCAATCTCTTTTTTCTTTTCTCCATCAATGCTTGAAATACTAACTGTAAGATCCATTAGATTTCTTAAAATATTTTTTAAAAAAATCTCAAAGGAACAGCCATTTGTCTTTGAATTATGAGAGAACTGTTCATGTTTTTCTACATCTAAAGTGTATCATTTGTTCAATATTCAACAATATTTACCTTTTTTTTTTCCTCTCTAAAGAGTGCCATTCAGGTTCCTATACTGAAAACTCATAAGTAGCATTTGAAGTTTATTAAAAATTTTACAGGCCTCTTGAAAAGATAAAAGGGACAGCTTATTACTGACCGTAGAAAACCTTCAAGTGGTATTTTTTAAAAATAGGCATCTAAAAGCAGTTTTGCAAACATTTAAAACGACACAGAGCTGACATACCTTCTGGATACTTGTGAACTCTTTATTAACTTCCTCTAATTTATTAGCTATTTGGTCTACTGACTTCTCCAAATCTTTTAACTTCTTTAATTCAGCCTCTTCTTCTGGACTATTCTGTGTATTCAAAAGCATAAAATTCACAACTGTGGAACAAATAGGGTTATGATGTAGCTAACATGCAGCAACAGCACAGTATGGAAGTGAAGGCTTTTGCTCACTTAAATTTTATACTGTGGTTATTCTTTCCGTACCTTAGTGCCTATCTAACAAGCTGCTTCCAAAGTTTAACAACAAATGCAGTGGTAATGCATATAAACATGTTAAATGAGAATAATCTGAAGAGCAAATGAAAAGTGCAAGTAATTTTCTTCTATTAGCTTTATTATCTTGCAAGTAGAGGCAACATATGAGGAGATCCTACCTTGCCTTCTACTTAACAAAAGAGGTCACACGTCACTTCACTAGAAGTAACCCAGCAACTACCGGGTTTTGTTGTTTTTCAACCAGAAAAACAGGGTGGACAGAAAAGGGAATCAGCACACAGGAAGCTCATGAGCGCGGACAAGCCACAGATTAGGCAGAAGCTTGTCAGGAATGTAATTTCAGAAAGCTGCGAAGTTATTTGCAGTACATAAGACTGAACACAGCTTTGTGGGTATGAACACAGGGTGAGTTTTATGCTCAAACCTATACCCATGTTCAGGAGTTGAGCCACTAACAGAAATTAGAATAATGCAGTTAAAAAAAAAACCAAAACAACAAGCTGATGGCAATACTTACCCTTTTCCCAATCAACATGACTTTGCAACCATTTTTAACACCAAGCGCTGACAGTGGTTGTTCCATTTCTTTCAGAGACTTTCCTTAATGGGATGAGAGAAAAAAAAAAAAGTCAAAATACTACTAAAAGCAGTAGGTGATACTTTCCACTATTCTTTTCAAGCAATAAAAAACAAAGTGTTGAAAATGCTTTTTCCAAAACATTCTGAACACAGATATCCAAAAGTAAGATGAAAGATACCACCCTTAAGAAACCCGGACAGACTTGTGAATTACCTTTGTATATCAGTTTCTGAAAGGGAACTGGAACACCAGTGACTTGTTCGATAAGCAGAGCCATGTCTTGCAACGTAGGTTCACCATCATCCTGATGAGAAGCAACCTGAATACTGTGCTTTTCGTTACCTAACAAAATCAGAATAATAGTAAGATTGGTTGTTACCTAGAAAAATTTAGGGGGAATCAGTTTCTCACACTTATTTCTGGGAATGCAGAAAGTTTTCAAATCACCAATACTCATGTACAATCTTTATTTTAAATAACTGTGTTCTGTTGCAATTCCTTTGTCTTAGAGTTACTCAGCTGAAAGAAAAAAAAAACATATTTTTACCTTCTGACAACCTGAAGAGTTGGATAACGAAAAGATCTACTGGCTATAAAGCTGCGAATAAAAACGAGATGGGGAATACTGTTGAAGAATGCAGATGGTACAGGAATTCCACAAGCTGAAGAACGGAAGCCCAGACTTTCATGATCTGCTTTATACAGGAACTTTTAAGGACATGAGTCTCACGAAACCAGAGACGACTTTTCACTTCCTTAGTGCCCTACCTCTTACTCCGATGTCTTCCCAGTCTTCCCTTTGCTGGGCCCTCCAAATGAACCCTCTCAGTCTGAGGATGGTTTCTCCCCTAACAGCACATCCAGCTGCTATAAAAACCCGCACTGACTGTTTCTAAGTGTCAAATGAGTTCTAGGGAGGGTCTCCAAAGTCTTACCCACAGCAGCCTTGAAGAGGCTTATCATTTAATTGCCAAAGTCTTGAGAGACTCTAGCCCTTAAATCCCCTCTTAGCCTCATTCAACTCAACACAGGTTTTGGATGCAGTCGAAGAATGATTTCATGCGAACAGGTCAATCAGTGTAACAACCTGGGCAGGCTAAGGAGGAGACTGCACAGCCAGAAATGGGAAACTCAAGCAGCTGGACAGCCCACACCATCAGCGAGCTGAAATGCAGCCTCAGCTACCAGGCCTTCTCAGCCGGCAGCTCCTGCTCACAGAGAATCCTGTTACGACTTCCCAAGACCACGAGGTTCTGACGAGCAACGAACAGCAGGAAGTTCTCCGAACCAAAGGACCATGTCAGTTCATCTCTGCCTCTCACCCGCCTCTGCTCTGTGCAACCCTCTGCTCCCACGTGCTGCAGGCCTGCCAAAACACTCACCAAAATGAACCAGCCCTGGCTGCACGGGAACTGAGAGACCTCTAACAACCACCAGGAAGAAAACTGCCCTCATGCCACTAATTTTCAATGCATATATATCATAGAATTATAGAATGCTTAAGGTTGGAAGAGACCTCTAGAGATCATCTAGTCCAATCCACCTGCACACATAGGGTCACCTAGAGCACGTGGCACAGGGTGGCATCCAGGCGGGTTTGGAAGATCTCCAGAAAAGGAGCCTCCACAACCTCTCTGAGCAGCCTGTTCCAGTGCTCTGTCATCCTCACTGCCAAGAAATTCTTCCTTAAGTTCCAGGGGGACTTTTGGTGCTTCAGTTTGTGGCCGTTTCCTCTAGTCCTGTCAGTGGCCACCACTGGAAAGAGGTTCAGGCAAGTATGCTCGTGGAGGCTGTTGACTCCTGAGCACTTGGGCAAATCTGGATCTTATTTAGATGCCTAACTAGGGGCTGAACAGTGCAGGACTAGCACAGTGACAATAAAGGAAAACACTGCAGTAATTTATCCTGGAGGAACAGAAAGCAGGGAGGGTTTCCCAATTTTAATCAATATGAAAGAAAGAAAGACAGGAAGAAGCTATAAATATCTATTTTAACGTGTTTTGGTCTCCCAGGGACAAGCTACATAGAAACGTCAGGAACCTGAGATCTCCAAGAACATTCTGGAAAACAAAAATGATTTTAAGCTCAGAATCCTACTACATCAGCTCCCTCTCCAGCAGTTCCCAAACACATTTATCTGCTGTATGTGAAGGCTGTGACTGTCAGCAGTTCAGAAAACAAAAATTAAAAAAAAAAAAAAAGAAAAAAAAAGGAGTAAAAGAACAGCTAAGGTTTGCCTTGCAATGAAGACAGCTTTAATTACAAATTATGAATAACGCTTTTGGGTGACTATGGCACAAGTTATTCTACCAGTTCGCTGATGAATGAAATTACCATGAAAAACATTTCACAGATTAAAATTGGCATCACAGTTTCCTTTTTTTTTTCCTGTATAAATGACAGCATTGATTTAAAATCTCAACTAATGCAAGTTTCTCCAAATCTTTTGAAAAACTCTAAATACATTTAGAAAAAAAAGATCAGGCCGATTCAATGATTTGTGGATTGCACAGTGATACAGGTGGGCCTAGCACCGTTCTTTTCCTCAAGCCTTCCCATTCCCAACCTTCCCCACCTTCACCCACGCACGCACAGGGCTTTCACTAAAACGCTTCCACAGAGCGCTGGCCGCGACGGGAAGCAGCCCACAGCACCGCACAGAAACGCGCTGGCTGAAGTCCGTGACGAAGGACGCCTTCTGCTTGCCAGGAATGACAAAGGAACTGCAGGGCAAGAGGATAACGGAAGGATAACAACGCTCCCAGGCCAGCCGGCTGCTGGCGAACGGCAAAGGCCCCGCGAGCAGCGCGCTCTGCGGAGAGCCGCCACCAGCCCGCGGCAGGGAGCCCCTCGGCGCCAGCCCCTTGGGACGCGACTCCCCCCGCTCCCCGGGCGGCTCTTACTGTAGGTGACGGTAACGGCCACCGGCGCTCCGCGCGCCGCCATCTCACCCCGGCTGCCGGCGCTTCCGGGAGCGCGCCGGAAGCGCGTCACGGCGGCGCGAGCCCCGCCCCGGGAAGGAGGCCTCTCCCCCCGGGGGCGGCGCTGTCCTTGGGCCCGGTCCGCGCCACGGGACCGTCCCGCCGGCCCGAAGGCGGCGGAGCGAAGAGAGCGCGCGGCTGCTGCCAGCACCGAGGGACACTCGGGAAAAATACCTTTATTAGTGATAAAGCAAGTTGTTTCTGTACAGAGGGTTGTACAAAGTGCTTCTCCTGTTAGGCAAGAGCTAACTCCGGGCTGCACAATTGATCTTCCGCAGCCACGGTGACGTTTGGCACCAGTCCTGGGCCTGTGGCCCATGAGTTCAGCAGAAGGAAGACAGCAGGTTTTCTTTAGTCTTTTTTTCTTGGCTATATACTTCCTTTTTTTCTCCCCTTACAACATCTATTGCTACTCCTGCCAGGGAGAGAAACATGGCAGAGGCAACAGTATGGTTTAAATGTGACAGTGGAAAGAAAGTATACGGGGTATTTTAGGGATCAAAATGAGGCTCCACCTCTGGATACGCTTGTCAAGCAGTGGGAACACACAGCACGTTAAGATCATTACCAAAAACACCACACCAAAGGATCAGCTACTCTAAATGATTTTATGTTACAATGGCATACATAAAGTTAATGATAACCCTATCATCCGTTACATTTATTAAGAAGGTTACAATACAATAGCACAAAAGTCTCAAGATTGAATTTGTTTTAAAATGCATCTAGTTCTTTATCAAATAAGCATAGAAATGAGGAAGCTATTTTACAGACAGGAAGCAGCAACATACAGTCTCAATTTCAAGAAAGAGAACCATAATACAAAATCAAACAGAGCTCAGCTATAAACAGTCACCTTTACTCTTCACGTATTACTTTGTCGATAAGACACAGGAAATCAAAACCTATTAGACTGACTGCTTCCACCGAAGGAAATTGTGCCAAGTTCTCCATTAATAGAAAAGTCAGTAGTAGAACAACTTTCTTCAAAGAAAGGAAACACCAGCAGCCATTCATATTGCGTACTATGATGTAGTGATATTAAGGTTACACTGGAAGGACAAGTTCTCCAGATCTTTTTTTAAAAAAAATCTTGTAATTTGATTTGTAAAATGTAGTTCGCCATATCCACTGTGCTTTTGAAACATTTATGTAGCAGGAATCTTGGGCAATCCAAATTCATCCACCAATACACCATCCTGTAAGGAAGAGAAAAAAAAAAGAGACAAGTTAACAAGTTCTGCATTTTTTCCCCACAATTTTCATTTAATGATATCTGTAATTGTCTTTGTGTGACAACTGAGATCAAAATAAAAGCAATTGGTATTTGATGCTGTATTACAGCAGTGAAAATCAAAAACATGAAAAACTAAGCTTATAAAGTCTATGAAAACAAGTTTAAAAATGCCATTTTAGCTCTTGAAAACAAAGAGCATGAAGTACACTGTATTCTCTCATGTACACATCTTTGAAAATAGTTAGCTTATGATTTAGAGGGCTAATTCATCATACATAAGTAGATCACTCCAAATACAGAAAGCATTAAGCACAATTTTTGTTTAACATATGGAGGATTCCAAACAACAAGCAACCCACATAAACATGATTCATTCTGAATATATGTATCTATTTTTCTTTTAAAGAAAAGACTCACTTTGTTTTTTGTATCGGTAGGAGTTCCTTCTGGGATTGCTGGAGCAGATGCGGCTTCATCTAAGTAGGAATTGTCTTCATCAGCTAAAATTTCATCACCTAGTGCATCCAGTTCTGAAATAAAATTATTAGGTAGGTTCAAAAATTAATCAAGGCATTTCTTTTGCAGAAAGAAAGTATCTCTTATACAGAAACATGGTTCACAATGAACCACTCTTTCTTATTTGCTTATTATGTTTCTTATTTAACTATCACTACGAAAACCACCCCCACCTGCCACTCAAAACAAGTTCAGGTAACAAAAGTTAAGTTTCTTGTAAGAAATGTAGGTTTATGCTTAAAAGAATAATTAAAATTGTTTTAGAATAATTAAAACTGTTTTTAAACACTGTGAGTTTTCCTCACCTGCTTCCAAGTCGTCCTCATCAATCTCTGGTGTTCCATAGCTTCGGCTCAGCGCTTCCTGGACTTCATTGGCTTCTTCCATCATATCTTCCAACTGATCTTGTATGTCCTGGAGCAACAAAAAAATCATCATGTCTCTATCCAACACTTTTAGCTAAATTTATCAGAGCGTAGCCACAACCAGCCTACAAGGTACTCACAGATATATAAATCCCTTTTTTACTTTTTTCAAGTTGGGGGCGGGGGGGAGGAAGTAGCATTAATACTGGTCATTACATATATATTCAGTATTATAGCACAGCCTCCACTACTGTTAAAAAAAACTAATAACGTAATAGGAGAATATGAAATCTGGAGAGAGTACGTCTACCTGCCAGAGAAAAACATCTGGCCTGAATATGCCAGAGCAACAACAAAAAAGTAGAAGATATTTTAGCATATCTATACCTATTGGCACTATACATAGATACAAATAAGAAAATCATCCTTGTCTAAGAGTTTATCACATAGGCACTATTAAAAATAGCACAGGAAAGAATTTAGTGGAATTCAGCACTGACATCTAATGAACATTTTAATGCAGCATGTTTGTTACACTTCAAGATACTATGTTTTTAAATTATGTTTTTAAATTGGATTTTCTGAAGATACTGTGAAGCTTTGCATGCTTCTTGAAAATATGTTTTTCAGTAACTACCATGAATAAGAACACAGTGGGGCAAAGAAGTAGCAACATGAGGGGAAAAAAAAGAAGGGATAAAGAAGGGATAGAACAAAGCAGTCGCTAACATTTACATAGATGTAGAGATGAAAGGAGGAATGAAGAAAGATGGAAGATTAGGCCAGTATGGAAACAATATGTAGTGCAGTAAAGGCAACAGCTGATTGTGTGGTACCAGAGACATTAGGAAAGAACGGTAGGTGATACCAAAACACCAAACAAAAAAACAGAAACCAAAACAAACAAACAAAAACCTAATGAGCTTGCCATTTACTTACTTAGTTCTCCACTCCCATCGCTATTTCAGTACACTGTTTCAATATTCTAAATTATTAGAGAGCAGCAGCTCACCTCGATTTGATCAATTTTGACTTGCTTGTAAGCTTTCTTCATTTCTTTCACTCCCAGTTTCATTGCATCAACCTAGAAAAGAATTAAATATGTTTGTATCTAATGTTTGTATCTACCCACATTACAAAAAAAGAAAGTTGAGATGAATATTGTACCGTTGTCTTTGTATCCTTGAGTGCCTGAATAGTGTAATTAGCTTGTTCCATATTAAAAGATTGTTGTGATAGATTATCCCTCTGTTGTTCATACCTGTTAAAAACAATGTAAATAATGTCTTAAAAATATCACCACACAAACCTTAAAAACACTATTAATTTTTAGAAATTTCAATCCTTGTTCACCATGGAAGTACTTGTACTGTCTATGTAATGCAAGTCTGCTTTATAAGAGGCTCATCAGAACATCTGAAATTCAAGTGTATACAGAAAATGGCATAGACTAAATACAAATAATAACATCCAACTGACTCTAAATATAATTCACTCAATTTTGAGAACCCAGAATGAAAGAGATGAACTATTCATCGGAATATATATATATATTTAGTCCTCAAACTAAATAAAAGGGCTAAATAAAATACGGAAAGTTGTAATTTCTCAGGGGAGATCCAGATAGAGCAAGATGACATCAGTACCTATCAAATTAGAATACAGAACAAAGTTAGGTAAATGTGATCTTTTGGAACTCACAGAGCTTTTGTAAAGGATAATTTCACTGTTTTACTAGAGTTCTTTGAGGGAGGCAGTGAGTGTGTATGGATGAAGATGATCCAGCTAACATAGGCTATTTCTTTCTGTCAACAAAGAAACAGAGTCCTCAGAAACTAAGCATGTGCTGTGTAAGAGGGAAAGCCCTCACAAGGAGGAATAAAAAGATAAACAGTTCTATGAAAATGCCACATTAATGTTCAGCAGTATTCAGAACAAGCAAAAAGCAAAATTGTGAGTAGCTAAGAAAGGAAAAAAAGAATATCATGCTATTTGCAAGGCAAACCTAAATTTTAAATACAGTGTGGAATTCTGGGTGCTTTATCTCAAAAAGAATGTAGCAGAACTGGAAAAGCTTCAGAGCAGGTCAGGGATGATTCAAACACAGAGCAGCTTCCGGACAAGGAATGACTAAGCACACTAAGGTTCAACAAGCTGCCAGAGAGATGACTGAGGGGTATGATGATGGCCTCTTATCCTCATAAGCAAAGCAAGTCCAGCAAATATAAATGGGGAAACAACTACTGAGTCTTTCAACACAGGCACTGAGAAGACATCAAATCAGATTAGCAGATTGCAGAGTCAAAAACAAAAGAAAGCAGTTGTCCTCATAACATCTAATTAATCTACTGTGCTCCTTGCCATACAGATTTAAAAAGTAATTGAGCAATTCTGTATAGAAGAAATTCTGTATAGAAAAATGAAGTACATTGTTTACAATAATCAAATAAAGATATAAACTGACTGGATTTGTCCTGTGCAGCAAGTTCAGGAGTCAAGTACAGCTTTAGTGATAAGCGGATTTATATAAGCTTTTCCCAATCCAAATGTATATACTCACATACAAAAAAGGCACAGATAACGCTGACACAAGGTGTGCACATAGCTGCTCCTGAGAGGCTGATTAAGCTAGTTCAGCTATTTTCTTGTAAAAATACTGAGAAGTAAGAGTACTGAAAAGATAAATGCCACTTTCCTTAAAAACAGCTTTTGGTTAACTCAGGATTGAGAAAGGTTTAAACTTACATTCGCTTCTGCTTTAACACTCTCAAAGCTTTCTGCTTTACTGTGTTCTGTAAGAGATGAAACAAAACATAATCAGGAAAAAGAAATTGATTTTACCCTCGTTTATACTATTTGAACATAATGTGTAACATTTACATTTTCCCAAAGAGTCTTCAGTTAATCATGCTGAGCTTAGCAGTCACATTCAGGGTTCATTCTGTACTAAAGAGTAATAAAGCAGACTTGGGTAAATGTTCCTAATAGCAAATACACTCGGAACTTCTAGCTCTTGAATTCGTTTTTGATAAGCAGAATATGAAGTCAAATGTGATCAAGCAGAACCATCTTGCATCAACACATTTTAATGGCCAGCATCAAGCAATACTGTAAAATACGTGATACTGTTTGTAGCGGATGTTTATCCCCTGGCAAAACAGTGCAGACCTTTTATTTTGGCAGATAAACTAAACAGCCTCTCTTACTAGACTTGATTCAGAAAACAGGAGGAAGAAGGGAAGCAAGCTTTCAGGCTGGGGAAACCACATTATATTTCAGATGAAACAAAGAAAATGAAATCCTGACTGGGTTAAGATGCATGTTTGACAGAGACTTTAGATTAGAAGTACATCTCCAGGATCTTACACCAGTTCAGTGATGCCAGACACAACTTTAAGAACCTGAAGCACCTACAGTACTACAGTACCAACCCATTACACGAGAAAAAGTCCGAGTCAGATGTTCTCATGCTTAAACCCCATAGAAGATTCTTACCTTTGCTGGCCCCTCTCTCATTTTCTTCATTTGATCCTTATATTTCACCAGCTCTGCATCAAGCCTTGCAATTTTCTTGTCAATTGACTCAGCTCTGCTATCCACCTTTCATACAAGAGGGGAAAAAGGGGAAAAAAAAAAGAGGGAGAGGAAGACAGGAGAAACATTCACTAAGCTGTTATCCATTGTACAATAAAACAATGACCTTGGTTTGAATGTATCTCTAATTTCCTGCTCTCATTCCTCACACAGTAATTTTATGAACAGTTTAAAGCCTGTAAGAAATCAAGTGTAAGAAACCAGAATCAAGCAAAGCAACAGAAGCGCTCTGCAGTAAGCCCTGTATGTAGCAGGCTCTGCTTCAGGATGCTCCTCTGCAAACCCACTCAAGCCACAAGCTCTGTGCAGGAACTTGTGCCTGTGCACAGCGCCAGGGACGAGGCCAGAATGGACACAGAGCATCTTATGTGCTGGCAGGTGAGGAGCAACGCGAGAGGAACAAGGATGTGTTCAGCAAGTCTAAAGGCTCTCTTCTGACGGGCAGAGAACATTAAAACTTCAAAAATAGATACAGATTATTCTAAGCATACACAAATTAAATATATATACACACACACACTGGCAATCACAGCATTCTTTTGAAAAATGACAAAAAAAAAAAACCCTATGATTTTTCATTCTGAGATTACAGGGATTAATATATAATCATATATTAATTTTAGAAAAAGATGAACAGGTGTAAATTGACAATTCTGACTTGCTAGCAGTGTATCTAAACATATATAATTACCATCACTTTAATTTTTGTGTCTTTAGCTCCTTTCAACTCACTGTTCTGTGACAGCAACATGCTTTTGCCAGAGGCATTTTGAGCAGAGCATTTGACATGAATGCTTTCTACACTAGAGACCAAAGAGCTCAGTCACAGCTGGCACTGAAAATTTTGCATTATGCTTTTTGTTATTCCAAACAATTTATTACTAACAAGAAAATAAGCTATTTTATGGTTTTTAAGGTCCTGTAAGTTCCAAGTCTAGCAACTCTCCAGGGTCTTCATCAACTAAGAGCATCTTTAAGGACAGCCTCCTTCCCAGGGGAAAACAAGCTATTTAGGCAAGAGCCTATAAGGATACACACAGATCTAGGAGAATCGGCCTCAGTCTTTGTTTGTGATGCCCATTATCTACATAAGCGCATAATCACAAACACAGAATCTGAACTTTTAGAACCAAACTGAGCATCACGCAAATACAGTACATCAGCTTCTGCAAATTCAGGTAAGGTGGTGTCCCAGCATCCATGTCCAGAAACTTGATGTTAAATGCACACATTATATGTTACGGAGATACACATACATCAGATGAAGGAACAATCCCTTCAAGAATTGACCCAATTTATGCTAAGGAAAGCTACATTATGCATTAAGACTCAAGGAGGTGCTTTCTGTTATTCACACACAAAAATACCCACACAGGAGCCTTTGTTATTGCTAATGAGACCAACCTAAGCACAAGAAAATGAAGTCATATCCCAAATCCCTATTAAACAAAATAGCAGCTTACTCCAAAACTTGTGTGTGTGTGTTTTATATATATATTTTTTCAAAATGACATTCTTAACATCATGGTCATAACTACCTTTGCTCTATGCTAAGTTTCCCCATAACTGCTTTGAAAAAACCTTTAGTCTGGAGTGTTGTTTCAAAGCAGAGCATGAAAACAGGCTGCCAATGCCACAATTCCTGATCTAACCTCCCTCCCACCACCCTCGTGACAGCTCGGAGCCCTCAGGAAAGCAGTAAATTCTGCAGGCACCAAAAGAGAGAGAGCAGGAACTGCAAGGGACAGAGCAGTCCCTTGGAGACTACCTGGAGAGATCGGACAGAAGCATGGACAGATGTTGCAGACAGACAATGAACTCAACAGCAACCAGACATCAGAGAGAAAGACTGGAAAAGCATTTGTCATTTTCAATTGACAAATCTAGAACCATTTAGATATTTTAATGTTTGATTTACAAACTGACTGTGATCATTCCTCAAAACTCTTAGAATACAATTAATGGATAATTGTTATTTAATAGATATCTGAGTTTTTTTCCTAGCAATAATTAGAAAAAAAAGCAAGCAATAAAAAAGCTCAGTAAGAGATTTTAAAAAGCAACTTGGCCATCTTTCAATTGTACAGAGAAATATGCTTCAAATCAAAAAGAAGAGAACTAAAAATTATGTGTGTCTCCAAACCACCAAATTTAACATGCTAAAGCAGCAGCATACATTTCTGATATCTCACCTTGCTCTTTTAATGATCTTTCAAAAGCAGTTTAAGAAAAATAATCCTAAAGATATCACTACTCCTTTAGCAGGACTTATCTGTTGTGAGTATGAACTGAAAACATTGCAAGCCTTTGACAAAAAGGACAAATGTGACAGCAAGACAAATTCATTCACAAACTTAGAACATCCAGAAGGATGTCCCAACACCTGCTCACATACATAATTGTTTTAAAAATTAGTTTCATCCACAGAGAATGAAAGTTGTCAAAACTGGAGGAAAAACACTAACATGGAATTCAGTAACAATAAAGTGGTTTACAACCTTGCCCGAGTCAAACACCTGCACTTAGAGCCAGCACTTCATTTCCGGACACTGCACTGAGAGAGACTCTCCATTTCATTTCTTAAAACCCATAACTCATTATTGGTTGCCAAAAAAATAAAAAAAGGGTCACATGTAAAATGAACCTGGCACTTTACTTTCCAGTTAACCTGATGCATCTTGTACAGCCCAATTCCCAGAGAATGTAATTATAAATAACTGGAAAAAATAAAACAGCATGCCGCTCCCAGTGGCTCATGTTTTTTGTTTGTTTGTTTGTTAATCCTGTACAGTCAACAAAAATAGGAACTGTTTAAAATATACTTATATATTGCAAAAGCCCAAGGGGACTGAACAAGCTCCTTGTGGAAGCAAAGCTGTTGGCACATCTAAAATTGGCTGGTCTCAAGGACAGAAAGCACGCATTACCTCAGAGTGGCAAGATCATTCCCGAGAAATCTAACAAATTATTTTGTATGTGAGGGAAATTAACGTATTGTGAGGGAAAAGATTTCCTGGTCTCTAGCTTTCGCTGTCAAAAGGGCAAACTGAAATGTAAACAATAGCATCTCAGATGGATTTCAGAATGCAGGAAGGAATGCGAAAGGGTATTTTTTGCGCAGACTTCTTACTTATGACTCAAACTGAGCACGCTTGGAGCTACCTTTTGACTGAGCGCTGCTAAAAAGCAAAGCGCAGGTTCTCGGCCAATAAAACAACATCCTACAGGACACAGCGGGCCCGCTCGCGCCGCGGCGCGTACCAAGCGCACACAGAACTACGCACGTCAAGCTGGCACGCACACACGGCGGTGCGGGGAGCCCGGCCCGGCCCGGTCCCGGAGCCCCCGCGGCCCCTTCGCGCCCGCGGGCCCTTGGGACGCCACGCACCGTGCCGATGCAGTCGGTGAGACTCGGTGGGGGCGCCTTGGGCTTCGCCTTGCCGAAGAAGCGGTTCATGGCGGCGGCGCTCGGACAACGGCACTAACGATCGCCCACCGCCCCGGAAACCCAGCGCCGGCTCCGCCCGCCACGGCGCCTGCGCCACCGCCTCGCCGGAAGAGCCGAGCGCGACGCCCTGCGGAAGGCGGAAGCGCCCTCACAGCAACGTGCACCCTAAGTTCCGCCCTTCCGTAGAGAGACGAGGTGTGATTGGCTACTCGGAATGAGGCGGGGCTACGCAGAGCCTATTTAAAGGGCCGCACCGCACAACGACCGCGGCCAAAGTCATGGCCACATCCGGTTAGTGCTGGGCGCGGAGCTGAGCGCGAGCCACCGCCCCGCCACCCCTTCGGAGGGTCCTTCTGCGTCATGTGAATAATCACTTCGTACTTATTTCCCAATGCAGTCTTCTCCAAATGATCTCAGCACAGATAATGCTTACATTAAAGTGTAATACCATAAAAACATGTGGCAAGAAGCAGCAAACCAAGAGCGCAACGTATCTGCTTAATTTATTGTTTTATGATAAGAACATTCAATACATTATTGAGGACCTAACATATCTTTAGGCTTCACCCACTGATCAAACTGGTCTGATGTGAGGAATCCCAGCTTTATGGCAGCTTCTTTTAATGTTGTCCCTTCTTTGTGTGCAGTTTTGGCAATTTTAGCTGCTTTATCATATCCTGTAACAAAATAAAGTGATCCAATTAGCTGTTAGCAACTCTACAAGATTTACTAGATATGAGAAAAAAGGATGCTTCATCCTTGAACTATCAATTTGTTAGGTATTACTGTTATGGATACATTGCTACTTAATTTGAAGTAAATGCACACCTCAAAGTGAAAGCAAATTCTGTTATTCTCATAATAAAGCACTGACATAAGAGTTCTATGTGATTTTATTCAACATGCTACTCAGTGACTTCTCCTTTTGAAATATCTCATATTGTAATGTTTAATTTTTCACTATTACTATAGAGGCCACTCTGGGACAAAGGGTATACAATTCTTCCTAGTTTCCTGTTTGATTCCTACTGGATTTTAGTCTTAATATACTGGAATGGCCACAGCAAACAGGATATATCTATCTTTAAGAGTATTTGGGGATGTTAATTAAGTTTTGACCTGACTCATAACTTGATCTCCTAAGTATTGTGACAATACAAACAATATATACAAAATAATGTTACTGCAAAATATTTTAATCAAACGCTACTGCAAAATATTACAGTATAATGGTTTAAGATGTCTCTGAGCCTTAAACTTACCTATATGAGGATTAAGTGCTGTCACCAACATCAGTGATTCACTCATTAGTTTATTGATTCTGTCTGTATTGGCTTGGATTCCAACTACGCAGTTGTCAGTAAAAGAAACACAAACATCTCCAAGAAGCCTTGCAGAATTTAACACATTTTTAATCTAACAAAGAGGAAAAAATACCAACTATTATTTATTATACCAACTCAGATATTAATATTTGTATTATCTGGTACATTTGTTCATAACTAATGTGCTCTTCTAATATCTACTATTTGCATAGCACATTTTTATAAAAGGAGTACAGTAAATATGCTCTTTCCTTTGTGGGTTGAAGTTCAGCCAGGCATATTTAAAGAAACTCTGCAAGAAGGACTTAAAAGCCAAATAATTCTTACATAAAAGTATGTATAAACACTATTTTGCAAATAGCAAGTAAAAATATATAAAGGTATTTGATTCAAGGGCATTTTTCCCCCTAGGTACCAATTAAGAGAAGACATCTAAAATATTGTCTGGTATTATTTTCTGCTCACAGAAACCATTACATGCCACTCTTTTGATAGCTATTTGTTTCTAACAATATTTATATTGTTAGGAACATCTCTTGGCTAAGCAATAGGATTTTTTTTTTCCAAATCACCAGATGCTATATACTTTAAGAAAGTCTGTTCAAATGGGTGAAAAATTAGTATCCCAAACAGACCTAGTTATGAAGAGACAAATTCTACTTTTATTAACAATTTGAATCAATCATTTCTAACCATTGCAAAAAAAGAGCAGCAGTCGGTCACTATAGGCCAAGTAGAAAAATAATATATGACTCATTGCTTCCCTTGTGCCTTGTATTTCTCACAAAAAGACAAGCACTCAAAATATCATCCCCACTCTAACCTCCATGCTATCCCTGCATCATCTTATACACAATTCTCTATGATTTTCAAGTTTTGATGCTTTTGTTTGCATTCTTTTTCTCAATTTCTTCTCATTTTTTTTCTTAGATGTAATATTAGATAGATGTAACAGTTAGCTAAATGTACATTTTTTAAGCACAGAGAAGGGGTACTCATGATAAGATTGTGGTTCACACCTTAGTCTTCATCAGTAAAACAAATTAGCATCGATAGTTCCTGCCTATCAAATTAACAATAATCATCACTTTTAGTGACAGTATTTTCTTTAGCCAAATTTTCTTTAGCTTTTCAAAAATTTTTGTCTCAAACTGTGATCCTGTCTTCCCACTTCTTTGGGCTGACTAACAATATGGACACATTGTTAAGACAGAAGCTTCATGAAAAAAAAGAAGCCTGGCAAAATAGTAAGAACTATACAAAAGAACCAAGTTTGTTCTCACTTTTATGAGCTGCTTTGATGCTTGTTTTAACAATATACTCACTGATTTTTTTTGCTTGTTATCTGACTATCTGTAAAAATGAGAACTTCAAGAGTCCTATATATTTAAAATGGTTTGAACTTACCATCATAGGCTTAAAAACATTTAGTTCGAAGTGTCCATTGCTACCTCCTACAGTAACAGCAACATGGTTTCCCATAACTTGGGCTGCCACCATGGTTACAGCTTCACACTGCGTGGGGTTCACTTTTCCTGGTTGTGGAAGGGAGAGAAAAAGGTAAAGCAGTAAGTCCTGTATCTACCAAATCACATTCAACAAATTATTTTTTTTCTAGCAGGTAGCATGTCTCATTCCTCAATAGCTACAACATCTAGAAATACAGAAGAGAAGTAATTTCAAAAATTATATTAAATTTACTGCACTTCCCAGTAATTCTGCTAGATTTTTTTTAAATGCATCTCACACCTACAAGAAAACCACCATTTAATTTCCCATTCTCTGCAAAATACAAAGCCTTCAATCACATATTCCCTTCTTTTGTAATGATAAAAAACATTTGCAGAATACAAAGTTCTAAAGAAGGCCACTCCTAAAAGCGACACCAGCAACGCCTTTGAGAGATGAATCTAATGTGCGTGAATAAAGCAACTCTAAATTATCACAATTTTTAACAGATTGTAATCTGACATTGTCCAAGTACTTAGGCATTTCTGGTAAAATCACTTTTAAATTGCAGTTAATTCAAGCAATTGTTACAAATTTGTTAAAATTACTTTGTATGGTTAGCATGGTTAGCATAAATTCAGCTGTCCAGTATTCATATACACACATTTCTTAGGAAAAGAGCAAGGAATGATTAATAATATTATTCCTTTCTTTCTTGTCCTGCCATAAACTGGGATCATTGCAGAAGGGAAGATGTGATTGCATAATGTTAACCAGGCTAGGAAGCAAAGACAGAAGTCAATTTAATTCACAATATTGGCCAAACAATCACCCTTTATGCAGCTCAAATAATGGATACGATTCAGAGATTGGATCATTTAAAGCCTGGTTTTGAGAAGTATGCTTGCATTAGTAGTTACATATACATGTACAAATATTAATACCTGGGACGCACTTTCCAACATGCAGCTGTGAAGGCAATTTTTTTTTAACACAAATTTTGTTAAAATAAGACAGAAGATAGAAACTGACACATGAATTGAACTTACTGAAATTTGTGCTAAGTTTTTAGTAAATACTTGTTAACAGATACTGGTCCAACACAAAAGAAACAGGTATTTTTTCCCTTTGTATATTACCTGGCATGATACTGCTCCCTGGTTCATTCTCAGGCAAGATGAGTTCCCCTAATCCAGAGCGTGGCCCAGAACCCAGGAACCGAATATCATTAGCTATTTTCATCAGGCTACACGCCACTGTGTTCATGGCACCACTGAGTTCAACTAGAGCATCATGAGCTGCAAGAGCTTCAAACTTATTTGGAGCAGTGACAAAAGGCAAACCTACAGGGAGAATAGAAAATATTAAAACTGAGCTATTACCTTGCAGACATAAATCTGATTATCAGGCACGTGATTTGCTTAATATACAACCTTACTAATAAAATTTTAAGTTCTTTTTTCCTTTCTAGACCTTTCCTCACACACTTTATAAACAGATTCAATTGTTTACAAAAGACAACAAAAGTTACTAAAATACAGAAAAATATAAAAGTTGAGAATTTGCCTTTAATGAACTTCAAACTTTCATAGCATGTGTTGCATCCTACATGTTGCTTTGTACAATACTTCATAAATGTCAAGAGTCTCTGAAAATTTAGCCTAACTTACAAATTTCCCCCATAACAGCAAGTTAGGTTCTTTAGACTCAATTTCCAGGGTGCTTTCTTTCAGTTATGGAGATACAGATTTTTGCATAGCAGTGCAGATATTAGGATAAATAAAAAGTAATCACAACAGAAGCGGTTACACAAAGAAGAAAAAAAGACACATCCAAATTTTAAGTTTTGGCCTTGGAAAGGAGCATGAAAGCTGGTTCTGGCTTAGTAGGATGCCTAAAACTGCTGCCAACAGGAGGAGCACAAGAGCAACAGAAGCAACAGCTGGGTATACCTCAGTTGGAGGCTAACTTCCTAAAAAATCTCTGATGGATTCTTCACGCAGCAAAATGAGCCCTGCAGGGTATAAGAAATTCTTGATCCTCTACTATACAACATTTATTAGAACAAAAATGCTGCTGAAAATTTTCTTGTAAAGCATGAAACTTCACATTCATGTTTTCCAGGCATTTTTAAAGGTATTGCTACACAAGACAAAGCAAATTAACTGGTTTGCAAATCAAAAAACTTCAACAGCTCTATAAATTAGTCTTAAATATATTAAGACAACAACAACAAAAAGCAGTTAATTACTCTCTCACATTGAAAAAAAAAAGTATTTTGCCTGTGCTTTCCTCCTCTTTAGTGTCACATCACTCCAGATTAAGAAAGAAGGAGCAGAGATAAATGGAAATACTATGGCTGGTCTAGTAATAGAAGCATTAAACAGTATCCATTCCCAATAAGCCTTATTCAGAAAAGCACAATTTCGGTGGCCTTTACTGCACTGAGTACAAGTAGAAAAACACCTTACATGAAAAATCCTATGCATAAAAGACTGCATTTGCAGAATTTATTTCAATGACAACTGAACGTTTTAGTTTAAATTTAACTGCATGTGCTACATCTACTGCTTTATTGATAACTCTTATATTTATGATGCCTCACCTGTCAGTTCAGCCACTTTGGCAGCAACCTTCTCAGCAAAGCCAATTCTTGTATTTAATCC
This sequence comes from Tinamus guttatus, assembly GCF_059628265.1. Taxonomy (NCBI): domain Eukaryota; kingdom Metazoa; phylum Chordata; class Aves; order Tinamiformes; family Tinamidae; genus Tinamus; species Tinamus guttatus. The sequence continues at coordinate 1,583,394 of NW_028288559.1, read as the reverse complement.
TGTACCAACTGCAGTCCCACCTGCTGCCAGCTGATAAACTCTTGGCAAGGTTGATTCAATCCTAGCCACACCATATTTAATTTGTTGAACATAACCACTGAATTCCTTTGAAAGAAAAGAGGACAAGAAAAGAAACACCAAAGATGACAAACAAAAATAAGCATCTAACATTATTTAAATATTTAACACGATGAGGTTCTTATTTAAAAATATAAAGACACTGAAGTTCTCACAAATGATAAAGCTTTTATTAGAAGACTACTCACAAATGTTGAGCATTTACACCTAAAAATAACTTGCATATAAAAAATACAGACACTGCACTTTTCCCCTTTATCTCAGTTGGGTAATCTGTAGAACCTGAACCAAAGGTAAATCAGCTTTCAATATTATCAGTTTAAATTGATTCTTTACCAAGTTAACGCAATATAAGCCATTTTTGGACATATGATAACCAAGATTAGATTTGAATATTTTTAGTAGTATAAATTACACTAGTTCTAAAATTTATCTTTTTTTTTGTCTTGGTAAAACCTCATTTTATATGTTTACAAAACACAAATGAACTGTACCTTATTCCTTCTGATGTCACTGCAACAGAAATGTATCATGTATCACATTGTGCTATTTGGCAAAATAAAATTAGTTGAAAATAATTTACACATTTATATTTTACCACTTTTACCAGGAAAAAGATTGCAAAAACATAAGGAAATTTGTGACGCCATTCTTAGAGCACAGAATTCAGCAGCAAACATCAGTTAAAATGAAAACACTGCAATTGAGATTCAACTGGTTTCTTACAGTTTGCGCTAATTTTAGACTTCCTTGAGTTTGCCTCAGGAAAAACTACTTTCATCCATTAAATTTTCAAGAATGTTCTAAAGAAAGAGAAAAGATTTTTTTTACCTGCCCAAGTGTAAGTGGAACAGCATCCTGTGTATGAGTGCGTCCTATTTTTATGATTTGGGAAAATTCTTTGGATTTTGCTTCAAGTGCATTCTCTAGCTTCTTTAGTCCAGGTAACAACACCTCATTAACCTCCTGGGCAGCAGCAATATGCATTGCTGTTGGGAACGTGTCATTGGAGCTCTGTGAAGGAAATTAAAGAAATTTATATACAGTAATTCTCACCATTTGTTGCTGTAAGATCTACCTGTGTGGCTTCATCCTTGTAAGAAGAAATGAGGCACAAAATAAGCAACATAGAGGTGTTCCAAAAGCTAATTTGCAGAGTGAATAAAAATCTTCCAAGTTCAAATCCAGCACCTTAATGATAAAAACCACCTTATCTAACTTTACCTGTGGAAAGTTAACTGCTTAATGAGATTGTCTCTCATAAGTTGTTAGCAATTCTTTAATTTTGCAGTGAACTGAGGTAAAAAACGGATGGAGCATTTTAAATAAACTGTAGATGACTAAAAAGATAACATATTGCTTTGGTAATAATAATTCAGTAGCTTTCAGAATATTGACCCACCACAAAAGATGAGGAAGGGATATAACTAACTCAGTCGCCTAAACTTACCTAATCTAAAGAAAATATTAAGATTTAAGTACAACAAAAATAAGACTGTTTGCCAAAATCCAAGGGGAAAAAAAAAGTGCAAGTTTCTTTCTTTCTAATACAGGAATTTAGCCACTTTACTATTATTTCTACATGCTTTATGTAACACATGATGCAGATAACAGCTACAGCTACTACAGCTACTCAAGCTTAACAAACTGGACCTAGCACAACCATTCACCAACACTTTAAAGTTAATTTAATCTGAAAAAAAATACAAACCTGAAAAATTCATTTGCCAAATCTGTACACCAGTCTCACAAAACTTGATTTAATTGACAAAATATATAATTTTAACAGTAAAAAAAAAAAAAAAAAAAGAATATAGTGACCTGACTTTTGTTAACATGATCATTGGGATGTACTGGCTTTTTACTCCCCAGTTGGCCTCCCATTATCTCAATGGCTCTGTTGCTGATGACTTCATTGACATTCATATTGGTTTGAGTTCCAGACCCAGTCTGCCACACCACCAATGGAAAGTGATCATTTAATTTTCCTGCAGCTACCTATAATGGAAAAATAGAGAGACGATTTATTCTATTGGGACAAAGAAAATTAAGAAGCCTAAAATTATTTGAAATAGAGCTATCAAATTTGTAATTGTATTTTTATTAAATATATATGCACACACACACATCTATTAAAAGATATATCTCAATCATATTTGAAAAATCAACATATAACGATTGTGGATTTATACTAGACAGTTAAGAATAGAGTTTGATGTTAGGCTTTAGTTAGACTTTTAGAAGATATCGTTTAATATCATGTTCTAAAAAGCAAGGGATATCTTATGGTGACCCTAAAGCTGAATAATTATCTCCAGATTTTAAATATATATGACAGTCACAGAATCACAGAATGCTTAAGGTTAGAAGGGACCTCTAGAGATTATCTAGTCCAACCCCCCTGCTCCAGCAGAGACACCTAGAGCACGTGGCACAGGGTGGCATCCAGGCGGATTTGGAAGATCTCCGGAGAAGGAGACTCCACAACCTCTCTGGGCAGCCTGTTCCAGGGCTCTGTCACCCTCACAGTAAAGAAGTTCTTCCTCATATGGATGTGGAACTTCCTGTGTTTCAACTTACACCCATTACTCCTCGTCCTGTCCCCAGCCCCCACGGAGAAGAGCCTGGCCCCATCCTCCCTACAATCACCCTTCAGGTACTTGAACATGTTGATTAAATCTCCTCTCAGCTTTCTTTTCTCCAGACTAAACAGGCCCAGCTCACTTAGTCTTTCCTCATACGATTGATGCTCCAGTCCCTTAATCATCTCTGTGGCTCTCCGCTGGACCCTCTCTAGAAGCTCCATGTCCCTCTTGTACCGGGAAGCCCAGAACTGCAGCCAGTACTCCAGGTGCGGCCTCACCAGAGCTGAGTAGAGGGGCAGGATCCCCTCCCTCGACCTGCTGGCAACGCTCCTCCTGATGCAGGCCAGGATCCCATGGGCCTTATAGAATCATAGAATGCTTAGGGTTGGAAGGGACCTCTAGAGATCATCTAGTCCAACCCTCCTGCACACGCAGGGTCACCTAGAGCACGTGGCACAGGACTGCATCCAAGCGGGTTTTGAAGATCTCCAGAGAAGGAGACTCCACAACCTCTCTGGGCAGCCTGTTCCAGTGCTCTGTCACCCTCACTGTTAAACAATTTTTCCTTAAATTCCTGTGGAACTTTTGGTGCTTCAGTTTGTGGCCATTACCTCTAGTTCTGTCGGTGGCCACCACTGAAAAGAGACCGGCACCATCCTCTGCACTCCCTCCCTTGAGGTACTTATAGACACTGATCAGATCCCCTCTCAGCCTTCTCTTCTCCAGGCTGAACAGGCCCAGCTCCCTCAGCCTCTCCTCATAGGGCAGATGTTCCAGGCCCCTGATCATCCTTGTAGCCCTGTGCTGGACTCTCTCCAGCAGCTCCACATCCCTCTTGTACTGTGGGGCCCAGAACTGGACACAGTACTCCAGATGCGGCCTCACCAGGGCTGAGCAGAGGGGCAGGATCACCTCCCTCGACCTGCTGGAGACGCTCTTCTTCATGCACCCCAGGATCCCATTGGCCTTCTTGGCCACGAGGGCACACTGCTGCCTCATGGTCAACTTGTGGTCCACCATGACACCCAGGTCCCTCTCTGCAGAGCTGCTCTCCAGAAGGTCAGTCCCCAGCCTGTGCTAGTGTCTGGGGTTATTCCTCCCCAGGTGCAGGACCTTGCACTTGGCCTTGTTGAATTGCATGAGGTTTTTTACCACCCAGTTGTCCAGTGTGTCCAGGTCCCTCTGGATGGCAGCGCAACCCTCTGGGGTATCAGCTACTCCTCCCAGTTTCGTGTCATCAGCAAACTTGCTAAGGGAGCACTCTGTGCCTTCATCCAGGTCACTGATGAATAAATTGAACAAGACTGGACCAAGGACTGACCCCTGGGGGACCCCGCTAGCTACAGGCCTCCAATTAGACTCTGCACCGCTGATCACCACCCTCTGGGCCCTGCCATCCAGCCAGTTCCTAATCCACCTCACTGTGCACTCATCTATCCCACACTTCCGTAGCTTGCCCAGGAGGATGTTGTGAGGGATGGTGTCAAAAGCCTTGGTGAAATCAAGATAGACCACATCCACCGCTCTCCCGTCATCTATCCAGCCGGTCATTTCATCATAGAAGGCTATCAGGTTAGTCAAGCAAGATTTCCCCTTGGTGAATCCATGCTGACTACTCTCGAGCACCTTCTTGTCCTCCATGTGCCTGGAGACAACGGCCAGTATGAGCCGTTCCATCACGTTCCTTCTTGGCCATGAGGGCACATTGCTAACTCATGGTTAAGCTGTTGTCAACCAGGACTCCCAAATTGCTCTCTGCGGAGCTGCTTTCCAGCAGGTCAGCCCCTAATGTGTACTGGTGCCTGGGGTTATTCCTCCCCAGCTGCAGGACCCTGCACTTGTCCTTGTTGAACCTCACGAGGTTCCTTTCTGCCCAACTCTCTATCCTGTCTAGGTCTCTCTGAATGACAGCACAGCCCTCAGGAGTGTCAGCCACTCCTCTCAGTTTGGTGTCATCTGCAAACTTGCTGAGGGTGCCCTCTGTGCCCTCATCCAAGTCACTGATGAACAAGTTGAAGGACACTGGGCCCAGGACTGACCCTTGCGGGACACCACTGGCCACAGGCCTCCAACCAGACTCGGCCCCATTTATCACCACCCTCTGGGCTCTGCCATCCAGCCAGTCCTCAATTCACTTCACTGTCCACTCATCCAGTCCACACTTCCGGCGCTTCCCTATGAGGATGTTATGAGAGACTGTCGAAAGCCTTGCTGAAGTCAAGATAGACAACATCCACAGCTCTTCCATCGTCCATCCAGCCAGTCACCTCATCATAGAAGGCTATCACGTTCATCAGACACAACTTTCCCTTAGTGAATCCATGCTGACTACTCCTGATGACCTTCTTTTCCTTGACATACCTAGAGATGGTCTCGAGGATGAGCTGCTCCATCACCTTTCCAGGGACAGAGATGAGGCTGACCGGCCTGTAGTTTCCTGGCTCCTCCCTCTTGCCTTTTCTGAAGACTGGAGTGATGTTGATTTTCTTCCAGTCCTCCGGTACCTCCCCCGCTTTCCATGATCTCTCAAAGATGATGGAGAGCTGCTGAGCAATGACCCCTGCCAGTTCCCTCAATGTTTTTGGGTGCATCCTATTCAAGCCCATAGATTTAAGGCTGTCCAGTTTGCCTAAATAATCCCTAACCCAATCCTCCTTGACCATCGGAAAGTCCTCCTCTCTCTTGGTTCTCTCTCTTGTCTCCAGGCTCAGTACATGGGAACTGGCCTTAGCAGTAAAGACTGCGGCAAAGAAGGCATTTAGTAACTCTGCCTTCTTTGCATCCTCCCTCACCAAGGTACCTTCCCCATTCAGCAGTGGACTAACATTTTCCCTAGTCTTCCTCTTGCTGCTGATGTATTTGTAGAAGTCCTTCCTGTTGCCCCTGACATCTCTCACTAACTCTAATTCCAAACAGGCCTTGGCCTTCCTCATTGCATCCTTGCGTTCTCTGACAATGTTCCTATATTCTTCCCATGTGGCTAGGCCCTTCTTCCACATCCTGGTATTATGCTTTTCAAGAAATAATCTTAGGAATTTTCCATCTTATACAGAAGCAAAACTCTCAAAAAACAAGCAGAAAAAAACAAAAACAAAACAAAAAAGTACAAAACCCTTCCATGATAAACTTGATTCCTTTGAGTTAAGGGCAGGGTTATCACTGCAAGGTTATCTGGAAACATGACAATAAAGCCTCAGGCAACTTTCAGAGATAATGAATAGGGCTAAAAAGCTGAAAAGCTAGATGCCTTCCAGCCACGAGCACTCCAGGTACACTTCTAACTAGGAAAGCCCTACACATCACGGGAAGTGACTAGCTGTATATTTTGGAGCTCTTTAAAAGTCTTGGGGCTTGAGACTCGTGGGGCTACAGCTGGTAGAAAGCAAATTTAGCTGCTGAAAGCTATAGAAGCTGTTCAGAACTGTAAAAAAATGCTACTGCACTGACTAAATATGGCTGTTGATTTATACTAAGTAGGCACAGTGGATACAGACAATTGTCATTCACAGTACTGTGGAATTGGAACCTGAATTTCTGAAATTCAGGAATTCTGAATTCAGGAATTTTAACCTGGAAAAGAAGAGATGCCTCCATGTGTCACATCATGATCCCTCCAACCATAAAAGTGATACTAAACAAGTGCAGTTATAGTAGTAAACTTACGTCTGAAGAGGATTTAGACCAAGATTTAATACTAGCACTGAATTCAGCAATATTATATTCCCCTCCTAAGTTTTTGGACTGTTTTTCTGGCACGAGTCATCCCACAAATACTTTGCAAGTAATGCACCGTGTTAGCAGAGGGGGAAAACTGCATTACATTAAAAATGTAAGCATTAAAATGTATTGGAACATTCACTCATTTCTGAAAATACAAGAAGTAAAATATTATTAGGTAAAATATCTTATCAGCCTCAAAAACAAAGTTTACTAACTACAAATGTATTGCCCCAGCAATCTAAGAAATGCAGGGCGTCTTCCCCCAGGTACCAAACAATCTTCCTGTGAAAAGCTACCAAAAATACCATGAAAGTTCCAGCATGTTGAACAGTTTGTTCCTACCTCATCGGCTGCCTTTATGATAGCATTTGCAATGTTTGGTTCAAGACCATAATCCTGATTTACTTCAGCAGCTGCTCTCTTCAAGATGCCGAAAGCCCTTATGACTTGAATCTGAGACACAAGAGAAAGTTTAAACGTGTTTTTTCCCCTAAGAAAATTTTAGAAACATGTTACACAGATCTAATTGAAAACTAAACTTTCTTAACTTTAATCCAGCAAGTAGTCCATCAAGCAACTCAAAGAGCAATCAAGGTCACATTGACTGTGCTGCCATTTATCTAAGTAATACATAAAGCAGTACGTAGCACATCTTATCCTCTCTCTGAAAGCTAAGGTCTTTGATGCTAATCTGCATCAAAGCAGATTATGTGCAATCTGCTATAATGCAATAAAATAGACAGAAAATATTTTATGTGCAATGAAATAGACAGAAAATAACTGGTAGCCTTTCTAAAATAGCCTTTTAAAGATAAAACATTCAGTATATACAAAAGGAGTACATGACACTTTGTGTCTTACTACTACTGAAAGCACAGCTGCAAGTAAAAAAGCAACTTCACATTTGCTTACGGTATGCAAAACATTCAGAAACAAACAGCATCACAGGAAATATGTAACTATAATATATAATAATATTCACACTCTTTGGTCTTCAGAAATAAAAAACATGTCTTTCATTTTTATCTGTTTATTTAAAAAAATAAGCAACACAATAAGTAATTATTCAAAAGCAATGTTCAATTTATTGACCTGAAATAAATTGATTTCACAGTGAAATATCTTGCCATGGAGATTCTAGATTTAATTACAATTCAAAGTTGCTGATATTCTCAGTAAAAGACTAAGAAAAAGGTATGCATTCTGACATCCACAAACGTACAGAAAAGAAATGAGCACAGAATGAAATTACTTACTGGCATCCTTTCTGAAACACCTCCTATCTTGAAGTTCATTGTTGATCTCACAGTCTGGGCACCATAATACTTGTCACTTGGGACCTTCAGTTCACCAAAGGTGTCATATTCTGTCCTAAAAGACTGTTGACTGGACTATGGAAAAGGAAGAAAATACTTTTCAAACACTGGTAAACAGAATAGCGTTTTTGAAAGTAGACATAACTAAGAAAAAAAATGCACAAAAGGAGGAAAGATATCAGATGTTAATATTAGCTACAAGTATCTTTTCTAACTGTATTTTCAAAAAAAAAATCTGATTTTGAGTACTGGTCTGTTTTACTTGTTCTTTGCTTTATGGCTCTCCATATTCTTGAAGGGGAGCAGAGCTAGATATTCAGCAGAAGCCCTTCTTGAGCAACAGTGACTTTCTCCAGCAGCCTGCTCAGCTCTATAATAAGCTTGCTGTGGACCATTATGCCATTCCTATATTCTTTGATTTTCTTTATCCTATTTTAATCACTTACCATTCACTGACATGCTATTAAAGAAACAAAACATAGCTAATAATCATCTAGTATCTTACAGTCCAAAATGTTTAATCTGGACATTGTGAATGTACACATGCATATATTGGTATGCATGCTGCATTTGAAATCCGAACACCTTCGCTAGAAACCTTCTCTGGAACTGGATAAGCAAAAACAATTCATTTCCAAGCCCAACTCCTGATACAGTTATAGGAGCCATGGTCAAATAACACAGAATGTTTAATCAGCCATAACCTTTTAGCAAAAAGCCAGTAGTTGCACAACTGATTCCTCCAGTTATATAATTCTGAAGTCAACAATGGTGAAACAAAAATAGAAACTCAGAGATCAGCATTCCAAGTACATCGGTTAAAGTAACCTTTAATAACAAAAAACGTATTGTGTGTTCCCTAGCAATCTCCACATCACACAGATTCACAAAGATTTTCAAGTGAAGTAAGGAGATGAGCTTCTTAGAGCCATGTGTTATTTGCTGATTCATCAAACACTAGAAAAAAATTGAAGGGATATTTTTTCCATTCATATCTAAATAACTAAAACACTGACAGGCAATTAAAATTATTTCAGTTTTGGTAACCAAGAAGCAACAAGAATTATCATCATTAACCTTAAATTAAGGCAAAAATGATGCAAACAATCACAAAAACTTGTACAAAGATTATATGGGACACTCATTTTCAGATATCCACTGAAGTATTCATTTTAGTTATGTTACCATTTGCATAAGTACAGTAGTAGCACACAATGCAATGTAAGTATCTTGAAGAATTCTGCATGACTGACTAGTATAGCAGTTTGCAGAACTGAGCACGTTTCTGTGTTAAAAGTATGTGCTTCCCACCTCCTTAGAGGGAACTCTCCCTCCTGGGTGGTATCACCTGAATGCCCCAGTTCCCCTATTGAGGGTGGATTTTGTGGTCATTTTGAGACCTAGGGAACGGAGGGCCCAGTGTGCAACAGTGTGACAGATGCTCATCCGTGGCACTCCCCTAGTCCCGCTCCACTGGGCCACAGAAGGAAAGAAAAGGAAACATAGTGACAAACTAAGGCAAATTCCTATGTTCACTTAGTTTCCATCATAGCACAACAAGGTCAGCTGTGAACAGGAATTCCTCACCTTTACAAAACCAAAACCTGTGACTTTTTTCCTTTTTTTTTTTTCTTTTTCTTTTTTTTTTTTTCCCTCCAGGAGAGTCCTGACCAGGTGTGCTCTGCCTCCACAAAAACCCAATAACCCACAGTCCAAAGCTGATGTAGTCTAGGCAAACACAACTGTACCTTTGCCTCATTGCTGGAAACTATTTTGACACTGGAGAGGATTGCACCATAATGTACCAGAGAAATTCAAATGCCTGTTGTACTGCAATAATGCTTTCTATAGAAAATCACATTCTGATTTCTGTATGCAGCAACTTTTGGAAAGAAGCATTTCAGTTTGAATAAGTGTCACTAGCATGTCTAAGCCATTCCTTAAAGAACAACAGAAAATGGAATCTGTACTCTTCCTGCTCTCTTTTGTAAGATGAACAGGCTTTCCTTGTTTCAAAGCATGGTATGTGCTTGATATACCAATTAAATCACAAATTCTGAAATTTATTCTTTAGAAAACAGAAATGAGTATTTTACAACATTTGGCTGAGGAAAGAAAGAACCCAGTTCTATTTAAATCATCTCAATTGAAATCCGGTTCAATTTAGCACCAAGTTAAGGCAATACAATAGTCACACTGCAAGACAACAGGCAGATTAGGCTCTGCCTAACTATAACGTGTTCAAAAAGTCATCTTTTGCTGCTGAAAAACCTCTGCAAACATCACAAAGTGACTTATTTACATTTAAGTACAGGATTGTTTTCCTTTCCCCTCCGAATGGCCACCATAAAGTTTCCTGTCAAAGGGTTTTTTGAGCTTGAAAATCACCAACGAACATTTTGCTACAAAATCTGCAACACTTAAACACAAGCAATTAACTGTATCATGAATCGCTATTTACAGGATAAGTTATATTTGAGACTGCCAAAGAACATATTTCATGTAAGTTCACAGCCTTCATAAATACCAGATCTGAAGACCATGATCTATAACAATCTTTCTTAAATGATGTGGCAAAAGAAAATTAAAAAAGAAAAATCCTGACAGGCCAATGGTTTAGGAGTTACATATCGGTTTTGACTCCAGCTTTCTCATATATTTCTTTCATCATACAAACGATTAACTTGGAAGTTTGTCTTTTTACACAATTTTCTGTACTATAAGTAATACTACAGATCAGGAACTAATATTCTAGTTATTTGATTAAATGTATTGAACATTAAACATCTTGCTTTCTGCTGAGATTCTTCTGACAGTTGACAGACTTCTTGCTTTTAGCAGCAAACTCCTACTACAGCTCATACAACATCCTGTTACCACCGAGATTCACACTCCCTCATTTGAACAGCATTTCTATTTTTATGCTAAACCGTGTTCAGTACATGCGCCCCACTCATGCTTTTGCCTGACAGTTGACCGGCTATGCTCAAACAGAAGTTTGGGCTACTGGATAAAGTAGCAGTTTCAGGAAATTCTCAGCAGCAGTTAGAGCCATCTTTCTAGTTTTCAAGCTAATTTACAGGATCCTATCTGTCTGTGAGGCTTTAGTTTGGTCCTTTTTATACTCGGCAGCTCTAAGGAAGAGCACAGAGATTTTAGGGAAGAAGCTGCTGGACGCCAACGCCTTTCCCAACGGCGCCAGCAGCAATTGCTTCCTCACCGTCTCCCCCAAGCTCAACTCAGCTCAGCTCAGGCAACTGCTAAATGAATAAATGAACAAATAGATAAATAATGAAGCGCGCAGACGCCAGCGCTGCGGAAGGAAAATGGCGGCCCGGCCCCCGCTGCCGTTAGCGCCGCGGGGCGGGGCCAGGGCGGGCGCCCGCGCAGGCGGCGGCGGCGGTTGAAGGTCACGGCGCCCCCCCGGCCCCTGCTCACCATGGCGGCGCGCGGCGGCAGGAGGGCGGCCCGCGGCGGCAGCAGGGCGGCGGGCAGCGGGTGCGCAAGCGGCGGCGCGGCGCAGCGGAGGAGGCGCAGTGAGCGCTGCATGGCGGCGCCGGCCGGGGACAAGGCGCCGGGGGCGGGCAGCGCCGCCGACCCGCCCCGCGCGGCCCTCGGGTGGCGCCTGCGCGCGCCCCGCCGCCGCCCCCAACGTCCCCGCCGCGTAAGATACAGAATCAAGAACAAGCCACACATCCACTTTTCTTTTTTTTTTTTTTTTTTTTTTTTTTCTTCTTTTCCTCCCCAACAGCAACCAGCATATAAAACATGCAGCAGGTGAGAAAAAAACAAGCATTTGTCAAAAGAGAAACGCTTCATTCAGTTCCAACACTCGAGGACAATGCCCCGGCTCGGAATTACTCGCAGGAAGACTGCTCTGGACTCCAGCACTTGCATAAGCGTGTCTGCACCCTTCAGCAGAGCACAGACAGGTCAAGCCGTGGCAGGCTTAACCCTTTAGGGGAGTTCTCTTCTGCAATGTCAATTTTTATTTCCAGCAAGAAAAGGCAGGCTAGGAAAGAGAGAATACACAAAGAATACACCACAACGGTATTTTCAACGGTTCCAGAGCCAGGGGAGTGAGCTAATGAGAATATAATATGCCGTATTTTTGCAGAAATAATTTCCACCTGTTTCAAGGAGAGTAAAAGTGCCTCTTTTCCTTCAGTAATGAAATAGTATGACAACTTTTACCATTTTAACTTTTTTTTTAAAAAGCTGCAGTCAAACTGAGAGAAAAGAATAGTAGGAATTAAAAATAGCAATTTTGTAATGCTTAATTTTAAATCTCCATATCATAGAATTCAGCATCTCGAGCATGTGTACAACTTTTTCAATGCATTTGTTTTTAAAGCAAGAAACAACTATACATTCAAAATAAATGCATTATGGTTATATACATAACTGCATATTCAAAGATAAATACTGGGACAAGACTTATAATCACTTTATTTAGACACATTTTGTGTTTTCCCTTTGAATTTTGGCAGATAGGTGAAATATTTTGCATTCCATTTTCATAGCTTTGCAGTAAGCCACAGAGCAGAAAACAAGCTGGAGACAGCTCTAGGCAGCATTTTTCATTAATTGTTAATGACAATGGCATTGTGATTTACTTGTGCTATGCTTAGGTACCCTAACCCTCTTTGGAGGAGGAGTGCAAAGTGACTGCCAGTTACTAGTATGAGCGAATAGCAGGTGGAACAGTTGAGCAGTCTTCTTCATTCAGAGTTCTGTCAATTACAGGTCTGTATTTCAAGGTAACCTTTGGAAGGGAAAAAAAAAAAAAAAAAAGACAACTTTAAGACAAACCAACCTCTCATATCCCAAACAAGACATTCTAGATAATACAAGTCGCTGGATAATTCAATTTATGTATGACATGGTTGATGTAGGAAATGAACACTGTGAAGTAGTTTAACATTTTAGTAATCTAGACAGAATATGCAAAGATAACTGAATTTATCAAAACCAAAAAGGGGCTGGAATGCTCTTGATTGTCCTAGAACTAGAGTCAAGGAAGCTAGAAGCGCAGGGATGAAGACGACTAAGGGAAAGGATACACAAACCAAGGTAAGGTGTTTTTTTTTTTTTTTTTTTTAATTAAGATCAGATTTCAGTTCTATTTACTTTTAGAAATACCTCATGCTGAATATCAAAAATGAGTTTTACCAGCCAAGGGAAAACAAACAAAAAGGACCTCAAATCCCAAAGCTTTGTAACTAGCCTGACGCAAGGGAAAGAACAATTCTGGCTGGATCACAAAGAAACTTCTCAAAGTTCAAAAATAACTCACAGCTTCACCTACTATACCAAATGAAACATTTAATTCTTCAAGTATGCTAACTATACCAGGTACCTCAGACAATGCCAATTATTTCCCAGTATTATCGTATTAAAGATTGTCTATTAGCCATCTATTGATAGGGAGTAAAGGCCCTAAAGCAGAGTCAACGAACCTTCCCAGTCTTGACATCCACATATGAAAGGGTGTGCTTTCTCCAGTGTTCTTCAAACGGCTTCTTCTGTTGGCCTTGGAGTGGCTTGGAATAGTCAAACTCATCTACCCGTACCTAGGAAGATCAGGTTAGTGTAGAGCAGAAGTTGCACCTGAAGTTTACTTCATAACCATACAGGTAGCCACACTTCAATTGCAATTTAATACACTGTGTCTCCTAATAGCCAGTCAAGTATTTCATTACCTCCTGCATCAAAATTCAAGGTTCTTGTAAAGTTTCAGTACTTAAAATAGTGCTGTTTGCAAAAAACATTACACACACACACCCACTCTAAATAAAACAGATTAAACAGGGCAGGTGAGATCACAAACAAGTGCCACATGAACTGTAACTCAAAATTCTAAGGACCGTACTTTGAAGAAATTAAGACTTAAATAATCCATCCATAGCATAGCAAAAGCAGCCTCATGTCCAGTCACAGAAAACATTTATACCTTGTAGTCCTCTCTGGCATGTGCGCCCCGGGACTCTTTACGAGCCTCAGCACCATAAACGGTTTGCAGAGCGCAAAGCATCAGGTTTTGTAGTTCTAGGGTCTCCACCAAGTCGGTGTTCCACACAATACCTAGTAAAGATATTAAGATATTATAAAGGTGTTCTACAAACAAGTTTTCCTCAATTTATTTCTAACCTATTGTAGATACCTAGGATGCAGTGCTGTACATAGCACAATCATAATACTGGAAAACTGAATTAATCACTTAATACTCAGGGCTGACAATTTTTAACATGTCATACAAAACTTCAGCAGTACTGAAAGGTTCCACGAGTGTATTAAAATACCATTGCTTCTTGCATGCTTGATATCAAGCTTGAAATTTAGTCCTCTCACCTCATTTCGAATCACAAATCTAGCCTAGAAGTAGCTTTTTAAGCACATCCCTAGCAGGACCAAAAGATAAGGCACCCCCTTCTCAAAAAGGGGACTTTTCCCTTCAGTTAACTATCTCCATTATTACCTCTGTCAAACGTCTTCAGATGAGCCAAATCTTGATAAATTTGACTAAGTTTCTCACAACCTTCTTGTAGTACAGAGCCAGTACGAAATACAGCAGCGTGGCTTTGCATCGTCTGTCAAGACAGTAAAAAAATAAATCGCCTAGTTTCACGTGTCTATATCCACAAAGCCTCAACTGACCTCATTAGTTCCAGCAGAGCTTTATATAAAACTATTCTGACTTCACCAATCTTACCTTCTGCATGTTAAGTCTCACTTCTGAGGTTCTTATGGTTCCATTGGCAAATCTTAATTTGTCAAGATTAGCAACTGACTCTTCACCAGCATCTGGTTTAATGGAGGGAACCGGCTCTCCTATTAAGAAAATTCAGTAAGTTTAATAGATTATTGCCTTTGGCAGTTTCATGAAGTAGTAACTACTAAAAAAAAAAAAATCAAAGCAGAGCAAAAATAATCACTTCCTCAGATACAGGTTAATTGTAATTTTCCTAAATTCTCACCAACAGTACCTATACACTTTTAAAAAGTAAAGTTCCCAGTTTCTTTTTCTTGCCTGTGATTTTGGGAGGAAATTTACAGATCCAGCTAAATTCTGCTGTTAATTCCTTAAAAAGGCACATTTGAAACAAATTCTCCTAAACTGTGAAATAAGCCTCACTGTTTGTGGCTTTGTCATGGTCACCTTTACTTTCCTTGTCTTTCATCTCCAAACTGCCCACTTCCTCTTGGCTCTGTTAAGGGACGAGGGCCTGGTCAGTGTGCTTGGCTGTTCCGTTTGGGCTCTGCAATGCATTTCTAATACTGGGATCCACCTGATAGTGGACAACAAAGATGACGAGGAAACAGATGACTGCTTCTGAACTTCAGCTGCTTGGGCAATTCAGCTGCACTTTTACTAGCATTTTTTAGCTTAGTAACTGTTGCAGAACCAAGCCATTCTAAAATATTATGCAACAGTCATAATTCACATAAGGGATGAGATGTTACAATTATTAGTAACCATTTCTTGTCTCACTTGCATATGTGGTCCACCTATCAAATCAACAAGATGGCAGCAAATCCTACTATATTAAAGAAATGAAGTACAAGACAGATTACATCTTGATCTAGAAGACACAGAATGCAGAAGAATTAGTTTCTGCATTCAATTTCCCCAGTTGGTAAAACAAATCAACTGCTTTTGCTGATAGCACTGGCTGAATTACAGTTTTAACATGATTGGTTTGCAACAAATACCACAAAACAAGTATCAATGGCAAACATTTGCACAGTCAAGAACCTAAGAAGTCTATAAGCAGGGCATTTTTTGCATATTCTAACAGTTTATTAGCCATGGGAATTTTAAATTTTAATTTTTAGTCATAGTATAGTAACAACTCTTTGTTGAGGCAGAAATTAGACCATAAATGTAAACATCTCTCAAAGTTGAGCTAAACAGCGAGACCTACCAGGCTTGCATGTTTCTGCAATAGTAAGGGCACAAGCACGACCAAAGACCACCAGATCCAAAAGTGAGTTTGCTCCAAGTCGGTTTGCACCATGGACAGATGCACAGGCTGCTTCCCCACAAGCATACAGGCCAGGTACCACTTTATCCTCACCATTCACATGCGTAATCACCTGTCATTTCAGAAAGTCAACTCAGGCTCATTTTTAAACTGTTTATAACAACACAAACCTCCTCATTTTCAAAGGCTACATGCTTTGTAAGCATGAAACTACAGCAATCTGAAGTTTTCTGACTCCAAATCTATAAATATTTCGGTTCAAACATAGATGGAAGCCTAGTATTTCTTCAGTCATACTTATGAAATAGAACCATACACTTTATAATATTTTTGCAGTAGTAGTAGTAGAACTAATTTTTGCAGTAGAAGCCACAACAACATAGGAAATGAATCTTTCCTGCAGATTTCCAAAGCAAAATTTTACATTAAAGCAAGCACACCCATCAAGTACAATGCACTCACCCAGAAAATTCATCTGACACAATGACACTGAGCTCTAAGTGCTCAATGTGCAGAGATACCGTGGTTATGTTAGGTGCAGTCACACATACAACCCAAGTTACGGACTGCAGTAGAATCCTAGTCTTATCCCTGCTCAACTACGTGTTATCCTCAGATGGATAATCAGAACATTGTTAGATATGACAGTAACGCTTCCTTTCAGCTATTCCTTGAAATTACTTGGTTCTTGGGTTACTCAGGAAAACAAGCTAGACAGCACATTTCAAGCACTCTAGCATTAAGTTATGTAGTTCAGCATCCCTGCAGTTGTGAAATACTGTTAATGTTTGGATATTTGGAAAATCATTTCCTATTACTAGATGATACAAGTTTCTAAAAATAAATCTGTATTACTTACTTGTCCTTTGTAGTTAGTAGGAATACCTCCCATATTGTAATGCACAGTAGGAAGAACAGGAATGGGCTCTTTAGTCACATCGACTCCAGCAAATATCATAGCTGTTTCTGAAATTCCTGGAAGACGAGTTGCTAGCTGCTGAGGTGGTAAATGGTGCAACTGCAAATACACATGGTCTTTATCAGGGCCGCAACCCCTAGCAAAAAACAAACAAAAATGTATAACAAGAACTCTGCAAAAGCCAGTAATTGTTTTAAGTCTTTTTAGTTTTGATAAATCTTTTAATTTTTGTAAAGGTTATCTCTGATAAAAACACATATTTGGCATATTCGAGAAGACTGTTGACCCCTCTAGCCTTTCTATTTTTGACATAGAAATTTTCTTTCTGCACACTATTTAACATTTTAAAATACTACATATTCAGAGAGATGTAAAAGAATTCATCCATAGAACAAATGAATTTCACTATATTTTTCCTAAGAGCTGATAGGTTAAACTTATTTAAGCAACTGTCCCTGTACTCGCTGAATTCAAATAAGACATTCCTAAAATCTCACATTCCTTTCCAAGACTATTAAGAAATAATAAGCAACATTTTCACTCCAAACACACATGCGGTCTTCATATAACAACTAAACCTCACATCCCCAGCATTCCAGGAGTTTACAAAATGAACTGTTGAACTACATAGGGCCTAGTATGAATATTCATTCTGCAGCTTCCTTGAAACATTTAACTAACCTTCCTTCCCGGATTTCTATTGTCATAGAACGGGACACTACATCCCTGGAAGCCAGATCCTTAGCAACAGGTGCGTATCTCTCCATAAATCTTTCACCTTGACTGTTAATTAGAATACCTCCCTCTCCTCGGCATCCTTCTGTTATGAGACAACCTGCTCCATAAATGCCTGAGAATAAGAAGAAAAAACAAAGTGAAATACTCACTGGATAGCTTCATGATCAAGACAACCAGGACTGAAGAAACAAAATCTACTTAAAATAATGCAAACAAGTCACGTGGGTAGACTGTATTCTTCCCTAATAATCATACCTACTAATAATTGTCCCACAAGGCTTCCTTAGTAAACAAGCTTTATTATTCCACTCAAACATTTTTCTTGGATGGTAAGCAAATGAATTAGGAACATCTCTACCATCCAAAATATTACCATCTGATGATATCCACATGCAGCAATACACATTAAGAACTTTTATATGGCTCTTGTAGACCCTGGGCAATTACTTTGTTCAAACAAATCAGAAGTTGATCAGCTCAAATTCAGTTTGCTCATCTTTGTTCCCACTTCTCCTGTTGGTGGCAGTGCAGGACAACTTCAAATTATATGTAAAGTGTAATTACAGGAAACAAAAAGGTTGACCAACTCGCAGACTTGATAACTATTTTAAAAACTACGGAATTATAACAGAAACAGTGAAATGTTTTTGACTAGGACAAGTCTTAGATATTTTTAGGTTGTAACAACTATAATACTGTAAAATCAAAAAATTCAAAAGGCTCACCATTTCTAATATGCTAAAACTGAGCATTTATTTAGCTACAATAGGAAGAAACTAATCTTTACTTTTTAGCCTGTAATTCTCATGGTGCTTGCATTAAATACTGATCCTCTGCTATAAAAGAACGATCCTAAATATATATAACTTTACTTCAACTACCCCTCTTGCATAAAACATTCTAGTATATAACTTTAACATTTACAGCTATCCCATTGCTTCTGTCTCTAATACCAAACAATTTAATATTTTAAACATGAGAAGAGATATGTTTTCAAGAAGTGGTTTAAACTCAAAATGCTTAAAACTTGTTATATTGTAAAGAGAGCTCCTCAAAGTATTTAATATTGGTATCTAAATTAGAAGAGGTAAAGTCTTCTCACAGTGTAACATTCTTGCTCTCAGCGTTACGTTTTACAGCAGTCTGAACACTCCTTACAAGGAACTAATGAACAGTTAAGTGTTACAGGAAAGTTCAAACCGATTATGTTTTCAAAGCAAACCAACACCCCCTTTCATTTTTGTCTTCTTAAAAATAATGTTGTAAGCATTACTTCAACGCTGCAGATGTATAAACGTTTCTATAGGTAGGATTGCTTTTGTGAGCATGCTCTGTACCTGTGGGATGGAACTGTACAAACTCTAAGTCCTGGCAAGGAAGACCAGCTCGTGTGACCATTCCGGTGCCATCACCCGTACTGGTATGAGCAGAGGTACAGCTGAAATAAGTGCGGCCATACCCACTGCAAAACAGAGGTGGAAAAAGTATTAAGTCAAGGAAGAGCCATTGGAACCTATCCCTTACTGTCTGTCTGTTTGCATAACAGTGGAACTAACGCAGAGGGTTAACAAGGAAGATATTTTGCTATCTCCTACAGTAAGCCTAATCAGAGAAAACAAAAACTGATACTGTCCTATTATGGTCAACTCTATCTGAAAAATGATTGGTGCTAGAAGACAAGGAAAAAAAAAATGTTCTCTTTCAGACAGAATGCCTAAATTTGCAAAATTATACTGCTTTTCATCCAAGACAAAACTTGGATATTATACATTACATATTGACATAAAAAACAGAGATGATGCGTTCATCTCCAAAGGAGCTTCAAATTCATCTACAAACACCCAGTCCTCAAACTAGTAGCAACCCATTACCCAGACTAGTAGCATTGCATTACCCAGTGGCAATGACAGTGTTCTTTGCCCTAAATCGATGTATAGAACCATCTTCTATGCACAGGGCAATAACACCACGACATTCTCCATTTTCCATTAGAAGATCCAAGGCAAAATATTCAACGAAGTAGCTGGTATCATATCGCAGAGACTGGAAGGAAAAAAAGAAAAAAAAAAGTTAATTATTAAGAAAAGCCTGGAAACTTAAGTAAGATCTCTTCAGTCTCTTCAAAGTTATGAATGTATATGAGGTATTTGGGATAACACAGAAGAAACAACACCCTCCCCCATCCTAGCAACTCAGGGAAGCCTTTTTTTTTCCTATAAAACCATATTAAGAAAAACATTACACCAGTAACGAACCTACCCTAGCTCAAGCACTCAATTCAGAAAAGCCATAGGTAGTCAACGAGACCTGTTCTTTCAGCCTAGTTTTGGCAGTACTTCAGTTAGCTGCAGAGCTCAATACAAGTAGAGACAAGTATCACTAAATCTCTCCAAGACACAGAACAAATCTCCTCAAGCCCAGTATATATATTTATGAACGGAGGCAGTAAGCAAAGTCAGATTTCATGCCCTTAAGGATCATACTAGCATATGGCAGCACTAAGCATTTGTTTTGCAGTGGCATGTACATTTTTAACCACAAGGAGATCAAACAGCTAGACACTAAGTAAATAAACCACTAGCTGCTCTGCACTTAGCTTAAGGCTTCAGGCGGCTTACTACCACTTTTAGAAAGAACTATGTCTTTCCTCTGTTTTGTCTCATAGCATTGATAGGACATATTAGAACTATAGTCAATAACTTGCAAGAAAACAAGCTCAGGAATGCATGCTAACCCTTTATGCATTTATAGATGTTACACACATTTTCCCAGCTCTTTGAAGATGACTGAACAAAAACGCTGCCTTGTATCTTTGTCAAGAGTTCCCCAATGGTCCTGAGTCAGTCTGAAAAAGCTAAAAAGGTTTTGGGTTCGGTTTCCTTCTCCTTTGTGAGGGTGGGGAGGAGAGGGAAGTTTAGCTAAATTCTGTCTTTGACTAGTTAATGCAAAAGCAGCAACAAGGCAAAACTGCTCCAACCGCACAGTTGTCAGTGCACACTACTCAAACATTGCCTCCAGGAGAGCAAGCATGAGCAGGATCCTTCAGTGTATTTTGTTTGCACTCCTTACCAGAAACAGGCATTTGCTAGGCTATTATCTTTTCATGGTGCCTTAGGAGGAAAGAAAACCCAGAATGTGCATCAGTGATTTACCCAGACTCCTCAGTGAAATTATAGTTGCGAGCAGCTACATTTCTTGATTTTTTAAAAAATGCTAGAAGAAATCATTAACTGAAAACACAAAAACCCAAATTCATTTTTATTTTGCAGCTTCTTACCCTGCCATACAACGTATGCAACAGCGAGTGTCCTGTTCTGTCCGCAACACAGCAGCATCTGTGAGCCTGCCCTCCTTTTCCAAACTGGAGACTCTGTCCACCAAACGCACGCTGATAGATTTTTCCTTCTTCTGTTCTACTGAATGGCATTCCGTAATTTTCCAGCTGTTGAACCCAGATACAAGTATTGGATAAAAATGTGAATAATAAGCCAGAAAGTTCCTGGAAAGGAGACCTCTGTGGAAGCTGGTCTATGCTACAGTTACCTAAAGCACAAATCATCGTCAGTGAATCTCACCTCTATTACCGCAGCAGGGGCTTGCTCAGTCATGTAGTGAATGGCATCCTGGTCCCCCAGCCAGTCAGACCCTTTCACCGTGTCATAGAAATGCCATCTCCAGTTATCCTCCTCCATGTTTCCCAGGGCAGCATTGATCCCTCCCTGAAAAGGAAAATGCACATTCTTAGAATTATATTACTGAAGTACAGGTTCAGCAGTTTTCCCTCCTGTTTCTGTTATTCCTAAGACAAACAGTAAAGTCAGACTTCACATGCATGTGGAAAAAAAAGAATATGAAATCTATTAGTTTCACAACAGTTCCCATTCTGATGCATAACACAAAAGTTACACATATAGAATGTAGTGAAACTAAACTGAATAGAAGCTAGACATATATTGCCTTCCAAAACAGTTTCAACTAAATGCATAACATTTATGAAAGAAATGTGTCCTTGACACATAAGGCTCATGCGCACATCCAGACAAGCTTTCTGAAAGCAGCTATTTTTTAAACATATATTCCGCTCAATTTCTCACCTGTGCAGCAACAGTATGAGATCTGGTAGGAAATAATTTTGTAACACATGCTGTATTGAAACCAGCTTCTGACAAACCAAATGCAGCCCGCAGACCTGCTCCACCTGCACCCACAACAACTGCATCAAATTCATGGTCCACTACTGGATATTGTGTAGAAATCTGGAAAATGAAGAAAAGAAGTTTATAATCAAAAATATTTAACACTGAACTCAACTTTAAAGTTCTGTGTAAACACAAGCAGTATACAGTTAACATTCATCAGATACAGTCTGCAGGAGGAAATTCATCACTAGAAAAGCTATTCAGTTTAATCAATCTACTTGAACATTACATTCTGCTGAAGCCCAGCATCTCACAGCAGTTCTATGGCTTCCTTCTAGGCATCAAAAGTAACACTGTGTTATCTAGTCTGTTCTTAAGGTATAGAAAAGCAGAGACATACCGAATCAGAAACCTTGGTGGAAGCACTTTTCTTTCCAGTGATGGTGAAGTGAAAGCTGCGTGCAAGAGTCTGGCATGCTGCCGGCCACTGGAGAAAGAAATCAAGACAACCACTGTAGAATAAGCATTTTCACAAGTGAGGCCTTCAGCATTCTCAATTATTCGGTGATTACTAACAAGCATCTTTGTACTGTTGATACCACATGCTCAAGAACACTGTACTAACAACATTTCAGAGCTATCTGCAGTAAAGTTCTGCCTTTCCTATCATCACAGCCAGAAGGACAGATATTTAAAGTTTTGTCTAGATGAAAGAACAGTCTGTAAGTAGCAAGTTGTCATGGTCTTTATCATATTTTCTTCACATTATTAATCCTAGCTTACACCTATCTGAGCCTTGTATTGACAAAACATATGTTTGCAATGAATGCTCTGCTATTACCATTTCTTTTCTTATGGAAACAAGGATACGGACAACTTTGAGAATCACAGAATGACTAGAGAAGATCTCACTTGAGTCAAACTATCCACAGAATTTGAATTATTTCAGGTGTCTGAAAAAGTCAGAGATAGTCTCTCTCTTTTTTTTCCTTTCTTCATTCTGTATTTAATAGTGGCTTATTTAAAAGTATTTATTAATATCTGAATGAAGCACAGTGGCACTGTTTTCCCCTTTTGCGATGTTCTCATGGCTCCCCAAATACCGAATCACTAAAACCACTAAATGACTCAAATTCATATCAGTCCTAACTTTGATAGGTTAAGCCACACTTCTGGCCCCTCTAAGATAAGTTACCAATTTTCCCAATCCTAGAATATTTTCTGAACTATCTGAAGAAGAAATGAAGAAGGAATATCTAATCTATATTAATAGAACAGTAACACAAAGAAAGTCATGCCAGTGCCTTGCACAGGGGCACCAGTACTTTTCCATTTAAAATACCTCTCCAATACATTCTTGCATATGTCTTTTCCTACATTTCTTATAACAACAGTTTAACTGCTCTATAATACAGTCAACAAGCAGGTCTTTTCTCATCTTTTCCCCCACATCATGAAACGAACCACAGTGAACTTTACTCAACTAAGTTTTATCATCTCTCAATAGTTTCTTAAAATCATCTTTATGCTTGGCAGTGAATCTAATACACTCCTTATTAGAGACAATGTAGCTAATGAGATGATTTAATAAGATCAACAGCTATGATGTGATAGTAACAGCTATGATTGAAAAATTCCTCTTAGTAACCTCTTCCAACATTTTTATTTTCCCCTCTCTCCCTCCCCACCCATTCTACTGGGTTATCACACTTTTGGACAATTTCATGCCCTTTTCAATTCGTACATTTGTGCTTATCTTTGTTAATATTTTACATCCCGAATCAGATCAAGTGGTTCACTCAAAGTCAGACAGAATAGATGTAACAGGCAACATAAAGTACAAGACGCAATTCTTCTACAAAACACTCCTAACAATAACAGATACCAAACTGGAACTGGCTGCTCTCTCTACAGGAGGAATTCATTCAAAGCCTTGAGCTACAGTTGGAGCTAGACTAGCAGAACTGTAGTGTACTTGGCCAGCTACACTGCCCATTTCAAGTTTCCCTACCGTGCATTCACTAGCATATACCACTCCTGCTTGTTTCCTCCAGAGAAATAACCACTTTGCAGCTTTGACACTGCTGCACAGCTTCTTAATTTATATACTTATTGTCATTGGTCAACATATCTGGTTATTGCACAAAGCAATTTAAAGAATGTTTTTACTGACGGTACATGACAAAGTTTCATATATGTTTATATGCTTTTATACATCGCCTAAAGCAAGTGTAAATTACTTTTTTGGGGAAAAAAAAAGATGTAATTTGTGTTATATAGAAAGAAACTGAGCCTCTTCTCCCTCACGAAGTGCATGTCCAGCTAAAATCTCCAGAATTCTGCTACGAGAATGACTGCCTCACAGTCATCTTTTTAAAAAAAAAAAAAAAAAAAAGTTACTTTTCCAAGGTTGCCACATCACTCTTCTGCAGGGCTAGCTGTAAAGCAGTCATGAAATATACCTCCGCATCAAAAAAGTCTGGAATCGCATTAACTAATACCCTAATAAAGCAGTTGCTCCTCCTTCCCGCGGCCGCCCAAGGTCACGGGGGGGACACGCGGCAGCGACACCCCCGGGGGCGGGAGGGGGGACAGACAAACGGACGGACGGACGGACCGACAGGACGGGCCCCGCCCACTCCCTCCTCCCGGCCGGGAGGGGGGCAGGAGCACCCGGAGCCCCCGGCCCGGCCTGCGCCATCCCCACCCCAACCGCCCGCACCGAGACAGCCCTCGCCCCAACCCGCCGAGGCCCGCAGGCGGGCTGAGCTGAGCTGAGCCGGGCCAGGCCGGGCCGGGCCGGGCCGCCGCACTCACCGCGCGCGCCGCCGGCCGCAGCCACCGCTTCGCCCAGCCCCGCGACGCCGCTACCGCCGCCGCCATCTCGCGCCGAGCGCCAGGAGGTGGCACGGCGCATGCGCGGGGCGCCCGCTAGCGGCGCTCTCACCCGCAGGGCTCGGCCGGAGAGACCAATGCTGCGGGGGCGGGGGGGGAGGAGAGGTGGAAGCGGGGAGCCAAGGGCGGCACGCGTGCGCCACTGCCCCCAGCACGTCCCGCCCCTGCTACCCGCGAGCAGCTCCGCGTGACCAGGCTAAGTGCTCCCCGCTTAGAGCCCAGGAACCCTGCTTGGTCCTTCCCCCCTCCCCCCCGCCTTCTCTCGGTTAATGGTTCGGCCCGGGGGGGCGGGGCCGGCAGGTGAGCGCCCTGGCCGCGCCGCGGTTGCTGCGTGAGGGTCCCGCCCCGCCCTGCGCGAGGGGCTCCGCGCGCCCCCGCCCCCGGCTCCCGCACGGGGGCCAACGACCACCCCCAACCCCCCATGGGGTCCAGCGGCCGCGCCGGGGCCCAACGGCCACGCCGGCGCCGGGAGCGAGCGGGAAGCGGCACTGCGGCCTGCGGGAGCCGCGGTTGTGCGCCCTGCCTGCCGGGCTGCAGCGGTTGCGCTCGAGCTTCCGAGTAGAGGCTGCATTGGGGGCGGTTTGTGTCAGGGCTTAACCGCCTCTCTTACTCATTTTATCTGGGAGCCTAAGGCCGAAACACTTGCCCAAAGATAAAACGGTAGCCACGGGAACGGCTTTTGTACCTGTGTATGGCACTAACACTGTGTTTCCCTTCTTTCCCATGAATCCAAAGCGTCTTCATGAATAATTTGAACGATCCTCCCCACTGGAACATCCAGCCGAACCGAAGGGAGCCTGGCGATGAGGGCAGCAGGTGGAATTATGCGTTGCTGGTGCCCATGCTGGGGCTGGCAGCCTTTCGTAAGTAGTGGTAACCTGTGGGCTCAACTGCAATCCCTGAAACAGCACAGCAGGTTAAGTAATACCCTGTCTAGGGATTCCCTCTGCACATGGTCTCCAGGATGTGTCATGTGCTTGGGAATGTACCAGCAAATACTGTTAAATTTACAACCCTAAGGCAATGAAAATTTTTCAGCCACTGAATTGAATATGTATATTAGTAAGCTCTGCTTTGCCAGCCTCTTGTCAAGGAGAAGACAAGTGATATGCTAGCAAGCCAAAGGTAACCACCCAAAGAGCTGCTGGTGTATATTTTGCTGGACCTGGAAAGTGCATAGCATAGTTTCTGCACTGGGGGCTGTGAGTTTATCTCCCCAGTAATTCTATATTCTTTCTTTAATCCAAGAAGTAGGTGTGTTAGCCATACAATAGTAGTGGAGATTTGCCTTCAAAGGAAACAATATGATTGTCTAATTCACCTTCCCGTGAAACATGGACCCATTGGTGGCTGCGGACCAGGAAACAAAAGTTTTAACTGCAGAATAACTTTTCTTTTGAGGAACAGTTAATTAATTACACCTATTAATGCTGCCTATGTTTTACTAATATGTGCAGTCTCCTTTATATGTGATAGGTTGGATCTGGACCAGAGAGTGTCAGAAAGAAATAGAAAAAGAAAAAAAAGAGTATTATAAGAAACAGTCATCTTTACAGAGGGATCTGGAAGCCAAATACCGGGATATAATCACAGAAAATCGACGCACAGTTGCTCACTTGGAGCTGGAGCTTGAAAAGGAGCGCAACAGAACCCTGAGTTACCGTGAAGCACTGGTGTCCCAGAGCCGCAAACTTGTAGAAGAGAGAAGACTCCTAGAGCAAGAACAGGAGAAGCTAGAGCGAGAAAAACAGGTCCTCTTGCGCTCGGGAGCTGCAGGGAACTTGTACCAGAGTTACCTGGCAAAGGAAGAAGAGTGGCAAAAAAGAGCCAATATTCTACTGAAAGAGTTAGAAGATGGACTTAAAGAAAGACAGGAAATCTACTGCAGTCTTGTGGTGCCAAGAAACCAGAGACTAGAAATAGAGAAAAATCTGCTAGTTAAAGCAGCAACGGATCCTGTTGCTGTGGCTCTACAAGTAGAGAGTGGCTTGAAAGATATTTTCAAACATGATAACTACTGTGGCAATCTGCTGAACAGAAACAAAAGCCAAAATGGAAGACTTATGTGGCTATATCTCAAATATTGGGAACTAGCCATTGAAGTACAGAAGTTCCAGAAGGTAGAAAAGGCCATGTTAGGAAAATGATAGGTAGCAGAAGTCATGATCCACCATGTGATCCACCATGGATAATGTGGACTACCACAGTTGTAGTCCGAAGCTGTTAGATTCTCCTACTGTTTCATTTTCCCCTCCTTATCACGTTTGTATTTGCATGTGCAGTGTGGGTGCCTTTCCTTTCACTGTCTAACGGCAAATGCTCCAGAGAGCTCTGCTCCTTCCCTAAAACTCTGTGAGTGTGTTTGTATTGCAGACTGCAGCCTCGTGTACAGATGTGCCTGCTTCTGTAGGTGCCAGGAGCAGCAAAATGGTATCTGAGTTGGACTGATTTACCTACTTGCTGGTTATCCTCCTCCAGTGGAGAAGTGAGTTGTCTCCCTCAAGTCAGGTAGCTCATAGTGCTCCTTATCCCTGGTTTCTTGCATCATGGCATTTCATTTTTTAGTTTCTTTTTTTCTTTTTTTTTTTCTTTTTTTTTTAGCAAGACTGATCTTTCTTCTTGGAAGAAAACATGATCAAGGAAGGTTCTTTGCCACATAAATCCTGTATATGCATCTGTGTATATATACGCACACATATGAATGTATGCATGTATATATATATTTGTGTAATACATATATTTCTATGTGTTAGTACCCCAAGGGGGAAAAGAGTATGATCATATTTCAGATTAGTCCTGCATCATCTTCCAGATTGAACATACAAATAGGACTTTCCATAGGAAACATCTGAAAGCAGCTAATGAAAGTAAATGCATAAAGAAATGCATAATGAAAGTCTTGCTGGAGTGAGGGAGGCAAGCCTGAATTCTAAATGGAAAGTAGATGAGCTCTAGGTTATGTTCCGATCGTGCTGTGTAAAAGTTAAGAACACAAATGTTTTCTTCTCTGTAAAGGTTTTAGTTATTACCAAAAAGTGTGCCTCCAGCATAGACCTCAGCGGGCTGCTGTCTGCGTCCTGGTGAGCTGTGGGGTAAATGTTGAGCTTCCAGGAGCCTCTGAAGATCCTGGTGACTGCATCTGGTCCCATACTTGCTATAGGTCCCCTCTGTTACTTGTGTGGCCAGGCTACATTTATGTTTCTATAGACATAGTCACTTCTGCCCCCACCAGCTGCCCTCCGTTCCCCGGAACCAAAGTGCATTTTTCCACAACTCTTAAATTTTCAACTTAAACTTCACCCTTTCAGGTACACGTATCTGTAAAAGCCTGTGGGTTGTGAGCTACCAGCTTTGCAGTGTTAAGCTTTTTAACTTTACTGAGCACAATGAAATGTGCAGATCTAGACAGCGCAGTGGGTTTCTGTGCTTGAAATTGCCCCAAACTTTGACTCCTTATAGAGAGTAGGAATCACCTTCAGTTTCAAACGTGCCATGTATTTTCGAGTGTATTCCTTTCTCCTTCCTAAATTAGCCTTACTCCCAAAGCAGCAGCGCGCATGCATTTGTTTGTAACCTTCTCTGTTACCTCACATTGTTCAGTGTGCAAAGATTGTCGATTCTTTAGCAGTTCTTCAGGACCAGCCTTGAAACACATTCACCTTTGACTGTCAGGTATTGCTCGGCCCAGAAGCAATCCAGCAAAGTGGATGCTGACCAAAGTTTAGCAGGGAACTCTTGCAGAGGTGGAATTTTCTCTTATCTCCTGTTGATTTTATTTCAGCCTGGGCATAGGAGACAGCAGATAAATCAATCATGTAAATTGTGTATACAACTTAAAGTCACTACTCAGCAAAAAATGTCCCACATGGAACAAAATCCTTAAATTACGCGTATTCTTCAAATAATCTCTTCTGTGATTTTGCTACCCTCAGTGGTGATACACTGTTGTATTGATTTGACAGTCTTTTATGGATTGGTGTTTCTTCAAGATAAAGTAATAGTAAACAGACAAGCATTGCAAGTATATATACAATCACAAGCACTGAAAAGACGAAAGGTTTTCTGGATGCCAAACATACACAGGTTGGAAGATGACAACGAGCAACTGAAAAGTTCTCTTGTGTGAGCGCTTGAGCCAAGCTACTGTAGCTGATCACATGCACATGCCTTGAACTGCTTAGTAAAGTAAAACAACTTCACTTGCCTGTAGTTCTCTTCACTGTGGAAACTGGCCACGCAACTATGGAGGATTTGATGCAAACCAACAAGCTGTTGCAGCTGCTTGGCTAACACAGTAGCCAGTGGATCTATGCCAATATATTTAAGACTTATGCCTTTATTTTGTATATATTTGTTAGTTCTTCATATTAAAAGGTCAAGCATTTTACACTGAGTTCTTTCATAGTTCATCGCAGACATCAACTGAAAATACTTAAAGAGAACATACTCAACAGGGTAAAATGCTTTCTTCTGTATAAATATGTAAATTGGAGTATCACGTGCTTGATTGTGATTGGATGCAACATAATAAATGTTTGAAATTCACTTTCACATCTTTAGAAATGTTGACTATTTGTACAGGTAGGATTGTTCACAGACACTTTGCAAATGAGGATATTAAGACAGAAGAGTAATTTGTGGAGGATTTTTGAAAGCAAATTCAGGAGCACGACTCCTCTTTCTGCTGAAATTCATATTTCTGCTCTATAAGTTAGGTTGTATTGAAAGCTTTATTGTGAGCTTTATCTTGCCCACTGGCTCTTGATCAGTGGTTTGTTTGAAGATGACCATATATATGTAGATCATAAAGGTAAATTGTCTTCAGAATTTTAATGAAGGTTTTTCTTGTTGTTTCAAAACATCACTAATAATATTTAAAAACATCAAATTCTTCTTGATTGTTATAAATTGGGGGAAGTGGATGAAAGAAGGGGAATTTGTCTATTTTATGCCAGCTTTCTAAGGAAATTATAAAGAGTCTAAGTTGGCACTTAAAAAGCTTTGGTTTGAGTGCTGAGCAGAGAATATGTTGCATTTTTTTTTTCTTTTAAGGAAAGAACAGTTTTGCTGAAGCAAAATAAATACACGAAAATTAACTAACGATGAATGATGAAAAAAGGACCATCCCTGAGGATGGACCCACTGAAACACTGGAATTATTATTTCTATTTGTTAGATAGGGTATCCTGCCTTCCTCCAGAACCCCTCAGATGCCTCTTACTGTATTTCAACCTCTTTTTGTTTCCTTCTGTGAGTTTTCTCATCTTTCTGCTCTCACTGAGGCATTCTAATTTCACTCTCAGACCTTGGGGATTTCCGTTCTTTTTAATAATAGACAATTAATATCTTAGTGTTTGACACAGTGCTCCATATTGCACTCATCCTCATAGAAGAATGCTGGTTTTGTGAAATACTAGAAATGACAGCAGGAACACTTTTTATCAAATTGAGAGTAAAAATGAGGTTTGTTAACATGTAATTTTGGGTTATAATTCCCATACTCTTTAAGAGTCGGCAGTTTTGAGTTTCTTTTTAATGCATATGTTGTTGGGCTGGGTCACATGTCACAAGTCCAGCCTTTCCTGAAAGGTAACAATTACTTACATTTGGAATATTTCCAACTAATTTTTGCCATCGTTATGAGTCTAATCATTTGCTATCATTGTGAGCTTATTCTATCTATAGCCATATAAAAACTTAGCTATCAAAAGAATGTAATGGAGTAGATACCCATTTCTCTATATTAGTGCTTGGCTAACATCTTGCAGGATGGTATGCACCATTCCTGTTGCGCCTGCTTGTCATGCTACATATAGTAGATATTTCACAAGATGATTTGGACAAGCAAAACTGAGGTATGCTCACATTATCCGTGAAGGGTTTTTCTGAAGTCTTCTGCATGAAGCACCAAGTTTCTGAATATACCATTTTCCTATGCAGTTTTTGCATTAACACCCTCATGGGCCTGTGTTCATTTATTAACATGAGATAATTAAGAAGTAGCCAAACAACTAACAGGCAATTTGCCCATTATAGTAGCCAAGGACTGTGATATCGTAATGAGAAATCAAGTTATTTCTTTGTGACTAATGCCCTTTGCAACACACTGCCTATACATGCTTTCACCCTCCAGGGTAGCTGCCATCTAGTACTTGACACGGAATCATTCTTACACTCAGAATATCCTCAGAAATATCTTTAGGGCAATGCACAAGCCATCCCTTCAGCATGCTGTGTATTGAACTATGAAAGTAGGCATCATCCTTCCTTTGAAGTCCTTTCCATCCATTAAAAGGCTCTGACCCTCTAGCATATGGGTGGTGAAGGTTCCTACAGAGCAAGCAAAGGAAGGCCATGCCTTGAGGCCCTGAGTTTGCTCTACTCCTTGGTGGATGAGTCTCCAGGAGCCACAGGTGTCAGGGAGGGGAATGTTCTTCAAGGAAGTCTCCAGGAAGGCAGTTGCAATAATAAGGTATTGGTTGCTCTGCAAATAACAAAATCGCTGCAACTGTTGAATGGCGATTCAATATATTAGGAAAAAAAAAAAAAAAAAAAAAACCAGTCCTCGTGACTCAGAAACAGCCTTGGACTCCTGAACGGAAAACTGACCCCTGAGTAGCAACATCAAAATCTTAACATTGAAACTTGAGTCTCAGCTTGCTAACACAGAAAAAGCTCTGTCAAAATGAAAAACTCATGAATCTGAACACCTATATCAGTGCTGAGACTGTTGTACTTGGCAGACTATACAAATGTGAAGGATTCATACAGAAGGGTTGTTAAAAATGATTTCATCTCCCAACCAGCACAAGCACACCAATTCCATATAATCCTATTTACAAGGTATCATCATCAGAGAAATTGCTGTAGAAGATACGCAGAAAAACCAATTACAGATTAGTCGCTAGAGAAAGTGGACACAGGATAGCACAGGTGAAAGTAAAAAGACAAAATATTACTGATAAAACAGCCCTAAAAGTGCTACCTACTAAAGCTAGCACTAAAAGTGCTAGCATATATTAATATATATTAATGGGAACAACCAACTGAAAGCAAATGTTACTTCAAAAAAAAAAAAAAAAAAGGGAAAGCTTGAGCAGCACACAGGGCTGATGATCCCTGTAACTGTCATATACTCTAGGATAATCCCAAGACCCTCCCATTGTGAGGTGGTGAGGGGGCCATTGTGAAGCGGCCCATTGTGCGGGGTAAGCCACCCACTGTGAGGCCGCCCATTGTGAGGTGGCCCATTATGAGGTGGTTAGGGACCCTTTGTGAGGCCACCCATTGTAAGGTAGTCAGACAATATGAGATGGCCCATTGTGAGGTTGCCCATTGTGAGGTAGCATGGGGCCCATTGTGAGGTGGCCCCTTTTGAGGTGGCCCATAGTGAGGCAGCCTGTTGTGAGTGGCCAGGGACCCATTGTGACACAGCCCATTGTGAGGCTGCCCATTGTGAGAGGGTGAGGTCCCCTTGTTAGGTGGCTCATTGTGAGGCGGCCCATTGTAAGGCAGCCAATTGTGACGCAGCCCATTGTGAGGCAGCCAGGGACCCACTGTGATGTGGCCCATTGTGAGGCGGCCCATTGTGAGGCGGCCCATTGTGAGGCGACCCATTGTGAGGCAGCAAGAGACCCATTGTGACACGGCCCATTGTGAGGTGGCCCATTGTGAGGCAACCTACTGTGAGGCAGGGAGAGGCCCATTGGGACGCAGCCCATAGTGAGGCAACGCATTGTGAGGTGGCCTATTGTGAGGTGGCCCACTGTGAGGCAGTGAGGGGACAATATGAGGCGGCCCATTGTGAGGCAGCCAGTGGATCATTGTGAGGTGGATCATTGTGAGGCGCCCCACTCTGAGGCAGTCAGGGACCCATTTTGAGGCAGCCCATTGTGAGGCAGCCTATTGGGAGGGGCCAGGGGCCCCCTGTGTGTGGAGCCGTTCTTGGAGGAAAATGGCTGCCCGATGAACCAGCCATACCAGGCGTTGGAGTAAGCACATGGCGCAGAACAAGAGGCTACTTGGAACCTGCGACCTAAGGGAAGATGGAAGGAGCCTGGCAACAGCCAATCAGAGAGAAGAAAGGCTCTAGCCAATCGATGAGATGGGAGCGCGCACGCGAGGGAAAGGATATGGTATATAAGAGACGGCTTTGTTTCAATAAACGGGCTTTTTTCAGATTGATTCACACTGGATCGTGCTGAGCCCACGGTTTTTCTCTCGTCAATTGTGATGCAGAGCAATGGGAGGCAGCAAGGGGCCCATTGTGATGCAGCCCATTGTGA
Organism: Tinamus guttatus; assembly: GCF_059628265.1. NCBI lineage: Eukaryota > Metazoa > Chordata > Aves > Tinamiformes > Tinamidae > Tinamus > Tinamus guttatus. Next base: position 1,550,734 of record NW_028288559.1, on the reverse strand, counting down.
TGCGGCCCACTGGGAGGCGGCCCATTGGGAGGTGGCCCATTGTGAGGCGGCACATAGTGAGAGGACCAGGGACCCTTTGTGATGCGGCCCATAGTTAGGCGGTCTATTGTGAGGCAGTGAGGGGACAATATGAGATGGCCCATTGTGAGGTTACCCATTGTGAGGTAGCATGGGGCCCATTGTGAGGTGGCCCCTTTTGAGGTGGCCCATAGTGAGGCAGCCTGTTGTGAGTGGCCAGGGACCCATTGTGACACAGCCCATTGTGAGGCTGCCCATTGTGAGAGGGTGAGGTCCCCTTGTTAGGCGGCCCATCGTGAGGCAGCGAGAGGCCTATTGTGTGGAGGCTCATTGTGAGGCAGGGAGAGGCCAATTGTTAGGAGGCCGATTGTGACGCGACCCGTTGTGATGCGGCCCATTGTGAGGCGACCAGAGACCCATTGTGACGCGGCCCATAGTGAGGTGGCCCCTTATGAGGCGGCCCATTGTGAGGCAGGGTGAGGAGAGAAAAACCGTGGGCTCAGAACGATCCAATGTGAATCAACCTGAAGAAAACAGTTTATTGAAACAAAGCCATCCCGTATACACCATATTCTTTCCCGCGCGCGCGCTCCCGTCTCATCGATTGGCTAGAGCCTTTCTTCTGATCGGCTGTTGTCAGGCTCCGTTGATCTTCCCTTAAGTCACAGATTCCAAGTAGCCTCTTGTTCTGCGCCATGTGCTTACTGCAACGTCTCGTATGGCTGGTTCATCGGGCGGCCATTTTCCTCCAAGAACGACTGCACAGCGGGGAGAGGTACATTGTAAGGAGGCCCATTTTTAGGAGGCCCATTGTGACGCAGCCCATGATGAGGTGGCCCATTGTGAGGTGGCGCATTCTGAGGCGGTCCATTGTGAGGAGACCCATTGTGAGACGGTTAGGGGCCCATTATGAGGCAGCTCATTGTGAGGCAGGGAGGGGCCCATTGTGATGCGGCCCATTGTGAGGCAGCCAGTGGCCCACTGTGAGGTGGCCCATTGTGGGGTGCTGTTGGAGCCATTGTGAGGCGGCCCTATTTGAGGTGACCCATTGTGAGGCAGCGAGAGACCCATTGTGAGGCGGCCTGTAGTGATGCGACCCATTGTGAGGTGGTCCATTATGAGGCGGCCCATTGTGAGGCGTTCCATTGTGAGGCGGTGAGAGGCCCATTGTGAGGCAGCCCATTGGGAGGGGGCGAGGGACCCACTGTGACATGGCCCAGTGTGAGGTGGCCCATTGTGAGGTGGCCAGGGGACCTATGTGAGGCCCCCTATTGTGATGCAGCTCGTTGTGAGGTGGCGAGAGGCCCATTGTGAGGTGGTCCATTGTGAGGCTGCGAGGGAGCCAATGTGAGGCGGCGAGGGGCCCATTGTGATGCGGCTAAAAGTGAGGCACCCCATTGTGAGGGAGCAAGGGGCCCATTGTGAGGTGGGCCATTGTGAGGTGGTAAGGGGGCCATTGTGAGGCAACCCACTGCAAGGCATTGAGGGGGCCAATGTGAGGCGGCCCCTTGTGAGGCAACCCATTATGAGGCAGTTGGGGGCCCATTTGTGAGGCAGCCCAGTGTGAGGTGGTGAGCGGGCCATTGTGACGCAGCCCATTATGAGGCTGCAAGGCGCCCATTGTGAGGCGGCCAATTGTGAGGCCGCGAGGGGCCCGTTGTGACATGGCCCATTTTGAGGCGGCCCATTATGAGGCGGCCAGGGGACCTATGTGAGGCCGCCCGTTGTGACGCGCCCATTGTGAGGTGGCGAGAGGCCCATTGTGAGGTGGTCCATTGTGAGGCAGTGAGGGAGGCAATGTGAGGCGGCGAGGGGCCCATTGTGATGCGGCTAAAAGTGAGGCACCCCATTGTGAGGGAGCAAGGGGCCCATTGTGAGCTGGGCCATTGTGAGGTGGTAAGGGGGCCATTGTGAGGCAACCCATTGTGAGGCATCGAGGGGGCCAATGTGAGGCGGCGAGGGGCCCATTGTGAAGCGGCTAAAAGTGAGGCGGCCCACTATGAGGCGTCCCATTGTGACGTGGCTCTGTGTGAGGCAGCACATTGTGAGGTGGCCCATTGGGAGGTAGCCCAATGTGAGGCGGCGAGGGGCACATTGTGAGGCGGGCCATTGTGAGGCGGCCCGTTGTGAGTAGGCCCATTGTGAGGCGGCAAGGTGTCCATTGTGAGGTGGCTCATAGTGATGCAGCCCATTATGATGTAGCCCATTGTGAGGCAGCCAGGGGCCCGTTGTGAGGTGGCCCATTGTGAGGCATCAATGGGACAAGGAGGTCAAGGAGACCTTTGTGAGGTGACCCATTGATAGGCGGCCTGTTTTGAGGTAGCAAGGGGCCCATTATGACACAGCCCATAGTGAGGCGGCCGACTGTGAGGTGACCCATTGTGAGGCGGCGCATTGTCGGGCAAACCATTGTGGGGCAGGGAGGAGGCCATTGTGAAGTGGCCCATTGTGAAGTGGCCCATTGTGAGGAAGCGAGGGGCCCGTTTGAACATGGCCCATTGTGAGGTGGCCCATTGTGGGGTGATTAGGGGCCCATTGTGAGGTGACACATTGCAAGGTGGCGAGGGGCCCATTATGAGGAGGCCCATCGTGAGGCTGCGAAGGGCCCATTGTGAGGTGGCCCATTGTGAGGTGGCAAGGGAGCCAAAGTGAGGTGGAGAGGGGCCCATTGTGACGTGGCACATTGTGAGGTGGCCCATTGTGAGGCGGCCCATTGTTACGAGGTCACTGTGAGGTGGCCAGAGACAGACTGTGACGTGGCCATTGTGAGGCAAGGAGGGGCCTATTATGAGACGGCCCATTGTTAGGCCACCCATTATGAGGTGGTGAGGGCCCCATTGTGAGGTGGCCCATTGTGAGGCATGAAGAGGTCGAATGTGAGGTAGCCCATTGTGACACAGTCCATTTTGAGGCATTTAGGCGCCCATTATAAGGTGGCCCATTGTGATGCAGCTAGGGGCCCATTGTGACACAGACATTGTGAGGTGGCCCCTTTTGAGGCACCAGGAGCCCATTGTGAGGCAGCCCATTGTGAGACGACCCATTGTGAGACAGTCAGGGCCACATTGTGAGGCGGCCCATTGTGCGGCGGAAAGGGGCCCATTGTGAGGCGGCCCATTGTGAGGGGTTATGCTCTGGCTTCCTTTCAGCCAGAACTGCCCAGGTTTTGAAAAGGCACCTCTGCACCCTTCTGTTCATAACTGCTCCTGCAGGCTTGCATTTCTTAAGACACCTCACTTCTAAGACAGGTTCATACCAAACAAATCCCTCAGACAAACTGGTTGGTGGTTCTTACTATAAAATACTACCTCCCCCTTGTGGCTGGTTGCTTGGCTAGCCAGCAGCCCAAGGAGCAAGTATCTGCACCAAACCAGATGTTGTGGGAGACATCTGTGCAAAGACAGTATGTAGGAATTGGATGTAGCTCAGGAACCTACCAGTATTTCCATATATACAACAGTTTAGGAAAAGAAATCAGTAGAAAGCTTGATTAAAGAACACTGTTCATTGCTTAATGAACATCACAAACAACAGTCCAAAATTGTCAACATGGTCTGGTGCTTTCTGTAGAAAGGACACATATGGCCAGAAGGATCCAAGTAATAGCACCTTATTGACTAAGAAATGCAGGTAGATCTATGTTGATCAACAAGAGACCAAATAATTTTATATGTTCACAGAAACATTTCCAGACCTATGCATCCTACTTGCAATTTTCGCCAAAGTACAAAGATGAAAATAAAAAAAAACTTCAAAGATGATAGTAACATTTCTGCAGCCTCCTGAATATATACAGCATAACAGAAAGGACAGAACATTGACAAGAACAAAACAAAGATGGGTGATGCTGGTAGAGCTGATATTTTTTTCCATTGAAATATTTATATACAAAGCTGAAGCAAATATTACATAAACTACTATTATATACAAAATTAAAGATCATGCCTATTTCTAGAAGAAAAAAAAAAGAGAAAACTGCTGCATGAGAATCAATGTTGGTTCTGGTCTGGATGCATTGTAACATGTGCTGTTTATGTTTAAAGATTGTTCCTTTTAATTTTTTTGTGGCTAAGGATACTGTTGCTTCCACAATAGACTCTGGCTATTTCTAAGTATGTCAGATTGCTCAAGAAAGTTTCCTGACACTATAAAACAATTCTAGAATGAGGTTTACGTGGAGGTCATTGGATATGACATTCTCTCTCTATTGCTTTCTCGGTGGCCTAAAAGAGAGTTTCAGTGATAGCTCAGTGCTGTCTGTTTCTACTTTGGAGTGATACTTACTGACACAAGAGGACCTCTGCTGTCCTATCTGGAAAAGTTTACAATTGTATGAAGTCTCAAAAGTTTGTTGGACTTCAAGGTCCCAAAGCCTACCAGGTAACCCTATTTGAACTGCTATGATGCTGGCAAATGCAGCCTTGAAGCACAGAGAGGAAACCAAATCAGCCAGCTGACTGAGGAGCTACATCTTTTGTTTATTTATCAGGTAGAGTTTGAGAACAACAGAGCATAAAACCTCATACCCAGTTAAAGATCTACAGATTTTTTTTTTTTTTTTTGGCAGGGTAACCTGCTGTTGAATATTAGCCTTAAACTTAAGTGAATCTGGAACATTTTGCAGCTTACCTCTTATTCCAATACAACTATTAGAGCCCCCCAGGCTGGGTATTTTGAGTCTTTTCCTGAACTGTGGTTTAGAGCTCTTTCTTGGTGGAGCCGTTCAAAGATTTTGCCCATTGACAGCCCATAAAAGTATTTGTTATGTCCAAGCAGATTCTTCAAGGATAGACTGCCAAGGAAAGCACCTCTAAATGTTCTTCCTCCTCACTTCTATTATATCTTGTCCCCCTTACTCATCACACAAGACCCATCACATGTGCAACCCGGAGAGGTTGGATAGTCCCCATTCATGGAGGTTTTCAAGACCTGACTGGATAAAGCTCTCAGCATTCTGATTAGATCTTGTAACTGACACTGCTTTAAGCAGGAAGTTAGACTAGAGAGTGCCTGAAGCCCCTTCTGATGTGGGTTGTTCCATGATTTTAATAATACTATGAGTATTAAAATTTTTGACTATGAATAGTTCCATCACAGTCAAAGGTAAGTATACAACTTTATTTATTTATTTATTTATTTATTCCTATCAGAATTTCACATGTTCCTGGTAGTAACCAGGAACAACCCATCTCTCATCTCATTAGTGCTGTATATTTTGTTGCATGGGAATGAGAAAGTGAGTATGAGCTAAACACAGCAGAGGATCATGAGGGGAAGAATGTAGTGCTCTCACTTAAACTGATGGCTGGAAATCTTTTCACCCAGGTACACAGATACATCCACAAACATGGAAATAGGCAACCTATTTATTCTGCAGTTTCTATCACAAAAGCAGAAGTAAGTCATTCTAGTCTAGCTGTGCATGGTCTCTTTTCTAATGTAGTTAATTATAAGAACTTGAGGCACTGCTGAACAAGGTGACAGAACAAATTTAGCATTTATGATTATATTGCCTGTAGCTCTAATGCTCCATGAATGTCACTCCCAAAGTATTTGAAGAATTACAGACTTGTCTGTGTCTTACCAGAGATGATGGGATCAGGAAGAAAGGACCAAGTTGCATTTAATTCCTGAAAGTAGGAATGTAGACCCCCAATAGAGGACATTGTTGCTGCTCACTGCTTCTCCCTGTGAGTTTAAACTAAATATATATATATATATATTTTTCCCCCCAAAGAAGATACCTTCCTTGCCTTCTCCTTGTCCTCCCCTTTGCAGCATCCAGCAGAAGAGCTACCCACTGCAGCACCCTTTGGCCCTTGAGGGAGGCCACAAGAAGACAAATGGCCTGGCCAGGTGCTTCAGTCAGTTGATTCAGTTCCTGCACCTTCCTGCTCTATGTTGGGCTGATTTTCTGCAGGGTTCATGCGCAGTGCTGGGGCGAGCCCGAAGAGGCCCAGTGTGAGGTCGGGAGCCAGACAAGGCTGTTGGGCTGTGGGTCTCCGACTGGTTTCCAGGTCCCACCTGTGCCTCCGTGAGGAAGGGAGATGACCCGTTGCCTCTTTTCTGAGAGCCAAAACTGCTGGAGACCTGCTGCTGCCAAGCAGACCTGTTGGTCGTGAAGAGCCCCAGAGCACGAGGCACAGACCCCAGAGCCCCTGCCACAGACCTCTCCTGCGGAGTTTCCCAGCTCCCACGTGGACACAGCTGAGGGGCATCCAGTTGCTCCAGGGACAGACTGGTGGGAAAACAGGTTTCCAAGCGTCTGTCTTGGCACCAGGCTAACAGGAGTGATGACAGCAGGGCAAAGCTCTACTGCTAAACTGGGGTTGGGTCTCCATGAGCTCAGGCCACCATCGTAGGCGGGCTTGGAGGTTTCCTGAGTGCTGAAACAGGAGCAGGTCATAGAGCACTGGCTGCTGCCTCTGCCTTAAAGGGCAGGTACAAACATGGCCTCAATGTGCAGTTTTTTCTCAAAGAGAAGCTATGTTCCAGTTGCGAAGCCAGGTGTTTAGGCACAGCAGGAAAAATAAGTCTTTCAGAAGCTTAGTGGGGTTATGTAACTCCCTTTTTTCTTCCTCATTCTTTTTGTTTTGATTAATGTCTCTGTTATCTTTCTACTGCAACATTTTTCTTTGTTTCTTCCCTTTCATACTCTTTATTTATGTCTTCATCATCTGTCATTAGAAATATTTGATGAATATTAATCCAATCTCTCCCACATTTGCAATTTGCAATTTTCAAAATATGCCTTGTTTGGCAGCTTATGCTGTGAAAGGATTGATTCTGTAGAGGTTCATTAGCCATAACAAACTGTAAACCATGACAAACTTAAACCTTGCCTTGAAGGAGAAGTATATTTTAGAGCAAAGTGAAGGGCTTTGGTGAATACACAATTGAGTGTGTAGCAATGGTTCTGTGTTTGACTGCACAGTCTTGCACTACTATAAGTGTGAATTAATCCAATGATGTTTTTCCCTCAGTACAGTCTGAGGTGTTACTGAGTAAATCTGAGATCATTCCAGAAAATGTATGTATAAAATCTGTGATTACTATCTCTTGTTCCCTATAGCCACTACTAAGAACACCTTCCTCTGATGTAGGAAGCAGAATAACAACCCAGGTGAATTTTGAGTTCCTGGAGCATATAGTTTCTTGCTAAAGGCCATTAGCATGATAAGTCCATGCCTTTCTCAGAAATGAAAGTGAAATCTCAAATTTGTCATGGCATGTTGGAGAGGAGAAGCACTGGTAAGCAAGTCCTGCAGAACAGTGGGTGCGTGGTAGCTTGTTTGGTCCAGTCCACAGGGTGGCAACATAGACAACCCCTTGTGCAATTACAGGCCACATTAGAGCTGGTGACATTGCTACTTCAAGTTCTCCATAAAAAGGCGCTGTGCCTGTCAAGATCATTAGCCATGCAATCACACTGGTAAAGAAATTGGAGCTAGATGCTATGCCATCATATTTGCTTGTACAAATATTTAACAACTGCTAGATAACTAAGAATCACTGGAACCTGGCATTACCCAAAGTAAGATAAGCTTCTCCAGATTTACACTTTGAATTAATTCAGTGCAACATGATCTGAAATGTGTTGTGATGCTGTTATAAACTGCTTACACGTGGAACTCGTAGCACAGATAATTTTTTGTATCATCCTGACACAAGAGAGGTTTTCTTTCATACTCTGTTGAAGTGTCCACATTTATTTTGGTTCCCAGAGGACGTTACATTAATTCCTTCTGTGCCAACTTGTATTGTGCTTAAAGAGAAACATGCTATTTCAGTATTAATAAATTCTATGTAGAGTCTTTATTTTCAAGGATTTATGGTTACATAGACTCATTAGTTCATAGCTACAAGCTTTTTGGACACCACGATCCAGTTGTTTGGTTGCTGAAAGAGATTTATATAGGGCTTTGCAAAGCTATAGAACTAAAGCTTGACCACAAGTCAGGAAATGGTAGAGATATGAAATAAGTTAGGGGAGGGTATTTGCTTTCCCTGTGTGTTTTCTGTCTGCTTTCACTATTTGTTACTATCTCATGTTCCCTACAACACGACTGCTACGGTTACTTTCCTTTGTCTTAGGAGACAGAATAATAATCCATGTTTCTTGCATACAATTTCGTGGTAACAACCAATAGGTCAATTTCTTTCTCAGAAATGAGAAAGCAATTTGAAAATTCTCTGTTACCACTTATACATGAAAAATGCTCTTTCTAATCAAGGAAAGGACAATTTATGGAGTCTTTTTGGACAAGTAAAGCATCTGTCACTTTACCACAAAGAAATATATTAGCTGATCTACATAGGAATTACAAAATGGATAAGGAACTAGGTAGAGATCTGATAATGGTAAGATGTACTGAAAGTAGAAATAATGATCTTGAGTAAGGTCACTAATGTAGTTCCTCAATGATCAGTTTAAGAAGGGATCTGTTGTCATTATTCTACTATTAACTAAGGACAAATAGTAAGTGCATGCTAAAGAAATTCTCATGACACAATCTCAGCAGCACTGTGAATGCTGGGTAGTAGTGTAACATTCAGGAAGAACCAAGTAGGTAAGTATACTGGGGTGACGGAAATTGGATACCAATAATACACTATCGGTAACTTAGAAAAAGATATGCTTTTTCACATTAGGAGATCTTTGTTTGGAACAAGTTAAGGAGAAGAAAGGCTTTGATCTGTTGGTTAACCAAGAGGCAATTAATTCACAGAACTCATGAGTCATAAGAAAGGCAAGTGGTATTACTAGGTGAATTGGTAGAGGTATTTCAAGCAATGGAAATGTTAACACCTGATTACTAGGCACAGGGAAAATCCATCTGCTTTACTACATAATGTTCCAGTTGCCCATGTCAAGGATGAAAACTCTTTTTTGTAACCTACCTATTCCAGAGAGCATGCAGAGCCTTTTTTAGAAAAGAAAATAAAATGTCTTCCATTGTTTAGCCTATAAAAACTAAGGCTGTGATAAAAAAGAGCCGCAAAGCTGTTTAAACTTATGGGTCACAGTTGCACTAACCTGTGCTTGCTGTAAGTAGAACTGGCTATAATCTGGCCGTGAATGTACTATGGTATGAGAGGAGTGAGCTTCTACACCAGCCTTTCAGTAATGTGGAGTTCAAAAAAATCTATTCTGAATCAGCATAATAAGGTTGCAAAGGGATGCCTTGATGTGTTACCTTCTTTGGCATATGCAAGATTCAGTGACTTGCAAGGTCCTTTTGGTTCCTTATTTTAATCACTCTGTATCACCCTATCTAATGAACCCCTAGGACTGAGCTGAAATAAAATTCCTTCCTATCTATGTTGTGTTAGGAAACACAGAGTCATTAGGAAGGTGAAGGGATTTTTCACTTCAAACCCACATATAAGGAAGCTGTTTTCTTTCAGCCCATGTCCTGTAATGGTCAGAGGTATTAACGTAAATAGAATGCATTTATAAATGCAAAGGTCATATTTTATAATTCCATTTATTCTCACTCCTTTTTGGCCAAAGCATTTAATAAAATATCTGACATGTTTCAGTAATCATGACAAAAAATACAATTTTGTATGCATACACCATGGGAAACTGAATGTGACAGAGATTCAGACACAGCCTATCTTCCTGATACAAAGCAGTCTGAAATCTTTAGGTTAAGTCCGAGGCCAGTGAAAGCTCTTAACTCCATGTCTGTTAGGGATACATATTCGTTTTAAGTGAGCTTAAACAAGGGAGTGGTAAGGGATGTTTCATAACCTTTTAAGTGTCTACGGTTTATAGCCAAATTATCTCCTGAATTACATTAGCTGGAATCAATGTCTTATACTGGACGAACGGAATGTTCCATAAAACCTTGACAGATAAAGCATTAATAAGTGTCAGAGCTGACTTGGTTAATCGAATGATTTGCTGACGCTTCTTTTTACCACATGTCTGCACTTTCAAGTTTAGTGCCAAAGGTTCTCTATATATAGCCGAAGACAGCAATTAGATGGTCCCTTTTCATGCGGATTTCTAGCCAGCTGCCTGCTTCATAAACGTCTTGCTAGAGCAGCTTTTCCAGACAGGAAATTTAAAATATGGTGAAGTTACAGTTACCCAATCCTGGCCTGGAGGACAGAATACCTTCGTATGCAGAATTAGAGGTCCTTGAAAAAGAAGAGGCAGATTCAAGACCGAAATGGGATAACAAGGCTCAGTATATGCTGACCTGCGTGGGGTTTTGTGTGGGCTTAGGGAATGTATGGCGATTCCCGTATCTCTGTCAGAGCCATGGAGGAGGTATGTCTTTAATATATCTTGATTAAATTCGCTATTAACCTATCTTCAATATCTCTTTGGGGATACAAGGATTGGAATACTTTGTTTACAACTGGTCAATTCCTGTAAAAATAATGATGTTTCTCTCTTGAATACGATCTGATGGAGAAGGTTATTTCACAGGTTATTCATATCCATTGGAGTTTATTAGTTATATAACGAAAAGGAATGTTTATTTTGGGACACATGGTTGATCTAATCAGTTCTTGCACTTGTTATCAAAGTGATATGTTTTATCAATTTAAGTCCAATATTACTTTACAGATGCATCTATCTACCTCTCCACATATTTTAATATATCAATAAACTACTTGGCAATACAATTCTGATTATGAACTCAAATTATCTTTCCTTTGTTTTTTTATTGGCTCAATCTGTGTGTCAGCTGTGGTGCCGCTGTATATGTAATTTATAATAGCAGAAGTAACAGAACAAAAATGGTTATTGTTAGGAGTACCTATTTTTTAGCACTTTCTGGTATTAAGTCCTTTAATATCCATGTGTACACTGTTTACGATAAAATTCACTGTGATTCTTCAGGGTTCAGTTTAGGATCGAAAGGCCATATTAAAAGTTTTATCTTGGGTTTGCTGTTTGTGCTTAAAGCAGGATTTTGAGCTAAACCACTGCTTAGAAAATTATATGACATCATGAATATCACTCTATGTCTGTTAACTTCCTCAAACCAGTGTTGCTTGTTTAGGTTTCTCTCATGCCTGATACTTCTTTAAAGAACTACCTAATATAGTGCAGTGTAAAAGCTGAACATAGATTGAAATTGGATGGACTGACGGAGAAATTCATCTGTGCATGATCCTCACAGAGTGTTTTCAGGCAGTTCCAGGAGTGGGTTGCATGCTGAGTCCTGTTGACAAGTCAGGGTTGCTGCATGCAATCCAAGCTTGTTTACTGGGACTTTGTCATGCCCTGGGCAGCTTTCTGGCCATCTGTTCTACCCTACGTCTACCTTTCATCTGCATTTTATTCTAGGATATGTATACGCTGTGTTTGTTCCTCTGGGATGGTTGGTTCAGTATTTCGAAGCACTTTTGTGTTAAATATACATAATGAGATTTTTTAAAAATTGCTATTCCTAGTTAAAATGGGGAGTAGCGAGGGTTGGTTGGATGGAAAGTTATGAGTACAAATTTAGGGGCACTTAACCCCAGATTACTCAGATAGTTCATCTGCAAAAGGGGATGCTTTTAATATTAATATTTTTATGACATGGGCTGGTGTTTAGGGTTGGCAATGTAAACATGGGTAATTTGCAGCACTGAAAATTCTTGTGACAAAAAGTCACATCAGTCAAAATAAATTATAATCCCCTTTCCATATGTGTCAGTTCTATTTTGAAAATTCAATGGATATATCCAAAATTCATGGCACTCGCTGGCTTCTCAGGTAGGACTTTCACTCACCTTCTGTTTATACTTAGAAAGTGGAAATGCCCTATTTTGTGATACTGATTTATAGATGCTTTCTACTCTTCCATTTATCTTTCCTCTACCTCTCCCTCGAGCGCTATAAAATGTGAATGAAAAATAAACACCCAAGATGTTTACTTGAATGAATCATAACTTTCCAGTTGGTGTCAATGAACATTTAGAAATTGTTCCCTGGGTGTATTTTAATTTATCCTCTGACAGTGATGATTTTCCCCTTCATTATTCTGTAGCTTGTCCTTGGTAAGGAACATTAACAGCAGTTATCAAATCTCCCTGCTCCTTGTTCCCCTTGGGCTCTCTCACCCAGATTTTAGTCAGAAGTCATAAGGTGGCATGCAGCAAGAAAGCCGACTCTGGGCTCAGAATTACTGTCCATATGGCTAGACTTGAAAATCAAAATCCAAAATATTTTTTTCTATAAATTATTCTGCAGAACATCTGTCATACGCCGTAATTCCTATCAACAGGTTTTTGCTCAGGTTCTTGCAGGAAGTCTAAATCCACCTCCTGCACGGCTGCCTCCCTCTCCCTGCTGCTGCTCACACTCCAGCCTCATCCTCTTCCCCACCTTCTCTCTGTAGCCAGAGCGGCTCTTTGCTGTCTTTTGGAGGCATGGTTTTGAATTAGAACGCATTAGATGATCTGTATTGTGAAAACAGACCTTGAAGTTCTCATTTTTGGAGATAGCTTGTATTGAGATTTTTTTTTCCTAATAAGATATTCTGGTTTCTATGTCTCCAACTGCCATCCAACCATGTTCACAGCATGGAAAGCATGTAATTGGTGCAGCTCTCTGCATCATCCTTGGTTTGGAAGGATGAAGTTTGGTTCAGCTGCTTCCAGCTGGAAATCAGCAGCATTTCCTAGACATTTTAGATAAACTTTTCCCTAATCTTTGCCACTCAGCATTGGCTTTATAATGTGAATATCACTTTCTACCCCCAAGGGGTGAGGTTAAGAAGAGTCATCCGCCTCATTTGTGTAACCCTCAGGTATGCCACAGATGAGTCTCTATAGCAGGGTAGGGGAAAACAGCAACATCATGCACCTTCTTCTGGGCTAAGCAAAGTTTTAACACTGTGATACTCAAATATACAAAAAGAAGTTGGGTATTACATAGTTTATTTGCTTTTTTGTCACATAAATTTAATACAAATTTGTATTAAAAATAGACGATTTTAATGGAAAAAATAGTGTGAAGTGTATTTTCTCCCTTTAAAAATAATTTGTGACATAAAAGCTGTAAAATACATCATTACCGCAGGCAAACTTGACTTCAATATACACACAACATACAGGCAAGTGTGTTTACCTCAGTGCTTTCACCAGCATAAGGAGAAAAAAATTTCCCTTCGTTTGATAGCTATCTCTGACATTACATACATGGCTTTTGTTTAATCTTTATTGAGCAACATGTCATTTAATCAATTGTCAAACATTTTAGTTTCATCTCTGGTGAGTGTTATTAAAAAAGAGGATGCAACCTTAATGTTTAAACCATCAATACAGAAAGAAAATGTCTTTAAGTATACAGTTAGCATATGTCTGCCATAAACATTTCTGCTGTGCCAGGGAGAACCTTTTCACCTCCGTGCATGAGATGATAGTGAACAAAGAAGGGATAATGGCCTCAGCAGGCCGAACAGCAGAGTTTCCTTCCTGGAATTGTCACTTCCACTCTGCCACCATGGAAAACGACTTAGTCTGTAGTCTAGCTGTGTTCCCCCTCATGAGAAAATCTGTGAAAGCAATAATAATGTTTTCTGTTTTACATTAGAAAATCCCAGATTACACTTCTTATTTAAATAAAAACTGAGTAATAGCAATACAGATGTTCTACACAAATATTAGGTGCATTATATTAAAACAGAATTAGAATCCAATATATAAGCTGCAGCAGTTTCAAACTGGAAGGATTATATATAGTTTATATGCATTTATACAAGATTTATTGTGAGATTTCTAGTTTTTTGTCAAGTTCATAAAAACATGATAGCTCAAAAAATATATATTTTTTATATCTGGCTCCCATGTAGCTGCATTGCAAAGTCATTGTTCCTTTTTTTCTCAGTACTATTTTCTCAGGCTATTTCAGAAAGGTTGAAGAAAAATTGAGAGAAATGCATAGCATGCCTAAGTCGTATTTTTAAGTGGGCTGTTACAACTGAACCCCAGTTCAATGAAAAGACAAAAAAAAAAAAAAAAAAGGTGTGTGTTTAACTGAGAATTGTCATTTTGTTGCTCTTGAAAATATACTCATACCAATATGCTTATAACAAATATAAGTAATATTTCGTTCAGTTCCTGACACAGCACACCTTACATTTTTACATCACTATGCTACCTCAGTATATATGGCTATACCTTCAAACTGGAAGTGTTTTGGTTCCCATATATTTTTATGGGATAGACTGTGCCTTGCAACTGTGCTAATGAAAGGTGCGGGCAGATCCTCACTTTCTCCATTTGTGTCAACCACAAACCCACAATTTTATTTCCTGTGGATTCCAAGGTAGGAGGGAAACTGGATAGACTGTGAATATGCAGCCGGATCACCCATCTTTTTCATATGGTAGATGATTACTTGCAACATACTTTCACCTTTTTATGGCTGCACAAGGAATGTAACGGAGTCCTTCACCTCATTGCCCTATCAGAAGTTGTGTCACGTCTAAAGTCTTCTTTTATGATACCTCTGTAAATATTTGGAACTCTCAGGAAAACCATGGAAGTTGTCAGAACGCTCATAGTGCATCCTGTCCCTGTAGAGGACAGTTCCATTTCTAGAGTGTTGCAGCAATATTTGATACACTGCACTGTCCACAGGAAGAAGTAGATTATGTAGGAACATTGTTCCTCCTGAAACTCTCCATCCTGCAGACTGAGACATGGTATCTACTTAGATTGCTAGACCACACTGAGTACAGGTGCACTTTGCATTTAGATATGTAAGTATGCCTCAACCATGGAAAAATGGAGTCCAAAACAAAACATCAATCAAAATATTTTCTACTTAAAGTGAAACATTGATGCTACCTTTGGGTACTTTCTAAAATAAATGCTTCTAATGTTTCAAAATAAATTACCTGATCTTCTTATTTTCTGCTAGCAGAGATGATAGCTACAAGAAATAATTATTTTCTGTGACAAGTATGATAAAGAGTAAGTGACCGTGGGTTGAAAGGATTGTAAAATTCATATATTTCCTTAAGATCCTTCTTAAGGATCTTAAGTGAGGACCTCTGAGTGAGTCAAATCCTTAAGAAATCTCACGGTTGTCCAAGGAGGAAAAAAGCGGATAGCTCTCCATTAGCAGCAAAGATGATTAACAAATGAGCATTAGCAGAACTAGTTGCCGGTTAATCCATTCTTAAGTTTCAAGGCATTAATTGAAACCACTGGAAGTTGAGTTTCAAAGAGGGACAAGGACTTACTCAGAGTGCAAATGAGTAATAATTAGATCTAATTAGATAATTACATAGCTATACATTTTTGTCCTATGGTGTTTTACTACCCCATTACTACCAGAGAGAAGTGAAACTCCTTGTACAACCTGTCCAGAATTCAAAATAGGAGATGAAAAGATGCAGGTGGAAGAAACAGATTCTCCAGGGGTCAGGTTTCAGACTCTAAAGAGGTGTCCTGGGCTTCTGGCTTGAAACAAAGAAAATGCTCTGGAACAAAAATGGGCTTAAATTGACAATCTCATGTGAGATAGGAGCACAGCACATTTCTGACTGCTTGTTGGTCCATATTTTGATAAGTAACTTGATAAGTAATCTCTGTGAAAGGGCAGAGGCTGACGGGTAGGAAATTGCCCCATTGACCCTGCCACACAGGACGGGAACTGTCAGGATGTAGGGGAAAGGATGTCAACAGTGAGGAGACACTCACCTCTGCATACACTGGAGATATCCTGGTATCTGGAAAAGCAAAAATAAAAAAGCTCAAGAGCAATGTTGCTTGCACAGAACTAGGGTTGGGCTATCAGGAAGGTACAAACTTGCTGAAGCCAAATCTACATGTACTGCATGATGAAGAGTAGCGATCTTCTCTATAAATAACTATTAATGCTGAGTCCTTTAGTTTTTCACTAATAAAAGGCCTCTTCCCAGTCAGAATTTTCCTTCTGGCTGTCTTTTGAAACCTCTTCAATCTTTCAGTCTCCTTTTGTAGAGTAAAAACCGAGTTTTAATCCATGCAATGTGAACTACACTGTTTAAGAAGTGTTAAAGTTTTAGTATGTAATTTTTGTGGAGCTAAATGAGGTGGTCTATAGAATCCTGAAACTGTCATGTCCACACAACTACCTTTGGTAACTGGATTCATCAACAACAAAAAGTTTCCTGGTGCATCAGAAATTGATCATTTAACCAGATAAATGACGTGTGCATTTTCAAAATGCTCAGCATTTTGAATTGTATTTTATGTGTTCAAAGGTTAGCAAAGATCTTGATTAGCGTATTTTCAAATGTCAATGAGAGGCAAATGAGGAACTAATGTTATTTGAATGCCATTACAGTGGAAAGTAAAATAGCATGTATGACTAATTTCATTACAATAATGACCACCTAAAACAGTGATATTGTTTTATCAGACTTCAGCAAATCACACACACACAAAAGAAGAGTTTGCAACGATCATTCTTTCTGAAACTGTGATTTGTATGACATCACGAAGACACCCCGTGGAGCTGACGGGCATGCAGTTCACTTCTTCCAAACAACATTCAGTTGCCTTGAATTCAAAACCACAGTTTCCATTCTTCAGATTTCCTCTATCACTCTATTTTATTTCCATTGCATAGATGGGGAAGAAGTCAGCATGTGTTCAAACAGTTCCCATAGTGTTCTGCATTTTTAATGCACTTTCATTATTTATAGTATGTGAACAGGCAATTAAAGATTTTTTTGTAACCACAGATAACCACAATTCTAATATGTCTCAACTTTCAAGCATTTGACTTTTCACCTTGGTATTCCAGTGTGCTTTTACAATTTATATCTCAATTCAGAAGTATACTTTATTAAGAAAGTAATTAGTACTGTTTGAGCCCTGAGCTTCAGACCTCTGTTACTCAAGCGAAAAAGTTGTTTAATTGAACAGGTAGTTATTAGTTATTTTACGTAGACAACCTTCCTGGGGCTGGCAGCCACCCCTGTCCATTATCCTTCTCAATTTTTCTAGGAATCTTACTTAGTTGACTTAACTACTCCACCTAATTTGCATGATTCACAGTTATAAAACCATAACATTTTGGAAAAAAAAAGGGAGGGGGGGGGTGGGAAGGAAGCAATTCAAACAAAGTAGTTGTCTGTCCTCCACTTGGAATTCAAAGACAGTCCCTTTAAAATTTAACTTTGGGAAGGGATAATTTGGTTTTATTTTGCTACATGGAAATAGTTAGAATTCTTATCTGGAATCAGAGATGCAACATAGTTTGTCCCTTGGGCAATTTGCGTATTTATAAAATGAGTCAAAACATTGTTCAAAAAATAGTTTTCACAAGTATGCTCACAACTTAATTGCAATCTGAAAAGCCCACGTACTGAAGTTTGTGCTTTATTGTTGCATTTCACTGACAGAAAATATTGTTTTTTATATCTGTTTCAGGAGCCTTCATGATCCCTTTCCTGATTTTGCTAGTTCTGGAGGGTATCCCGCTGCTTCATCTTGAGTTTGCTATTGGTCAAAGGCTGAGGAAAGGCAGTGTGGGAGTTTGGAGTTCAATCCATCCTACTCTGAAAGGTGTTGGTAAGTCTGAAGAGGATATAAAAACCCAAACCATGAGTCTCTGAATTGATAACCTCAACAGCAAAGTCTTGATATTTTGTCCTGGTGCACCATTAAAAATCCCAGCATTGATCACTTTTACCATCTCACTAACTATACATTTATATATCAGACTCATCATGACAAGCAACTGTGAAAATTTTGTTTCTGGATCCTCACGTACTGTTGATACCCTTAAAATGTGTTTCTAATTTCAGAGCAATTTCAGGCTTCAGAGATATCATCTGTATTACCCACACTGCTGTCTCTACAATTAGGAGGCTATTTAAATTTATTTGTTTTTAACTACTCTGCAGATAAATGCAAGAGCTGAGTCTTTTTCTATGTTGGTCTACCAGATTTCACTTCAAATTACAATATTCCAATTACAGTATTCCAATTCCAATACGAAAGTAATATTACAAGAAACCTTTTTGCATCTGAGAGTGGTACCAGGTTGAAAGTCACAGAAACAGAATATTGCATGTAAAATGAGTGACACCACCCGTGAAAGACTTCGGTGTTCTAAATTATTAAATCTGACATTGTACTAAAAGCAGCCCCATGCACATAGCAATAAAAACCCCATAGATGCCTCACTGCCACACATGTGAAAGAGAAGTATTGCGGTCATTTCAGATGGCTTGCTGATGGCTTGATGAGGGAGAAGTATCAGCCTGCATCCTATACCCTGCCTCCTGGTAACTGCCTCCCAATATTGCAAAGGAAAGGCAGTCACCTCCACTAACCTCTGCAGAGACGTTATAGAAGAGGCAGGTAGGTTTGGTCTCATTTAAGCAATATTACAAGTCATCTGAGCGCTGCATGTACGCAGACTCCCCATAACTAAAGAGCAACACTGTGAAAGAGGATGTGCAGCTTCCATAGGGACTTACTGCGTCCCTAAATTTAGTTTCTACACTTTCTGTCAGCTTCAGTCTCAAAGCAGTTTTAGGCTATATGCCTATGTAGAACTTACTAATCTAACCTTTAGATAATGAATTCACAGGGATAAAGCCTACATTGAAAAGAACTCAGTGATTTCCCATCTGGATACTTTATATTGACGTGCAAGGACAGCATATTGTTTCATATCCTTAAAAACATTTTTTTCATGGCTGCTATAGTGCTCATATATGTGGCTGGACTTAGTTCGGCTGATTTTAGTTTTTATAATTTCCTCTGTTTTTGTCCTCGTATAATTTAGTATGTCTTGACAGAAATTTACACCAAATTATGATTTTTTTTTTCTTTTAGGCATAGCAGCAATGTGTGTATCCTTCCTTGTGGGATTATATTATAACACTATTATTGCCTGGGTGATGTGGTATTTCTTCAACTCCTTCCAAGAGCCCCTGCCTTGGAGTACCTGTCCTCTCAATGCCAACAGAACAGGTATATTTTTTAAAAAAAATGCATTTTGTTGATAGCAATTGTAAAACATAGTAAAGCATGCCAGAATCATTGTGCTACTTGAAATTTGTAAAAATGTGCATTATGTAAAGCATTATCAATACTTAATCTTTGAGACAAGTTTAGACATTTTAATGAAATTTTAGAAACTTCAGTTTTGGCAGATATTTTTCTTCACCTGTAGAATATTCTCAGAATATGAGTTTCAGTTTACATGTTGATATTTGCCAGATTTAGACAATATTTTTCTTCATAACTAGCATGTCAGAGAATCACAGAATGGTTGAGGCTGGAAGAGACCTCTAGAGATCACCTAGTCCAACCCTCAAATTCAGGAAGAACATCAGGCTGAGTGAGGCATTACAGAAAAGCACTTCTGTGTTTCCAGTGAGAGTCATCAGTGTTAGATGTAAAGAGCCATTTTTCCTCAGATACACAGTGTTAAATGGTAAAATAAAAGTCCAACAGCAATTCTATTCAGAACAGTTTCAAGTGGTGGTGAGATTTTCAAAGCTGTCTGTCTGAGGCTTGATAGGGTATCTCAATATTGTGTTTTGAGCACTCCTGTTCATCTGAGTGGCAAATAATAGACATTATTTATAAAAAAAAAGAAAGGAAATGTAAATTTTTTTGTCAATATCAATGACAGATTCTTCTACTTAAAAAAAAAATCCATTTAATTTTATCCATGCTCAATAATGCTCTCCACCCTTCGCTTTGCACAAGATGCTTCCATCTTCAGATTTTTTGTAGGAAAAAGAAAAAAGAAGCATATGGAAAAGAGGTTTGGGTGATCTTCAAAGATGTTTGAATGATAGACTGTAGAAATAAAAATAGAATCTGGATAGAAATCCCTGTTAAAAAATCTCTTTAAAATCTTGTATTTTTTGAATGCAATCAGCTTCTAGAAATCTGATATTTGCCAATAGTAAATTCTTTGAGGTTCCATAGCATAACTTGGTATACTACTGTTAAGTATTTAACTTTTTTTTCCTAATAAATGAAAGATAACAAGGCATGATGATGATTTTGTGTTACAGATTACATAGACGAGTGTGCCAGAAGCTCTCCTGTAGATTATTTCTGGTACAGAGAAACATTAAACATTTCCACATCTATAACTGACTCAGGCTCTCTACAGTGGTGGATTTTGCTATGTTTAACATGTGCATGGGGTGTATTGTATGTGTGCACAATCAGAGGCATTGAAACAACAGGAAAGGTAATTTGTTTTATACAAAAAAAGAATATTCATTATGCTGTTGTGATTCCTTGTTATACAGACCTAATCATACTATAGAAACCTCTTGTTTTGCCAGTGGAAACACTACTAGTTGAATGCACAGGAATTTGTTTTGATCTGGTTTGTTTCATGTTCAGATTTGTGTAATTCCGATTCCTCATCCTTAAAGATCCTAGTAGAACCTTAATGAAAGATCAAGGTGCTTCAAGGTGCATCAAAGATTAATGAAAGATCAAAGTGCTCCATCTTTTTTGCTGTGGCCATTCTCTTCATATAATGCATGCACAGATTTATTTGGATTTGTGCTAATCCCTAATATTATCTCTTCCTGTAATCCATGTTCTGCTCTCCAGAGATGTTAGTTAGGTCCAGTACTTGCATCAGAAGCATCAGTGTGATCTCAGGATTTGCATTGTTTCTTATGTTTCTAGTAACAGTGACTGAATGATGAGCTGAATTTCAACAGTGACAATTTGTCTTGAATAGAGCACTAACAGTAAAACCATTTTATAAAATGTACTGCACATGCTGTTTATTTTGAACATAGTTTTTCTTAGTACGTTAACTGTGACTTATTTGAACTGGTCATTATTGTTTATCTGTTAAACAGATAAACAGTTCATTGTTTCCTCCCCTCATTTTCTTCTGTGTTATTTTTCTTTATATTCCATTGTATTTAAATGTTTTATTTGCTATTCCCTGTGCAGGCTGTGTATATAACATCAACTCTTCCTTACCTTGTGCTCACTATTTTTCTAATCCGTGGCTTAACTCTGAAGGGATCAGTCAAGGGGATTGAGTATCTCTTCACTCCTAATGTAAGTCACTGGATACTTTATCCTTTAATGAAACTATTCAATAGTTCTTCCTATAATTAGCAGCTCATTGGAAATGAATCCTCACCATCAATACTTGTTAACTATCCGTTAAATCTTTAAAACCTTGATTCTGATGGGTGAGTCCTTTTTTGCATCATATGCAAAAAACACAGGCATACACACACGCACAGTCTCTATATCAAAATTTGTTACAAAAATAGACCTTTGCAGAGCAATGCTATGGAGTTGTTATAAAGCAACTTGCATTCTTTTTCTAGAATGTCCTGTAGTCTAGTGATGGACTAGCCTAACTTCCAAGCACACATGGTATATATTTGGGAATACCCTCCATTTAATCAGTATAGCTACATGGAGCTTAATAAATGGGTTTAATTATAGAATTTAATTACAGAAGAGTTTATTAGCAAAATTATAATTCATTTCCTTTTCCAGGAGGAGACCTATTAATATTTTCTATTAATGTAAAAAAATTCTAGAATCATCCATTTTAAGATTCAGCTATGTAAAGTCATATTTTAATGAATTTTCAAAATATTAATTTTCTAGACTACATAATATTATCATACTAATAGGTTTTCTTTTTGAAAGAGATTACGTTTGACAAGAGGAGTGACCAATTTTTTAAGAATCCTGAAAAGTAGCGAGTTCTGCAAGATTAATTATCTTGTTTTAATTACTGTTTAAAAATTCTCATATTCAGTCTAAATAATTATGCTATATATATGCTTAAAGCCGTATGTCTGGTGCCTCAGGTTGCTGAGCTGGCTAATCCGGTGACATGGTTGGATGCGGGCGCTCAAGTGTTTTACTCTTTCTCCCTGGCCTTTGGAGGCCTCATTTCTTTCTCCAGTTACAACTCTGTACAGTAAGTAGTCAGGCAAAAGCCAAAGTTTTATATCATTCTGTTTCAGTTTCACCTCAGATCTAGTCACAGTTTATTCTCTGCCATCACTCTTGTTTTCAGGTGTTTTTCCAAAGTTCATCTGGACCTTCTGGTGCCCACAAGTCTCAATGCATGATGACATGCCATATTTTAGGTGTAAGTCAATGTTCCCACAATTGTGAGGAGCAGAGCTCAGAATTTTCAGCATCTTTCCAATAGATGTAAAGAAAAGAAACAGTGTATTCCTGCCTTTCCAACACTTTGGGACTGCCACACTAGGCCACCCTCCTTCAATTACCAGAACTTAACGATTTAAAGAGGAAACTGACAGAATCAAATGAAATTTCCATGAAAAAGCTATAAGAAAAAAAATGCAAATTCTATAATGTTATACTGTGATGTTGGACCACTTGCAGTCCTAAAAAGGAAGTAATATTTTATTAAAGATTGTCTGCAAGAATCTCATGTCACAGTGAAAAATCTGACAACAGAATTCACTGAATAATTTCAGTTTAATGCCCTCCCTGCATTGTGGACCTTTTGGATACATCATAAATCAGGAAAGGTCCTGGTATCAGAGATCTTTGATGGATATGCTTTCCCTTCCTCTCCTCTTAAACTTGATCAGAAAATTAGATAGGACTGCATCAAATTCATCTCAATAGTTGAGTCTTTCCCAAGACAAGTATATCTAGAGCGTCACAGCCATCTCATAAAACTATGTACTAATTTAATATTGATTCTTAGTCTTCTCTGTCAGATGAAGGTCTGTTTTTGGATCTGCAAATTTGCCACTTAGCAGAGACACTTTGGAAGGAAGGCTCTATAGTAGAAAACTCTCCCCAGAACAGTTTAGATTTTGTAATAGAATAGATTGCCTATTCAATCTTATCAGCAAAGATTCTCATTGTATTTTCCAAACTTAAGGATATTTTGAACTATTTTTTTGTCTAACAATCAACATTTTTTAACAGATTGCCTTCTAGTCAATGCTGTTTCAATCACATTTCTCCCAAACGAAAGCAATCCTCTATATTTTCACTCTTCTTTCCCATGAAGAAGACAGCCTTCTTCCTGTTCAGTAATATTACAAAGGCAAGGGAAGTACTTACAGAAAAAAAAAAGACCAAAACTCAAGCAAGGCTCCCTCCAGCAATATAGCTCTACCATACAACCTACGCTGATCAAAAAGCAGCAAAATGGGCATGGAATTAATTAAATTCAAAGTACAGAGTGGAAAATGTTTACTCATCAACTGATGACAACAGGATATAACAACTATGATACTCATCTAGAGCATAGAAACGTTGTTTTTGTCCTTCCTGTTTTGCCCTACATGAGCCATACTAGAAAAGACCAGAGGAAATAATTCCTTTTCAATAGCATTATTTAAGCAAGGAAAAAAAAAAAGAATAACTATTAAATTTCCTAAGGCATGAGTATTAATTCAACTAACTCTATCAGCTGTACTTATACAAATTGGGAACGTAGGAAGGTACCTATGCAGCTATAGACTACCCTTTTGTTAATTTTGATGGTCAATTTTTAACATTTATCCTGAGAGTGTATTTGAAGTTCATTGTGTCTTCTCTTTGCATTGCAGCAATAACTGTGAGAAAGATGCTGTGATTATCTCAGTGATCAATGGTTTCACATCTGTTTATGCAGCAACCGTCATATACTCCATCATTGGATTCAGAGCCACAGAACGATATGATGAGTGTTTCGACAAGTAAGCTATTGAAAAAACAGAATTATAGAGATGTTTGTTTGGCCAGGGCAGCTCTGTTAAGCTTGGTGATAATGGCTCAATCAATCATGAACAGTTACTGGTCCTGAGCCATAGGGTGCCAGACCACTCATTACTTCAAAAAATCTAGATTGCATTCAGGATGAATGTGTTTTGAGTGTGTGAATTTCTGAGGTATACTATTACTATTTTATTCTAAATACACAATGGATGGAAGGAAAGAGGGAAAGAGAGAAAGAGAGAGAGAAAGAGAGAAAGAAAGAGAAAGAGAGAGAGAAATGGAGAGAGAGAGAGAAAGAAGGAAGGAAGGAAGGAAGGAAGGAAGGAAGGAAGGAAGGAAGGAAGGAAGGAAGGAAGGAAGGAAGGAAGGAAGGAAGGAAGGAAGGAAGGAAGGAAGGAAGGAAGGAAGGAAGGAAGGAAGGAAGGAAGGAAGGAAGGAAGGAAGGAAGGAAGGAAGGAAGGAAGAAGGAAGAGGAAGGAAGGAAGGAAGGAAGGAAGGAAGGAAGGAAGGAGCTATAGATTCACAAATCTGCTGGACTTCCTCACCTACAACTCTGAACTGAAGCAGTGGAAATATTATTTCCTTTGTATCTTCTTATAAAAGACATTGTGCTCTTAATGACTTGATTGATGATGAAAATGAATGCTGTGGTTGCTTATAAACAAAAAAATTCAGCTTATTTGTATTTCACTTTTACAGAAATATTCTTACATTGATAAATGCATTTGATTTGCCTGAAGGTAATGTAACCCAAGAGAACTTTGAACAAATGCAGAGGCTGTGTAACATGACAGACCCAACGACTTTTGCAAACCTGGAGTTTGAAACCTGCAATCTCGAAAGTTTCTTGAATGATGTAAGTTTAACACATATCCATGCAATTACTATGGAGGGAACCCATAGCAATACTTACATTTTAAGTTGCTTAATATTCTTCCTAAGATGGGTTTTTGTGATATTTCCATTAATTATTTGTTGTTTGTTTGGAACGTCCTTGGAATACAGGATTGCTTTTGTTTATTCCCTGGAAAACAGTTTAGCTTTTGAAGAGATAAACAGTTAAATTTCTCTGAAAAGTATTGACAACATGTCAGAGTATTATCTAAGCACTCATGTGCTTAGGTAGGTTCTAGGTTGGCCTCCTGCAGCTGACAAAACAGCAGTAGTTTTGCCTCTAGAAAGAGCTCGTTGCAGCTATAGTGGGAGGGACAGCAAGACATGACCCCTTTCCCACTCAGTATCTGGGTGTTTCCAAAAGAAAGAACCTTGACAACAAAGAATTTGTGATAAAAGGCTGTAATATTTTTGTTGTTGTTGTTATAAAGATTGGAAATTATATATGAAAAGATATGTTTATAATATTTAGTGAATGTGCAACCGTAACTCAAGCAATTTAGATAGAAGCACAGGGTCAGAGTAACTGTGTAACTGCACAAAATATCTTACACACAGTTTCTGCTATTTTTAGTGCATCTGTTGGAAGAATATATAGCCAAACTGGAAGACTTACCATTGTGTTGACATTCATTAAGCAGAAATCTTGAAACTTTGATTTTACATGCTAAATAGTATTTTCACGTCATTTTTCTCGATTACAACGTCCATGTATATGCAACTGCTTTACTGAAATTGTAACTCTATTTTTTTTTTTCAATGCGAGATAATTAAGTGCTCCCCCAGCAGGAGTTAAACCTTTTTTGGGTTTATATTGTTCTCTGGCCAATAACTTATCATTAGGACCATTTTCTACCACAGTCTTACTTAGTTTATGAGTGGAAGAATTAGGAAGAACACTAGAATAAAAAGGAAGGCAAGTATAAAATGGTTCCATTCTGCTTTTTTTTTTTCTATTCCATTAGATTGAATTTATATTTACAGGTAATATGCTGCTTTATTAGGAGGTCTTGTGAATACAAAAAACATAATTACTATTGCATACGGTAATGATAATATATGTATATGTAAATTTCAATGCTGTATGTTCACAATACCAATTTTTTGAATTTCTTAAATCTTCCACAGGGAGTTGAAGGAACTGGCTTAGCGTTTATTGTCTTCACTGAAGCTATCACCAAAATGCCTATTTCACCTTTGTGGTCCGTCCTCTTCCTTCATCATGCTCTTCTGTTTGGGTCTGTCGTCTATGTTTGGAAATATGGAAGGTGTGCTTGTACCTTTACAAGATCTTAATGTCATACCCCCAAAATGGCCCAAGGAGCTCATTACAGGTAGGTGCTGTATTTTAAACAAGTGATTCTCCCCACCAAGAAATAGCCTACATGCTAAAAATGCACTGTTAATCAATCACATAGAATTATGGGTGTATTTGTCTTAAGTTTGATAAATACTGAACAAAAGGTAAGATATTGGAAAGATTAATTGAAGGAAACTTTCTTACTAGTTTTCTGCTTTATATGCCTGAAATGATGTATTTATCTTTGCTGTGCATTTGTTGCTCTTTTTATTTATTTTTTTTCTCTTTTACAGGTCTGATTTGTTTGGGATCTTACCTGATAGCTTTTATTTTTACGCTGAACTCGGGTAACTATTGGCTGGCTCTATTTGACAGTTTTGCCGGCTCTATTCCCTTGCTGATAATTGCATTTTGTGAGATGTTTTCAGTTGTCTACATTTATGGAATAGACAGGTATGAAATACAAATTAAGCATCACTAGAAACTAATGCGTAACTTGATAAGTTCTATAGATTTAGCATTTTTTACATGATTTAGGCTTCAAAAATGGTTCTTAGCAAAAACAAAAGATGTTTTGTTAAGAGTTTGGTGGGTGGTTATTTTGTAAATGAAAGCTGTCCACCTCTCTACTAATATAGTATAATAGATAATGCTCTATAACAATCAGCTAAAATAAACATTTTCAAGTGCCCTAGAGCAGAATAATATGAATGTAAATATTTTATTTTTAAAGTATGTATCACAACATGCACATTTCAATAGCTAGAGAAATACCACTGTAGCTTATTTACATTTTAAACGTGGTGGAATTTACAATAAAACCTTTTCAGAATAGTTTCATAAAGTATTTAATTAGCAGAAGCGAATGGGCACTGAGCTGAAAATTTAAAACAAGAAACTCAGGTATATTCCACAAATATTTAGAAGAAGTGCTAAGTGATATTGTCCAAAGCACGAAACAGCCCCATGCACATCGCAGACACTGTTTTAGAGCAGGATGCAAATCCAAGGCTACTGAGATACGTTCTGCCTTCCTTGATAGATTCAAGACTGTCAGTTCTAGCAGTGAAGAGTTATCCCACTAACTTCCTAAAGACATGTAATAAATCATCTTTTTGTTCATAATTAATCTTTAAGAAATATGAGGAAACTCTGGGAACTTTAATCGCCCATAAGTTTTCCATGATTAGCTGTATTAGCTCTCCAGCTACGTCCTCTGGCACCAGTTAGGTCTCACCACCACAACCTCATCACCCTCCTTGCTGCTGGGCAACTTTAGGTGGAAATGCAAAGCCTAATGCCATCTTAGTGTATGCTTCTGGCTGTCAGTTTAGAAAGATCTAACCTAAGACATCTAATTCTGAATTGCTAATTAGATTGAACTGAAGTTGATTTATTTAGCTATCTTGATGTGTTTTTGTGAATGCCCATAGGAAAATGTAGGGAACTGTAAGTTAAAAAGGGGAAAGCACCACATCTATAAGGCAAGGACTTTCAGGTGTTCAGCTTTGGATTTATGCTGATCTTCTCAAATTCCATCTTTATGTCTCCAAGTCAATATTAATTTCAGTATGGAATGGCCACAGTTTTGCTGCTTAAAAATTTGGAACCTGCAAACTGCAACACATTTGGATGGATTTTCAGGAAAAAAAATCAAAACATCTTCAGCTTCTACTGAACACAAATTCAGAATGCTAAAACTCAGGCCATAGTTAGTTCTAACTGACTCCAACATTTTATGTGTGTGTGTTTTGTTTTAATCTCAGTGTGGCTTATGCAGTGGCTCCTTACGCATTGACTACTTCTTGCCAAAATTATTTTCTGTATGGTTTGGCTAATTCTTGACAGAAAGCACATTTCTAAAAGCTTTATTCGACATTCCTTTGGGAACCATGAATGGTAAATGGCTAAGATAGGTGTAGTGCTGTCTGCTTTAATTCAAATAGGTCTAACTCACGATGTTGTTATCTATCCTCAGTTCACAATGACATTAATAAAGTTCTGAAAAGTATGGTTAGGTTTGGTTTGGACTTTCCTACTTACAACGGATGGTCTTTGATTCTGTCCAGCTTTTATTGTCCTGAACTTCCTGCTTTTATTTCTAGGTTTAACAAAGATATTAAGTTCATGATTGGACACAAGCCCAATATTTTCTGGCAAGTTACCTGGAGAGTTATCAGTCCTCTCATTATGCTAGTTATCTTCATTTTTTATTTTGTGGTGAAAGTCAATCAAGAACTTCTCTACAGCGTTTGGGACCCTAATTATGTAAGTATATAAAGCCGAAGGATTTATTTAGACTTACTTTTTTAATGCAATAGTCTAAATTATATTTATCTTCCTTCTGCAACAATTTTGGTGAAAAAAAAATTATTATAAAGCTAAAATTTTCATAAAAAATACCACATAGAAAAATAAGACCTAAATTCAGTGGTAATGTCTAGAATTGAGAATCTTTTTTTTTTTTTTTTTTTTTTTTTTTTTTTGTTCCTGAAAAGGACAAAACTAAAACATTGGAATTAATCTAATTGTTGGAGAGGATTGAAAGAGAAATAGTTATACAGATGTCAGTCCATAGTAGCAATTACAGAAGCTCTCAAAACGTCACAACTTTTCTGTGGTGACGAATGACCAAATGGGTCAAACCATTTTGATATTGCATTTATTTGTTTATTTATTTATGCATTTAGACTCACAGAACTGCAGCAGTGATGGTTATACATCAAACTGACAAAGAAGTTAAAATTACCCTATCCAGATTTCTTGCTTCCGCTAAGTTATAATTGCAAAAATAAGCTAATTACTTTTGCTTTCTTCCTCTCCAAAATAATGAGCCACATGTGGTACATAGAAGGGCACATTAGAAAACACATGGGTCCTGTTATTTTCTTCATGATCCCACTTTTTCTGTGCCAATTTAGCTCTGCTTTTTTATCCTCTGACCTGGTGATATCTTTGAAGCAAAAGGCAGTCATCCTGCACACTGGTTACCACGTTTTTTTATTTACTATTTTGTTTTTATTTATTTTTGCATCTCACAGAGAGTGAAATGCAAAGGGAAGAAGATGGGCAAATGGGAACACTTTCTTCTCCTTTTTTCTTCCCTCAGCATCCTTGCCTTCTTCTTCCTGCTGATCTTAGGACCCTGTTTTGGTGTTCCCACATCCAACTGTTTCAGCCCTCCTGCCCAAACACCATTCTGCTACCAAGCACCAACGGCCCGTGCCCTGTCCCTCCTGTACCCCTGGGAAGCGTGTGTGCCAGGAACAGTCACACCAGTGTCTAGTTCCCATTTCTGCTTCCTTCACACCATCTTTCCTCTTTCCGTTGCTTTTAAGGACAAATAAATCCTAAAGATCTGGGATCACACACCCTTGAGAAGCAATGACTTTAGCTAAAAGCTTTGCTGTAGAACTGGCAAGTTATTATGCAGTTGTGGCTGGCTAGCTGCTGCTATGGTTCTGGTTTGTGTTCTGTAGAAGTACTGAATGTGTGAATGTTCCCTAGTACGTGCTCATCAGCTTCCTACCACTTGGTTGTTTTTTCTTGCAGGAAGACTTCCCCAAATCAGAGAAGATTGGTTATCCTGGCTGGGTATATGCTGTTATTGTAGTCCTGGCTGGAGTGCCTGGTTTGGTCATCCCTGTTTTTGCCATTTACAAAGCCATTAGAAATTGCTCTCAGAAAAAAAGAGATCGTGTGGGCCTGGTGATCTCCACGTCAGAGACTTCTGTAAATGGGAGCTTAAAGAATTCAGCATAAAGCCATTTTAAAAGTGTGGAAGAGCGCTTTGCTGGTGAGGAAGGGAAAAAGATTTTTTTTTATATAAAGAAACAATAATTAATTTTATTGTCATAAGAGGATAATGATGTGTTGTTTCCAGGTAAACATTTGTGGAAAATGCATGTTTAACTAACAAGTGCTGCGCTTTGAAGACAGAATATCTTGGATCCTGAAGGCAAAACAGCTGCCTTTGCAAGTGGATGGAGCTCTAGGCCAAATCATTTATCCTACTTCTGGTTTTGAAGCCAGCCTCTTAAAAATTAGCTGAGAGTTCTCTGTCGGGGGATGCACTGCTCTTGACGTACATATGAGACTCTTCCATGTCCAATCATTCTGGTTGGGTGACAAATATTAAGGGTAGATTTATACTGCCTTCTCTTGCATATTAAATTGTTTTTAACTCTATGTGCCACTTTGTTGCACAAAGCCACAAATATTATCTCATACAGAAGTTTAAAATATTTAATAAAAATATTTCTAAGTATGGAAATAACATTTCGATTCATTCATAATTCCAGATATGTGATTAATTGCATTTAACTTCCAAACTTCCAAACTTGCGGCAGATAGCCCTGCTCAGTGACAGTGTGCAAGTTCTGTCAGCATTTTGTGCGTGCCCACTGAGATACCCTGATAAGGCACTGGGAAACCGAGTTGCACCTTGGACTTGCATTTTGTAGAGCTCCAAGCAGGTGAACTGTCCTTCCTGGGAAGGTTTCTGTGGTCTAAATGTGAAGGTGACTTCTAGCTAGATGACCTGCAAGACGAGCATCTTTATTCGCTTAGCTGCAGCTGCTTTAATAAAACGAGCAAGCTGACTGAATAGCTTATTTATGGGAGCCTGAGATAGTTTGTATTGCAAAATATCAAAACATTGGTCTAACTGAAAGACAACAAAAATCTGTTCTCACACACCTTCATTTGAAGGAAAGCACGCAGCTGTTACATTCCTCAGTAACTATTTAATGAACAATAAAAATAGTCACTTGGGATTCATTGACAGGTGGGAATTGATTAACTTCTAGCAGGAATGGTAAAAGTGGACCAGATTCTAATGTCTGAATTCATATGGTTGTGACAAGATCAGGGTAAGTCTGGTGTCTGCTTGGCAGCATGGCTGAGATTAGCCTGAATTTTCATATTTCAAGCTACAAGTTTTGATCTATTTTCTAAGATAAAAATGAGATAACTGAATAACTCCTTCGATAGCTTCATAACTAACCAAACCAGAATTGCTCTCACAGGTTTACAGAAGTGAAATACTGAAAAAGTGGTTCTCAAAATATCAAATGCTCTATAGATAAAACCAATTCTCAAACTACCTCTGCCAAAGTGTGCTGCACCTTTTGAATATTTTGAATGAGTCATGCCTAGGGGTGTGAATTTTCAGATATGGAAAAGCATGATAACAGATAACTCCTTTGTGTTTAGTGCCCTGCACGTGCTCGGGAAAGCCTGTTGCAGGAAAAGCCATGTGCTCAGGCTCAGGTCATCCATGCCATGGGGCCAAACGGCAGACCTCAGGACTGACAAATAGCAACTGCAAGAACATCTATAAAAATATACCTTTTTCAGGCTCTTATTGAGGCTTTAATATGACTAATGACCATTATGCAGCAATACAAGGCATGGGAAATGGTTTAATGAAGTAAGAGATACATCTGATTAATATTAAATGTTATTGCATTTTGTTACTTTATGAACGTACAGAAGATGTCAGCAATCAATTAGCTCTTTTAACGAAGTGCCAAAGGAAACAGGAACGTCCTTTATTTACAGATTTTTCTTTAAAAAATACAATTTCAACAAGTCTGATTGACTGCTGTAAGGGGTTTATCATCATTGTTATTACTCGCAACGCACATCTTTGTAAGTGTCTAGGAACATAAAGAAGACAGAAAATAAAACTCTGCTTGATCTCAAGTTACCAATTAACAACATATTCCCAAGTTCTCTAACTATAGAAGGAATTGCAGATAGTGGAGTAGTAACTATATAATAATAATTCCTGGTTTTGTCTTTAAACTGCAGCTTTTACAATAACACATTCCTTTGCATAACATAAAAGGAAAGCTCCACCTCTTTTTTTTTTCCAGAATCCTTTAGTCACTTTGCATAAAACCTGTAGGAGACACAGGTTGTGAATCGTACATATCTGCCTGCTTACAAAAGAGAGGGGCTAGAGAGTCGAGGCCATTTCACAGGCATGTCAAAAGACTCATCAGTTGATGCGCCGCCTGAAAGCCTTAAAGAAGATGGCAGACCTAAGTGGGACAATAAGTTCCAGTACCTTTTAAGCTGTATCGGATTTGCTGTTGGTTTGGGGAACGTGTGGCGATTTCCATACTTGTGCCAGATACATGGAGGCGGTAAGATTGGAACGGGACTTTGTCAAAATACTAAACTACATTTCTGATATAACTATGCTGATTTATGATGGGCATGGATGTTGCACGTTTAGATGACTGTTTTTTGACTTTCAAATTCTCGTAAATGTTTTGCAAACCCTTTTTCACCAGTTAGATGGATTAGCTTTTCCTATATGAATCTATTTAATATTAAAATGATATTCATGCTTAGGAAATGAGACCAAATGGATGATAAGGTTCAGCAAGACCAGCATTAAAGTTCTTGCATCACTATTGTAGTTCTGATGGGAGAAGGGACCTGAACTCACAGCTCCTTAGCTTAAGGAAAAGAAAGAAGTCCTGGCAAGGACTCACTGAAGCAGCTCCCCAAATGAAGGAAAGCTTTCCTTTTAGGAAAGTGGAAAGTTCATCTCCTTCCTTCCTTTGAGGCTTTGATACCCCGCAGTCTAGAACTGCCACTGAACATACCTAAACCATACCTTACTCTGACTGTGAAGATAGTTTAAAAGCCTAGCAATATAATATAAAAAAAGAAAATGCAAGGTGATTCTGACAACTGCTTAAACCGTTCACTTAGCACTATCAAATATTCTAGAAAAAAATATTAAAAGAAACTTAACAAGTGTAAATGGATCAGAAAAGATTAATTGTTAAGTCATCATTTACAGTAGATTTTGAGATCTGCCATGCTAAACTATCTAATGCAAGATGATGCAGAAAACTGTTTCAGTCCAGTACGATTGATTATTTTTTGATTAACTGGAGAAGTGTAAAATTCAAACCTGGAGAAACTTAGAAACAACAGGAAACCTGGTCAAATCCAAGATCACTCTGCCAAGCAATCTGTATGCCTTACTGGTGAACGACGCCAGGGAACCAAGAATGGATTCTGTCTTTAGCAGAGGGAGGCATTTTAGAAACAGGCAGCCGCGCAGGGAGCCTAGTGAGCGACTGACTGAATTAAATATACCAGGTTGTAGGGCAAAAAGAATCTTGGCACATATAAGCAAAGGAATAGGAAACAGATGGAGGCATAGCACCACTGATAAGACCACTTCTGCCCCCTTCTATGGCCACCTTTCAAAATCAACTTGAAAAATGAGAAAAAAAGAGAAAAAAGAAGGACCAGAGCATCAGAATTATTCAAGGTATGGAAATCTTATGGTACGAGGAAAGACTTCATCTCCATTTTCTTGTTAATAGGCCATGAGAAATGTATACTTCCATTTTCAATTTCCTGAGCTAAATGGATTGAATTCTGAAGTCTTTCAGAGTTTTGATTGTAAGTAACAGTAAACATATAAGAGCTGGAAGCTACAAGTAGACAAATCAAGTAAGAAAGGAGAAGAAACAACAGAAGAGGAAGCCTCCAGAAGTCTTCATGTTTTATACCTTTTATTTGCAGCAAGATGTGAAACCCCATGAAACTCTCTCAGATGAGTGCCATAACCAGATAGTTAGAAATTCAAAGCTGCATTCACTCTTTTTCTCTGCATTTGTCCATTGGAATGGCTGGGAAAAGAAAAAGGCTTTCACTTTATTTAATGATATCTGTACCCATGAAATATGATAAACGTCTTTAGAGAGACACTTCTATAGCATAAACAGCATGAGACCTGCAAGAAAAGTGTTCTTCTGGAGCAGGAGCTGAAGGTCAGACAAATATCCTAGAGCATCTCAAATGCCCTTCAATGCCCAAATTTGGGCAAAGGAATGGAGCCCAGCATGGTCAGAGGAGGAACCTTAGGTTCCTGGAGAAATTTAAGGTCAAAGCCAAAGCCATAAACCTGAGGATCTCTTAGGAACAGCCAGTACTTATACAGAGTTTTCAGAATTCCACTTTTGGATAAGTAAATTCTGCTTTTATTCCACTTTAGGTGCCTAAATACTTTTTCTTCCCACTCTGTAGACAACTACTGAGGGTTAAACAAAGCACAGTCCGATTGCTCACTCAGCTCTAGGAAATGAAGACTGACAAAACTACCCGTGCTGAACATGAGCAAATGGAAAGCTGCGTGGTGCCATGGTAAATCCTGTGCTAGTGAATTTTGGAGTAATCTGACAGGAGCAAAGCAACAGGGAGCGATGCAAAAGGGAGCACAGAGGGGTTTAGAAGTACCTCCTGGGGGAACATACCCAGTTCAGTAAATGGACAGTACAATTATGGGTGTATGGTTCCGTTAGATCGGGCAAACTGATGTATACTGGAGAAATAAACAGGTATCCTACACTTTCTAGGCATCTATCTTAACTATATCAAGCTAGGAAAGAAATCTTGGCAGCTCTACAAAAAGTTCAAAACTTAAACAGAGCTTAAGATGGTGAAGACTAGGGAAAACACTATAACACCACACCGAATACAGCGGCGTGCTATGCTGTGGTCAACAAAGAGCTGCTGTCAGCCTGAAGGGGGTCACAGATTTCTCTTTGTGTTCGATTTCAGACACTCCGCTGAGCTGGAATGATCACAGCTTTTCTACTCAACTTGTTCCTGTGGTCTAACATTTTCTACTTGTCCAAGCCAAGGTCTATCAAGTCTGGCATGTTCATATGTTTCCATCAAAAGTTTAGGGACACACAGAAATTTAAAAGGAAAGAGAATGAAACGAATAAGAAGGATAAGATGGGACACAAAAGTTATGACAAGAAGAAAGAAAGAATTAAAAATAATCTTCTTCCCATCTTGGAGCATTCGATATAATCAATAAGCATCATAATATAATTAATATAATGTAACATAATTAATAATTAATATGAGATTCTTTGCAAGCAGATTATCTGTGAATCTCATTGCACAGAGGTGCTTCTGGAGCCACAAATTATGGCAGATTCCCAGAATCTTTGTGCTTTGGAGTTTGCATAAATTGCTATTAAGGATTAGGTTGAAACATTGGTTTATAGCCTCTTAAAAAGTTCTTATATCTTCCCAGTAAACCCCATGTTCACTGCATTGCTGGAAGCAAGGGACTAGCTGGAAGAAAGCCTTTTCCAGCCTTTTCAGATCTCAGCTTCACTGAGATATTCTCCTTCACAGCAATATTCTCCTGCTGCTGGAGTTTGACGTGTCCCCCTGTTCCCTCCCTTCTGGGGTACCCAACAAACTCACATCACAGCAAAGTGTGACTGAGTGCCAAGCGAGCAAAGCCAATCCTCCCTACGGGCAGCCCAGCACTCAGAGAGCCTGTTTGCTTGCAGGACGTGCATGGGGCTCACAGCTGGCCAGGCAGGCTTGCATCGTCTTGGCAGGTGGGAATCTGCTGCCTGGGTGGACTAGGCTGATCCAGCCTGGAGCTTCTGAGGCCCTGTTACATCCCACGGCAATGGCTAGGGACAAAGCAGATGATAGGTTTCAGAGTTGTTTTAAAAATATTAAACATGGGAAAGGACAGGGATTGAATCATTGTTTTGCACCTTCAGTAGTAATTTTACCAGTGGAAAAAAAGTGGTGTGAAATAGCCAGCAGACTTAGTAACACTTTATAGCTACTCACAGTGCTGCAAATAGTTGCAGAAGAAAGTAGTGAATAAAGGTCAACATAGCAATCTATGGCCAATATTCGGTCACCATATTTTAAGAAAGGTTTCAGAGAACTCAACAGCATGATAGACCTTATACAGCCTAGAGATAGACTGTATGACGAAATTCTTTGTGTTTTGTGAATATCTATCCTGGTAAGCAGGTGTTAGAAGAATTCAAGTGAGTCATGAATGCTGCCAAAAAGACCAAGCTTTTTGTTTTACCCAAGTGTATGTGGTTGTGCTTTAATTCTGCTGATTTCAGAGAGTGATGTGATTTGGGGTTGCAGTTCTGAAACCAGCCAACTCAGACGCAAAATCCCAAGAGAGGAGCAGGGGTACCGGAGCATGGATCCTGCCTGGATGCGCCGAAGGACATGGACAGGGGACACACACATCCGTTATGGTTAACCAGGAGCCCTGGGAAGCGATGCGGCTCAGTGTCTGAGCCACAACCAGGAGTGCAACAAAACCTTGTGCGAAAAGGGCACGGATGCGCTCTGAGGCTGAATAGCTTCTGAAATGTGGACCACCATTTTACAACAGCTTCAGACTTAGGCAATGTTATTTTTCCTCATTTCTAGATCTTTTAAACAACAAGAGATAAAACTAAGTGCTTGTGCATGGGTTTCATGTCAGTTGCTTCTCATCAGACCTCTGAACCTTATTCGTCGCACATTAGTGTTACTCAGTAACTTGGGTCTAATATAATATCAGTTCTGCTGACATTCATCACCTGCTGTCGTTACTGATTATTTGGATTTATTGCCTGAGTTAAGTTAGTTATTTACTTTGCATGACTAATGGATATGAAGGTTGTTTGCCACAGTAAGTGGAGATAAACAGCAGTGTTCCCAGGCAACTGGAACTGTAAAAGAAGTTTCTAAAGGGCTTAGCATATATTTTGGTACTTAAAACTGAGATTCACATGCATTATGTACATATATACACATATCATCATCTGAGTACACATCAAAAAAAAAAACCTTAACCTTAGAATCTGGAACTTACTGCAATATCGTGCCTCTGATTATGGTTAGTATAGATATGCCTGGATAACAAATGGGTTATAAAAATTATGCATATAGTACCTTGTCCTACAGGATGAATAAAAAAATACTTTCACTAGAAAATACAATTTGATTCTAGGAAAACAAAGACATAGAAGCATTAATCCTGCTAAACAGCAAGAGTTCCTATTAAATCCCCAGGCAATGGTTTACAAATGTTTGTAATGTAGACATACTAACCTCACACTAGAATTTGAGCTACAACTTAGCAGTTGCCTAGCTAATTGTCTTCTCAGAAGGAAAATAAAATCTGAGAGAAATTACATGTTTACTTAGAAAATAATATAAAAAATAAAGGGGCATGTTGGGAAAGCCAGAACAGCTCATTCTTTGACAGAACAATGAATTATGTTACAAGGAAAACTGTGAATGGATCAAAAACAAATGCACTAGCTCTTCTGTAAAGTATTGACCAGAATGTCAAAAAAAAAGGGGGTGGGGCAGTTACAGGGTTCAGTAAATTGAATAAATCATTATTATGGTGAAGAATTGCAAAATCAACAGAAGTTAAAGGGATCTCTTGGACTGCATCTTTATTAGCAAGTAGGGTGGTCTGTAGACCAGATCTGTAGAGTGAAGCAGCCGGTGCTCAGGACCTGATATCCATGCTGTACACAGTCTAACATTAACTTTTTTTAATTTCAGACTAACTCTAGTCTGGCCCCTGGCCTGGCTGAAGGTCCATTCTTGGCTGCGGTGCTTTAAGGGCACTTTCAGTTTGATGACACCTGGAGGGAGTTTGGGGCTTGAGGGTCCGTTTCTTGCCATGACGAGAACCGAAGTGCAGTGATTGGTGACGGCTGAGACCGGCCTCAGAAGGGCAGCCCTGATTTGAGCACAAACACTATGTTAGAACCACTCTCACTGCTCACATTTCTAATATTCATGTTGTCATGTTTTCTCCTCCCATGCAGCCAATGGAGCTCGTGCTTAAGCAAGCAACCTGCCAGGCTTCCCGACTGGCAGTGATGAACAACCCTAGGCCAGGGGAAGCAATATTTGCTAGGGAGCACAAGGGAGGGGACCCTCACAAACTTCCACTTCCATTTGGTCAGGCTTTGGGAGAAATGATTGGCTCTTGTTTCTTCTTCCAGTCTATACCTAGATCTTTTGACACTCTTCTTGTCCGTAATTTCCCTATAGACTAAACTTTTCCTGTTTTTTTTTTTTTGGTCTCAAGAATGAAAATAAATTGTGCCCTGGTGATACTTTCGATTTTAATGGGCATTTCTTTAGGCTTTAGGCTAAGATCTTAATGATCTTAGCCAAATCTTCTGCCAACCTTTCAAATTTGTAGGTCACTTATTTTCCACACCATTTGCATGAAAACATGAGAACAGTAATTTTTTTTCAAATATGATATTATATGTTGTTGTGCCGCAAACATGACCTGGGATGCATACAAACCAGCACAGAGTAAACAGGCTTTTATTGACAGCATACGCAAAGATGCTCTGCTGCCAACAGTTCAGCTATCAAACAGAAAAGGGGAGAGAGAGATAACAACGACGCAGTTTGCAGTAAATACTGCAGTCATTTCCAGTGAGATAGGATGTTTTTCTGCCTGCAGCAAACCAACTGGACACCAGCCAATCTGGAAGCTATTGATAAACATTACAGCCATAAGTCAGTGCATGTTCATTATGGAATGGTTTACATGGATTAATCCATTACACAGATTGCAGTTAAACAGCTACCACGTCAAAGAGCTGGTCCGTGTCCAGGCAAGCAGAATAAGTTCACGTCTGACTGTAGGATACTGTGTTACATTCCACACACTGACGTTCCCCACCAATATTTACACCAGGTCTTTGGTGCCTAGCTCCAAGCTGGATTTTGTCAAGTGGTAAAATGCTTAAAGAACAATAGAGGTCCCTAAGTCTCTCTGCAAATCTATTTCTTTAGTAGCTGCCACTTAGGAACTTCTTCCAAGTAAGGGGACAAACCAAGCAGAGGATCCAAGAATCAAAAATATGGTTTTAATATATTGGAAATTAAGTGTTAGACTCCTTTTCCAAATCTGTTTCTTAAGGATTAAAAAATCATTTGAGGAAACCAGATCGTAAGGAAAGACACTAATTTAAGCCTTTAACAAATGAAGAACAAAGTCTTTCACTGAAAAAAGCCATAGTGTTGTTATTTTTTCCCTATGTACTTCTTTATAAAGGGCTAAACTATTAGCAAACAACCACACATCTGGTTTGGGTGTCCAATATAATTCTTGCAATGCTTAGCAATAGGTCAAAGTGATTCAGGTTACATGCCTAGCTTTAGAAATCAGTGGTTGCAAAACACATGAGCAATTCCAGGAAAGGGGACTGGAACAGCTGGCTAATTCCTCCACTGTCTTCTCCAGGCTGAAGTGTGATGGGAAAGCTGAACTGCTCCCTGCTCTCTCAGGAATAGGCTTGCTGTGATGCTGAAATTGCTCATCCTCATAG
Organism: Tinamus guttatus; assembly: GCF_059628265.1. NCBI lineage: Eukaryota > Metazoa > Chordata > Aves > Tinamiformes > Tinamidae > Tinamus > Tinamus guttatus. The sequence continues at coordinate 1,511,674 of NW_028288559.1, read as the reverse complement.
CCTGGAGGGATGGCAGGTGGGGAGAGAGTTTTCAGAGCTTGAAGAAGAGCAGAACTGGGAAGGGTCAGACAAGAGACTTGGAAAAAAAGTGAAATGAGGTGCAAAATAAATTGACTATGTGTTTTTTGAGTTATAATAATTTACAAGGACTGTTACACTTTTTAAATTTGAGAGTTTCCAGGAAGGGAAAACAGAGTAAATTGTGAAGCTATTCAGATCTTTGGTACTAGTGAACAAGAAGGATCAGAGTCCTTCCCCGTGCATCTTTGCTAACAAAACTACCCATACCAGATGGCATTAGAATAGCCCTGGGCCTCCTCCTCTCAACACATCTTACAAGGACTTTGTTACAGTCATAATGTAGAGGAGGTAACAGTAATTTAAGCAAGATGTAGATAATCATGCGGCTCAATTGCACTTAATTATGTTTTCAGGGGCATTCCTGATCCCGTACTTCATTGCTCTTATCTTCGAAGGAATCCCACTGCTGCATCTCGAGCTTGCTCTGGGCCAGCGCCTGCGGAAAGGCAGCATCGGTGCCTGGAGCGCTGTCTCACCTTACCTTGGAGGAGTCGGTGGGTCTCCCAGGGCCCTGGCGGAAAGGAGGGCAGCAGAGCTCTCACCCAGCGCTCACTGCCTACAGAGCCCTGCCTAGTAACTAGAATGGCTATTCCTGTAATACAGTAAAAACTCACTAGATAGATAGATTGTTAAATGTTTTAAATTGTTAAATGCTTCCTGTGAGGGTGACAGAGCCCTGGAACAGGCTGCCCAGAGAGGTTGTGGAGACTCCTCTGGAGATCTTCAAAACCCACCTGGATGCCACTCTGTGCCACGTGCTCTGGGTGTCCCTGCTGGAGCAGGGGGGTTGGACTAGATGATCTCTAGAGGCCCCTTCCAATCTCAACCATTCTGTGATTCTGTGTGAAATGAATCATCCAGGTAGGTGAATTAGGCAATGCCGAGGAGCCTACTGTGACCCGATGGTGTCTGAAGTGGCAAGTTAGGCACTGAGGATGACCGCCCAGTGGATCGGTGTGGGCACGTAGGGCTGACCCACCGCAAGCTGCATGGACCTCGCATTGCCCTATTCCTCCCATATCTTGGGGCTTGTGCAACATTTTCAGAGGCCATTCGGAGGCAGCCTTGTCCCTCCAGGAGCAGCTGGGACTGGAAGGCAAGTTAGGCAGTAAGGAGCACAAGCCCAGCACTTGGGCAAACTCCCCTCCAGGAGCGAAGGGTTCACTGCGTTTAGTGAAGGCAAGAAGGCAGCCAGGAAAAAATATCTGACAGCAGGGAGGTGCCTCCAGCTAAAACCATCGCCTGGGATTAGGTGTGCCCATTCTCCCTTTGCAGAAATGCACGCAGGCACAGTCACTGGGTGCTGTTCTTCCTTCCTTATTCTGGGGGCAAAGCAGTTCTCAGTTCAGGGTACAGGTGCAAAATGTGGGACAGACGAGTGCGTTAGTGCAGCAAGAGCAGGCTGTAAAACCTCAGCCACTTCTGGTATTTGCTATCAAAACTGTGCCATGCTGGAGAAAGCACTGAGTCATTTAATGCAGCAAAGTTTGCAACCCTAGCTTTCCCCATAAACTGTGCAATTCCTGGTGCCCCTGCTTGAGCAGGGGGGTTGACTAGATGATCGCTAGTGGTCCCTTCCAACCTCAACCACTGTGTGATTCTGTAATCCTGGAACCTTCCTTGAGCCAAATAACACTCTAGGTATTTTGCAGGAACTGGAGCAACTTAAAAACAACTTTTGCAAGAGAGATCCTTTCAAGAAGCTCTCATTGCTGATTCAGCTTGCTTTTATGGGAGACATTAGCTTTCTTCTGTGATTAAGTCTCATCTGTCTGCCCAGCTTCCTATGCCAGGCACCAGGCTCCTGGGAATTGGGTACCCTACAGCGCAATCCCCGTCTTCTTTCAGCAAAGCACAGCCTCCACTGGGAGGTTTTCAAGGAAGACTGGCTAAAGCCCTCAGTAATCCGGCTTGACTCTGTCACCTCCTGTTTGAGCAGGAGATCCCTTCCAAGCTGAATGTTCCCAATTTCCTCAAACTGGAGCTGCCTTTACAAGTGGGCTGGCACCAGGGACTCAGGAGCGAGTTTTCCTCCCAGTTCTCTGCTCTGAGAGGACTCTGTAGCCAGCTATATCCTGAACGTTTGATCCCAGTGGGATGGGGAGCAGGTCTTTCCTGTGAGCATGCCCTTCCATGTCCACAGAACACTCAAAAAATTACAAAATGGGAACCTCTTAGAACAAGTGCCCTCCATGATATTTTTTTCAATGTTTTTCTAATCTGAGATCTTGCGTCTTCTGCAGGAGTCGCTTCATGGATGGTGTCAGTTCTGGTGAGCTTGTACTACAACACTGTTTTGACCTGGGTGATGTGGTATTTCATAAACTCCTTCCAAGAGCCTCTTCCTTGGAGTGTTTGTCCTCTAAATGAGAACAGGACAGGTAAGTACCAATCATTTCAAAAGTCTTTATTAGCAAAAGGTGGATCCAAATCTTACTGCTTTGGACTTTAAGAAATAGTGGCTGGAGAAGGAAGCTCTGTTCAGTTTTTTATTCTTGCAGTATGGTACCAATTCTGCACCACCAGTTTGAAAGAGCATCTTCAGCTTTCTCACTAGGAGAAAAATAGTCCTTTATCAAGGCATGTGAGGCTGTTATCGCAAACTACATGTGCGAGACGTGAGATTGTGAATATAAATTAAGAATCAAGACTATGACTATATTTTTAAGCAACTTCTTTAAAAAAGACTTTTGAGTTTCCGTTAGATGGTAACATGACTCACAAGCAGCTCTTATAAAAATCTTTCAACATATACTGAGAAAGATCAAGTAAGTTTTCAGAGTAGGAAGCACAATAACATCGAAAAACTTCAGATTCTGCCTGTAGATTGCTTAAACATTGGGCCTTTATTTTTGCATATCCAGCATATCAGCTTACTAGAGCAACTAATGAACCTCTAAGAGAAGTGACATTTGCTTTGACCCCATGTTGTGCACAAAGCTGGGTTCATTTATTTGTCAAAGAGCTGTGAGAGTGACCAGTGTCTACCTAAATTTAGCACTGTTGTGGGATCAACAAAAACCCATAGTCCGCTATGTTTTTGCTTGATTTCAAAACGGGAAACTGGTAGCACTAACCTTCATCTGCCTACAGAGCCCAAGATCATATTGGAGAAGGGAAGGCTTAAGATACCACAGCAGGAAGGAGATCAGGCTGGGAACCTGAAAAGGAGCAAGAGCCTGGAGAAGGAAAAATCAAATTTAGAAAGGTGGGGAGGTTTTGGATAACACTGACAGTACCAGTATCAATCTTGTCTATGCCAGAGCATGATCTTGGGGTCCCAGGCCAGCTATTGCAGTCCTGTGACTTGTGCTGGGTGCCAGGGCACAGTTCCTGCCATCTCTGGCACCTGCTCTTCACCAAACCTCCCTAGTGTGGTGGGGGGAACCATACTTAATCCACCTGCATAAGCAAGATCGCTTTCTTTACATAAGAATAACAGTATTGCCACGTCTATGGTCATGGCTTTTGCTCCTTTCGAAGTTCTACCTGTTCTCCTTAAACTAGCTGGTGGTGACTGCTGGGCATGGCCAGGTGAGGTGGGCCTCTCCTTCCAGCTGGTCACCACACCACGGGCCTCTCCTGGAGCTGGGCTCTGCCCTCAGGCCTTTCCCCCAGAGCACTGAAGAACAAACAGCATTTGCTTTTTCCTTCAGAGGCTGCAGAGCTGCGGGGAGAAAGGATGGTAGGCAGATAGATTTCTGCCTCTCCCTTTACTTGAAGATACTTGATATCCTATATATCAAGTGACTACCTAAAATAAAAATTGAAAGGAGAAAAGTATACAAATGAAACTGCTCCACTTTTTTTTCCTGACTAAAGCACAACACATTCAAGGGACAGATACCTACTTCTCACACATTTTAGGTTGTTTAAATATGATTTACTACAGTGAAAACTTGAAACAAACTTGGTTTGTCATCAAGGAGAGAGCTGGCCACCCAGGATGACTGAGTGTGCTTCCCCGTTGTATGAGTCCCATGATGAAAGAAACTCAGGGGATCCATGAGCACCACTTAGTGAGTGTGATTTTTAAGACTGTCACATTGTTCATTTCTTTGTTTCCTTTCAAATTCTTGTAGAGGATGATGTTTTTCTCAGAGTAAGTGAAAAATCATAAATGACAGGATCAGAGCTTAGTTAAAAAATGGTGGCATTTCATATAAAATAAGATTTTGTAAAATACATATGGAAGGTGTTTCTTGTAGCTTCATGACTATCCTTTCAAAAGCAGAACCTGCAGCATCTAGACAACTCTGGCTTCCAGGTAAAGACAGCAACTTAGTGGTTTTGCTGAAGTTCCTTCATCATCCTTTTCTTGAGCATTTAGGTTGCACATAGGCAGAGCTGAGAGCATAGGTTGTGGCATAAAACAGGATACCATTTGATACTTGCATATAAAAAAAAATCCCCTGTCATCTCCCACCCTGTCTTCCACAACAAAGTTTGTCTTGCTGTACATTACAATGCAGAAAGAGAAATTCAGTTCACTTGTCTTTTGACCTGGCAGTCATAAATAGTCCTCCGCCACCATCCCCTCTTCTCTCTTAGCATAAAATCTTTCTTCTTATCTATATAGTGAGTGGGAAAAAAGTATTGCCACATTTTAAAATTTATTCTTAAACTTGCCATATTTTTCTCTAGGATTCAATGAAGAATGTTATGAAAGTACTGCAGTAAATTATTTTTGGTACAGGAAAACTTTGAATATAACACCTGACGTTACTGAGAACGGCACACTGCAGTGGTGGCTTGTCTTGTGCCTAGCAGCTTGCTGGGCAATTGTGTATCTCTGCACCATCCGAGGAATCGAAACCACAGGAAAGGTATGGAAAGCACAGAAAGAAACACTATGCTGTGCATTTCGAAGCAGTAGCACAGCTGCCTCAAATGCCCTTCCCTCCTTCTCTCCCTTTGTGACTGCCTCTGCCACAGTCTCCCCTCTCAGTTTTAAAGTTATTATTTCAAATACATTCTGCAAATGCACATCATCCTTCCATTAAATATAACAAAGTTTTTCTGCTGTTGTTTCACCTAACATTGTCAGGATTATATATTGCAATAACTTAGACAGGACCTATTGATGTTACTGTCAGTAACTGTAGCATTCTTATCTTTTGTTCAGGCAATTTATGTAACAGCAATATTCCCATACCTGGTCCTAACTATATTCCTTATCCATGGACTCACTCTACCTGGAGCAACTGAAGGTCTCGCCTATCTCTTCACCCCTAATGTGAGTATTACTTCTATATTCACAACTACTATTTTTCCTTTCTTTCCCTCTCGAATCTCATATTGTATATTCATTCTCCAGCAACTCTATCCAGTTCTCTATCCTCAGCAGAGCTCTTTATTCCCCAGGTGAAGCAATTTAATATTATAATACACTTTAGCGAGTGAAAAGAAATAGATTAATTAAGTTTATTAATAAGCATATCAAAATATTGGAAAATATCACAAAATACAAGCATGTTATGGATGCCTCAATCTTGAATGTGCAATTAACACTTCTCACTTGAAGCACAGATTCATCTCTTTTATACAAGGCAGAGATACAAGGCTACAGAAAAGAAAGACTAACTTTTTAAAATATTAAGAATCATTTAGGATTATTTTAGAATATTTAAGAATCATTTAAGAATCATTTCCTTCATCACAAGGAAATCAATTGAGAAATTGAACTGCAAAATACATCTTTAATAGTTAGGAATCATCTTCTCCTCCCCTAGTTTTTCCATAGCTGACATTTTTTGCTATAGCTTTCCATGAAAGATTAAAGAACTTACTTACTGAAGAATTCCCTGCCTTTCTTCTCATCAGTGGTTCCTCTTCCTCAATCCTTCTGCTTGTTAGAACCTCTTCTCTCCCTTACCTCTTCCTGGGATACACATGATGTGGCCTAATTGACCTAGGGGACCTTTTATAAAGGACTATAAGGGAAATGTTTGGTGGGAGGGAATGAAACATAAAAGGCTCCAGGGATGCATGGAAAAACAAGAAATAGTGTACAACATTAACAGCCAACAGATATTATTCTTATGCATCTACTGTCTCTCTAGAGATTGCAAAACACAGATCAACTTAGCCCCTAACAGGAATACAAGGGTAAGGGAAAATGCAAGTCTAAAGACACGATGCACATGAGCCTGATAAGGGATGGCAGCAAGAGGGCTTAAGCAAGGTAACTTTTTCCCTCGTCTGGCAAGCTCAGAGACAAAGGCATTGACTTAAAAAGTGTCAGCTTGTAGAGGATACCTTGGTCTTTACAGGATTGGGACATTCACTTGCCTTTTAGTAAGGCCCGGGCAGGGCAATAACTTCTCACTCACAGCAGAGTGGAGTTGACCAGTTGACACCACCAATGTCAACCAGTGTCCACACATATATGCAGGCTCTCAAATAAAGGTCTATTTTCTTTGATACAATAACGTAAGAAACATCTAGTCTGTGCAAACAGAATAGGGCTTAGCCTGTTGGTCTCAGCATGGTTGTCAGACGCAGACATATGAGCTTGTATCTTCTGGGTTTATGATCATTACATAGTGAATTTAATGCAAGAAAGATTTATGTACATTCAATTTATGCATGACACAAAGCTTGGGGATATTACAGTAAGGAGGGAGAATGGATCATCATAAAAGAAGATTGAGATGGTTTTGTAGACTGGCGTCAGAAGTCATCATCAAACTGCAATCAACCTGCAGTTAATGATTAGCTCGTTTAAGGAAGCAGTTCCTGGGGATTTCGTTGAAGAGTCATCTGAAGATATTTTTGGTGATGAATCTATGTTCTTATCAACAAACATGGAAACAGGAGAACTGATGCAAGACCTTGGTAAGTGTTATCTAATATGGATGTTGTTATTGCGTAGAAAGTCGTAATCTAAAGACAGAGAGATTTATTTATTATACTAACATGCCCACTGTTATGGAAGATTTTTGATATTCCAAAGATTTCAAAAGGACAGTAAAAATAGGACTACTGCATTTCCCTTTTCTTCCCTTTGTCCACAACAATTCTAGTACCACATTGCCTTCTTGTGTAATGAGGAACCATTTCCACCAGTGCCACCGAATACCACTGTCTTGTTACCTTTCTCTACAGGGGATTGCCCAAAGTGATGGGGTTTTTTGTTTTTGACTTTTCTTTCTAGTCATTTCTTTCTGGCCTATCTTGGATCATACTAGCTAATAAAATCTTATTGTATTTTTCATAGTATTTGCTGCTTTGCTTTTCTTGTTGTATCCTTTTCCAGGAAGTTTGTGATGCTTCAGGAAAACAAAATGCACATTAGGTTGCTTACTGCTTTTTCAGCATTCTATCAATCTTCTCACCTTGGAGGGGTTTTTTTTCTGACTTTGGAGTGCATCAGAAATTGTAGTTTTTCTGTGTTTTTTAATGGCCATTGTATGAGTTCATTCCCTTTCCAAGTCAACTCTGATTACTAAATCGCACAAATAAGGATTGCTTGTGTACAAATATTAAATATGGGTAGTGGGTTTATTTTCATGAAAGAAATACGTAGTAGGCTCTTTGCCATGTACTACACTTTCACTCAAGTTTTAGAAGAAATAATTAATATTTCTTTTCATTGACTTTCAGGCACAGAGAATTCTTGAAGATTTACTCAACCTCTCCCAATCCTTGACTACACTGAAAGTGAAGCTGAGAGGAAAAGGAGAGTTGCTGATCTCATGTTCATAAGCACTTGAAGGAAAAGCAGAAGTTGTGCAAGGATGAAGCAAGTACTGAAGCTGGAACAGAGACTTTGGGACAGATCCTTGGAAAATGAAAATCAGAGGCAACCAAAAAGGGACTCCTTCAAGCATTGGCATCAGTCTGAAAAAGAGTTCAGCTTCTACAGATACATGTATCAGCTCAGGAGCATAAGCAAAGACAAGTACCTACTTCTCCGGCCTCTTTTCATAGAATCATAGAATCTTTAAGGTTGAAAGGGACCGCTCGAGATCTTCCAGTCCAAGCCCCCTGCCCACGCAGGGTCACCTACAGCATGATACACAGAATTGCATCCAAGCAGGTTTTGAATTTTGCAGCTAAAAGAGCTTCAAGGACTGTAAATATTTGGGGGTTCTTGAAATGAACAATTCCAGGAACATGGATGGGTAAACGATGCCCGAGCCTGTGTAGCTATTTAATGAGCAGTGAGAGGAACTAAGAAAAAGAAAAGGGCAACATAGGCAACAGATACCATATCATGGACACTAATTGAACTATTTTTTTTTCTGTATTTTGCTCTTCAGTTTTGTACCTGACTTTTTTTTTCTTTTCTTTTACTTTTTTTTTTACTGTTTACTTTTCTTGAAATTTAGTGGTCAATGGGTAATAGTGCACAGTACTGCTCAGGAGTTTTAAGTGTCCCTGTTTAAAAGAAAAAAAAACACACCAAAAAGTCCCTAACCAGAAAGCCAGATTTGTAACAATAACATTGTAACCTACCAGATAGAAAAATAAGCAAGGAAGCGGGGAGGGAAGAAGTTGGTAGAATGAAATTTAGAATTTTACTAAAGAAAGGAAGATATGAGATAATTTTTTTTCCAGTTAGTTTTTTTTTTTTCTATGTCAGCCTTTTGCTTTTTATTGCCATTTCACAGTTCTCCGAAGTTAGATGCTCTTTTTGATGGAAGTTCTCTCCCTCTTTGCTTAGGTCTCTAACTTTTCCAAATAGGTCTCAAACTTTTTCCAAATTTCCAACTTTCTACAGGTTTGAGAAGCGATAAAAATACTTTGCACCTTAGAGTTAGGAAGACTAAGTATTTGTCCATACTGCTTCAGGAAGAAAACATTCTTAAACTCCAGGTTACCCAGTATGTGTACTAATGAAAGAAAGAAACTGAGGAAAAGTGCAATGCATTCTCATTTAGAAATACATTTTTATCAGACAGAAAAGATGTGCAATGGTTTTAGTGAGGATTTTAAAAATGAAACAGTCTAAAATTACTATAGACATTTAAACAGACAAAATTTTGTCTCGTTGAAACACATGGTTTACTCATATTTTGCATAATTTTCATTTTCAGTGTTTTTAAATAGAAGAATTCAAAATAAAATTTAACATAATAATTTATTGCAACTATTTCAGCTGAACATTTTGAAAAATCCCCGTGTATGGCTTGATGCAGCTACTCAGATTTTCTTCTCTCTGTCTTTGGCTTTTGGAGGGCTAATTGCCTTCTCAAGCTACAATCAACCAAAGTAAGTAGAACTAGAAGTGGACAAGTCAGTTAAAATCTTATTGCTTTTTATGTAATCTTCTAAAATTCTCAAAACTCTCCTTCCTTGGAATACTTCTAAAGACTTTTAGAGCTGCTGTCTTTCTGAAGGCTATGTATTCATTTACTGAGAAGAAGAAAAAAAATCTAAAATGGTCAATTTTTAAGTTTTTTTTTTTAGGAGAATTCAGACTATTTCTTACAGAAATCAACTAACATTTCAGTTTTATTTTAGTCTTTTCAAAATTATTGCTGTTAACCTGCACCACACCATAGCACAACATTAAATCATACTATAAAATACACTAGCTATATATATGTCCCACATGAAGAACTCCAGAGACTTCAGAAACAAAACCCACCATGCACTAATCACCATGCTAAAATGAAATACTTTTTTATTTTTTCCCCTCTCTTTTTCTTTTAACATTTCTACTGAGGTGGTACAACTACCTTACAGACAGCGTTATTGTACTGGCCAGATACTTGTATATGACACACCACTCAACCTCCTATCACTGTTTGTGTCTCCTTGCTGAGAAAGCAGAACTTTCAGGCAAAAGGTTGGTCTAAAGTCAGACAGGAAAATCAGGACAAAGACCAATTAATTCCCATATTTTCAAAGCCAGGGACCTAACCAATAGAAAAATGAAGAAAGATTATATCACAATCTTAACACTACTAGGGCACATATACTCATCAGCCTGGAGAGAGTTACAGTTATATACATTCATGTATCTTATTTTACCTGTTCTAAGATCATGAAATTTGCTTCTCATTCTCAGCAGGTATGTTCAGTGTGAACTGACAACTGGTGTCATTTGCCCGTGACAAAAAGGAAACTTTTCTATGCTAAAGAGCAAGTAAACTTTGCCCTTTTTTTAGCCGCTTTACTTGTTTGCATTCTATTTGTAGAAATGACTGTGAAAAGGATGCTGTGACGGTAGCAATTGTGAACTGCCTGACATCTCTCTACGCTTCCATCCCAGTCTTCTCTGTGTTGGGGTTTAAAGCAACCACTGGCTATTGGGACTGCCTGGACAGGTGAGATGTTTGTCTTGCAAATGTTATACTGTGGCTTTAATACCTAGATAGACGATGGGTTATTTGAAATGCAGTTATTTCTGGAATTTAATTTCACCCAAGAGGAAAAGCATCTGTATAGAGAAGAAGGCAACAATGATCAGGAGTAGGGTTGGTAAGAACTAATATAAATTATATAACAATCTATCACAACTAGTGTATACAATAATGCACAAATCAAGGATTAGGTTGCAATCAGACTAGCACAATAAGCAGTCAAAAAGCTCTAACTATTCCATAGGATTTCCTTTTTTTTCTTTTTTTTTTTTCTCTCAGTTGTGGAAATGGCCTCAATAGAGGGCATAACAAGCATAAGGACATATTTTAGTACCTAGTACCTGCATAAAGTACTTAGCATTTCTATCTGAAAAACAGGACATATTAAGTAGCATCTGTATATTTTCTCCTAGGTTATTTTATAATCCTCACTTTATATTTTATTTGGTAATATAAACAACATAGAAAGTAAACACAACAGTATATCAACTCCCTGCATAAACTGCAGACTGCTAAACAACTGATATATTGGCTTCTCTGACAGGAACATTATCAGTATCATCAATAAATTTGATCTTCCGGAACAAAGTATCACACGACAGAACTACACAACTTGGGTTAGCCTCTTGAACTACTCACATACAGAAAAAATTGCTGCACTCAAATTGAGAAGCTGCAACCTTCAAGAATTTCTGGATCAGGTACCATAATTGCTTCCTAAAAAACAAACAAACAAACTTAAACAGAAAATTAAGAAGGACCAATATCTTCTGTTTTTATGCATGTTTGCAGTACTAATAAAGACTGCATGCTACTTAACCATGAAAAATACAAAACAAAACACAATTCTGTCTAAATTTCAAAAACCATTACTGCTGTAAGTCAGTTTGAACTCGAAGTTATCTGGTTTACCATGCAAATTATAAATTTTAAATCATAAAACTAGTTTTTAAAGCCAATAAATGGCTTGGAGTCTACAACAGACACTTGGATTCAGTTCTACTTTGACTTAGAGGAATAAGGAAAACAGTAAAAATGTTTGACTGAATGATTATAGGAAAGAGATGTTTAATAGGCATTTTCTAAATCTGTATTTGTCAGTTAAGTTATCAAAGAGCAGTTACAATTCATGCGCACTGGTTGCCTTTAACCACACACAACCTCCAGATAAGTGTTTTACCACTTTTTTTTTTTTTCTGGCTTTCTTTTCCTATCTTCCTATTTCCTCCTTCCTCTTTCCCTTTATTTCTCTTCCTTTCTGCAGAGGATCTCACCATATTTATCCTCCCCAAATATAAAAATGTATCATGATCATCTCCCTTTCCTTCTTCTCAGCCTTCAGACAACTTTTTCCCTGTGACCAACAGAAATGTTTCCTCTCTCTTCTAATCTTTTAACCTCTTTCCACTTGCTCCAGTGATCCTGTCCAGTCCTGTAACAAACACTTGCTTTTAATCTAGTTGCATTTCCTTGTTTTAAGTTGTTACCACCTAACAAGAAAAGAATATGGCTAGAGCTGGGAGAAGAGAAAAAATGGAGGGATCTTGAGAGAAACAAGTTCTTAGGACAACAGGATGGGCACATTTTCAGAGATATATGGTAATGTTTATTTATGTATACATAATATACATACATGTATATTTATGTATGTGTGTATAGCAATAGGCTATAGTGAAAATAGGCCCCCATAGTACTTCCACATGTCCCCCAGCCTGACCAGCACACTTGGCTCCAGGGAAAGGTACAACCAGCAGCAGCGGCCAGCTTGAACTGGTCCACAGCACTCTAAAAACCACACGGACCAAAATTTTGGACTTGAGATTGAGAATGGGAACATAAAAGAAGTGTGTTATAATTCTATATGCCTGACAAGCTATTATATTATTATATCGTGACTTTTTAATCTGTGAATTTTGCAGAGTGTATCAGGAACTGGCTTGGCATTCATTGTTTTCACTCAAGCAGTTATTCTAATGCCTGCATCACAGGCCTGGGCCATCCTGTTCTTTATAATGCTGTTTAGTTTGGGCCTTTCTTCTATGTTTGGAAATATTGAGGGAGTCTTCACTCCTCTTTTGGAGCTTAAAATTATATCTAAATCCACACCCAAAGAGCTTATATCCGGTAAGATATTTTATCTGCTTTGTTCAAAGCTTTTGTATAAATGTACAAGCTTAAAAACTGCTTAATAAATATCGGAGAGGAATCTCTAACATCAACTTAATATAATAGTGTTGTAATTAATGTCATATTAATGTAATAACATAATATTGTCATATAATAATGTAATATTAACTTAAGGGCAGTGATTATATTTGCATAAGAAACATACAGAGCAGTTACTGCAGAAGTTGCCAGATGACAGCTTTATATTGTCCCTGCAATTATTTTTCTTAACTTGTAGGAACCTGTTGAATTTCTGAACTGCTGCAATCATTGTAAAGAGCCTTGTCTTGAACTCAAGGCTTTTGCACCTAAACAAATCACTTTAAGGCAACAAAGTCACATCCTACCATAACCCGTGGTCTACCATAACCATTCTGGTGTGAGCTTGCCATATATCACTTTGTCTTAACTGCAACTCAGTCCATTCACCCCTGTTTCATTCAGGGTTATGCACCTACAGACTACTTCACATTTATTGGAAACATATATGGGTAGAAAATTATCAAGCAGAAACTGAGAAATGTGTGCTTGCAACTCTCATGCATCACTGCTAGAATCTTTTCAACCAGAAAAGAATACTGAATCCAGCCTGCTGCTTGGGAGACAGATTCAGTGCTGAACATGTTCATTTTGGCTGTGTTTGAATGTAAAAGCATGTTAGCAATTGGATATAGAAGAGAAGAACAGATGAAATCCTACTGTGAAATTAATCTAGAAAAACTTCTAGCAGTTTGAAGCAATGCATTAACACTTCTGCAACATCCCCTTTAAAATAACTAGGGGCTAGATTAAGGCACACAAGTGCATGCTTCAAAACAAATAGGCAAAAAACTGCATTTGGGAATTTGGGAAGTGATATTAGCTTCCCAAAGAAACAGAGCTCGTTGTAGCTCCATATATGAAGAGACAGTATAAAAACAATTGGAACAAGAGAAAAAACAACATAGAAGAAAAATATTCTTGCCAAGTTCAGTTTGATACTCTGGTAATGAAGGTATCCTTTTTTTTTCTTCAGGTGTAATATGCCTAATTTCCTTCCTTATTGCTCTCTGTTTTACGCTGGGTTCAGGGAGTTACTGGATTGACATTTTTGATAGCTATGCAGGCTCCTTGCCTCTACTAGTCATTGCTTTCTTCGAAGTGACTGGGGTTGCATACGTCTATAAAATTAAAAGGTAAGTTGGAAATAAAGGGCTTTTTTTGACTCGTAAGAGGCAAATACCTCTCCCTCTCAACCCATCTATCTCACGTGCAGACGTATAATGTCAACATATTTCTGCAGCACTTACTGGCTCTGTGAGTGTGGGTAGCACTCCTTGTCCTACAAATATAGGGGTCTTGAAACAGGAAGGATATTTTCTGCCTAGCACTTATAGAAGGGGATCCTAAGTTTAAAGCAAAAACCCAACAGTCCCTGTAGTTCTCCATCCAAGAGGACTTACGGCCTTTCAGACATCCTCCTGTTACAAACCTTTTGTGTGTGTCCTTGTATATTTTGGTTTACCCTTATTTGTTTCTCCTCAAACTTTAAAGCCAGCAACATGAAATGGCTTCACCATAACATTATAATAGCCAAGCTGCATGCTGAAAATTGCCCTGGCACAGGGACTAGTTTGATTCACTCTTCAGTTTAAAAGCTTTCCTACATCCTTTTCATCTCAAAATTCCAGAGATGTAATCTCATTTTGATTTAGATTAAAACTGTTCCTTCTACTCAGGATTCTTCCAGTCCAGAAATTTCCCTAGTTCTCAGTAAACAGGTACCTTTTTTCCCTCCGTATTTTTTTCAGTAACATATTGAGACTGCACCTTTACCTTTCCAGTTCTTACTCTGGCACTTGACCTTGAAGGTCCCGATGTTTTGCAGATGCCCACTATAGAAAATGAACACAAGCTTGGTTAGTGCTGCTGTCTATCAATATGCTTCAGAATCTCTTCAGCTCAAGTCTTAGTGGAGGCTGTGCTTTTAAGAAAAATAAACTAAAAAACAAGCAAGCGAAACCAACCAAACAGAATTCCTCTATTGCAGCTGAAGTTCCTGCATCATCCTCCAGATAACACACCGTTAAAATCCTTGGAGCATTTCAGTTGGAGAAAACTCTCAGGCAAAATCAACGTAAATGAATTTGTACATCCCTCTTGTTGCACATAGAGCCATCTTCAATCTTACACGATGCAGAAGCAGCAATAAATTCTGGCTTCACATGCCACAATACACCCCAGATTCCTTGTTACGCTAGTATCATCTTTTTCTGCTTGACTACCATGGAATATAAGCATAGTCAAGTCGCTTCCATTTTCCTAGCTCACAAGAGAATTTTTAATATCTGCAGTTAAATTAATAGAATTAAAACACACCTGACATTTGAACACAGAGAAATCCTGATTAAAAAATCCTTTCCAACTTGAAAGTTGTAGACATGCTGTAACAAACGATCAAGTCTAGAATCATCTATTTACTGTGTAATCATATATGCAAAACTGTGAGAGGTATAAACAAAATACCATGTCAAATTCCAAATAATTGCTGCTGACTTCAGACAAGAAGCTGGCTCAGGTTGCAGAATCTGAACTGTTTTTTATTTGGTCGTAATTAGTTTAGACTTCTTAATAAACTATGTTTGCCAAGATAAGTCTTGGCAATTACATGGATTTTAAATGTTTGAATTGTTATACAGAGCTGATAAACTATTTTGTTCATTTATTTATGCTGAGAAATCTCAAGCCAGGTACTCACGTGACAAAACCAGACATTCAAGACTGGTAAAGATTTAGACTCGGGATTCGTGTTGTTATTTAATTGAGTCTAAGGTAAACTATTAAAGAAAGGAATAGAAAAGATTTAGGGTACTGTACATGCTTACTTACTAAAAAATATCAGAAGAGTGAAACTGGTACTACTTAGATCTGACATTATCATCAACTTCCCTCTTCCTAAAAGGTTCAGTGAAGACGTGAAATGGATGACTGGACGAAACCCAAACCTCTACTGGCAGATCACATGGAGGTTTATTAGCCCTCTGCTCCTGCTAATCGTCTTTGTGGCCTTTGTAACACTTCAGATACAGAAGCCACCAAGCTATGCAGCCTGGAACCCTAAATACGTATGTTCCCTAATACTTTCAACTTTCGTAGTAAAAGCCAGAGTTATGTATTATTTTCTACTACCAAATCCTTTAAGATCATTGCTATCTACTGCTTAGCTACCTAATACACCCTGAAGTGATGAAATGCTTCAAACGAGGAGGTTCCAGTGTGCACAGAGTCTCCCTGGATTTCAAATGCTACAGTGGCTTTCCTGTTAACAGGGCCTCTTCTTGACAAATCTCATATACTATGCACCACACTCAGCTTTTCCTGCAAATTTAGATGACGTGTAATGCAGAGAACTGTTAACGTGAAACATCTCACAGAGAAGTCACACTTGCATAAGCTTCGGGGCAGCACAGATACACTTGTGAAGTTTTAAAGCATACAACAAACACTGTGGATAAAGACATTTCCAGGTGAAAACAATTTCAATGGAGCCTGGGCAAATGCATGGACCTGTTATTTTGACAGACAGATAGCAACAGTGGCAGCAGAACTAAGAGTGTTGGTTAATCCAGTGATGAAGACGTGATTTAGCTGAAAACATTTGACCTGGATAGTATTGATCACTGTCAGTAACAGTTTCTTGGATCCTTCTCGAGATAGTTAAAATGCATCTTGTATCTGGGTATGAAGATTGATTGTGGCATTAGACCGTACAAGGGCAAAAAGTAACCTTTGGAGGGAACACCCTCAAAGAAGAGGGTGAACCTTCACAGTACAAATACATGCATGTGCTGGTACCCCAAGGACTGCTCCCATCAATTACAGTAGCAGTTTCACTACTTGCTGGAACCAGGTAAGCTTTGACTACTTGCAAAAAAAAATGAGTTTAACCATGAAGGTTGAAAGCTTCATAGATCTTTGCACACTTCTAATGTTGCTAGTTGTATCTCACTCTTACAACTATCAATCTTTGAGACTATAAAACATTTACAGTCATGTTTAGACTCATGACAAAGTTATCCAGAGGCCACTGATACTCAACACTAGCAAGAATAAAACTTCTCTTATCTTTACAGCAACATATGAAAATGTATATGATAATCATAGCAAAAGTAATTTCACCTGAAGTATTTTACTTGTTTATCTCCACAGGAAGACTTCCCTATGAAAGAAGAGAAGATCTATCCATCTTGGGTACTGGCCATCTGCGTGCTCTTAGCTGTCCTTCCCTGTATATTTGTCCCTCTGGTAGCACTCTTCCATCTGATCAAGCGAATGCTCGGAAGCAAGGATCCAAGTTCTGTGCCATCAGAAGCGTTTTCATGTCAGGGAACTAACAGCAATTTTTCTCATCCAAAAATATAAATACATGTTATATCTATATATAAGTAAAAATAAGAATTAATCTCCAGACGCACTTTAAAATTGGAACACCTGCTAATGCCCCCTCCCTCTCTTACTTCACTTCTCCTCTAAATAAAAAAAGAAAAATGATTCTGAAGTATCACCTAAAAATACAAGCACAGTTTCATCCAGTGACCACCTCACAGATTAAGAATGGAAGCTCTTGAAGAGTAAGGCCTCATCTTTTTAATCACTTTTAAATCACTTTATGCAGTTAAACCTTACTTGATTGTTATTCTATATTCTCACATATTGCAAAGAGCAAAATAAAGCATTAACATTTAAAAGAACATATTTTATGTAAACATGAACAACCAGATTTGCAAGAGTATCTTAGCACAGGTAATCCATCCACAAGTTGTTACAGATTTTAAAGCAAGGCATCGGGTCATCATTACAGGACCACCGGCAGCAAAGCTAGAGTCCAGCTACTTCATTATTGCCTTGCCAGAATTTATTGTTGTGGAAACAAAATGTAGGAATCAATGTCCTGTGACCTCACAGGTTAGGAAGCCCTGTGTGACTGAAGTTTTGGGCGAGAGCTTTTTCTTCAACATAACATTAAATGACTGCGAGCAGAGTGTCTCCGGGTAAGAAAAACACCACCTGACACTGAACATGCCAGGAGCTTGATGACAAACTCCAGCCCACTCACTCATTTCAGTTACCACCAAAAAAAAAAAAAAAAAAAAAAAAAAAAGTGCTATACTGCAAGAACAGACTCTCTTTAGTGAGAAAGATGTGCAGAAACAGGAAATAATGACTTGCTCTAATAAAACAGTAGAGAAGAGACAACCTTTGTGGGCATAGCACAGACTCTTTCTTGCCCCCTGAACTGGGCTGTCCACTCTAAATAAAAGAAATTAGATCTCCCTATTATTCAGTTCCCTGGTTGTATCAACAACAGTTTTACTGCCTTTGGCTGTTGAAGTTCTAGCTTTTGTTATAGTACTAAAATACAAGCATAAATGCAGGAGGAGTTATTTTAAAAATACTTCTGAAAAATGCTGTCTGTTTTAAAAGGGTTAATTCCTACAAGTGAATTTAGGAACATAAGCAAGTAGCAAATGAGAAAATTAGGCATACAGTAGAGAACTACCTGTCACAACCTAAATCTGAAAGGTCATGGTGATGAGTTAAAAAGGTTTCCATAAAGAATAAATAATTACAACAGAATCAATAAAGCTGCAATTTTGAGCTTGTATTCAAAAGTAGCTGTAACTATGAAAATAAGAATTTTCAATCAACTTGGCACAGAGATAAACAGACACACACTACATTTGTCTCTATGATCATAGATAGATAAGTCATATATACAAAGTGGTTTAGCAGGTTTAAATATTTGATTAGAGATCTGTCTCTAAAGAAAAACATACCCAACTAACGTAGGTGTGTTGAAAAGGAAATTAAAATACCTATACGAGACTTTCAGAGTCCATAAATCTATCCTGAGATCCAGGATCACTCCTGATAGGTATCACTGTTGTGACACTCACAGGCCCTGTGAATTTTGAACTTTGTGACTTTTGAGCTGTTCCTTTCTGTTCACCACGCAGGCAGCTCCATGGATCACTGGACACAGTTCAGCCTGGGACGAGGCAGAGGGAAGACGACATTCTTCAGCTTCCCTAACTTCAACTGACAGTAGGGAAATGCAGTGTGTAAAGTTACTGTTTATTCAAAGGAGGCACACAAAAAACGCAGCAAGTAACTTTTCCAGGAACACTGCTTTTTTATTCTCAGTGCACTTCTGGTGGTACCTCCACTAAAATTCCTGTGCCCGAACTGTAGCCTTATTTCAGTAAAATTAAGCCTATAAAAACTTTACTGTCTATTTATATGAAGCACAGTGCCTGACAGGTGTTTCTCTTTTGAACAGCAAGACAGACTTCCCTACTTGAGTGTGTGCCTACAAGCATGAATCTGTGCCACAGTCTTACATTTTAAGCAGTATCTCTGCTCACTATCCTCCTAGCCTTACATCTACAGATGACACCAAATATTCTTTGTCATAATACTCTACCATGAACTCATACAGTCCCGGCAGAATAGTATTTTCAGAACTGTTTTCTCCAGGCTGTAAGTACACAATTGATTCTTTTGGGGTAAATCTACAGGGGACATATAGTATTCAGCCTCAAACAGAATCCATAGCCCTAAGACACAGATTTAAAAAAAAAAAAAAAAAAAAGCTTTAGAAAGCACAGTGCAAATAAGACAGCAACCAGATTATTCAAAAACAAACAAAAAAATAGAGAGAAAAAAAAAAAAAAACGAAGAACATACTCCTTCTGGAACCCATATAGTTCCCTACATGGTGGAATTTGACACCTATCTCACCCACTGTCCTCTCCCAAAAGGAAGCAAATTTTGGGCTTGTTGTAAGCATGTGGATGTGTTTCCTCTAGCGGAACTACTGCCAAACTTCTCCCTTCTGCAAAGAAAATGAAATAAAATACCAGTCCTAGCACTTTTCCTCGCCAATATTTATGGCAGGTTGACCCAGAACACAGGTTAAACAGCACAGCTATATTGAGTAGCCTAGCTCAGATCAATCTCTCTACTTACCTTTTCCTAAAAATTGAGGCAATCTTAGAACCCCAAGACTTTGGCAACGTTCCCAGCTTTCCAACGATTGTTGGAAGCCCCTAGGAAAGGGTCAGAACGCCCCTAAGTAAGTTTTTCAGCATTTCCAGATTCAAGCTATTGAATCCAACTAAGGGTTTCATGTCAACAGTTGCTGTTTAACATCCCACCTTGCTACAGTGCACTAGAAAATATTTTGCAACCATAATGCATTGCTTTTTTTTTTTTTAAGAATAGTTTTCAAGGAAGTAACCACTATTGAGTATTTCTACCTTTGCTACAGTACAGTCTATTCACTTGAGACCATTATATCTTTGCTATCACTGCATCTTAATCTATTCCTTACATACATGGTCACAGCATTTTTTCCCCAACTATCCTAAGCTATACCAGCAAGAATAATTATACATTATCTGGCTGTAGAGACCATCAGCTTTTCTTAATTTTCAATTTTTCCAGCTGCTAAGCACATACCAGTTTGGGCGTTATTTTCACCTGCCTTCTTAAATGCAAGATGTTTTAAACTTAAATAGCAGCTTTGATTTTGGAAGTGTAGTTGGACTTGGTTACCTCCTGAAGTTGTTACCTTCAGAAACATCAATTTTTATTTAAAACCAACCTGTAATCCAGTAGATGTGGAGGAAAAAAAAAAAAAAAAAAAAAGACAAAAAGATGCATTCAGACAATTGCAAGGGTTACATTTAATGTATTTCTACAAAATCTCCCTCTCAACCGAGACGCAGCAATCGTCTATACCACTAGATATTGTACTACACAGTATAAATGGGCTTGTCCTACCCACCAACCAAATTCTCGATGGGTAACACTGCCTATGTTGTGTTTCACTCCAATAAGGTGTCTTCTGTCTGCTTTGAGAAAACCTCCCAGCAGCTGCTATTTATTCTCTAATAGAGATAGAAGTTTCAAAATTAAATTGTCTCTTCATCAGAATTGTGTTAATTCAGCATGCAAGTCTGGAGAAGAAAGCCACATGTGTAGGCTTATCAGAGCAGTCAGACAAAATTCAGCCCTCCGCAGCAATGCCAACAGCGGGACAGGACTTCAGTAACATTAGGAGGCCAAAGATAAGCCTCAAAGAGGCAATGCAAACAGAAGAGTAATCTACTCAGGATCTTATCTAACAAACAACTCTGATTCCCCTTGGTTTTGGGGGTATAAATGGTGTACCATCATTCTGTGTAACACTTTTTATTAAGAATATCAGCAAGTGCTCAAAATGTTAAACATACTTGGGACATACTCTGATTTTATTCAGTTGGACTGACTGACTTTGTTGTGTTCTCCAAGGCATATAATCTCTAACATGAACATCTTGCTGGACAGCCACAAAATGCATTTGCTCTGTGCAGGTAAGTGTCCTTCTGGACAGAGCCCACCTAGAAGGTATGTTGCAAATTATTATAAAATAAAGATATTGAGTCAAACGCACATTACTGAACCTAACCAAACAATTTGTTATAAAGAAGTATGCAATGTAGAGAACAGTTCTGCAGAAACAATACACTGGAGCATAAATGCTGATCTCGTTGCAGAGTCTCCATCAAGACTATGGGAATTGCTGAATGAAACAAAGTTATTTACTTCAAATAAACAGGTAGTGAAGTTGCTGGTAAACAGACAAGATGATATTAACAGAAACATCTACTGTGCTTAATCAATGTTTTGATATCCAAGAAACAAATCCAGGAAACTTCCTCGATAAAGTTGCTTTAAGTCCATCCTACTAAAATAAACTATGGAGAACAATCATCTGAAAACTTAGCATTTGTTTTTAAATCTGGAAAGATTACAAAATAAGCCTTAAAGAGTTAGTTTAAGATAGCTTTAAAATCTTGACAAACAGCTGGGTCTGTCGCTGTCTTCAGTAATGCCATAGTATCCTTTGGGATCTTCCTGAATAGCTGCATTTTACCTAAAAAAAAAAAAAAAAAAACAAACATAAACAATAAGTTGTGAGTATGTAACAACTTAGTATTAGAGAAAATGCTAACAGTTTAAAACACTTTCATGAAATCAGTATTAGCTCAATGCAATAAAATATACTTGTAACACCTGGAATGAGGATTAAAGAAAAAAAGTTACAGCAAAATATGCTGTTCTCATTCTGCCCTTAAGCCAAGCAGACAATTTCTTGTAAACAAAAGGGCTAAAATCATATGCTAGAACTTTAACCAACTAAGTAAACTCCTCCTCCTACCTTCTCTTCTCAAACACTTTCTCTTCTTCCAGATCTTTAACGATTTCTTTAAAAAGTTCAAATGCTTAGAAAATAAGACAGGTCTTATTTACTAATACTTTTTTATAGCAGAAAATTACTCCCCTGATTTTTTTCCCCTTTTCTTGCAGTATAGCATTACTTATTTTAAAATAAACAAACAAACAAGAAGAATGCCTGTTTTGCTGAAACATGGGCAACAGCAACTCTCCCCACTGTAAGTTAATTGCAAAGCCCCCTTAAGATAGAAAATTCTGAGGACTAAATTAAGTTCTTACATCAGAAATGAAAAATTTACAACACGATGTAAATTTTGAAATACAGCAGGGCAGTGAAGTCTACAGTCAACAGAATTAAAGACAGTAAAAAGGACTTTTTAAAGATTAGGAAGCACATTTTAAATCCTAGCAACAGCTTAAGTCAGTTACCTAAACAATGTTGGTGAAATTGTTAATGATGCAGAAAGACAAAAGTGCTCAATAAACATTTGTTTCATATTTGGAGATAGATTATGTATTTATATCTTATCATGATAAGAAGAGACTCTTGATCCCTTCCCCACTGATCATGATAGGAAGGACGTTAAACAGTAACTATGTTTAAAATACTTCACTCTGAAGAATGACAACAGCTTGTCCTGGAGAGCCACTGACACTGATATTTAAAAAGTTTGGGATTATTGGAAAGAACCTCCTCCTTGCCCAAACCTGTGAGCTTGATATTGTTTCCAACAGAGAATAACGGAAAGGCACATACCGAGACATAAATTAAAAATTAAGCTTATATTAATTCCTTTCCGGTGGGTTCCTGCAGGATTCCACCCAAATCTACTCATTATTTTAGTAGGTTTATTTGGACAGGAATAGATATATAAATAACATATACATTCAGGAGTCTGAAAATTAGCCCTTAATAAGACAAAGGTTTCAGTTTTCTCTCCCTCTTAATAGAGAGGGCAACAATTAAGAGAAACAGCTCCAAAGAACAATGAAAAATAGTAAGAGGCACCTTACAATCAAACATCCCTACAGGCCTTCCATGCTGCACACTTGGCATTCAACGCATACACTTGACTCCAGACCATGGAAAGACCACTTGGATGGGCTGCAACACAACCCTTTGCATTTTGGGCACGCTCAGACCTAAAACGATGTTACATTTTACAGCCGCTGGGCACCACAGGTACTCCAGGGAAAGCTGACAGCAGGCACCACACAACTCGTGCACATCATGCGCCACTTGACGCATGGAAGTGGCAGGGAACAACGTCCAGCTTTTTTTTTTTAGCTGCAAGGGCATCTCTTTTGAAATTCAAAGTATTGGAGACAAATTCTTCTTTCAATAATAAAAGCTCATCATTTTTAACTTATCTTCAGACCTTTCCTGACTCACCTTCATGATACACAAAAAGTATGATGCCAACAGCTCTCCCCAAAAATTTAGTAGATCAGGTTATTCAGTTTCTGCAAGGGGCGTTCTTCCTAGAGGACCCAACTGACAGAAGGCCAACTTTGTCCTCTGCACATACAGAGGTAGGCTTGGACCACACAAGCTTCATGGTCAATATCACAGTTAGGCTGGTAGAGAAGGAACATCATAGAACTTCATACACAAGGAAAACATTTCATCACTTGAACCAGGAAAAAAATTTAACCCTACCTCCCCAGTCCATTCCCCCAGTAGCCTTGGTGGTATGGACAGCACAGATTCTAATTTTAAGGTACATACATACACATACACACATGAAAAAATTGGGCTGAACAATAGAGCTTTCTGGGGCTACATTTGTGACCTGAATGCACTGTCAGTCACAACAGCAAGGGGCATCACAGGATGGGGGAGCTTCATGCTGGATTATACTACCTCAGAGTTCCTCTGAGCAAGATCCTAAGCACTAGAGATGGAAACTCACTTACAGGCTCCACACGGACCTTAGAAAAACCAACACAGCTCTCCAAGCAGCTATCCTAAGAGAGGAACTACTGCAGTCCCTTTTCAGCTCTCCAGCTTCAGCTGTCTGTATTTGGCAAGCAGCCATTTTCCTCCCACCTGGAGGCTGGCCTGCTTCTTTACCTGTGCTTCTAGAAGAGCTGAACAGAACTGCCTTCTCAGCAGCACTAAGCACAAAATGTGCCTCTGTATTTGCCATCACTGAATAATTCTCTGGGAGAGGCCGCTGGAGCTCTGCTCAGTATAAAAGGCTCAGAGGACATGTTTATACCTGTCAGGAATGGGCTTTCTACAATCCCAACCATCAGTTTGCTTCCGTAAGAAACATTCCAGTGTTCACACTCACACTGCACCACCAGAAGAGGACTGGGCGCACTCTGGCTTTTCCTGTAGGCCTTGCATAAGGGAAGGAAATGCTCGTTTTCAGAAACAGCATTGCTCTCTTTTTGGTGCACTGTTTTAGCACTGAAATTGAGCCTGTGGTAGCTTTAGAGACCCCCCTTTGGCTACACTGAAACCAGACTGAGGATTTTTTCAGTGTGACAAAGTAATCCAGTGTTCTTAATTCCACACTCAGCACTGAGAAACCTCGGAGCAGTTCCTGTACCTGGTCTTTACTGGGAAAAAATTCAACAGTAGTACTGACCTCTTAAAGCTACTGGTGTTCACTCCTATTAACTTTTAATATCTCTGAATTCAAAATTGTGAGTTCCAAGGCTGGTCTGTGATCAGACTACACATCTTGACCAGGACAGACTGACACCAGAGGCCAGAACTCTACAAGTTTGTTGAGCCCCAGATAAAAACAGCTTTCCTCCATGTGTAACAAGGCCATAGAACATGTAATGCTGAAACTACCATTTTAGTTTATTCTATTTAGTTTATGTCTAAGCACATGTGGATTTGATTAATATTAATATTTGATTCATGTATTACTGTATAATTCAGAAAAAAATGCTTTAAGAAAAAACCTTACAAATACTTTGAATTCTACATTTTATTAGAATTGATCATATTTAAACCTGTAAAAGTAATCGAATACTTACATATTTTCAAGGGCTTAAGCAGACATTTGTAAACAACCTTGTGGTTTGATAGCTTGACAGTGAAGGCATGATAGCAAAGCCATTCTGCTGCCTCAGAGGGAAACACACCAGTTGCACGCTTGTTGCCTAGAGGAATACCTACAGACAGAGCAGAAAGATGTAGCCATTGAAAAGAATGTGCATTCAGAAGCATGTATGATCCCTCCACTTTCTGTATACATCACTACAATTTTAAACTTAAAACACATAGTCAGTGAAGTCCATAAGGGAGGCAGGCAGGCAACTAAAAAAGAAAACCTGAAACACTTTATTTTCAGTAAATGGAGCTTAAGTAGGCAGGGGAACACTAAGTGTGATGCTTAGTATCTACTCCACCTTTTTTTATTCTGGATCTTTTTTTCAGAATTCAAGTTTCTTTTCTTTTTTAAGAAAAGATGGATAAATTATGATATTCCATTGCCATTATTAATACTGTACCGGCATTTTTGGCTTTCAGGATAGAATAGCAGCATGATGCAGTTTCTGAGATAATCCTTAGGAAGAAATAAGGGTTGTTTTTAACTTGCTGGTTAAATGGAAGTTGGAGAACACATGCATGGAACCTGTTCATAAAAAGAGCCTATTTAATCACAAATCATTTGCAATTTAAAGTGAAAGTACAATTCCATACCTTAGTTCCTACGCAAAATTTAACAGCACCAAACAGCCTATAGCTATATTAACTCTGTTAGCATACCACTCCTAAATACAAACCCAATCAGGCTGAGATGAATAAGAGCTTTATTTTTAAATTTCTTCTGAAGATACTAATTGTCCTATCTGTGGGAATGTTGAAGTCCCTCACCGATCTCATACCACAGACTGCAAAGCCAGAAGACACACACACACACGAAACAGGCTTTGCTCTCCAGGTGGGCAGACCTCCAAATGCTCTAGAGTTCCACACGCCAGGATCCCCACTCTTTTGTCTAACTGAAGGCCAAATCTATGTAAGTGATTTATATTGCGTGCTCCTTTGCACCTCTTTATTGAGGGTTTAAAAAATTGTTGGCTACTTTGTTTGCTTCAGACTCTGGCATTAAAACCTTGTCTATGCTGAACACAAAAACTAGTTTTTGTAATTGAATATTTTAATTATTCAACAATGTACAGACTTATTTAGTTTGTTAAATTAACACAGCAAAATGGAGTTTAGTTATTTTAAAATATTATAACATAATTGCTGTACTAGATCATAAAATACTGAATTAGTTGTTTGTCTGCTTGCTAGTGCAGTGAACAGTTTTGTACATATATTCTGATATAATAAAGACCTTTGGGAGAATAAAAGTTTTATCATAAAATCAAACAGAAATCATTTAAAATGATTAAACATACAGCATAACACAGTTAGGTGAAAATCAGAAATCAACCACAAAAAAGGTTTAAAGAACTTTTAAGGCATCAGGTACTACAAATGAGTCACAAAAGAGGTATATGCATACGAAGCTGGATTTAAGAACACAACTAAAGAACTAAAATTCCTCTTCCTACCAAGTATATCACAGAACATAAGTATGCACCATCTTAAATCACTTACCATCCTTGACAAGGGAAACCAATAAAGACCAACATTGAAACAGTGGCTGAAACACAACTGCTAAACCATAGAGAAAGATGATTTTTTTTCTGCAACTACTTACTGTGTTATAGACAGGAGAAGGGAAGGAAAACACAACAAAAACAAAAAAACATATTTGAAATCCTGCACAAACACCTGAACAAGATGTCTGCCTGTATGAATGTTCGGTAACTTGACAGCTTTTATGGAATCACACATTAGAAGAATCACGCATGACTTCTATAAATCCTGAAAGTAAGCTTGAATGCCCATACAAGGTCCAATATAGCCAATGAAATAAAATGTAAAACTACACAAGGTCTCTAGCAACAGTATTACCTGACAACTAAAGGGCAGTACCTGATTTTTATAAAGGGGAAAACACCTCTTAAAAAAATATCTTGTTTAAGAAACAAAACAAAAACCAACAACCTCTTAATGGATTGTGAATTGAGACACAAATCAGAGGAAATAAGAAAATGACTTTTGATATTCCAGTATTTGGAAACAACTGATAACAAGATTCATGAGCTAGAATAAGAAACATTAGGAATACAACATGACCACATGACCATTATCTTCTGTTGTCTCCTGTCTAGGGTTGGAAAGATGGAACTAAAAAAGGCTTAATAGAGCACAGTAATAGGCAGGTTACATCATCAAGCGTCCACCAGAAAAACACTGGAAGAGTAGTTTAAGACCTGGGAGATTTGATCTTCATACTAACCTTCTTTCATGTTTCTGTCCCCCACACTCCCCTATGCTACTTGGTATCTTACCAGCTTATGTATTAGTTTTGATTGCACTTATCCTTGTTCAAAAATGTTCATTTCAAAAAAAAAAAATTAACAACAACAAAAAAAAATCTAAACTTTGCCAGCTACGAAGCAAGTAAAGAATTATCAGTAGTTAAGAAACTAACTTGGAAAAATGATACCTCACTTAAAGCAAAGTTATCCAGGACAAAGTTCTACATGATTTTAATAGATACAAAGTTCTAAATATACATTAGTTAATAAGTGATTAGCTTTCTAGTCTTCCTTCCAGAATAAAACTGCTTTTCTTGAGTTCAGCTGTAAATACTCACGGATATTAAAAATCCATTAAGCAAAGCGTCACTTAAACACAGACTGCAATTTGAATTATATTGTATATTGAATTATACAATATTACGTAAGAATAGTCTTGTTTCAAGAGTAATGTAGCTCAATACAATTTACCACAGCATATGTTTTTGGCATACTGTTCGCTAATCTGTAGCTCCACCATGTGTCAAGAAACAATACTGAAATATTCAGAGTTCCTACAAAAGACAGTGACCTACCTGTACGCCTGGAGTAAAAATATCTTATAGATGTTAATGAAAACTGTTCTAAGGCTGTTGATCTAGAATAGAACAGAAATAAAGCTGTGGAAATATTTTACTGACACCAGGAACAAATGCACTTTGTTCATGTCCAAAAATATAAGACAATCAATCAAGAGAGAAATTGTATTTTATCCTATACTTCAAAAACTTCTATTAAATACACAAGTTAGAATATTTTGAAAGCCCATTTCTGGAAGGTGCTGATACCCCATATTACAGTTGATGACAGTAATTCCAAAATATGTTTGCTTTTTTAAAATTAACTTTTATGTTAGAACTCCGAGCAGTTTTAACATACTTTATCACTAATCATGACATCTTTTCTAGATTCCCACCTGTAAATCAAGAAATAAACAATGGCATTTGAGTTTGAGGACTGTCATCAGTTTGCATTTCATGTTTTTCCCAGCTGTTCTGCTCGAATTGAAGGAAAGGCTTGATCTGATGGAAGTACCGATATAACTAGAAAGAAAACAAAAGTAGTTAAACTCCACAGACTAATAAGCTAAATTAACTTATGTTACAGAGATTACTTTGTAAATCTATGAGGCAATAGCTAAAAGACTATAAGCAAATACAAATTAGAAAACCGCCAGAGAATGTAGCACTGAAGCTATTAGATACAGGAATGACTTCAGTACCTCAGGGATGAATAATTCACCTTGTCAAAAACTTTAAATAAAGCATATGCATTCCTAAAGCATGTGGTCTAGCCAAAACATTATTAGGTACTCCAGCAATGACTAGCTTATATTCAGTGATCCATGCAACTCGGGAGCCAAGAGCGGAAATCACCTCAGTTCACCTTGGCCCAACAAGCAGTTGCAGCAATCCCTACATACACCCGAATTGTTTGTTTTATAAATACAGTAAGTGAAAAGATCTCTTTAACTGTTGATTTTAGTAAAACAAAAAAAAAAGTTACAGAAATATTTTTGTAAGCTGAACAAGCTTTTATCTTTCAGAAAACTACTAATGAACTTTACTGTTCCAGTGAGAGAAAACCTCTTGTTAATAATGATGGTGTCTTTATAACTAACCATATTCAGTCTAAAAGCTTTCATCAATAGCCAAGTCCAGGAGATTGGAGATTACTGAAATGTCTAGGATTCCATGCAAGTAATCTATGGAAGTTCTCCCTAGCGTACATCCTTTCCTGAGATTCATAGTTCCAATTAAACTGCTTTGTGTAGCTAACATCTCTTTAAATTGGCAACACTGATTATTTTCCCCCTACATTTCAGATTTGAAAATTACTTGAGACACAGCCTCTGATACTAGCAGGATTACTAGCTCCCCTAATCTATACCAAATTAATAGTTAATTTAATCATTGGTGTCTCTGTTAAGGTATATAAAATAGGTAATTACATTAATCATTCTGAGATCATGGTACCAGATTTAGTAATACAATGTGTACTGGTGAAAGAAATTGCATTGAGTTGATCACATGAATTTCTCAGGAGCCACGTGGTGACCATACGAGGACTTCTAGTCACTGCTAACTTATGTCACATTTGATGAGCTTAATGGTATATGTGTCCCAGGGGGATGGAACGTAGCTAATGGCAGGCTGCATAGAAGAAAAAGAGTGTTTAAATTACTGCATAAGAGAAAGAATTGGAAAATTTGTTTTGCAGTGCACTCAAATATATCATTCACAGGACAGCCTTGTACTTCTCAAGAGTAAAACAAACACTATAAAACTTATGCTGGAGGATACAATTCTATTTACCTGGAGTAATCGCAGTAAACCTCAAGTGTCTGTATATCTAATAATAAACCACACCACGGGATCAAACGACAATCTGGGAGCTGTTTAAATTCAGAACATCCTGGGATATCATCAACAGGAAAATTCACGATCGTCTTATTAGGGTTTATTGCAAAGCCATACTCAGGAATACCTGTTGCTAGAGTCCTAAAACAAATATAGACAGTTAGCCTATCCACCTTCCTCAAACACAAACCTCCCTCTCCAGCCCACGGCACACAGGATCTGCAGAAATAAAGGACAGAAACTCAAGAATAAAGAAACCATGGCCAGCCCTTTAGATGAGTGTACATGCTAGAAATACCACAACCTGAAGATAGCAGAGGTAAAACAAATAAAGGAAAAGCTTAAGGATATAATGAGACGAACTTTTACACATTAAGGCAAAAGGAGAATTTAAACCATGAAACACTTGAGATTCAAGTTGCATAAACCATGCTCACAGAAACCACTGAGGTCAAAACCATATGTAAGTTTTTGTTTCAGAAGGTTCACTAAAGCAGGGAGCACAAAAAGCACCAAAGAGGCTACCTGTCCACAGAAAGCAAATAAAATCAGTGCAAAACTGATACAAAACATGAAGGTGCCAATAACTTCAAAGGAAAACAGGAGAATATTTGCAATACTACTGCAAGTGACTTTTTATTGAAAAGATGTTACAGAGAAATATTTTGAGGTATCCCCAACTCTACTGATGTCCTTCGTGACTTAAGTCAAATGATTCATCTGAACTGCAGATCCATGATGACATCACTACAGATTTTATGCTGTTTTGTCAAGGAGCTCAGGGTAAATAAGGTCTTCAAGAAGCACCATCCCACTAGTCAGTACAATTTACACTTCTAGCTGTACTTGACCATGACAAGTTTCAAGGTCAAGACAGAACTGCTTCTTTTTGTCTGTGAAAAGCACGATGTAACTGACTGTGTTGCAGGTGCAAAGATTATCTTTAAGATCCCTCTCACCGAATTCATAAAACTGCTTTTGGCATCAGCATAACCCAGCTCCTTGGATGCTGACTGTATGTACATTCATTTCCAAAATTACAAAGAACATCTTTTGACAACCAGTCTAAAAACAAAAGAAACTCTGAAGCACTCTGAAGAACCACTCTTCCAAAAGTTTTGAGAGTTACATGCTGCCATGCCATCATTATCTTCAAGCATTCACCTCAGGATACTGTTGCTAGGAATTTCCTGATCATTATCAGAACAGGAAAAAATTACATTGCTTCACCGAAAACAGAAGGTGGCAGCATACCCCCCTGATAAAAAACATTCAAAAGAGGCAGTTAAAATATTTTTATGACCATTTTTCCTCAAAATATTAAAGACAACTGTCAGCTGTTCTGGCTTAGTCTGCATTATTAATTGCTCTGTCAAAATCAGCAACTAGATCCCTACTTTAAATCTCACAATCTCCCTCCATCCAGGTGCAACGGATGGTTGGTTGTCAAGAACAACAATTAGGACTCTTCCCAGTCACGGGCTACTAGTGAGGACTCCAAAACTAGCCCTTGATTACTAATCCATAAACCAAACATACTTATATGAATAGGTGCAAAGGAGATCAAACACAACATCCTAAAAAATGTTAATGCTTATTACTTTAAGGAATGTGCATTTAATAGCATACCTCAGAAAAGTTCTTGCCTTCATTAAGTGTGGTGTGACCAGCAAAAAGTCATCAATTAAACGTATCAGGACTCTGGAAACAAGTAAAAAATGCAGTTAAATTGCTTGATAGGTAATCCTTTCAAATTTTTGTTAATCTCCTCTGAGGGATGATGTACCAAATCGTATTACTGCTTCCTTTAATTCACAAGGAGGTAGAGGCCAACACAACCTCAAACGTACATTGCATGAAGAAATTCCTAGCTTTGCTTCTCCATTAAGAGTAAATATTTTTTTAAAAAAAAAGAAGCATAAAGGCTGGCTACGTTACACAATATCAGAATGCAGAACACACAAGCTACTACATATTAGCTTTCTGAAGGCAAGATTTTACACTTGAGAATTTACATTATTTTTGTTCACAACGTAACCAAAGGTGGTACATACAACATACATTTGAAGATACTAGATACTTGATATACTTTAACTTCATATCTGATAGCTTGTTTGTGAAGCTGCAACTTGAGCAAAAAAAAAAAAAAAAAAAAAAAAAAAAAAAAAAAAAATCTAAGGTCCACCACAGTAAAGGCTGAAATTTCCTTTTTTAACAAAAGGCATGCCCCAAGACTACCTGTATTTGTGTGCAAAGTTCTACCTAATAGATCTTCCTTTCCAGACTCCCTTTCCAAGCCTTCACTACAAGAAATCAGCTGCACCTTTGTCCAGCCAAATCAACAGCCACTCAGGTCAAATGAAAATACTAACATCAGAGTATACACCTAAACAAGATCCTACAATATGCCCCAAAACTCAAAAAAACAGCTGCTATACACAAGAATATATTTTTATGAACCAGCGTTTTGCAATTTCAATATTACTAAAAACACTCCTTGAAAGAAATGGATAGTTATTTAGATGTCTATCATTACAGTCTCTACAACCAACCTGCAAAAGGGAAGTCTTCGTGGAAGTTGCATGTGGGAATCTCTAGTAATCTGTACCATGGAACAAACAGCCCAGATAACTACATGCTCCATGTGGTTATGCTTGGCTCAGTCCTTCCAGAAGCTAATGTATAAAACACGGTGACAACCTTTGGTTCATCAACCCTGGCAACACCTGGTAGGATAACTTTTACAGTAACACATATGGTAATGCACAGGACTAAGAGCCCTGACAGACTCAGAAAAGAGCCTAATAATTGAAGAATGCCTTTTATAGCATCTTAAGAATTATACTGTTTGTGTAGAAGGAAGGTATCTAAAAGTGGTGATTCTCCTTATCCAGGGAGCTTTGAAGATGAGACACTGGACTGATTAACTTATCAAGAGTGCCCCTACACACTTAGCTTCTTTTACCTTTATTAGAGGAGAATTCACAGTAATGGAGAAAGATGTGTGAACAACAAGAAGCTTCAAGAAGCTCACTGATGTCCTGTTCATGTCTCAAGATTCTAATCTGGGATTCAACCAGGGACCAATTCATATGGAGGCAGAAGGGGATCCAAATTTTCTATGTCTAGTGAAAAAGCAGAGCTTTTGCCCAGCTCGCATTCAGCAGGATTGCTGAGAAACAAGCACAAGTTGGGCTCAAAGACTTTGAAGCTGTACCAAGAACCACACAGGGCTTTTAACAAAAGACAGTGGGCCTTATAAAGAAAACCACAACAAAACGTATGACCTTGATAACAGTGATAAGATTTGCAGATGGTTGAGCGGAAGACCCTCGGGTGGGAGCCAGGAATTTTCAGAAGCTTGTAATGAAGACTCTGTCTTGGCTGAGGCCAAAGGAGCACAGCGTCGTGGGAACGAATGTGGGAGAACCATAAACCTGCTAGTATCTTATCAAGAAGATACTGTCAGAAATGTTACAGCAGCACTAAATGCTACGCTCTTGGTAAAACCCTAGCAAGTCTTCCACGTTTGTGAACTTTGCAAGGAATCAGAACAGCGCAACTGAAACCTGGAGGTTAAATATATTCAATGTATTATTGAAACCTCTCACCTACATAGCTGGGAAAGCTCCCTCTCAGCACTTCTCTTTCCAATCTTATGAAAACTAAAGAAACTCTGTAATGATTACAGCACACTGAAGCTTCAGAGGTCTTAATGGATACTGCACTCCTAATGAGAGTAGTGAATACTTAAAACACAAAATTAAAGTTAGAAAACTAAAACAAAAATCACCTATGACTTTGAAACTAATTTGAGATTCCCACGTTATTTGCATTCTGCTATATAGCAAGTATGATGAAGACAGCCAAGAGATTATCACAAATGGTTGTTTTTGCAATGATCTGTAATGTGAAAGTTTGCGGGATTAACAGTCCAGCTGTGTCAAGCTGTCTAGCTGTTTATAATGTAGTAAAATTAAGTTTTGCTTCAGTGTTGTACAACTTGTACAGCCATTAGATGCATTTTTATTTTCACAGGAAGTGAAGAATGTGAAAAGATTCTGCAAAACTTGGCCTGAGGGTACAGCAAGACTCAAACTCAAAACACAGGATTGAGCAGTCAGCTATTTAAACAGACAGAAAAATGGTGTATACTGGCCATTTAAAAAAGCATCCTTTGACTATTGCATTCTACTTCTCTTTGCAAACTTAATTTTTTGCCCTCAATCAGCAATCCTTTATTACCTTTAGCTGTAGGTAACATTAAAGGAAGATTCTGAATAAAGTATTTTGATAAAACTGGGAAAAGAGGAACGTTCCACATCACAAAGAAAATATTCATAGTTTGCACTTCACAGAATGTTATGTTGCTGTTTCTGAACAATCTAGTAGCCAGCTGAAAAAAATACGCAAAATATAGCAGAGCACAGGAAAAAAAACATCCAGATCACCCTACCCATCCTGCTGTATGCCACAGAGCAATTTGTTTTCCATGTCTCCATAGCATAAGCTGCAAAGCAAGGTTGACAAAATGGAGCCTTGGGGAATTCCACAACACTGCAAGTAGTACCTGGGAAGGAAAATGAACAACCCCCACCACAAATCAAAACAAGTAACAAGAAAATTCCAATAGCCATTGAACATTTACTCTTTAAGCATAGTATGTATTTTTCAGTAAGAAATATGCTTTAAAACTTCAATTAACCTTTACTTAATTATGTTATTGCTTTCCTCTAAGAATCTAGATACGTTTGATGAACTGAAAACTTGCAAAGAGGTAAATCTCTATGTTTTTATACTAATAAACTCCAGTAGACAGCTATCATTGAATAAATAAAAAAAAATTGTAACTGCACAATTCCTTTCCTCTTTCACAGAGGAGTTACAAAGGCGATATGTGGCTCCTTAATTTCCTTAATTCCTTATCTCCCACTTTTTCTTTTTAAAAAACTTGTGAAAGAAATGATACAATGCAAAGAAAAAACAAACAACCCCACTCTTAACTACAATGCTGTTATTATTGTTTTTTAAAATCTCAAGTGCTTCAAGGAAGTGCTCGCTAAAAAAAATTCCATGGGGTGAAGCTTAAATCCCTCATGTTAATGTACAGCATAATTCGGGCAGGTTTGAAAGTCGAATAGTTTTAAATTTTCTGAGAAACAGGAGACTTCCACATTAAGTTCAGTTATAAACATTCATAACTTGTTTAAAAGAAAAAAACACCTTTTTTTAAATACAATAACATTATTTCAGTTCCATAAGTCGGAGTAAAGCTCTCTAACTACATTAGATTTAAGTGCGCTGCTTGAAGTATTTATTCTTCACTTCTACAAGTATAGTACTATTTGTCCACAGGAAACATTTTCTTGATTATTTTTTCCACCACTCTTCACACAGTGAAATCCCCGAAAGCTTAGTCTAATGAAATATGTAATCTGGTCATACATCTCAGGCATTTTTTGTATACTTCACTGTGAATCACCTTATTTCCACATATAACTGCTCAAGCATGAAAATATCTTGCTTCTAATGTAGAAAAATCACTAGCATACTGTGACATGCTGAGCTTTTGGCATTTGCTTTTTTATTAGTAGTATTCATACTCAACTCCCGCCCCCAGGAAGTTCGCTGCAGTTGCCAATCATCACCTTGCAGAAGTATAAATCTCAAATCTCGTTTTGTTTTCCATAGCTGCAAAGAATTCACACAGACACAGCCAGAGTGACATTTTTCAGTATCTCCTTCATCTTGTCAGTTGCATAAAGTTATCTTTTTTTTTTTTTTTTTTTTTTTTTTTTTTTTTTTTAATACCAGTAGCAACAGAGAATGCTACACGAAATTCAAGCATATTATTTTCACAGTATTCTGTCAACAAGAAGGTACTGCATTAAAACGCCCATTTTGCTATTACTGGCTTAATGAAATTAAAAGGACCAAAATTATAGAAAACTGTGGACATCAGACTAATATCTTGAAGCTTAGAAGATCTTACTGATGTTGCGAGTCACCTGCATTTTTTTCCTAGGTGTAATATTACTTATTCCAGACTTCTAATCAAACTGTATTAGAAGATTCCCTCTCAGTCCCTAGATAAAGGCATAGAGATCCACTGTGGTGACCAAGAGCAAGGTAGCACTCAGGCAGTTATGCAAAAGCCTTATTTGTAATTTTGGTTTAGTACAGATCTCACCCTTCTTTTCCGCTTGGTCTGATGCTGTATTTAGAAAACATCATCTATAGTCAACCACAGCTTGATGATTTGAGGAAAAAAATCCTATGTTTGGCTTGTTTAAGCATCTTTCCCTTAAACTTAAAACTCAGGATATAGTTGAATTAGTATTATCCAGATGGGAAATAAAAATTGTATTCATAAATAAATTTGATTTCAAATGCTTCATGTTTTTCTAAAAACTTAGACTAAAATA
The DNA here is from genome assembly GCF_059628265.1 of Tinamus guttatus. Lineage (NCBI taxonomy): Eukaryota > Metazoa > Chordata > Aves > Tinamiformes > Tinamidae > Tinamus > Tinamus guttatus. The sequence goes on along the minus strand of NW_028288559.1, from coordinate 1,475,683 downwards.
AATTATAAATAATTTTCAAATAAAAATAAAAAACACCTATTATATAAACAAACTCTTTTTTTTTTTTTTTTTTTTTACCTGCGCTCAATCTCCAGGATGTTGTTATGTAACATTTGCAGAAAAAATGTAAACAGGCTGTCACTTGTCTCATTAAAAGATAAACTCTAAAAACAGGACAAAACAAAACACAATTTGTATTTTTTTTTTTTTTTTTTTTTTTAAAAGAAGTACTGAAACTGGCAATTTACTAAAACTAAACTAGAAGATACATAGAAACCTTTCTTAGTTCAAATCTCTAGGGGAAGAAACAACAACTTAAAAACAGAAACTGAACATACACACTAAAAAGTTTCTCGCAACGAATAAATATAGAAGAATGACGGAGAGATTGGAAAGACTATATTATAACATGTATAAATCAAAAGAGATTACAATATATGAAACCTCCTCTCTTTGATTGCTATTCCCCACCGGGTTCTTTACGATTTCCAAATACAGAAATACGCACCTACCTGTTCTCCTGCAAAACATTCCACCTCCTTGCTGCACATTACCAATGACAGCCTGTGTGACTGCCTGCTCAATATTTATGAACAAGGCTTTTGTGTAAAGTGAATGACAACCTTTCACTTAGTTGAAATACCTTAGCAACAACCGCACCCAGCACAGAAACAAAATCACTTCCTATGCAAATGGATTATAGGTGAGAAAAGGCACCTTTTACTAGAGCCACGTGAGATTACAGTTAAAGATATGCACCGAAGTGCTAATGTGATGCAGCCATAGCATAAATGCCCATATTGACTTCTTCTTAAATGACACTCAAATTCATTCCTAAAAATACTGTGAAACAGAATGCTACCTCATCTAATCATCTAAATCAATGTGCACTACAAAAACAGAAAAACAAACCCTGCATACAAGTTACCAGAAAGTTTTAACTTTCATTCATAGGCTCATTAGGGTCTCCGCACTTTGCAGAATCCTGGAGGGAGGCAACAGCCCTCCTTAACATTCTGCCCTTCTCCCCAGATGTACAAGATTACTTTCTTATAGGTTAGGCGTACAAATTACCCCACTTCAAAATCTTCCACTTGCAAGTGAAGGAAGAGGAGAAACATGGAAGAGGAAGTACAGCATGAGAAAATACTCGAGAGTTTCTGGGCATCTGTGGCTCAGGAAGCTTATATACACTAATAGCATACATGAATCACCGTGATGCCAAGCAGTAAGACATATTGAGAAATGGACTAGCTATATCATCTACTTCCATACTTTCCTCTGTTATGGTCCTTGTACGGAAGGAAGTATTGAGAACAAATATTATTTGGAATTAGTATAGCTCTCTAAAGCACAAGAATTGGAACAACAAAAGGATGCTTGTTTCTTGTAACAAAGGGCTTTTTTAATAAATCACTTTTAGTCGTACTTTCATTTACACAGTGGGCAATCTCTTTAAAAGACAACACAAGAATTAATGATGTTTTGCACTCCATTTTAACTCTGCTAAAGAAAAGTTTATTCTTACAAATTTTGGCAACTTTTTTTAAAAAAAAAAAAAAGTTTGTTTTTAAAACCATTCTTTCGTTCAGTGAAGTTGGCTATTCAAGACTCCTTATCTATTTCCTTAAGTTACTTAAGGCACATTGTTTACATTTTTACTTCTTTACATTTTGGGGATAATAAGTATTTGAAACCCTTCCTTTACTATGTAAATAACTTCTCACTTGAGAAGTGTTGCAACAGATAATAAAATTCATTAATAAATATTCAAAAAGAAACACTGGTTCTAGTCGAAGTTCAATGAGAAAATCTGGAAGAAGTTTAGAAGGACATTTTGTCAGAAGTCTTGATCCTTTCACTGAACATTAAAAGCTTGCTATAAAGACCAAAGAAGAGAATTCGTATTACAGAAAGTGTTAAGTAACTAAGACAGAAGCCAAATCACCTTATGATATGTGCATTTGTTTAACAAAACAAAACAAACACACACACACTTCTCTACTTCCTATGTAGCTTTCTTTTTCAATTGAGAAGAAGTTTCCTAATATTTACCTGTTCAACCACTATTGAATTTTGCAATGAGTCACTCTTCTGAAGTTGGGACACAAACTGTTTCATGTCTGGCATAAAATCCTTGAAAGTAGAAACCTGTATAGTAAGTGTAAAGAAACAAATGACAAAAGCAATAGAAAATCCAGTACTAGACTCATTATTAATTATTTAATGGAAGTGAAAGGGTCAGGTTATTTATTTTAATCCAAAAATGCTTGCTATATCTGAAACAAAAATTCTCCCTTCCCTTTATATTCCTGTATTCACATAACTAACTTTTATTTTTACTAATTCTGCAGAGGAAAATGCAGTTTTGTCCACTCCCATAAATAAGTGGAAGCCAAAACATCTTACAGTAATTACGAAATTCAAATAGACCTCCCCCCTCACCACAAAGAAGCATATATGTATATATACACAAATATATTCCCTAGACAGAAAAATAGCATCAGCAAGTAGAAGAAAACAGCAAATCATACATGTCTCTTGTAGAACTTCCTGGCTTTTCCACTTGCTGTAAACTTAATCACTGCATACCGTCGTATGCAGTAAACTGTTTTTTTCTCAGGTTTTAAGATCTGTGAAATCACTTCCACAAGTTTCTTGTGAGGAATGGTATCATAAGCCCTGGACACATCAGTCTGAAACAGAAGAATCATCTGTTATGTATTCACCATTATTATTGCAAATACTCTTTTAAGAATGAAAACAAAGCTGAAACATAAATTACTCTACCATCTGGTTCAATCTGACCACAGAACAGACTTCCTACTTATCTGCACACAAACTATTTCTTCACTGAAGAGCAGTTTTCCCTTGAAAGTAGAGGTCTCCAAACTATCAGCTTTAGAATTAATTTTATTATTATTATTAGTGATCCCTACTGTAATCTGCACTACATAGCACCTTCACGATTAAATAATGAAAACTAGTGAACATTGAAAGCTGCACAGGCAGCCTTTAACATTTAAATATTGATCATTTAACTACAATGTATTGCTATTTTTTTTTGTATGCTTGACGTTTTCTTTTTTTAAATAAACTTTCATCTCTAGGATTTCGTCTTCATGATCCCAGAATTCTTCTAAAGCTGCAAGAAAAGATGTTTGACTTTTCCTAGTGCTCATATTACAATCTTATCTTTGCTTTTACTCTACCTGATCTTAACTCAAAAGAGCCTGAAAAAGCAACAGCTTTACGAAAACTACATCAACAATAGGATTATTTGGCTTGAAAGATAATGAAAGAATCCGTGAAAGCAGCTTCAGGAGAGGATGCCAACTGATACACAAAGCATAGGACGGCAGCTCACAACACGGACCTAGCAGACTGAGCTAAAGCCCTTGAGATTTCCTGCTAGACACAACTGAAAAATAAGTCTCAAGAAGAAACTCTTTAACCATGGGTTTTAAAATGCGCTCAAGTTTTGCAAGTGAGAGAAGAAACTTGGGCAAAGACATATTACAGTTCAGGTTTTCTACTTTCATCAGAAAAGAATAGTATGAAGGTAGAAGACACCTATTTATCAAAAGATGTTGTGTTTATCCAAATTCACACCGTTTTCCGTGTTTTCTTTTTGTCTCCCCCCCGACACTTCCGTAAAATTGTCCTGTCCCTCAATATTTACAGTTTTGTCTCATCTTTATGCCCAGTAAATGTAATTGCAAAAATCCAGTGCATGATCTGAAGCAATAACTAGCACCTGAGAGAAACAAAAGGAAGTACAGTTTCAGAAACAGAAAATTAAGTCAGAATTCTGCTGTTAGGTGATTTTTAAGAAAAACACAACATGCACAGCTCACAGTTGTAAAAATATCTTCAGCAGTTAATTTGAAGGATTAGTTTCAACTACGGAAGGAAAAAAAAAAAAAGTATACCTTGACATAGTAGAAATGAGGAATCTCACCACCCGATTCAAGAACCTTTGTAACAAATTTCTTCCATATCTTGAAGATATCATCTTTCCCAAACACTGATGAGCCTAGGAATGTGGCATTTATAGTCTTTTCATAATTTAGCACACTAAATAGATTTTTCAGTTGAGTATTGTAGTGATGAACCTAAAGAGATCAAAGAAAACCACCCAAAGTATGTTGAAAAATATTAAATTCTGCAGAATACAGACATTTTACAGCTGGACAATATCTGAGAGGCAGTTTGTATATTTACTGTATTTTTGATCAATTACAGCTTTCCGAAAGCCCAAGTACAGTTCCAGTGACTAAACAGAAATGGCAAAAGGCCTCTGAGATTGATACATTTAAGAGGTAGAGAAACCGTTTATTCTAAGTTTAATGCTCAGAAATCAAGGAGTGATGATAGTTAAGAACATTAATAAAGGGACTTCAGCAAATAAAACCATTACCAGTTACAAGGTAACTTTTCTTAGGCTACAAACACATCTGTTAGCTGGTTCTCTGGATCACCTGCAAATGCTTTTGCTAAGGTTTAACTCTCCCAGCTGTGGGGACAGTGCAACAGAACAGAAGTCTGGCAGCTTCATTATGGAGATGTTGCTCTGTCAATACCTTGAGGAAAAAACTACCAGATGTCGCTATAAAAGAATGTTGAAAGGGCAAACTTGAAATAAGATTCAACCAGTTTGAAGAAATCCTCCAAGACACATACATGGAACATAAAAGTCTTCTTATTTTCACTGGCAGTATTATGATCACGATACAGAAGAATGGAAATTTCTAACTTTAAGCCTTCTGGTTCATCTGAACCAGATGAAAAAAATAATAATAATAATAATACCGCTTTCAATGAAAAGCTGCCAAAACTCAGGTACATTGAAGTACCTGAGTACCACTGCCTGTGAAGCAGCATGGTCCAACTTCACCATTTTACACACAGTAACAAGTTTTGTTAATTAATTGGTTGATATGGCAAAGTGGTTTTAACCAATTTCACAAATCTTTGTTATATAAAATTAAAGCCCTTTCCTGACCACTACTCCTGTGACATCCTTGCTAGTATAGGCGCAGTACTTAAATATAGTCCAAAAGGAAAAGATGTAGCTCATGAACACAAAAAGAAGCACAAAGATCAAAGTAACATTCAACAGAATAGTTCCTTCTTCCCTTTTTAGGTCTCCCAGGATGCTTCCTTTAATATTAAATTATTTCATGTCACTAAAACATCCTTAAGGATGTTAGCAGGCGGTGTCAATAAGAGCATGGCAATTAAGGCTTCAGAGCTCAAAGACTGGTTTGAACTAAGAAAAAAGAAAAGTATTCACAAATTCACAACAGCTCCTTATTTTAATTTTTAATGGCAGAAGGAATTCCCTCCAGCCTCTTACTAATTTCAAAGTACAGATCTTATCAACAGAGCTAAGAATATTTTGCACAATTCAAGTATCTGCTGGAATCTTTGCAGAATGTAGTGAAAAATCTATAAAAGTCTGTTTTGTTTTGTGCATTTAAGAACGCACTCCCTCACACTGTTTTGTACTTTGCACTATAAAAATGGGAGGGGGGGCAATAATAGTGGTTTAAAAAGCTAAGAAGGTTGCCAAGCAAACATACAAATCTTTAAAACACAACAAAATCTATGCCAATTTGAAGATAAACTCAAAAAAAAAAAATCAGATTAATCCACTTCTGTGAATTTATTTCATCACTTTTTCAGAGCAAAAATGGAGTTGCCCGTGAATCATGAATCAGCTAGATTTTATTGGCGATATATCTCTATCTGATACATTCCACTGTATAGCTACAGAGCCAGCCATCACTATCCTCAAAATTTGAGATCGGCTTTCACTCTAAAATCTGAAATGTTGTCAGAATTGGACAGAATAGGAAGTTGGCTTTCCTCTTGTGATTTAAATGCTAGGAAGAAACTGGAGAGCAGAGAGAAACTGGATATGGCACCGGACAAAAAAAAAATGGAGCAGGCTGGAAGACAAAAAGCCAAGAAAAGCCACAAAAATGAGCCCAGTAGCAATAATTCCATATTGAATAAAGCGATTGTTTTGCACAACACACTTCTGTCTCAGTCTACTGAGAAGAGATGCAACACTACTACCTTGTCTTGCACAGCATTTATGAGAATCATCAGCTATGTTCCAAGTGCTCTCCTAGTTTAGGCAAATGAGGTATTTTCATAACAAGTGAAGACTTCAGATGTTTGTTTACAATCTCCAGCAGGAAACCACTGCTCCTATCTTTAAGCAGGCACAGATATTCCCCCTTAGCTCTCGTGCAGCAGGTTAGCTGAAAGCATCAACATTGCTGACTTCAAGTCTCATCTTCTTTATTGCATTCATGCTTTATGCCACATCTACTACAACAGGCACAAAAACACCTTTAAAGCACTGCAGCTATTTCCAAAATATGCATGCGCATTCTTCCCAATCCAACAGTATGATTGCCATAAAAAGACTACTAAGAAAACAATACTTCAGAGCAGCTTTTCAGCTATGTCTGGCAAATAAGAGTTTGGATTCACACTTAACTATGAGTACTAAGAAGGCATTGAGCTATCATCCATTTAGGGAACATTTCACATTATCCTACTCAATGGGACACAGTCATTAGGAAAAGCAATTAATTTAGTCATGGAAAGACTGGAAATTAGCTCCCACTATGTCTTGTGGTTAACTGGCCATTTAAATTGGTTGTTCTGCATCTGTTCCCACGCTGTAGTGATGACCAGCTTCCTTTCCATCTCCCTACTGAATCTGACCCCGCTTCCTTGTCCTTTCAAGGCTTTCTCCTGTAAAACACCCAGCTCACCACTGCCTGGCCTGCTAAAGTGGGATGGACACCCAGGGTTGACCTGGCAAAAGAGCCAGCTAGCTGATTAAGTACTCATATATATCCCAGTGGGTTAGACTCATCTGTCCCTCTCCTCCTGGTAAGTCAAACAAATACCCTAGTACACACATTGTACTCAACATTGAGTACCTAACGCCTTTGAGACTTCCTATCCCCATGGATGGCCAAAGACAAGCACTCTGGCAACATTAGCAAGGCAAAGGCGAGGAGAGAGAAAGCAGAGAGGAAGAAAGCATATTATCACATGAAACTCACTTTAAGACAGGCTTGCAAACAAAACTGTGTGATTCTGCTATTGGAGGCTCACAATAATTAAGCACAAGAGAAGAAGAAACTCAGCTAAGTTACAATAGCCCATTCAATCTCAATCTGAGGACACCAGTTCCTCACTTTAACCAGTAACATTAAAAAAAGAAGCCCACTCACCCTCATATAAGCTGCCCACATCAAATCCATAAGACAATAAAGAAAATAAAAACCTTCTTTTCTCTGCTTTCCTTGCTGAACGCTCTTGCTTCAACAACACCACTCACTCTTACTATGGGTCTTAGCCCACTTGATTTGGGAATAAACCGCAGCTTTGATGCCATAGGAATGGGTTTTTTTTGATGGATAGCTTCTATCTCCTCTGAAGATAAAGCACGTAGCTGTACTTTGGTAAAGTGGTTTCTAAAATATAAACACATAGACAGTAAAGAGAAAATGAAGCAGGTTACAAATATTTCATTTCTTTATGATAACTGCAGCTAAATAATCTACTAAGAATTACACACACTAAAATGCTACTGCAGAAACTGGCATCAATCTAAGGTACCAAATAGAAATCTGTGGATTTCAGAAAAACTCCACAGCAACTTAATGACTATGCAGTGCAATAGAGAAGTAGTATACATCTCCACTTGATGCTGTGCAAACTAAGATAATGAACTATTTCATAATTTTCAGATTTACTTAGTTAATCTGCAGTTACATTTTCATTTGTGTTAATGGAGATATTATAATTCAAATCGATGTGAACCTGGACATTTTCCATCGATTCAAAATCTTACAAAATCTTTACTTAGTTGGATAGGACTTTCTGAAAACTACATTAGGAAAGATCCAAGGAAGGATTTACACACTAATGGGTGTTAGAGTTTTAGGGTTAGAGGCTCTGCCACCTAAAAAAAGTCATAGTGAACTGAGATCCTAGGGTACACATATATGAGATGAGGAGGACAGCTGGGTATCCCAAAACAGGATCCAAAGAAGCCAGCCTGATGAGCAGCAGTCAGCTCAAGTAAACAGTAGAAAACAATGAAGAGATGGATGGTCTCTAAGGCACAGATGCCCACTTCACTACCTGCATTTTATCAGTAGCTGTAATTCCATCTCACAGACAATCACTGTATCGTTCATGTCATTTATAGCAGGGATGATGAGACTGAACACTCACTAATCTAGTAGCTCTTGAACCATCCTACTCTGAATTGTACACTCAGAGCCCCGTTTTACACAGGAACGTAAAGGACTGAGTGCATAGTTGGGCTGTCTTTGAGATCTCATCTCCCTACAATGCAGGGGATTTTTCTGCCATGTAGGAGACCTGTAACCCCTGCAGCAATCCTACCCTGAGTGTAAGGGCAGGAAGGGTTTGGTCCTCAAAGCGAAAAAAGCACTCGGCTTTCCCACTTCTTTAGCATGTTCACTTCTTTCTTTCGCCCAACTTCTTTGGGATGCTCACCACCACCAGCTTTCAATCACCTGCAGTTCAGGGAATTCCTGAGCCAAAGATGAGATGGGACTTCCTGCACAGCAGGAAAGTAATTGGGAAGGAAACAGGAAGACCAGGGATCAGCTCAGATTAAAGCCTTGTAAGTCCAGACCACCCTGTCCTTAAATGTGTTTTGGGGAGAGAAACTGGGAACCAGGGAAGAAAGAGCTGGCCAAAACAAAACAAAAAAAAAACACACACAGACACACAAAAAAAACAAACCCCGAAAAACAAAAACACACCTTTTTTAAGCACAGACTCCATTAAAAACAGTATTCTCTAATAAATAAATAAAATTTAGTACTCAATAATACTCCAGGCAAAACAAAGAAGAATGTTAGCTCTTACTTTACATAAAATGTTAATTACAACACTAAGATTGTTAGTTTAAACAAAACGAAATTTACCACTACTATTTTTACTGCATATTCTGGACTAAGGCTCCATTTACAAACGCATATGCACAGCAGCTGCATTGAAGAAATTACCAGTGTTGAGCTCAGGGTGATGAAAAACAAAACAAAAAACCCCACGCATACACTAACACTGTAGACCAACACACCACTGCAAAGCCAAGAATTTCACTAAAACACAAGAAAATATCATCATTTTGTACAGTTCTAAAGGTTCCTTAGACACCACTCATTTAAACTGATAACCCAGAAGACATGAACTAAGACAATGCTGGGTACAATATTATTCATTAAAATTCCCTTTGAATTTTTCTTATTTTCTCACTTAATCATTTATAATTTTATACTAAATAATGCCCTGGCTTAAAATCATATACATATTTTTAGGAATGAAGTAGCAGCAGACAGTTTCAAAACTATACTAAAAAAAATGTACTAAGGTGCTGCCACTTTTAAACTCGTTACTCTTATTAAAATAAATAGAAGCCATACAAGCCTAATGTCTGAATTCAAACGTAGAGTTAATTTTCCAAAGCTTACTTTGGGATTTTGCCACTATGACTCATCAAAAGAAAATCCTCTTCATAATTAATATTATCTCAACAGTCTATTATCGTCAAAGAAATCAAAAATTCAATCAGTTTTCCCCTCACACAAAACATTTCTGAACTTACCAGTCTAGCAGAGTATAATCACAGGCTTATTTTTCTTTTGGAAAATTAAGGGAACAGAACAAATAGGATGAGTGGACAATAAATGAAAGCAGAATTATAAGTTTACACTGCACAACAAAGAGTTCCGTATTTTCATTAATGCTTGATAAGCTTTCTATGGTTACCTAATTCCAATGTTCTGTAACTTGCCCCAAATAAGCTTTCGGAAGTAGAAAAGCATGTTTTTCTGGAACATAGTCTCGGTGATATAGAAAAATGATCTGAGCAACTCAACAACATAGGTACCCATCAGCCAGTATAGGAATTTAGCCAAAAGTTCTTCACGGAAACAATGTTCATAGGCAGGAACAAAGTGATCACCTTCAATAAACAATTCAAATGTAGTTATAGTAAATATCAATTCTCTGTGTTAGGAAAAAAAATACAGAACAAACAAAAAAGCACACAGATTTTTTTTTAGTCTGAGGTTAATAAAGGCACAAAATACAAACAATTGCACAGATGCAACTCCACATTTTCACTGTCACTAAATAATTATATCAAAGCTTAAAGAAAACAGATGGAAACAAAGTTTTAGAGACAAACTAGCACCAAGGATACCAATACATGCAATTAGTGACCCAAACACTTACTCTCTTCTCACAAAGTCGACTGTGCAAGATCTTTAATGTGCGATGACATGACTATTGTGAAGGGAACGGTAAAATGTTCCGTTGCAGAAAATTAGGAGATAAGAGTCTATTAGAGCATAAAACTTTTAAATAAAGTCAAAGTATTAACATTTTTAGGTATAATGTAAAAGTAATAATAAAGAGAATTGAACTGACTTGAGGAAGAGAACAATATTCAGATTTCCTGAATAAATTCAAAGTTAGACCTGGCTTGTTTCAAACTTTCTACGTAGAACTTATTTCTGCAGTCAAAAAAAAAAAAAACACTGTTTTAAATCCATCAAATATTTAAATCATACAGTAAGTATGAACACTGAGACAGTAAGTATGAACACTGAGCTTTTCTAGCTATTGTAAAATTTAAGCCTATATAAATATTTACGGTGATGTCTAAAATGTTAGATAGGACAGGGTTTGTCCCCACTTTGCCTACCATACTAAGTACCTTTGACTAGACGAAGCCACAGGCAGTCATTCACCCTCATCTTCCACATCAGCTCCCGCAGCGAGAGCTTATCAAATTTCCCCATGGAGATGAAGGCTTTTACGTTTTTTAGGAAGCGGCACTTGTTGTGGTTGGAACCCCACAACTCTTGGGGGACCACACGCTCCAAGCACTGCCGCACGAAGACATACACGTGCCAGCGGCTGCTGTACCGCGCGAGAAGCGCCCGGATGGCTGAATCACAGACCTCATCAGGATTTTGTTCCTGGCAATGTGATTTCCCACAGGCAGGTTTTTGAAGAGGAGTACACAAGTCATTTGTCACATCAGTGTGACCACTTTGCTGGCTACTGTCTCTCGTGCTCCTAGCTGGTTCTTTCCCAAACTGTCCTACTTGCTTGTGAACTTCTGCTCCCCCAGGCATTGCTGACGGACAAGGCAGCTCAGCTTTCCCTGCATCTTTGTCATAAACTCCGACAGGACAATTTTTTTTCAGGAGAAACAAGTAAGGGCACTTTCCATGGTTCTTGACTAGTTTCTGAAATATATTTCTCATCTGCCAGTAGCGTTTGGGCAACCTTTTCTTTTTCCAGTTGAGATGTGGCAGGTTGTGATTGCGTTTTTGTTCCAGCGGATTTTGGCTCAAGAATATAGCTTCCACGAGCCGCCTGCCGCTCGCCTGACAACCCTTCAAGCGATTCAGTAAAAACCATTTAGGAAAACATTCTTTGAAACTCCAGCGAGAATACAGAAGAGACTTCCTCTCAATGTACACTCCAGAATGCAAAATCTTATTTGGGAACTTCTTTCCCAAGTGACCCAGGGGACCTTCCAGGCTTCTGTGTTTTGAAGAAACACTTTCTGTTTGTTTCAGCTGTACAGAATCCACCTGAGATTTATATGTATGCATCTCAACTCCCTTTCTATTGGATTCCACTTGCATTTCAGTGCTGGACTTAAATGGTCTGTTACTTTGAGCTCCTTCAGGAAATGCCTTTTTATCTACAACAAATTTCTGCTTCCCACCGTAAGATTTGTTCACTAAAGAAGGACCAGGCATATCATTGTCACTTTGTTTAGTAGCGTACTTTTCTTTAAGACTTTCAGAAAGTGATGCTGCATTCCCAGTTCCACATCTTTTCAATCTTTGGTTTATGTTCGGATTGTGATTTCCAGCTTCTTTCTCTAGTGCCTTCTCCTCTACTTTAGCTCTCTTAGCTGTGATTTTAAGTTTTTCCCTACTAAGCTTCCTTTTCAAGGGCAGAGCTGTAGCTGATGAAGATAAACCTGGGCTAGTCTGATTTTCCAAATGTTCGGTAATCATTTCAATTTGTTTATTTGCTTTAAGGTTATCTTTAGCAGAACATGCCAAACCAGCCACCATGCGTTGTCTTTTGTTATTTACTTTATTTCTCCTGACGGACAGTTGGACTTCAGGTTTTCGTTTGCATTTCCACCAGCAAGATTCCGAAAAATGTTTTTTATGAAACATAAGCCTTTTCTGCATATAGTCAAGCAAGGCATTATGTCTGTGCTTTGAATATCTTTGTTTAACGAACACCAGAGGTGATTCTACATTATTTGAAATAAGTTCATAAACGGGCTGCCCGCAAACTTGATAGCAATTACTAGGGGGAACCAGCATAAAGATTGCGCATTGTTCCAGCAAATACATCATCACATCATCCCCTATCCTGCTCAGTAATGTTTCCCAGAGGCCACTGATCCGAAGAGTTTCTGTTGCGGTATTAGGCAGGTAGCTGCACAAATTTGAAGACGGCATGATTCGGAAATGAGAACTGTTTTCATCCAGTAAGGAATATCCATATGCAAGGATATTCTTCTTTCTTTTTTCACATAGTCTCTGAATAACTCTTGTGATGACTTCACTCTGACTAGATAACTGAAGAAATAACGAAAAAAAGAAAAATACTTTATATGGATTCTTCCAAATGCCACAATGTATCTCTTCTATAAACAGACATGCAAGATACACAACCCTAGCCTTGGGCTTTAGATTAAAACTTTTCAAAACAATGTTAACGATTCAGGAGCGCCCTATTAGAAAACAGGGTTTTTAAACGCAGCACGAGATTTTTTTTAGTTCATTTTCATTTAGTTCCTTACATTCAGCAGTCAGACATTGTGACTTTAGGGAAGTCTTTTAACTTCTGCCCTTTTGAGCCCGGCTTTCATGCCAAGGGAACACCCTACGCTGCTCCTCACCTTTCCCCGCAGCGCAGACTCCAAGGCTTTCAGGTCGGCCGCTAGCTACGCACATGCGCGGGCCCTACCACAACAAGACTCCAAACACTGCCCTTCGGGGGACCTCCAGGTGCTAGCGTAAAATAAACAAAGTCTAACGAATATTTCGGCTCACGATTCAAAGGAAATGCTCAGTAAGTATGCAACGTTTGGCGTGTGCTGCCACACCACTCTGCTCACGCACGTGGCAGCTTTGGGAAGCTCCATCTTAAACACTGCTCAGAAAGCAAATCTTTTCTCCTCTATCCTCTCACAAAAGGAAAGGGCTATTTTTGCCCTTTCTAATGACAATCGGAAATTTCTAATTTCATTTCCCCCACCGTGGTAGGGTTTTTTGTTTCTGTTTTTTCGTTTTGGTTAAATCCTACCGCACAGACCGAGCACAAAGTCAGAGAGTCCCAGACATGCAAATCGAAATCTAAAAAATTTAGCTTATCTAAACACGGACCGGTGGGTACTAGGAATCCGTCCGTTCTCTCCGTTGCAGAGAGAGAGGAAAGGGGTAGAACCCCCACGCTGGCTACAGAAAAAAAAAAAATAACCTCCAAACACGGGGATTCCGCGATGAAGAACCGCAGGAGGGCCGAGGGAGCCGACAAAGCGACGCGGCCACGAGGCGACGGGAATGGAGGACAGGAAGAGCCCTACGAGCCGCGGCGCCCCCTGAGCCCGCTCGGGGGCCGCGCCGCGAGGGGAGCAACCGCCCCCAACGGCCGCCGGTGACCGTTAGCGCGGCGCGGCCGCCCGCGCGCACCCACGCGCGGCGCGCAGCGCGGCGGGGCAGGTGCCGCCGGGGCAGCCCCGCGCCCTCCTACCTGCTGGAAGGTGAAGGGCCGGGGGATGGCGCGCGCCCCGCGGGGCACGCACACCACGCACTGCGCCACGAAGGCGCGGTAGCAGGGCGCGTCGCCGGCCCGCAGCACCTCGCCCTCCGCGGCGCCGCTCTCCCGCAGCCGCTGCACGAAGCTCTCCAGCGGGACAGCCTCGGCGTAGCAGCCCCGCAGCGCGGCCAGCACGGCGGCGAACGGCCCCGCCGCGCCCGCCATGTTGTGCCGGCGGAGCGCGCCGCCACCTGGCGCGGCCCCGCGCCTTCCTCCCCCACCTCCTCCTCAGCCGACGGGCTGCAGCTCCGCAGGAAACTGCGAAGAGCTGCTGCGGCTGCTTCCTTTTTTATTCATTTTTGTTAGCATTACTTAAGAAGAAAAAAAAAACCGCAGCTGGTGCGGCCAGGTGCCGCGCGCGCCCCGGGGCTGCGCAGAGGTGATGGGCAGCGGGCGAGGTGAGGGAAGGAGGAGGGAGGGCGGCCGCTGTCCAGCCCCGCAGCTACTCGCCTTCCCCAGCGCCGTCTAGTGCCCCGAGGGAGCCAACATGAAGTGGGGGCGAGTGCCCCGAAGGGAGGGCCAAGCCAGCCTGGCGGTTCACAGGCCGTGATTGCCCTCAAAGACCGCACAGTTGTTGCAGAAGGGTGCTAAGGTAGGTTTTCCGTGGAAGAAATCGGCAGGATTCTTGTCACAGGAGCCCTTTTAGGATGGGGTCTCGATAGAAGATCTGTCTGAAGTTGAGTAGTGTAGAAGAGATTAATATGCAGATGGATTCGTTACCCAAACGAGTAGTGAACTGACTGGTTCTCACCAAATTCGGGAATGAAGCAGCCGAATCACCCACACTGGTTCTTACTCAAGAATTCTTACTCACACCGTGAGTTCTTGCTAACATCGTGACTTACTCACAGTGCTGTTCTTACTCAAAAATTTCCGTGGTGCCACAAGACTGCATGGTGGCAAATATGATGCCAGACTAAAATGAGTTGAAATGAAGTTTGGGGGAACTCTGGGCCTCTAGAGAAAATTAGTATGGATAATAATAGAAGATAAAATTAGTAGATGCTGGGAGAAATACAGGCTGCTCAATCAACATGTCGCCTGCAAAAAGAAGTTCTGCCTTGAAAACCTGCATTTCTTTGGATCGTTGAGAAGACTTGAAGATTATGATGACATAGTTGATACTTGAATTTCCAAAATATCCTAAAATATTTGTAAGCAAATGTTATAAATGGAGGGAAAAAAAAAGGAATTTTCTGGTAGGGATATCTTATTAGTTGAAAGATAAGAAAGAGTGGTAGTAATAAATCGTCAGTTCTTTCAATAAAGATGACCACCACCAGAGTTCCACGTTGGTTTGCACTGCATAACTTTCTTAAGTGACCCAAAAGTACTGAGAGTAATCAGTAAGTAGCAAAATTTGCTGGTGGGTGAAGTTATTCAAAGTAGCAAGGAGATAAGCAGAATATAAAAGTGCAGAAGAAAGTTATAAGACTGACTGCCTGAGCAACTGTGTGGTAGTTGGAATTTAATGCTGATAAATGTCAAGTGTGGCATAGAGGTAAATACATTCTTAGCTTCATATATAAAATTATGGGCTAAGATCATCACTCAGAATTCAGAGCCTCAGGTTATAATAATTCCATTAAAAAAAAACAGCTTTATCCTCAGCAGCAGCCAATAAAGTGAGTCAAGTGTTAGGAATGATTAGGAAAGGAATAAAAGACAATGAGAGAGGATCATTATGTCATGGCATAAGTTCATGCCCACACCTTGAGTGAGTTGCGCAGTTCTGGTCTCTGCATCTCAGAACTAAGATGTGCTAAAGGCGCAGAGACCAAAAGTATGGAACAGCTTGTATACTAGTCATGACAAGGTAGGCTGGAAAAGGGAAAAGAGAAAACTTGGTGAGGAAAGGCAAATGCTGCATGCCACAATCCATTTTCTGAAGCAGTCGGATATGTGACCAAAGGTGCCCTAGCACAGCCATCTTCCAGGACACAACCAGATATGTTAGTGAGATGAAATGACTAACTTCTAGTTAGGCTTCCTGGCTAGATTGAATCACAGAATGGTCGAAGTTGGAAAATACCTCTAGAGACACCTGGAACACGTGGCACAGGGTCACATCCAGACAGGGTTTGAAGATCTCCAGAGAAGGAGACTCCACCACCTCTCTGGGCAGCTTGTTATAGGGCTCTGTCACCCGCACAATAAAGAAGTTCCATGGAGGTGGAACTTCCTGTGTTTTAATTTATACTCATGACGCCTTGTCCTGTTACAGCCCACCAATTCACACTGATGTGAATCTTTTTGCAGAAACATGGCAGGGTTCTCCCCTTTGTAAAGACTGGAGAGTACCTGGCTCTCTATAAGGATTCACCTGACAGCTACCAGTGTGGAGAAGGTTGTTTTTTCAGGTGCTTCATTTGGTGAGGGGGAAAGTTTGTGACCCTGTGACCAGGGCATCATGCTGCCCCGATACAGGTGGCGCTACCAGGCAAATAGTTCTGATGGCAGGGCAGAGGGGTAGAACCTGTGTCCATGTTGGGAGAGTGCAGTGTGTACCTTCCCTTCCTTAAGAGAGGACCACAGAAGCTTCAGGGTGAGGTCAACATCCTCCTGCACATTGAGGACTGGCTGTACCTTCCTTCTAAAGCAACCTCTGTGTTACAGGAAGTAAAACAACTCATCCCTGCTCATCTTCATGCCTGAGGAGTCCAATCCTTCTTGGCTTCTTTATGGCTTTCAGATTGAGACATTCCTGTGTCACTCCTAATTCAGCACTGCCCACCTGCCACAGACACAGAGGCACCAGATGGGCACCCTGAAAGAGGGAGAGTGGTAACACGAGAAGGTTTCAAGGAACCTCAGCGATGCTGCAATGGAGAGGTTGCACAGACACTGCGGACTTGGGCAAGGGGGCAGAAGCTGGCTGTACCGGCAACTGTACTCAGGTGGGAGTACTGCTGATAACCATGATCCGACCTCTGGTGGGTCTGTTTTGCATGTGTTCCACTCTCCCCCACCCCCAGTTACTCCAAAGGTGATGGTACCTTCAAGGTAGCGCCTAAGGATGATGTCTACTGCAGCCAGGCATGTGGGAGGTACAAGGGCCACCCTTTTCTCTGAGGAACATGTTTAGGAAGAGAGAAAGAGGAATAGGAAGAGATGTAGAGTTTAACCCAGCAGTAAGGACAAGAGATCATTAATTTTGCAAGTGGCAGCCAGACCCCTGACTGAACTAAAGATTCTCGCCAGCAGTCAGTGGTACGACACTGGAGAAACCAAGGACATGACAGTGAGAAGGACCATCTGTGAGGTGTTGATGTGCAGGTCTTGTTGAAGAGGTGGACAGTGGTCTGGATCTCTCCACCAACGGGAATTTCTTAGGAGGTATACAACCTTAGCAGCAGTGCGCAAGGAAGCACTGGGATTTTGGTGGTAGTAAAGGACAAACCCACAGCTGAGGATGTTCTGGTTGCAGGTGAGGTAGTAACTCCTTGACTGTCCGCTCTTGGGGTGGCAGAGCCACATCCCCAGATCCCTGGCAGAGGGTTGGGAGGCAGATGCTGCTGTAGGCTGACTTTCTGAGACTCTTTGTCATCATTTTTCTGGACCCCTTCTACTCACTGGTCCTTAGCTATGCCTCTTGCTGATGCATTCTTGGTAGGAACAGCGATATCGATGGTGTGAGGAGACAGGATTGCTGAGACCAAGCTAAGGGGGTCTCTTTATTCCTGTTTCTTTTCATAGGCACCCACCACACTGATTTCCTGTGTGCCAGCCACTGGGCTAGGGAGAGAATTCGGGAGGTAGACAAGGAAACTAAGTGTCACAGAAAGCAGGATAATTTTCATTTTTAGTTTTAGAAGGCTGAATAAGGAAAAGAATAACAGAATCATAGAATAGCTGGAAAGGACCTCCAGAAATCTCCAATCCAAACCGCCTGCTCAAAGCAGAATCAATTAGAGCCAATTGCTCAGGACCTTGTCCAGTTGGTTTTTGAATATCCCTAAGAATGGAGACTCCACAACATTTTTGGGCAACTTGTTCCAGTGTTTGGTCACCCTCACAGTGATTTTTTTTCTTAGTTTAATTGGAATCTTCTATATTTTAATTTGTGCCCACTGTATCACTGTATCTTGTCCTGTCACTGGATATCACTGCGAAGAGTTTGGGTCTGTCTCCTTTATAAGTATTTATACATTTTGGTATCATCTTTCTGAGTACTTCCTTCTCGAAGCTGAACAATTCCAGCTTCCTCAGCATATTCGTATATAACAGATGATCCCCTTACTGGGTTTACGGGCCCTTGGTTGGACTTGCGCCGATGTCTCTGTGTCATTCTTGTGCTAGGGAGCCCAGACCAGAACGAACAACGAAGTCACAGTTCTCCTCAGCAAATTTGTTCTTCAGGGGAGAACTAATTCACATCTTGCTCCATCACCAGCTTTTGTGAAAGAAAGTTACCTCGGAAGCAGGTGATTATAGTGTAGTGATAAAAATAAAATGCTTTACAATCTGAGTGTTTACAGTCTGAGAGTGAAGTGAGAGTAAATAAGATGTTATACTTAGAGCATGTAAGATGTACTTGTCCCAACATTTAGTTGATTTGACACAGTTGTTTTTATATTAGGTCAAGCTTCAGTAGTGACTATTTAAAGACACATCTTTACAGGTGTACTGTCAGTGCATATCTTTTTCTAGAGTTCCTTCTGAAAAGGCCAAAAATGAATCTCTCATGAGAAGTGAAGCTGTTACTAAGGAGTCTTCCAGGAACTTGAAGTTATATTAAATCAAAAAAGAAAAAACAAAACAAAACAAAGCAGTCAGAGACCTTTGATGAACAACTTTCAGCTAGAAAAAACTACGCTTTTTCAAACATCAGAAATAGGAAACCTGTCAGGAAGTCTATAATGCAAATAGTAAATTTTACATTACAGTATGGAGGGAACACTTGGCAATAGTGAGGAATTTACAGGATGAACTTGAGGAGGGTCCTGTGTCAAAACCTTGGTTGATTTATCTGAAGCTGAAGTACTACAGATGATGTTGTTGAATAGTGAGAGAGAAAAAAAGGCAATTAGTAAATCACCATGATCAGGTGATATTATCCCCAAACTGACGCTGCTGTTCAAACTAGGCTTGTACAATGCCACACTATTAATCAAGGCCATTCCTCCCGTTTAACCAGCTACTCAACGTGAGTACCCATTTTAGGGCCCCCATCCTCTGCTGTAGCTATAGTCTGTTATGGAGCGGTACCTGCTGTGACAGCGACCTGCTCTGCTCTTTGCTAGGCACCATCTTCAGCCTTGGCTGCTTTTATGTGGTCTTGGCAACTGGAAATGTCACTTTTTTCTCCTATATGATGGGACTTTGCTTGCAGTGGGGCAAAGAGTGGAGGGGAACAGGCCCCTCCAAGCACTGTAGTTACTGTCACAGACTGGTCGGGCCCCTCTCATGTGTTTCCATACCAATCCCCCAAACTGGGGATGTTCGTGGAGAGCTGCAGTGGTCTCCTCCCTGCTTTGTAACTGCACTTTCTAGGCTGCTGTCTGTCTCTAACAGGGTGTGTGATGGTTCCTGGAAGACATGTCTGCTCTCACAGCAACCCCTGCCTCTCTGCTTCATGCAGCTTCTCCCTGCTTGCCTGTTGCTCCTTAGAACAGCTGTTGGGCACTTCCCTCTCCTATATTCCCTCTTCTCAGTCACTAGCTGCATTGTATGAGCCATGCGTTTTGCCTACCAAACTTTTTTTTTTTTCCCTGTTCAATTCTGTTTAATCAAGGTTCGGTGATGCTTTTCACCCCTTAAGGCTGACAGAGAACCATGGCAGAAGGCCACATGCATTGCTCATCCTGAGGTAGGCTCTTCCTTGCTATTCCAAGCAACCTCAGTGTGACTGAAGAGTTTGAGAGGAAATATATTTTGTGGGGTCAGTCCCTGCTGAACTGCTACCTTCCTAAAGGTGACACTGTATTGACAAGCTGTGTTCATTTAAGTGAGACTGATACATGTCTTACACAAACTCATTTCCTTTGGTGCACAACTCTGTAGCCCTGGTGTGGTCTGTCTGGTGGTCTCCGGCCCTTGGCCTCTATTTTAGAGCCAGAGGTGCTTACAATCGTGCATCAGGCAGCATATAAATCTACTCTACTGCAGGATTTACATATTACTGGGTTATCTTTTACTATGTGATTGCACAGTGTGTAAGCTGTGGAAAATAGGGAAGAAGATATTCTGTCCTAGAGTTTTATTAACTGAGCTTAGGCAGATAAAGTATGCCAGACTTTCCCTGCATCGATCTGTTTTAGTTTAAAAGACAAAGTATTTTGCTCCCTTTTGCTGAAGCTATATGCACTGGGATGAGAGATGAGGATGAAAAAAACAAATCAGATTTCTGGGTGGGGTGGGCACAGGATACGAAAGGGAAGAGCAATAAATACACTTGCAAAAAGAAAAATCTGGAGCAAACTGGTGAGTAGACTCTACAAGGAGCAGTGTTATTCAATACAAAAGGATGAAAAGAGAGGAGCAATCACAGTTCCCAGGAGCATCACACAGGAATAGCCACCAGGAAAAACTATTAATCCTTGCAGAGTACAAGGCTAAACCTCTCCCTTGTGCAAGAGAAAGCAGTTGGAGACTGTAATCCACTCAGACATTCTGGCCTCAAAGAAGAAGAGCCACACAGGGCAGAAGACCATCTTCTGGAGAAGACAGCCTTTAAGAGGTGAAAAAGACCAGGAAATTGTATGCCATGGAAATGGAAAATACTGTCTCAATAACACACTGAAAGGGTCGTGGGTGTGAATGTGAGCATGGAGGAAGGCAAAGACTACAGGGCAGAGCTCTGAGGCATAGGCCACATCCATCTACAGAAAGTGGCTCCAGGAAACTGCCTTTCTTCACTTACATTCTTAGATGATCCTGGCTAGCACATTATAATGTACTAAGGATTGTGCAGCAATATCTTGCAAAGGATGCAACCCTTTTCCAAATCAAGCCTAGCGCACACACACAGACACACAAGTCACTAATTTGTACACAGCTTCCAAACCCATTACAGCTCTGATGGTAAGAATAGGAGATGGTCACCTACTCGTTTACCACAGTTAATCCTAACAGAAGGGAGGAGGCTAAATTATTCTTGAAGGCTTAAGTAGACTGGATACTGATCATCAAGCATGAGCTGCAATATTCTAAAAATTCTAGATCTAGAAGAAAAAAATTCAAACTTTTAATATTAATCATGTATAGAACCATATTTTTGTTTTAAGTCATCTATTTTCACAACCAGAAAGTTGAAATATTTAATATTTGTGATGTTATACTAAATAGTTCATCTTTCCAACAACAAAAAATAACGGTCCCATATGCAAGTATTTTATTTGGAAGTGGAATGCATAAAACAGTGAATTGAACAGGAAAGTCTAGTTCATTATAAAGACTTCAAATGCTCTAATTTTGTATTTTTTATGACTATATGGGATATTGTGAGGTTATTATCATCAGAAATGAGACACAGAAGAGCAAGAAACTCACAGTATGTAAAGGTGCAACAGTGATTTTTCAACAAGATACATACAAAACTGAATGCTAAAATGGTTTAAATACCTGAATACGGTATTCTGGACTTTCGGAAGACACTCTGAAAGAATCAGTGACTTGATTATTTTGAAATGGCACAAAAAGGAATGCAAGGCTTTTTGTATTATTGATACCAGGATAAAATTTTATAAACACTGAACTACTATTATGAAATAAAAGTCCCAAATTAATTTGCCTCACAGCTAGGAGCTCCTTATAAACAAATCCAAAACAGGTACATGGTATAGCAAATAACCTCATTTTTCTGTATATCTGAACATGTCTAATGATAAAAATCAACAGATCTACGGTCCTCATTATTTACAACTAACAATGTTAAGAGCTTAAAATGAAAATGGGTTAAATATCCAACTCAAGACTCCTTTACACCATCAGCTGCATATAAACACTTGAGTAAAAAAAAAGACTGTAGTCCATGACAAAAGAAGTTCGACACTAGCCTGTATTTTCTGAGGATCCAAGCATTTATGCCTTTAGGCTTCTGCAACATTAGACCTTGATAAAGTGTAGTTCATAAAGTAGGAACAAATCACAGTAGTAGATCTTTGCTCTGTGAAGTTATTTATGTTTCAAATCAATAGCATGTTGAAGTTAAACATCTTTGCACAAACAGGATGCAACTGAATGAAAACCTTTTGGTTGGCAGCCATTTGGAAAGAAACTTAATAATCAGGGTTAATCCATGTAAAGTCACTGACCAAAGAGACATTAGAATTAGTCATCCAATTCTAGTTTTTGGAATTAAGCATGCTAAAAGTCATGTGCTCTATTTTTTTTTACTGTCACTACGAAATATTGAGCTAGAGTTTTTATTCACTTGTGCAGTTTGAATTTTGGTATAACAATTCAATTTCAACCTGTTTATTTTTGATAACCTGATAGTGAAAACCAGATCAACATAGCCACCTTCATAAACTGTCCCGTGGAATATAGATTTCAGAATGTTTACAAATCAATTCTGCCTGTTCTGAAACAGGCTGGTTATTTTTCACCCTGCTTCTAGGTAATTTGTTGAGTCCATATTGTATTTAAGCAAAGTAATTCCACTTGAATGATACACGTTCTATTTTATAAGCAGAACTGGGGTGGGAGGGAGAAGAAAGAGACCAAGGAACTGTTCCATTGTTCCCTTTGAAAGGTGAGAAAACTGGGCTATTGGGTCATCAGGTAACAACCATATTATGAAGAATTCAAGATGTGTTAAGACATTCTTAGCACATTACAATGATGTGCTACATGAACACCTGCTATCACATGATACTGGATTTTTTTTAAACAGAATGATTTATGTAAACTTAGATATATATTAAAAGAAATCATGTTACTTCCCCCCCGCCACATCCTAATTCAGTTTAAGAAAACAAATCCTCTGCCAAGATGTGGGCTAAGAATATGCCCATTATTTGAATTTTACCAGACCCATCTGTCTCACTATTTCCAATAAAAATTATTTTAAGCTATGAACTTAGGTTAACGTACAATTTTAACCATGATTTCTGAATTTCCATTATCAACTTGTGGTTAATGCATAATCCAATAACTCTACATTTCAATTTTCACAGCCTCCAGTTTGGCAGTGATGCTTCATTCTGCTGTAACACACTGGGCTATTTTTCACTGTTCATAGCCCAGTGACACAGGCACCACACAGTTACAGAGTTGTCTTAATAACATTGATTTAAACATAAGTTACAATGATGAGGACACTAAGCTTTTCGCTGAAGAGAAGTGTAAGTGCAGGATATTGAATGACATCTGGCAGACTGTTGACCTCACGAGGACAAAAAAGAATCCTGAAAGAGGAGGATATCAAAACTAGATTTTGGCAATATAGAAGATGTATTGTCCATGTAGTTCTTTCATAAGCTTTAAAAATACTCTTATTAAATAAGTTTTTCCTTAAGACCAGATAATACAGGTAACCAGTAAGAGTCCGAGGGTCAGAAGCTTCTTCAATTCTTAATTATTCTCTATGAACTTTCTTTTTTGGCCTTTCTTCATAGGATTCTCCATACTCATTCACTCTGCTCTTATCCACAGGATAAAGCCTGGCAGGAGAGAAGAGGAAAAAAAATAATAATAAAAAATAAAAAAAGAGAGATTACTTACATGAAATAATGAGATTCAAGCAGCTCTGTGCTACTTGATTTTCAAACTGAAATTCTGTGTCATCCTGGTTTATTTTACAAGTCAATTTCTTTCTCATCATATTCTCTATTCCCATTTGTGGCCTAAAAACCTAGCAGTCTAAAAGATTAGTTACAGATGTATCGGCTTTTCCATATTAAGACTTAAGCAGTTGTCTCATAGGTCCTCTCAAAGCATGCTAGAGTTCCCCTAAAGCTTGCCATGGATATTTCCCAGGCAGTCCCGGATGCTTCTCCCAGTGCCAAGCCCCTGCCAGAAGTTGCGGGGCTCTTAATTTCCAGAACAGGACCCTGGAAAGGGTCTGTTTTATGGGGAATTATATAAAGCTAAAGGCTCAAGTTCTCATTTAGACTTAATGATTAGTTAGAGGGAAACATCCACGCAATCTGGTGCAATGTGAAGCTGGCTTAAAATTCCTGTTCACAGATAAATATTTATTGCTGAAAACAATAACACCTCTTATTTAGCTTAACTTATGCCTCATATTTTAATGGCTACTATATGGAGTAGTGTGCTTCAGCTGTATATAGACAGGCAGCCCCTTGGCAAGGATTAGAAGCCCAAAACTCCTATGTGGGAGGTGTGAATACAAGCCTAAGAATTGCTCTTACTTCAAGTCTTTGTCTTTCAAGTTTTTTCCTTTTATTTTTGAAATTTGCAAATGTAAACCTTCACCCATTGTAAAGGAGGAGCCTTGATTGGGGATGGAGAAGGGAAAAGTGGCAAGAACTCTGTAGATGCTGTGAGAAGGAGTTTAATTACTTGACTACTCTCTTAGCATACCAAGGAGGATCCAGGAATGCCGTCAGTTATGGGAAGGAACTTTTGCTATGTTTAACTTATTTGTATTGAGATTGCCTTTTCAGGATCCCATTCAGTCTTCCTATTCACTCAGCATATACACACGTACCATTAACCGGACCATACTATAAATGTCAAGACAGTATTTAAAAAAAAAATCAAAATCTTTTTAAGATCTATCCCAAGTTTTTCTGTAATTCCTTACAGCAGTAAGACTGCAAGCATTTAAAGTGCTTTAAAAAATGCCTATTGATAATCAAGAAAAGCATACCATCTTTGGTAAAGATAGACCAGGAACACGACATCATCTCTAAAGCATGCCAGCCTATGAGATGTTGGCATAGTGATGATGAAAGCAAAGATATCATCAATAAAGGTGTTGAATGCCTAAAAAAGAAATGCATATTTCAGCTGGGTATAAAGAAAGGAAGTAACTTGTCATACAAAGCTGCAGGAAAGAGGCTTTTCAGAACAGCATTTTTCAGTAGATGGACAGATCACGTATCTATAGCAATGCTCAGGAGTTAGGCTGAGAAACTATTCAATGCAAACTTCAAAGTGCCTTCCTTTCATGAAAACTGCTACTTTAAACCACACAACTACAGACAATGTGCAGACACAGTCCAAGTTAGAAGTAAAAAGGAAGTAGGACTGCTTGAGGTAAATGAGTATTGTTATTTACAAAAGAAAAAAAAAAAAAAAGAAAGAACCATGTATCAGTAACTTCATTGAAATCTTTAAAATAAAGGAATTAAATATTATAGCCTCTCATTACTCAAAGTATTCAAGATTCACAAAATACCGTTGTTTACTTTTATTTTCTGAGGGAAAATAAAGTGATTTGTAAATAATTATTCATTTAATATTAAAAGCATTAACTTGGTAGCCATATATCTTTTTTTTTTTTTTTTTTTTTTTTTTTTTTTACAACCATTAAACTAGCCATGTTTTTTTGAATCAATAGCAAAATACTTGCTGACTACTTTTTTGAATGAGAAGGTTTAAATTACTACACAGCTGCTGGGAAAGCAATACAAACAGGCTCTGAGCTATGCATGGATGACAGTATTTTGACATTAAAGAGGTTGTGGATTGAATCCTAACCTACAGGGAGGGTTAGGCATTAACCTGGCTTCTTTCACTATTGGTGAGCACTTAGTCTGACTCAACTACATAAATATCTCTACCTTAAAAAGTGGGGAAATTGAGGCATTTTCTAGGTAGAGGAGGACTCACACTTGGGGGAAAAATGTGATGAAATATGGAGAACTTTGGGATATTGGAAAGTTCTGATTAATTACAACAGGCAGAAATTATGGCTATATCACAGAAATATAAGGGCCATGTAAGGCTCAATTTTAAAATTTCAGCTCCTGTGTCCCAGATTATCAGTTTGAAAGTACACAGCATGTGTTTAGAAGCTTTCAACAGTTCTTAAAGCACTCTGTTACAAAGAACATTGATGTGCTGATGTGAAGGGAGAATGATTTAACATGCTCACATGTGGCAGCACACAAATACGGGTATGCTGATGGCACCTAGATTAGTATGTTATGAAGAACCCAGCACAAGTAAGTGCAGCTTCTCAGGACACAATTAACAAAAAGGGCAGTGCAAACAACCCCAATACCTTGTGGAGCTGCCACAAGATGGAGACCAAACCCTACAAGCTCTTAAAAGGTCAAGAAAACAACACATCCCAATTTAGGAGGAATTAGAAGAGTGGGAACTCATGTGGATGTCTGTTGTTCTCTGCATGGTCCCAAGGAATCCTGGCTAGGCTGTTCGGATGCACCCATTTTGCTGCCTGAATTTGAACACACATGTGAATGGTGGTGGGAGCACAGACATGACATGGATAACAAACTTATTTTATTCCAAAATGAACAAATTTTCTTGTCTTCTAAAGTTTGCTGCTAGGCTTTGCCTCTTTGGTGCATTGTTTTCCTCCAAGGCAACACAGTGCAAACCCTTTTTCGTCATGCAACAGCCCACTATACCTTAGCCACTATACAATTCCCACAAGTTTAGAATTACTGCGTCAGGAACACAAGGTGTGCACGACTTCAAGCTCTGGTTACTCCCAGAACCTGTCAAAATAAGTTTTTCTGGCAGCCCTATCTATTTCTTAATTTCTATTTCAGTAATAAACCTTTCATTTGCTAAAATAATATACTAAATTGAGACTGGAAAAAAAGTAACTTGGAAGGACTAACATTTATACCTATGCAGCATATGAAAAAAAAAAGCTAGTATTTTCATCAAAATTGGGATGCAATTATTCTCATTTTATGTAAGCTACTATGAAAAATAGGAATTGATTGCTGCCTTTTTTTTTTTTTTTTTAATTTTCTGTTTTTATTGGCGGCTTAGTTCTTAAAAATGAAGCCAGCCTTAAGGTAGGTATTACTAACGTATTTCTCAAGGAAAAGCTATTTCTGCAATAACAGCACAAGTCTTTAGAAAAGGTACAGCTTTACTTACTTTATATGTGAAAGCTTTCCATGGTAAGTGTGCAACAGATTTCATCTAGGATTAAAAAAACGATATATGTCAAGCTGTAATAAAGTCTCCAAGAAGAGATTAGAAAAGTTGTCTTTTATCACTTAAAACTTACCTTGTAGTTTACAAACAGCTGGGGCAGCATAAATAGGAACCCAAAAGCATACACCCCTGAAGATAAAATATGAATGGTTTAGATGTAAATGCACAACAGACATACACCAGACAACTATACTTTCAATTAGAGACCTATATTTTTCTTCCTGAAGACAGAAATGCATCCAATTCTTTTTGCCTCACTTACTTTTCTAAATTACCGTGGTAGTTTTGGAAACCATGATCAAATAATTATCCTATATCTGATAGTTCCAGCTGATGCCAGTTAGTTTTTCTACTTTCAGGTCTTGGCCTTAGTTTGAAGATGTATGAAAAGAAGAGAAAAAGAGGGTACTCACCATTGACAAAGCTGTTAATCAGCCAGGAGTACCAGCTGCAAGTAAACAAAAGACAGCCTTTTCCACCTCAGTCAAACATACCCACAAAACACCCACCCCAGGGGCAGAGGCTGCCAAGGGCTGCCTGACTACTCAAACAAACTGGCTATTTTGTGAGGTGTTTAGTTCTTCTGTAAAGCATTCACACCTTCTTTTCATTACAAAGGACTCCAAAAAAAGCTCCTAATAGTTTAAGCAATGGACATTTATCAGTGGCATCCAACAAGTTGAGTTTGGAGATCTTTGAGGGCTTCCATATATTTTTCCAGCATATTCCAAGACTTCTCTATCCGAACTACATCAGCATGTACTGCACACTGTTCACATTAATGTCTCCAAAGGGCATCACTGTATTTCTAAATATTAGTGAGACTTAACATGGCATTGCAAAGGCTTATCAGATTTAAGACAAATACCATTCTGTATCAACCACTGTAGTAAACACACTGCTTTTAAAGAGCAGATAGAAGGAATTCACCTCTTCTCCTAGTTAAATCTAACAAAACCACCCAAAATTCACTGCAGCACAACCCTAGCCAAACAACAGGAGCGTCACACACGGCAGTTAAATTCCATCCTTCCGTCTGCACCGGTAAGAAAGGCTAGCAATTGCAGCGTTCACGTTGCATTATTTGAAATTGAACTTGCAATTGCAACTGAGCAGCAAAGTCCTAGCTAGAACTACAAAATGCTTCTACAAAATACTTCAAGGAAACACAGGCTGTAATATTAGAGGGTAATACCCTGCTAAGATTAGGTGTTTTATCACTAATTAATTATTTTTTACAAAAGTAGATTTAACATCGATACAAATGCTCTCCTGTGAAGTGCAATTGACTGTAGCTTACTAATTGTTGAGAGGCTGCTAGACTTTCTACCTGTGAATCCTGTAAAACTATTTTTTTTCTGGTTCCTAATTTATGAATCAAGCAACCAAAAATAACCATCCCATCATCTCAAACTAATCAGCAGTGAAAAAAAAGTGTGAACTATTTCACTTCTACATAGAATTATGGATAGATTTACAATACCATACCTCTTGTATTTAACATTCAGCAAGGAATAACCTGCACCTCCAATACAGAGTGGATACAGCAAATATGACAAATATTTCATAGCCTATTAGACAGGGAAAGTAATTTGTTAGTTCACATTTTATAAGTAACTTTTTTCATGATGTCAACTGAAGACAGCCATGTAACTTTAGGAGTAGGTACTCTAGGGGTCCCTGCTTGAGCAGGGAGGTTGGACTAGATGATCCCTAGAGGTCCCTTCCAACCCCAGCCTTTCTCTGATTGTGAGTACTACTTCCTCTGTTACAGGAAGAAACTTAAATGCTCCCAGGCAAAGCATTTAAACATAACTCTGATAAGGAATGTGAAGACAGGTTTGGGGGATCACAAATGGCTTTCACGAAGCCCACAAGAAGATCAGCAAGTTAATAACACCACCAGAGCAGGCCAAAAAAGACTGAGGACCATGTTTCCAAGGGTGGAAACTACATAGTCTCTCTGGGTAATTTGTTCAAATGCTTAATTGCCCTCACAGTGAAAGAGATCTTCCCTTCTATCCTGTCTGAACTTCTTGTTATACCCATGTCCTCCACCACTATAAAAAGTTTGGCTCCATCTTCTGGGGATAACCTCCCCGTAGATGCTGGGAGACCCCCCAGAAGCTGCCTCTTCTCCAGGCTGAACAAACCCCACACCCTCTGCCTCTCTTCACAAGGCAATTGCTCTAGTATCTCAGTGACCCCTCTGCTGAACCTGATCGCATTTATCAATATCTTGCTTGCATTTGGGGGCCCAAACACTTGTCTAAAACATAATAAAACAAGAGAGGACCATAAACATGAAGTTTCTCCTCTTCAGTAGCATTAGGAATCCTGGTTTATCTGAAGACTGTCACTGAAGCACAGAACTAATGATTTAATACTCGGTTTTGTTACTCCTAAGGAATCTTGCAAGAATTAAAATTCAGACACACAATGAGAACACAAGGTATCTGCACTGGGTTGGATCAAGCATCCATCCACCCTGCCAAAAGATGATGTGTTGTTAAAGCTGTAAGAGCATAATTGAGAATATTTCCTACCTAGTTTAAACATTTTCAGTTCAAGTCAGTGACAGGTGAAATTGTTCATATGTTATCAGCCTTAAGGTAAGGACCAAGACCTTTTACCCATAGCATAAATCAGGTATCTCAGTTTGAAAGTGATAACACTGACTTGTGATTCTGTGACAGCTTTAGGACAAAAGATGTTACTATGTGTTCAAAGCATGATGAGTAGGCCACATTAATATTTATATAAGAGAAGTCACAGCATTTCCTCTTACCTGGGTATCATATTCCTCAGTTTTCTTTTCAGAGTCATTGTATGTACCAAACTGCAAAATATATAAAATACGTAATTAAGTCAGAATTGTGGTAAAAAGTATTTTGACCAAAATGGTAACTTTAGCATCATACTATGGTCCAAGAGGCCACCTTATTCCAAACAAATTATCACCTCAAACATAACACATTTTCTACTGACACAAAAGTTTGTAGCATCTACCGCACCACTGCCTAAATGGAGATTTAAACTGTTTAAACCACTACGAGACATACAGCTTAAAACAGTTCAAACTTCTTATATCCTTCTGTATAAGACAGTCACTACAAATTGTGTGAGCAGCCTACTAAATATAGGCTAGCTACAGTGTATATGTTTTCCTTCTATTTTATGTTGAACATCCAGGAGTCTTCTGCTTTGAAAAGTGCTGTTGAGACAGCAGAGTTCACCCAATGAGAGCCAAGTCAAACGACGAGGAGTTTGGCAGCTAGAGGAAGCAATTACTAGTAATCATAACCATTTAATGCACAAATAGGTCAACTGTGTTCTGTTTCTCTAAAGAGAATTGCTAATAGTTTTCTCAAGAAAAGCCAGTGAAGACAAAGGTTATTTAAGAAATCTTTTCATCAGAATTCAACACATTCCAACAGTACTTTTTGAAGAGAAGATGAATATTCAGCAAGTGACAACTTGTCAAATACGACAGCTTTGAAAACACTGTATTCTAAAAGAAAAATACCTGATTTTTTTTCCCTGTCAATCTCTTTATGGGTTGCTTGCTTTTACTATGCAGAGTTTTTTAAATGTTAGCATAAGGTAGACTGAAATAGACTGAAATAATAATGTTCTTAAACCTAAATAAACAATTCAACCAACTATGCTCTTGCAGGTTTAACAAAAACCAAGAACACCCTTCCCCACACACACCCCTACTAACAACCAACCAGAAAAAAAACAAAAAAACAAACAAAAAACACACACACACACACAACACAAACAGCAAACAACCAACCCCTCCCCCCCCCCAAAAAAAAAAAAAAACTAACAAACAAACTTCAGCTGTAGCAGGGGAGAAACTTTGAAAAGAGCAAAGGATTGCAAAATTGTGATTGTTGCAAAGTTGTGATTGTTTAAAAATATTTCCTTGAATACTGCCAAGGGAGCAAACAGAGCTATTAGCCTCTTAAGAGGCAGACTTCGAGCAGCAAAAAATGCCAGAATTTCTTGTTATGTAAACACTGGGGATTACACAACAGTGTTTCTCATATCAAAAAAAAAAAAAAAAAGTTTGGATATAGACACTCTTTGTATAAAAGTGCTTTTCCAACACAGCAGCAGGAACTTAAGTCCACCCATTAAGATTCAAGAGGACTGAGAATTTTGAATTTTTCAACATAATACATACAAATTAAACCTTCCACACAAATTAAATAAATTCATAATTTTGAAACTACTTATCTAAGCTTTTGTATTAACTCACTGAGAAAGAAAAGCTGTGCATGCAAGGCTTTTACAGTTTATCTTCCCTTTAGTGAAAATCAAGTTGCACAGTAATCTGAAGGGAGACAACAAGTTCAACAGCTTTAATGATAAAGGGCTAATGCTTACTGTACCTGAATTTTGGGTCTTATGCCTTGCCACTTGATCGTCATTTTCAAAGCTTTCTTCACTTTCCAGAGCTGTGGTTAACAAACCAAATTGTACACATACAAAATTATCTGAAGGAATTTTCACAAGATTCAGATAATCAGGTCATACATATAAAACCAGTAATTGCCTGACCACAGCAGCCTGCCCTGCATATACACGACTACAAATGGAAAGCCGTGGCACCGGACAGGCCCATCACTGACAGTCTGCTTAATTAAGTCCCTGTATTTGATGATATACCCAAGGTGAAATAAGTCTTTGCAGGCTATCTGTATTTCAGAGCTAGTGTGGAAGTCAGTGGCTCTCCACACTAATGCACTTCAGCTTAAATGTCCTCCAGTAACCATGTGCCAAGCAAGTTTTTTCCATGCCTTCAAGGAGTAGCTGGGTCTCTAAGACCAAGGTGTCTCTGAACTCTGAGCACTGACATCCTTACATGGTCACTACCTTTCAGTAGCAGACTACAGGAATTAAGGCAAAGTCAGGGAACCCACGGGATGGCAAGGCTGTTCCAGTCTGGCCCTAATGCAATCAAAAGTCCAGCTTATGCAAAAGTTTATTCAAGTATGGATCCCACTGTACAGATTTTGCAAGTAAAAAAATACAGTAGCTCAGCAGGACTATATTCTGTGAAACTTTTGGTGGGCAAGGTTGGTTTTTGACTTAATTTTTGTTTGAATTTGCTTGAATAACAACACCAATATTCTTTTCCTATCCATCATATCTTCCAAATGAAACAGAACAAACAGGTAAATGCAATCCTGTACTGTCAGCTTTGACAGAGGAGAGAACGCTGCTTATTACAGAAGCAATGTCATGGTTACTAACTGTGTAAGAAACACATGTTAAGGGTAAGTTGTGAATAAGTACTCCTGAGCAGCCCAATTTCCTTTGAGATGCACAATTCATATGTTTATTCCCACTTTAGATAAGCATCTTACCATCACCTGAGACCAGACATATTTTACTTCAGCAACCCTTCTACTACAACTTCAACTACAGATTTTCCCTCTACGTAAATTCTGCATAATGCACCCATGTAATCCTTTAAATTTAGTTTCCCCAGCTTGCAATCCAAAAGCAACATATTAGAAAGGCATACGAGAAACATGACTGGAGGCAAATAGTCATAAGGACTACAGATCTCCAAGAGCTCTGATATTCTCTTGCCGATTGCTCTTTGGGCAGCATCAGCAAGAATCTCTGACAGGTACAAGGTCTTTGGAGACCTTCAACAAATGAGATCTGGATTTGCCTGTTCTTACAAAATGGTTACCAATAAATCCATCTTCTTTATAAACCAGGAATGCAAAGTCTTAAGGTTTCAACTGAATTTAAGTCTTGAAATGTAGCTATTCCTGTCTTTCACCCCACTATAACCAAAACTGTCATTTATCTTGACAATACACAGTTTAAAATCATTTAGCCCTTTTAGATTTCTGAAATTTTTAGATTCAAAAAAAGTTTTTGATTCTTAAAATCCAAATAAGCTGAAATCAAATCAATTTAGCAATATCAGCAGCATACTTATAGCATGTTACCATATTTGCATACACAGTTTTCCCTGAAACCTTGTTGAAATTTGAGAGCTAAAGAAATTTTGAAATACAAGATTAAATTTAATGTTTGGAGGACAAAACCACTAGTAAGTACAGTACAAAAAACAACACAGAGATATGCCATATTTTTAAAATTTATAGTGCTATCCCAATTACTAAATAATTATTTTTGTAATCAAGGAACTGGCACTATTTGGGATATTGCTATCTGTAGCTTTCACTAGAGCCTAAATATGCACTAAACTGAATTTTTAAGGCTCACACTTGCATTCAGCAACTTAATCTCTACTTTCAAAGAGCGTCCAATTAAAAGAGCGTGTTCTGAACTATTTTGTCCTTACAGAGATCATCTGCAACTGCATGAGATGCACAGTCGAAAATCCCACAAAGTCCTGAACTTAGTTTTAAATACTGAAACATAACATCTGTAACACTTGCTACTCGGAGAACTCTTCCCAGCAGTCTCAAGGCTTCTGAACAGCTTCTGCAAACCACTGACTGGACATGGTCTGCTGAAACCACCAACAGGCTCTTCCTTTTCTGCCTTTGCCAAGGCCTCAGTTATGGCCTGGCAGAAAACTGCAGCACAGAGGTGTCTTTCTGCCTGCTCTTTGACAAGTGTTCCCGTGAAGGCTCCCCGACCTGGTCAGTCAGACTTAGGCACATGAGTGATGCTCTGTGCTTGGTGCCACAATAACAGCTGGCCCATCCCAAGAAAAGCTCATACTTCCAATTTATTTCTTGTCTAATAAAGAGATACTATCTCCTCTACCAGAGGGCCAGTTAAAGCCATTTAAAGACAGCAGACTCCAACAATAATTTTCCAGCAACTAGTTTAGCATTCTTTTTGCACAGTAAATTATAAAATGATCTTTTATAAAAATATTTGAAGACTCTGTATGCAACTAATAGCTGTTCCTGAGAATACTGAGAATTAGTTCTAAAGCTTTAACAACTTACCTCAATCACTGCACCAATGCCTGCTGGAATCAGGACCAATAGACTTGTTTGTTCATCCAAAAGGAAAAGAAATATTACAACAGTACTAAAGCACCGCCAGAGAACTAGACAGAAAAAAATAATATTAATATTTATATGAATACTTGAGACGACAGCAAACTTGGTCTATTTTCTACAATTCTATCTTACTTAAGCAGTTTAAGCATGAACTTCTCCACACATCTTTCTTTGTTAAGCAGTTCCAGAAAGTAGCCCAATTACCTATATACCTCCAAGCAGGCTGAAAAAAAAGACACCTAGCAAGTCACAAGACCTTTTTATAAAGTCCTTATCACAAGAGTAAGGAAACCAGAATATTTAAGGAAGATTTCTGCACTACAACAATTCAACAATATATCAGTACTGTGATGAACTACACATTCACGACTCTTGTCTCAGGAAGCTGTAAGATATCCAAGTAATGTCAATCTTGGAAAATCATGCAACTAATTTAATGCTTGTAAACTGCTAGGAGAAGTAAATCCACTTTATTCAATTGCTTTGAAGATGCAAATATTTTGTACTTGGGTTATTTTCCAGGTTCTGCAAAACTCTGTACAAGCTTCTCCTAAACAATTCATAGATTAAAGCAGGCAAGGACAGGAATAGGTTAGAGCTACAAGATGCTGGGACAGCAAGAATTACATTGCACCATTTCATGGTAATTTCTTGTCCCACACTTTCTACAGGGGAATAAGGAGGAAGATGCAGAGAGGAAGCAGACTGAAGTATGATTCCACTGTCTCTTTAGCAAAAAGCCAATTACTGGAGACTGAGCACTGTCTTTGACAGTACGGTTAAGAAAACCTATACCTCTTCGATTTTCCAGTTTGACTTTTCTCACTTAGCTAATTGGCAATTAGCAATTCCAAGTCTGAAATTCTCGGATTGTTTCGGATTCTCACTGACCTTTTTGTGCACATATACCAGGTGCAATATAAATGCTTTATATAAATATAAATGCCCTTTGACACAAAGAAAAATCCCCCCCCTTGAGGAAACTGTGTTGCTGTTTATCCTGTCACAATGTCTTTTTTTTTTCCTATCTATATTCCTTCCATATTTTAATCAATCTGTACATATTGTAGAATAAAGAGATACAGCTCTAGAGGGTAAACAACCACAGATCTTTCATTTTGGCTTATAAAGATGATGGAAAACCTATTTGAAAAATAGGCAGTGAGTATTAACAGATTAAATAAAGCTCACTAGTTGTATGTTTAATCTCAAGTGCCCATGTCTGGCTGCTAACCTCTAATCTGTCTCTAAAACTGAGAGACTGACAGATGTCAAACCACTATGCTTCAGTCTCTTTCATATCCAATAATGAAACTACAGCTTTATAATACTGTATTTGTTTTAAATAGTTTGTAGCTTGTTGCTATATAAACGGGATATTTGGAATTTGCAGGATAACATTACATATGATAGCACCTTTTCTTCAGTCAAAACATTGTTCATGACCTCTTTCTTTTCTCTGTATTTTTGTGTCACTTCACTGATGGAAATTTTAAACTCATAGAAAGAAAACATCTAATTTTACCACCTTGGATAAATCTACATTTCAGCTTACAGCAAGAATAAGCACAGTGTATGGCACACATACATGTAACACTTTGAATTATAAGCCATACCTGCTTTTGTAGACATCCCAATCATGTTCCTCTTTTTCTTCCAGAAACTGATGTCATTTTTGAATGCAAGGAAATCAAAAAGGAGCTGCAAATAGCAAGAAACATGCAGAATTGACTGAAACCTGCCCAAACAACATGCACTACCAGCTGAACTACTGAAAATTATTTATGATGGAATTGCAAGTTAAGAGTTATAAAACTAGAATCGAAATTACACACCATAAATACAAGCTAAAAAGAATGTGTTTTAGAAGGCTTTGATAAAGGATGAAGAACTAAGGTCCTTGAGAAGTTGCTCAGCTCATGGACAGATCACACTAAATTAGATTAGTGATTTGTGTTGGATTGATAGTATTATTCATTTTAGGTTTAGATAGTACAAAGGAAAAAAAAATCCTTCAGGATGGCAAGTCAGGTTTTATCTTGATTTCAGCAGTGTGAAGCTTGCCTAAACTTCAGGGACTTAAATTTGCTTCAAACTCTTTTTTTCCCCCCTTCCAAAAGTCTCTTTCAGCATTCAATATATGAAAAAGCACAGATGATTCTGAAAATCCTGGGTCAAGAAATCTTAATGAAAAAATATATTTTTTAATTTGGGAAAATTATATAAAAAGAACAGATATTTAAAGAGCTCTTCTCAGTCTACTGACACGCAACTTTCTAAACAAAATGGAAGAAAATAAGTTACTATTACTGGGAAACATAAAGGACTTTTACCACCAAATTGATAACATATACTCTAACCATAAAAAAGCATCATGTTCTGGAATAATTAAGAGCTTGCAGAGCACATGGGAGCTGCACTGATCATAACTGTAGATAACAAAAGTGTTCAATGTAGAATGATAAAATCTGAAAAAAGCGTTCACTAAAAGATTCACATTTAAACCAAGATAAACACAAAGCTCCCAGAGGTGGATGACACTGCAATAACATGTCTATAGCAGCAAACTCTACACATACAAACTGACAAATTTTTAATGTAAATCTGGAGCTGATCTGAATTCCTATAAGGTTTGAAGTCAGAGACTAGGAGAACTATTACTGGTGCCACAGCTATCCCCCTGCAATGGTACACTTTGGGACAACGCAGCTTAGCACAACATTTGAAAGTGCTAGCAGGCATCTAACGCTGGGGGTTCGGGTTGCACTCCAGATGAACAAAGGATCATGAAATTAAGTGGTTTATATTTCAGCCAAGAGTTAATTTATAGCTAATGGGCTCAGATATCTATCTTCAAAATCTTTACATTAACTGTGCATTGGAAATGCAGCTGACTTGTACAAGAGAGCACTTGTATTGCTCTAAGGAAATTCCTATTTCCAAGAACGGTTCCCAATAAATGAAGGGGTTGAAGTGCAACAATTTTTATGTCAGCTAAATTCTTAAAAAGAATTTTTCACTACTTACATGGAATGCTGCTACGAAGAATGTCAGAGCCAGAAAATACAGATTAGTATCCACAAAAATTCCTTTTACTTCATCTGCATCCTTTTCTGAAAACCCTAAGAGAACAAAAAACAAGTAATTGCATTAGATGCTGTTATACAAGATTCTAATATGAAAGTTTTTTGTCTTTTTTTTTTAACCTGGATGTATTTTGGTAAGCAATCATAAATCCAAATCAAGGCAAAATGCAATTCTAGGTACATTCTGATTAATGATTTGCCTAGCTTTAAACAAAATGTATCAGCCAGAAGAAGCCTTATGTGCATTTAATATCTTGTTCAGCCTAGGTTGTAACTACACAACAGATACACAAATGACAAGCACAATAAAGTCATTCTGGCCCAGGAGAAGAAGATTATTCAACTTGCCCTCTGAACTTTCACATGAAAGTAAGCCTCACAGCAAAAACTGAAAAATGAAAACACGTGTGCACTACAGAGGACAAGAGGTCAGTGAGAAAATGAACCACGCGTGCAACAGTACGGCTCCTGAGAGTGGATCCACTTCAAGCCTTTCTACAGTCCTTGTAAGAGAGTCCTGTAGAACTAGCTCGGAAGCTCCTGCTTGATAAACTGCAAAACAGCAAAGCATCTTCTGGAGTTCACAGTCTAATCAGTGAATGCGTAATTCTCACCTCTCATCAAATCTGCTGAAGGAGGAAGGATGTTACCTTGTATAAAAAGGTAGCTTTTAAGAAAGGGGTAGTCAGAAGGCTATAGTCGAAAGCTTTGCTGTGCCTGGCTG
The DNA here is from genome assembly GCF_059628265.1 of Tinamus guttatus. Lineage (NCBI taxonomy): Eukaryota > Metazoa > Chordata > Aves > Tinamiformes > Tinamidae > Tinamus > Tinamus guttatus. The sequence goes on along the minus strand of NW_028288559.1, from coordinate 1,437,872 downwards.
TACTTTACCCTAGCTATATGGCTACATTCCCAGTGACCACTACTTCATAAATTTATCTTCTCAGCATCTCCTGCATTCTTCAAAGCTTATACAAAACTTATTCAGCTATCTTTGCTCCATGGAGGATAGAGGGAAGCCATGGGAAAAATATTATCTTCCACTTTGGCTTCTTGTGCTTTCACAATAGTATTCTCTTGAGAAAATTGAAAATTAATAAATGATTAAATCAACTATTCTTGTTTCCTATTACATTCCAATATTTTATTTGAATCTTTACATAATTAAAGCAGCTTACAACAAACATTTTCAGAGTATTATCAGAAAACAGAAAGCAGCACATATCTATAAATAGCTATAAAGTTAAGAGGATTTTAGGATCTTTGCCTTATATTATTCAAAATTAAAAAAACATACCAAATTGTTGGAGGGAGTACACAGCATCCTGCATGTGGATCCAAAATCGGAGTTTTCCAAGAGATATTTTATCATACGACACTGTAAGAGGTAGCTCTGTGGTTGAACGATTTATAACCTGTATTTCAAAGAGAAATAGTTTCCTTTTTAATAGCAAAAGTAAATTCAGCAGTTATTGCAGTTATTTCTATTCATTTTCTTTTTGAAAGTAGAAGAAACTAATTATATCACATACCACAGAAATATAACCAAGAAATGTTAAATTGGCAGTTTGCTTTTTCAGGTTTCTATTGCAAACTCGCTGTTGGTATAGAAGAGAAAAATCTATAAATGAAGCAGGGAGAAAAGCTGGAGAAACTAGAACAGTGCCAGGAATCTTTGAACTGTCTGACAAAAAAAAGGGAAAAAAAGGAGCAGAACTGAAAATAAAGAAAGCTAGTAAGATTTCACTGCTCTTTACCAAAAAAACACATACACATCTTCCAGGCTTCTCTCTTTAAAAGGATACCTATAATCCCTTCATTCTCTTTGCAACTCAGTCAATAACTCAATCTAAAAAGATAACATCAACATTTCTGGGAAAGGACAGAAAAAAAGTTTTATCTGTGCTGAACAGGCAGAAAATAAAAAGTCAGCAAAAACATAGTGGACTAACACACAGTCACTGCACTCTATTCAGACAAAACAGATTAGTAAATCAGAGGTAGCATAGAAAGAAAAACAGCTTGTAATATAAGACAAATTATTGGACAAACGAAAGCAAATAAACATATAAAAGTCAGAAGAACTCTTTCCTAATGGACCATTACTGTGCACAAGTGCTGCTGTGCAGCCTAGCTGAACACGATTGCTAAGCCTTGAAAACTAGGAAATTCTCAAACCTCTGCAATACAGCCTGTGCACAATTGTAGTAAGGCCTCCAAATGGCACTCTAAGACTACAAAACAGTGTGTGAAGAGAGCAATGTAGTACTACAGAATTAATTTTAACATGTTCTCAAACCAGAACCCTGTGCCCTCTCCTCCCATAAAGGGCAAGAAGATTCTACAACAGGAAGAACAGGAAGAACCACTATGCAAGACACCTCAATACTTACCCTAGAAGACCTACATGAGGGTTAAAGTAGTCATCAGTTCAAAATCTACCACAGCACAGAAAATAATTCTCCAACTACATGGTTTCAGGTCAAACATATCAAGCAGATAGCACCTGTACTCCTATTTACAGTTAAACATTGACCTTGCTGTCCACAAGCTGCACTACCTTAGTCTTTCTTGTGTTTCACTCATCGTATACGTACCACCAGACCACTCTTACTGCAGGACTTGTCAGCAGTTTGGCAAATCATTATTGAGAAGTTACATAAACCAGAGCTGAAGGAGTGCTAGTTTTAGTAGTCTTTGTAGCACTTGTTTTCAAAAATCTTTAACCACTTTAAGGCAGAATTACAATAGCAGCAATTGCAATGTGTGTGACAGCAGTGGGAATATCATTAACAAGATGAGAACACTGAAATTATAAACAGGGGACATGACCAGTTAGAAGCTATTGTGTCCTGGCATGAACGCACCGAGCTTAATAATGAGCTGTGGTAAGAAACTCAAAAGAAAAGACAATGAGTGCAGGACATCAGAAAGGAAACAGCTAAAGAAACACTGGACAAAACTACCTGCTCCTAAGACCTAGGAGTTTGTAACTGAAATGCTCAGGAGGTTGTTTTGTCAACTCGAAATTTATAAATAAAAAAGAGCAAGCTCCTTAAAAAGATTCTCCCCAGCAATCAGCAACAAAAATCTTTGTCTATCCTGAAGTTTACGAATTGGAAAGGTCTTGGGGAAATTCAGACGAACCCAGACATATTCATATATTAGACTGTGACATTCATCAAGGCTTTTGTTCTCAGTCATGTTTTGGTTAGCAATTACCATTAACTGCAGAGCTCAACTAAGAGCTGCATAAGGTGCCTGTGCTTTAGATGCAAGGGACTTCCATGAGAAGCTTACAGCAGGAGAACCATACAGTTTCCCCAGGAAAAGGAAGTTGGGCACAAAGTCAAACAAAGGAAATTGCATGTGAATATACTGTTCTAAATGATCAGACTTTGAGCAGGGGGGTTGCACTAGACAACTCCCTTTCGACTTCATCCATTCTGGTAAGTCTGTAAGTTCTGACTCGAGTGCACAAAACCAGTAGATGGGTATATCCAGTTGTACTTAACAAGTTTTAAGATGCTCAGGTTACTTTTTAACATTGCATAAAGCACCACTGCAAAATTAAGCCTCGGTGCAGGTTTTGGTCGGTAAGGATTCCCCTCTCTCCCTGTAGCTTTGGTACCAGATGCATTGAGCATGCTCTTTTCCCTAGAAGATATTAGGAGCAGCTCTGGGATGCTACCTCATCTTCTTCAACCAGCTTAGGGAGTCAAACTGCTGGCGAGGCTGTTCATGCTGCAGCTGCTGCAGTGTCCTCCGCATCCACCCCAGAGACAGCAGCAAGGGAATCCAGCTATCTTTAGGCAGAACAGAAGGGAGTGTTTGGCAGCTATGTCTGCCAAGGGGGAACCTCAAAACCCAGACCCAGCTTCTGCAGTTGCCACAGTTGAGCACGTTAAATTAAACAACAGTTAAGATCACTGAGAGTCCTTTCATTAATTTCTTAGGTTGTTTGCTGTAATAAAAAACTATGACAAAATCTTAATTAAAACAATATTCAAGACTGCTGTTAATATTGTTAAATGTAATTAAAGGTATTCTATTACTCACCATCAAATCTTTCACTCTGTTGCTTAGCTGATCAATAAATAATATTGGAAGGTAATGCACTGTCTTCCCCAACTGAACCCTAGGACGTTTAAACATGGATTTTATGACTGTAGTGATCTACAAAGAAAACTACTTGTATTACAGTTAACACTCTATCATCACTTTCAGACCTACCCATGTAGGCATTTGCCACTGTCTTTTCAGGCACTTTTATTTTTAAAAACGCATGGCAAGAGAGAAGTAACAAGACTAACTGAAAGATGTCTGCATAAAAGCTAAGCATGTCATAGTTCTCTTTAGCTTCTGCTTTGACTTTTCAGTAGAGAGGCAGAATAAGCAATAAGGAATGAAAGACAAATGACATTAGCTGTGATGATGCTAAAGCTGCCATGTTAATGGTAGTGGTAGGAATTAAAGTCTGTCAAAGGGAAACACACTGAAGTCATTACTACAATTTGTATCCTTTGTCTCAAATAACCCTCTCTTTCTGTAACAGTGCCAACTTTCCTCCATCTGCCCTACCATTGCTCTACCATCTCAGCTAGTAGAAATCAGCAAAAACTTAAATCTTTAGGTTTGCATTGACAGGAAATTGTTACTTCATTGGCCAGTGATCTGGCTGATGATCTACAAGCAATTCCTTTGTCAGCAGCTTGGAATAGAGCTTAGCCTAGTGCCCTAACAGTAGTAAAAAAAGGCAACTACCTAAACTGAGGCATACTTGGTAAAAGCAAGTCTCTGTGTGTGCTAAGACAGTACTGTACACTAAGTACACAAGGGATAACTGGCCCTGACACTGTAATACAGAAAAAGCATTAACTCTAGGCTCAGAAATCTTGTTTGATGATTTAATTGAAGACATTTTATTTCCTATGAAACGTCTACTAACAAAGTGACTGCTAGGAGAGCTGACAAAGGCTATTTCATATTCACACTGTTGCCTGTATAAAACAGTGTTGACCAATCTAAACACAGCTACAAGAGGGACTCTCTTTCACCAAGCCAGGCTGAATCCTTTGCAGTTCTATACAGGCGTATCTTAAAAACCACTAAGTCTGTCTATTTGGCTGGGAAGCTATCCCAGACCCTCACTTCTTGTTCGTTCAGCAAATACTTCTGGGTTTGATAGGGTACTTGTAGAGAAAGGCATCAACATAAGGCAACAGAAGCCAATGAGGCAACACTGCACTATTTATATGGCTAACACTGGAAGTCATTTAAGTGAGCTGTGAACAGGAGCTAGTGCCTGCATTTAGTGGCCTAAAAACCTATCCTTGCTTTCTAGTACTTTCTTGAGAAAATGACATGATGTAGGAGGACACAGCCACAAAATAAAATAAAACCAGTCATGGAGGGAAAGTGATGGAACAGGGAATAAGCTCTGCCACTTAAGCACTTGCAGTTTATATAAATAATCCTCATATGAAGGTTAATTGGAACAGTCAAGGGAAAATTACCTTAAATACCCCAAGTATTGCGGGAGCACAAGTAGTCTGCAGTAGCATTTCACTTGTGTCTTTGCAGTTATAATTTGTCTCGCTATAACAACATGCAAAAAAAATTTCACACTCAGCTGCCCTGAGTAGCTCATATTTTGTTCTTATATTTTTATGTGGTTGAAAACCACATTGGAAATATTTTATTAATTATCACTATTGAAAGGCAAGCACTAAGAGTATTGTCTCCCAAGGTCCAATTCAAATGTAGAATACTCAAGGAGGACAGGGAAGACTTTCAGAGAAGTGTGCAGGAAGTTTATAATACTAAAATTAGCGAAATTAAGTCATTAACTTACATCTTCATGTAACGGTGAACATCAGCAGGGAGGGACGATCCATCAAAGACAAAATCTTCCACCATGACATTTAAGGTTAACCTTGACCTCCAATGTGAGACAGGCTCATCTAAAGCATTGGTCTGTTTTTCTGCTTCAATTTGCTTTAAAAATACAATAAGCATACATATTTTTGCTAAACAAAACAATTTTGAATAAGACTGACTTTGAATTTCAAGTCATAGAATTTCAGTTCATAGAATCTATGGAGCCATTTGCTCTATCGCTGAACAGAAGTTCATTAAGAAACACCTCACCATCGTTTTAACCCAATCAAATATTTTTGTGCAAATATATCAGAACCAATCATACCAGCCAAGCGTAATTTGACACTGAAAGACTCTAGTATCCATTCACAGTCTTGCTTACCAAGAATGAATATTGACCTAAATAAAGTTAACACTTTAGGAATCTGAACACTTGTCAGAATAAGTCACTTGAAAATAAGGACATCAGAGTAGTGGGACACTAATTTCCAAAGCCATTTGCTTAGAAGTTCTGAGTTTCCGAAGGCTGTGTAAAGTAGTGCTGAAACAGAATAGGACCTTGGCTTTCAGTACGCTGGACTGTGGCATCAACTCATCCTCAACTTCATATACATTCTACTTGCATTTAGAAACAGCAATGCAGAAACAACAAGGCTGGCTATGGCTACATTTCAGACTACAAGGGGTATCAATAAAGATTGACATTCTAAAACAAAAATGGCTCCACTTGAGTACTGTGTACAGCAACCACTACAAGTATTTCATTCTCTATCACTGGGTATTTTTCCCACTGAGTAATCTCAGCATTTGACAAAGGATACTATCTTATTCAATTGAATTGTAGGAAGAAGTAAAAATATACTAAAGAAATAGAAGCAGCCTGCACTTCGATAACTCACCAGTACCAAGATGAAGTTCATGCTGCTCTTACATAACCAAAGCACAGTATTTTACATGAATCCAGTTTACTGTGCAAAGCAGGACAAAACAGTTTCTATCAAAAGCAATGAATTCTTGAAACTAATTAGGGAAGAGTTTTAATAGCAGCTAGTCTTATAAAGTGCTCCACATCTGCTGTGCTGAGTAGTCTAGCATTAGTCTACAAGCTACTTATCAAGAGGAGGATTTTTTTTGTTTGATGTACAGTTTATCAACTTCCATTTTTTTATTTCCCTCTTCAATGTATGTTGAAGTATAATGTATAATATAGCCTCAATCAAAATATTCATCCATAGTTAAGGCCACTACAATTTGGAAGTAAAAAAGGCCAAGATTTATGCATAATCTACTTTGATATTAATATATTATAGTTTGAGCTACAGAGGCCTTAGCTGTAAGCAATACAAGCAGTCTTTCCCTAAACTAAGCTTTCTCGTAATATAAACAGCATATACCCATTGTCACATTCAACCCAAAAAGGCAAAAATTGAGTTGTGTCCCGTAATTTGGGAATGCATGTTTATTCTGCTCTCCAGGCCTTCCTTATTGCAGAATATCACACAAAGTGCTATTCCAGCTGACAGGTTGTTAAATTAATTTACCAGCAAGAAGAAAAAATTATTTCACGATACTTCAAAGAAAATCTTCATTAAAATATTTTTCTTGTTGAATCGTGAGAAAAGATACCTACTTGTGTGTCCGATTCTCCAGTGAGCAAATTAATCTCTTCTGGTTTAGGAACCATATACGTAGTCAGAGGACTTACAATGTGCACCTGCTTACCATCATGCCACGGCAAAATGCCAGCATGGTGAAGAAATATATATGCATATAGTGTTCCATTATTCCGGGTTTTCTTTGGTACAGAGACATTGACCGTCCTAAAATGCAAAAGCAGCACATTATGAGATGACATAGCATAAGCTGAAGTATTGATCTTTAACTTAGAGTACAGCAGGTGTTGTGGAAATGAGCAAGAAAAGGCGTCGCTTTCCACAAATTAATTCAGGCTTACACGCCTCAACTCGCCTACACTGGGTGAGATCAGTTTAGATACTCCAGGATGTGTCATAATATTTGCATTACCAAGATTTTACCGTCATCTTTATTACCTTAGACTTTGGTCAATTCATCTTGTGTTACCCTAGGCAACACACAAATACTGCACCATGGGTTTTCTAGTTGCTTTCCCACGGCAATTGCTCACAGGGCCAAAATTATCATGGAACATATAGAAAATAGCTTTTACATGCTGAATATATACCAAAAACTGTACACATGACATAAGATAGGGAAAAAAAAGAAAATTTCCAAGACTTTGCATCACAAGCACAGAACTCTAGAGAATACTCTAGAGATACTCTACAGAATTCATAGAATTCTAGAGACCCAAATCAGGAAATCACTACCTTGAATTAACCAAGAAATCACCACACTTGCTACTTTGGGCTCCAGATCCCTTTTCTACTCTTGTCAAATTGCTAAGGTCACAGGCCAGTTAAAGCATTCAGAAAAAAAATGAAGCCATGGCTACTAAGGAAACCACTGTGTAGATAGCGTTCTGACTACAGACATTATTAGAAGAAAGTCAAATGTTCTCAGTCACTTTTAGATTTTCACAGATGAGTCATTTGTGTTATTACAAGCAAAGCATATTTTTTGAAACATTTGTGTATACACCTGAAAACTGTATGTAGATCCAAACCAGCCAACACTTGTACATTAGCACATTATGCAGAAGCAATCTATCACAATTAGCGAGACCAATAGTTAGAATGGGATCAAAAAACTGTCTGACAGACCAGAGAAGACAGCACTCGAGGTCTGTAGAGACTATATAGGAGAAGCAACTATTCCTGTATTCATCACAGAGGCTTTGTTTGGCAGGGAGTTGTTTCTTGCAACTGTGAGATGACAGCTCAATGCAAGAAAAGTCTGTGAAACAGCCTATTCTCTAGTGCCAAATGAACTTATCTCACCTTTTCCATCAAGAGAGCTACTTTATGAATACTTAGAGGATAAAGAACTTTTAATAAATATATATACTTACATATATATAAAACACTGCTTTTACACATAGGAGTACTTTATGCTAAACGGAAAGTCTGACTCATGACCAATTTCTTCGCTGCCTTAACACTAGGAATATGGTTACTGATTTACTAAAACACATGGGAACTGAACAGCCAGAAGAATAGCAACCTTAACCCAAAACCAAAAATATACAAGAACAGTAGCAACTGCTAATTCTCTCAACACTACTGTTATGAACACAGTGCATCTCATGCCACTTGCATGTGACCACTAGTTAGGATAAATTCTTCAACATGAAACAAAAAACTCTCTGTTCTAACACTTACCTTTCAAATTTGGACTCAATATCAAAGTCTTCCACATTCAAAACCAGATCTATATTATTCTCAGCACCAATGTGTGACCTTGTGGTAGTGTACACACTTAACTGAAATTAAAAGACAACACAGGGCAATCAGAGCACAAAAGTACTAAGTTCATATGTCAGAAAGCTCAGAGGGCAGTCCTGTAAGTCAACTTCGCTAACCTTCCCAGGGACAGGAGGATTATACACACTGGTAAAGAAAATTACCTACTCAAGATAGTTTAAAAAAAAGCTCGGCTTTCCCTGTTCTCCCTTTGGGGACAGAAGTGCAGCACGGACACTAAAGGGGGTTTTATAAGATTTCTCCTCTACAGAGGAACTATACTTGAAAGCAAAGTTTTTTTTTTTTTTTTTTTTCCCCCCACGCTAACTAGAACCACTTGTCCAGTAAGTCCACTCCATTTACTACTACATGTGCTAACAGAAAAAGAGAAAAGGGTATCTCCCGCCCCGCGCCTCAGCCAGGGCCGCTAGCTACTGCGCAGGGGGAGGCTCCACTGGGCACCACCAGCGCGCTCGGCATGCCCCGCTCCTCCACCGTGACACCTACCGCGCCGAGGCCGCCGTGCGGCTGCAGTCACCCCAACACCCCGGCGCTCACCTGCAGCTTGGGCCGCCGCGCCAGGTAGGGCCAGACGCAGCCGGCGGCGCCGCCAGCCGCCGCGGTGGGGCAGGGCCGAGTGTACACGATGCCGTACATCACCCAGCACGTGTGCGCCACGTACACGGCGAACACGCCCACCACGAGGCTCGTGAAGGAGCTGCGGCTCAGCATGGCGCCCGCCGCCGCCTCATGCGGGCCCCCGGCCGCCCGCGCGCCCGCGCCCGCGCATCCTCCCCCGCCGCCGACCCACGGGGCACCGTCACTTCCGCGACGCAGCGGAAGCCGGAACCTCCCCGTCTCGTCGCCCAGGAACGGCCTCGGCGCCGCCGCATCCGCGTCTGCGCATTACGGCGCGCGGCCGCACGGGGGCGCCCTAGGGCAAAGACTGGGGGCGGGGCCGGGGGCGGGGCCTCACAGTCCCCCTCCCCCCCCCCCGTTATGAAATGTCTTAATTGGTCAAGTTTGAGGCCTTAGCTTCATATGAGAATGTGCAACACTGCTACACAACTAATAGGGCTTCACTAAAAGAAGAAATAACTACTTCTGGACAAATACTGTCAAATACTGTATTTGATTTTTTTTGAAAAGTGGATGAAATTGCACTCACTATCATCTACACATGTTTTTTATCTCATAGAAACCTCAGCATTACTAACCTGTGTAGGCCAGAGAACATTACTCAAAATCTGCATTCACCCTGTAACTTACAATGAGAGACAATTTTTAAAAGAAATATTAACAGCAAATCTTCACTTGGAGCATTCACATCGTGAAGCGTACATGTAAATTCTGGAGTAAACACCACACTTATATATTTGTGGGAAAAAGTCTAATGCTCTAACCATGTTCCCTCATGGCTTTCATCCTGAGACCAGCCACCCGCAGGTGGTTCTGATCCCTGCCAGAAGAGAGATGAGCAGGGATGACAAAAAGGAATCCCAAACACGGGTCAGTGCTGGGGCCAGCATTGGTTAACGTATGACCTAAGGGCTGGGCCGGTGGCACAGAGCAGACCATCCCCTAGGTTGTGAGTGGTTCCTAACGGGGCAGGGCAGGAGGGACATTGCAGAGAAGGACGTGGGGGTGTCCTGATGGACAACAGCTTGGACGTGAGGTAGGCACATGTTCCTGTGTCAAAGGCGGCCACCAGCATCCTGGGCTGCACTAGGCAGAGCACTGGCAGCAGGCTGAGTAGGTGATCCTGCCCGTCTTCTCCATGCTGGTGAGGCCACACCTGGAGTGCCATGTCCAGAGCTGGGCCCCTAGTATGGGAGACATGGGGCTAGGACAGTGAAAGCTCACCAGCATGGTTAAGGGCTGGAGCATCTCTCAGCACCTCAGGAAAGGCTAAGAAAGGAGGGATAGTTCCATCTGCAGAAGAGAAGGCTCAGGAACAATCTGCTCAATGCGTATAAATACTGGAAGAGAGTGAAGATGGCAGAGACACACTTTTCCCAGAGGTACCCAGAGACGAGACAGGAGGAAGGTCTGTCTGAATGTAGGAAGACTCTTCATGCTGAGGGTGTCTGGGCACTGGACCTGGTTGCCCAGGTGGGTTGTGGAGTCTCCTTCTTGGGAAACAGTCCAAAATAGGGCTGGACAGGGTCCTGGGCAGTCTGTTCTAGGAGACCCCAGGGGAGCAGGGCGGTTGGAGGAGACAAACTCCCAAGGGACCTTTGAGCTCCAGCTGCCTTGTGGTTCTGCGAAAACTGCAGTTAAACTGCCCCTTCTGCTGGGTACAGTTTGACTCATTCTTCTGCTTAAAGGCTACTGAAAGAGAAAGTTTAACATTTAGCGTATATATACTTCTATGTGCATATACTGTACTCCTTTTTCAGGAATTACATGGATACCACCAGTGTCTAATGCTGGAGTCAGCTGTCTGTTTTTCTGTACCCAAGGCCTTTTCTTTCTTATTTATTTCAACAAATCATGAATTTCTTCATCCAAGAACCATTAACAAAAGACACGCAAATCCATCTTCCTCCCCAGAGTCTTAGGAATGACCACATACCACTTGAAAACAAACACGTTGAAAGGCAGCCTTAGAGGAGGTGAAAATACACAGCATTGAGTGTGGCAAGTTGGGTAGCTGTCTCCAGTATCAGGTCCTTAGGGGAACCAGCTTAATTTTTCAGAAATGGGTATGGTGTTTGTGACTCTCCAGATGAACATTGCTCTCTAAAAGAGAATGGTTGCAAGCTAAGCCTTCACTGCTGTGCATGGTTGATGCTGTGTTTCTGCTAAAGGTCACCCTAGTGTTACAAGCCTGGCAGGAATGAGCGTGTGCCAGATGATGGGCTGCTGCCGTTTGTCGCCCCATGTACTCAGTTAAGCCGCTCTTGCGGTGGCCTGAAGTGAACACACAGGGCAGTGAGGTGGAGAAAGTGAAAAGCGGAGGCCCGAGCTTGTGCTCCCTTGGCTATAGCGCAGTAACAAATCAGAGAGCTTTTGAAATGCCCCCAAATTGCCTGCTGAACAGTGCCAGAAAACACACTATTTAAGCAGAAAGGGTTAAGAGATTCTGCAAAAGCAGACAGTACTGCTTAAGCACTAGAAACACTAGAAGTAGTGGCACCAATTGGACTTGGTAAGGTGAGAAGAATAAAATGTAGCAAAGGTGTATTTTACAATACTGTGAAACCATGTTGCCATGGCTTACTGCTACAAGCATCCCTTTATGAAATCTAAATAATTTTTGTTTTCTATTTCTATTTGTATAATATATATTGGACCTGTGGCCAAAAAAAGTAAATGCCTGCTCTGGGAATGACAGTTTATAGTTTTGTGAGACTATTTATAGTTACATTCCAAGACTTTCGTCATACTGTCAGTCTGATTTATATCAACTGCTGCAAGTAAGATACTGAAGAGGTGGCAGAAAGAAAAAAAAGAAACCCACCTCCCAGCCAAAATCTAGCACATCTTCATACTGGAATTGAAGCCTTTAGCTTCTCCCCAGTAGATATATGGATCAAAATATTTGGCAGTCCAACTGGCCTGGCGCCCTGATGTTACCAACCACCTCACTGCTGCTGCTCGTCGTTTGACCTACCTGGAATATATGTGCTCCTTTTCTTTCTGACACATGGAAAAGCTTTCAAGGTTTTCACTTGCCTTACCAGCCCAGCGAATAGATCTTGCTGACTTTCCAAACTAATTCAAGATCTATGAAACGACAAGGTTCCTAGAAACGCTGTCTGGGAAAGGAATGGCATTAGGGTTGGTGAGCCTCCCTGCTCTCAGATGCTGCCACTGAACCTGCTGCATATGTCGAAGGCAGAATGTAGTTGTTCAGCATTTTCACAAGGCGTAGCGCTCGAACAATCTTCAAAAGACTTACCCCGATGGGTGTTCATGCCCTGCTGTAGCTACAGAGGAGGCTGGCCACAGGTGAATAAACAAGAGCAACCTGTCTTGGCACCCTTGTCCTTGCCCATGGCACAAGGCTCAAGCTGCCAGGACAGCTGCCATATCTGTCCCCAGACATGGAGCTGCTTCAAGCAGCACTGCCCATGTTTGGGCGCACAGACCCAGAGACCAGAAAAACGTGTTTTGTGAAACTGTTTGTTGTTACCAAGACTTTTGCCACACCATCAATCTCATTTATACCAACAACTGCAAATTAGGCAAGGAAGAGGTGGCAGACAAGATTCTTCAGGGTTTACAGCTGTGGTTTGGATAAAAAAAAATAAAAATGACAAAAAAGACTTCAAAAAAAGGACAGTATTCACCATGCAGAAAACTTGCACCAATTGCTAAGCACAAAGAGCTCCTCCCAGAAGAGACACCCATTCAGAAAAGAATTAAATAGAAATCATGCACATTTTAAACTTTTGTTTTCTAAGCCTATAAATCAGCCTAATGTATGCAAGAAAGCGTGCGCATGCAGAAAGCATGCTTCTCAGTGAAGCCTGATATGTTTCCAGATCTCAGGAAGTCAGCTGCAATAATGCAATAATGCAGCTAGTAGTACCACAGATCAGGCAAAGATAAAGGTCACGACTTGATGAATTTGTGTGCACACCCTAGTACCTCTAATGACAACTAGTATCTTTAAGGCAGGTGTACTTTGTGAGGCTACCATTTCCCCATTTGATATTCTACTTCTTCAATTACTGCTTCCCCGATATCCCCTACTCCATCTTTAAGCAAAGCAGTGACCAGACAGGCAGTGCTAGCAGCATTGCCAATGCCACCATCAAGGCTCTTGATTTCAACCATCCTTCTCTGTAGCTGTGACACTGTCAAATGCAACATGAAGGGGTAAAAGAGAAGGCTCTGCAGATCATCTGAATGGAAGCCGCCTCTTGGGAATGCTGAATGAGCCCAAGTCCCTCCACATCCCCTCCTGTGCCACAAAGGTGCTGCAGCACCTGAGCACCTCTGTGGCCCTGTGCTGGGCTCCGCCAGTCTGTCAGGCATCTTGAGAGCGAGGGAAGCCCAAAGCCAACACTGCAATCCAGAGAAACTCTGCCAAGTGCCAAAGAGTGAGGCAAATAAAAATCTCAGCCGTTTGACCAAGCTAGCCCTAAGGAAGCCGTTAGGCAGGAAGGCACTCCCTGCCGGAGGCCAGCACATCTTCCTGCTGGAATGGAAGCCCTTTTCTTCTCCAGGGGAGCACAGCTCCTCCCATTGATACGGTGCTCTTATCAGTGCACCTCCAAGGAGGGCCTTGCACCATGTTCAGGCTGGCATTAGGTAGCTGAAGAGCGAAGGAACTGGAGACAGCTACTCTCATCCACCTTCTTGACCACCGACCGAAAATGCCCCCTCCGAGCGCTCAGAGACCTCGGCACCCCCCGCCACACTGCCCCGTCCCCGCGGCGCAGCAGCCCCAAGGGAGCCAGGGCCTCTCATCGCCTCTCCCTCGGGGCTCAGGGCTGAAGACAGGCCACGTCTTCAGGTCCCAGGAGTGTGGGGCAGGAAAGAAGGGCTCGCACAACACTCGATACTCAGGAGTTCTTTTATTTAATGTTATTTATTGGTCCATGGTGGTTGGCTGGTCTTGGTGAACAGTCTGCAGATGGCTCCTTCTGCAGCCCCTTCATCATGACGATCTGAGAAAGGGGTAGGAGAGGAGGAAAGGGGAGGGGAGGGAAGGGGGGAACCGGCTGCTGCATGCTGCGCCCATAGATGTTCTTTGGCCACGCAGTCCCTCAGGTTGATCTTCTGCCGAGGGACTGGTGGCCGGGCGCAGCTGGGTGGCCGTAGGGGGCCCAGGCTCTCCTGGGATGCCTCTGCCGAGGTGTTTTGCGGCAGGGCATCCCAGGCGCCAGGGCCTTCATGAAGGATCCACCTCCATCGGCTCCTCGTCAGACAGAGGTGGATCCACCTCCATCTCCTCGGGGTGTTCTTCGGGAGCGTCAACTTCCATGGGTTCTTCTAGCATCCTCCTTGGCCACCTGCTGTTACCATGTACGACTCTCAAGATCTTATCCAAGAATTCTTTTCTTCTCGGTCGCCTCCTTTGAACACCCCTGAGGGCAGCCACCGGTTTCATTTTCCAGAAAAAGGGTATCAATCACCACGCGCTAAACCACCACCACCACCAGAGCCAGAGCCTCAGCGAGCTCGGGGCCAGCGCCAGCGCTCCCGCTTTTATAGGGGCAATGGCAGTGTTCTGGAACTGCGTCACAATGATACGTGACGTGACATCACAGGAACCCACCTCCAGACCACCACTGTTGATGTCACGTCACGTATCATTGTGACGCACCCCCAGAACACTGCCATTGCCCCTATAAAAGCGGGAGCGCTGGCGCTGGCCCCGAGCTCGCTGAGGCTCTGGCTCTGGTGGTGGTGGTGGTTTAGCGCGTGGTGATTGATACCCTTTTTCTGGAAAATGAAACCGGTGGCTGCCCTCAGGGGTGTTCAAAGGAGGCGACCGAGAAGAAAAGAATTCTTGGATAAGATCTTGAGAGTCGTACATGGTAACAGCAGGTGGCCAAGGAGGAGGGTAGAAGAACCCATGGAAGTTGACGCTCCCGAAGAACACCCCGAGGAGATGGAGGTGGATCCACCTCTGTCTGACGAGGAGCCGATGGAGGTGGATCCTGCATGAAGGCCCTGGCGCCTGGGATGCCCTGCCGCAAAACACCTCGGCAGAGGCATCCCAGGAGAGCCTGGGCCCCCTACGGCCACCCAGCTGCGCCCGGCCACCAGTCCCTCGGCAGAAGATCAACCTGAGGGACTGCGTGGCCAAAGAACATCTATGGGCGCAGCATGCAGCAGCCGGTTCCCCCCTTCCCTCCCCTCCCCTTTCCTCCTCTCCTACCCCTTTCTCAGATCGTCATGATGAAGGGGCTGCAGAAGGAGCCATCTGCAGACTGTTCACCAAGACCAGCCAACCACCATGGACCAATAAATAACATTAAATAAAAGAACTCCTGAGTATCGAGTGTTGTGCGAGCCCTTCTTTCCTGCCCCACACTCCTGGGACCTGAAGACGTGGCCTGTCTTCAGCCCTGAGCCCCGAGGGAGAGGCGATGAGAGGCCCTGGCTCCCTTGGGGCTGCTGCGCCGCGGGGACGGGGCAGTGTGGCGGGGGGTGCCGAGGTCTCTGAGCGCCCGGAGGGGGCGTTTTCGGTCGGTGGTCAAGAAGGTGGATGGGAGTAGCTGTCTCCAGCTCCCTCACTCTTCAGCTACCTAATGCCGGGCTGAACATGGTGCAAGGCCCTCCTTGGAGGTGCACTGATAAGAGCACCGTATCGATCGAAGGAGCTGTGCTCCCCTGGAGAAGCAAAGGGCTTCCATTCCAGCAGGAAGATGTGCTGGCCTCCGGCAGGGAGTGCCTTCCTGCCTAACGGCTTCCTTAGGGCTAGCTTGCTCAAACGGCTAAGATTTTTATTTGCCTCGCTCTTTGGCACCTGGCAGAGTTTCTCTGGATTGCAGTGTTGGCTTTGGGCTTTCCCTGCCACCAAGATGCCTGACAGACCGGCGGAGCCCAGCACAGGGCCACAGAGGTGCTCAGTTGCTGCAGCACCTTTGTGGCACAGGAGGGACCTGGGCTCGTTCAGCATTCCCAAGAGGTGGCTTGCTTTCAGATGATCCACAGAGCCTTCTCTTTTACCTCTGTGTATTTTGGGCTCCTTTGAAGAACGTCATGGGTTAGGCCCCTAGAAGGAAGGAGGGGTCTAAGAGAAATAGTTAAGATTCAAATGTTACTTTTCCAAGCTCAAAATTGGTGCATATCTGTGAGTAAGAACTCAGGCAAAGGGGCTGGAGACCTGCAGGCATGAGAAAAGAACTCGTGGCTAAACTCAAACAGAAGAAAGAAGTATACAAAAAAAGCGAGAGGCTGCTTGGGAGGACTAGAGGAGTGTTGTCAGAGGGCACAGGGATGCAATGAGGAATGCCAAGGCCTATTGGGAAATGAATCTTGCAATGGATGTGAAGGACAACAAGAAGGGCTTCTCCCAGTACACGAATAGCAGAAGGAAAACTAGGGATGATGTGGGTTCGCTGAATGGGCTGTGTGGGCCTTGATGACAAAGGATACAGAGAAATCAGAGTGACTGACTGGCTTCTTTGCCTCAGGCTTTACTTCTGAGGTCAGCCCTCAAGAATCCTGGACCCTGGAGAGGAAGTGTGGAGAAAGGCAGACTTTCCCTTGGCTAAGGAGGATCAGGCTGGAGATCGTTTAGGCAGACTTGACACCCACAAGAGCTGAGGGAACTGGTGGATGTTATTGCTGGGCCACTCTCCATCAACTCTGAAAGTTCATGGAGAACAGGAGAGGTGCCCTGAGGCCTGGAAGAAGGCCAATGTCACTCCAGTCTTCAAAGAGGGTAAGCAGGAGGGCAGGGGAACTAGAGGTCAGTCAACTTCGCCTCCATCCCAGGGGAGGTAATACAGCAGCTAGCTCATCCTGGATGTCATCTCTGAGCATGTGGAGAACTAGAAGGTCATCATGTGGAGTAGTCCACCTTCTTTTTTTTTTGCCAAGGGGAAATCCTGCTGAATGAACCTGAGAACCTTCTGTGATGGAATGACAGGTTGGGGAGATGAGGGCAGAGCAGTGCATGTCGTCTACCTTGACTTCAAGAAGCCTTTTGACACTCTCCGCCATAACATCCACATAGGAAAGCTCAGGATGTGTAAGATAGGCGAGTGGACAGTGAAGCAGCCTGAGGACTGGCTGAACTGGCAAAGCTCAGAGGCCAGTTGTTAGCGGTGCAATGTCTAGTTGGGCACGTTCCATCACCTCTCTCGTTTATCATTGCAGTCACTAGTGAGAGGACAAGAGGAAAGGGCCACAAACAGAAGCATCAAAAGTTCCACAGGAACTTAAGGAAAAATTTCTTGACAGTGAGGGTGACAGAGCACTGGAACAGGCTGCCCAGAGAGGCTGTGGAGTCTCCTTCTCTGGAGATATCCAAAACCCACTTGGGACGCAATCCTGTGCCATATGCTCTAAGTGACCCTGCGTGTACAGAGGGGTTGGACTAGATGATCTCTATAGCGGTCCCTTTCAACCTTAATGATTCAATGTTTCTATGATTCTGTATATGTGGGGGCTTCAATTTTTAAGACTTTTTCTGGAACCAGGGCAGCTATGCTTGTTGACAACACGGCTCTTTCGCAGCTTCATCCGCTTTCCTTTTTCCTCTAATCACATTGGTTTGTCAAGGCTGGTGCGCCTTGCAGTGTGTCACTGCCATTTCTTTAGGTTTATTTACTGCCTCAAACAGCAGCATAATCTCTCTGCTGTATTTTTAGGGTTCCTCTTTCCTTCCCCATTGCCCCATGTGCATGTATTACCCCAAAGGCATAGTTAGAGCCAGTAGAGATATTAGCCCACTTTTCCTTGTGATAACTCCAGAGCCCCTGTTAAAGCTGTCCATTCAATGCTGGGAGTCGAAGTATTTATTGGCAATGGTATTGCCTCTATTTCTTCGTCAAAGGTGATGGCGACATATGCGGCCTTCCGTTCTCCTTTCTCCACAAAACTGTTTCCATCAGTAAATAACTCTCAGTTGGGACCTCATAATTGAGTATCCCTCAGGTGGCATGACTGGAGTACACCATTCTATAGTCTGTAGGCAATCATGTGCCACTTCTTCTTCTTTACACAAAGGGAACAATGATGCTGGATTCACAGTGCCGGACACATTCATGGTTATATCCTCTTGGTTGAGCAGCAGTGCTTGGCATTTTACTGTCCTATCTGGAGAGAGCCAATGGTGTCCTTTCTGTTCCAGTACCGCCGCAACAGCATGTGGCACATAACAGTAATTTTCTGCCCCAAAGTCAATTTTCATGCCTCTTGTATTAACAGTAAAATGGCTGCCACTGCCCTCAAGGCCCACGGCCATCCAGAGCTTACCTTGTCTAGTTATTTTGAAAAGTAAGGGGCTGGTCTTTTCCAGTCTTCCCAAGTCCCAGCGCCTGATGTTCCCTCTCATGCACATAAAGTTCGAAAGATTGAGTCAGGTCCAGGAGACTGAAGGCAGGAGCAATCTTCAGTTCCCCAAGTGCCTTCCAGCATTCTGGCATCCACTCCGCTATCTCTCCAGATCCTTTGACAGCCTCATGCAGTGGTTTGGCCATTAATCCAAAATTAGATATCCAAAGGCCACACCATCTGGCTATCCCTAAAAACGCTTTAAGTTCTTTCAATGATTTGGTATGCGGGGCAACTCAATGTATTGCCTCCTTCTTTCGTGTTTCCAACTTTCCTTCTCCCTAGGATGTTTTGTATCCCAAGTAGATCTTGTTTTTCTGTGCAACCTGTGCCTTCCTTTGTGACACTCTCTATTCCAACTTTCCCAAAATAATCTAACAGTGGTCTCTTCAACCCCCAGTAAGATATCATCTACACACTGTAACCAGGCAATATTATTATATATATTGCAACAGATATATCTGTAAATATATTTACATATATATCTACAGGTAAAAAGGGCCTGACCGCTTGCCTTCCCATGGCACTAGTTCCTGACATAGAGAATTTACTCATTGGCCCCTCACAGATATTTAATATTGAATATATTGCCCCAGTACCTATTAAAAAAACTTAATTATTTCATTCCCTTGCTGAATGGAAGCCAGAGGATTGGATGTGGAATCCACTTTCTCACTCTCCTGGCCCCATCAATCTGAATCCACTGTAGTAATCGTAAGCAAATCTGTCTGCGGAACTGATCAGATTTTTTACCCAATTCTCTGATCGCCTCTTTGGGCACTTATTTTTTTCCAGGACCCCTTTTCACTATGACTTGCACACTGATTTCTTCCCAGTGGGATCCTACTTCCTGGATTCCCCCCTGCTCTGTGTCCTTTTCCACACCCTCGGCCCCTTGGAAAACCCCTTTCCTGAGAGGACGTTTGTGCCTGGACAAATGTGGCTGCCAAAATGGCAGCGTTGTGCTTCTGGTCTTTCTACTTCTCCTTCTGGGTTTCTTTCCTTGCTGCTTCCTCTCTGCTATTGCATGCCTCAGATGCAATTTCCACTAGCTAAGATATTGACGTTGCAGACATACCATCCACTCTCTGAAGTTTTCTCCTTATATCTGGTGCCGATTGCCCTACAAATTGTGCAGTAAAAGTCACCTGCTCAGTTTCATCTTCAGGATCAAAGTCTGTCCATTTTTGAGCGGTCTCACATAACTGCTCATAAACTGCAGAGGGATCCTCAGCCTTACTCTGTACGGCTTCATCTTGGGCCGGCATAAAATGATCCGGTCTGTCCCTAGCATTCTGTTTCCCACATTCCTCTCAAGCTTTATCCAACACCATTCATTTTCCCTTGGGCACGAATAATGTATTCAGGAGCTCCTGTAAATCCTGCCAATCTGGATTATGTTTTTCAGTTCTCATTCTAAAGGATTTTCTGGATTTTCTCTGGGTATGACCCAGCTCCCTCCTTCCAATTCATTAAATCTGTAGTTGAAAAAGGGACTTTTACATAGACAGGCATTCCCTATGGCCTCACTGCTGAACTCAGAGGAGCCTCAACCACAGAGTTCTGCTGTGCTCTACTTCTGCCTTCAATTGGACTGAACATCTCACGTTCTCTAGGTCTACCACCAGCACTATCTAAATGACTTTCCCAGGAGACCAAGAATTGCACATCCTCTTCCTCCTCATGTACTTTCACACACCTTTTCCCAGTGCTCCAAGCTGAACAACACAGAGGCACTGTCTTTTTGCCCTTAATCTTCATTAACGTGTTTGAATTGGATAGCAACAATTTACATTTCTTTCTTTTTTCAAGATCATTACTCAAGGAAAAGAACAAATCTACCTATGGGATTTCCTCCCATGTATCCTGCCTTCTGACAAACAACAACTTATGTTACAAGAGTGTGTTATAAACTCCCATTTCTGACTGTTTTACCTCATCCATTTTTGTACTTTGGCCACCATTGACTACAATATTCCTTTAATTTCCTCCTCACTAGCAGATCCCCACCAAACATCTCCCAGAGTTTCAGGATGCATCCTAAAGGAGAACGAAGGGGCACTTCCGCCGATTGTCCTGCCCTCAATCCTGTTCCCATATTACTCTCCCTAAAAGAATCTTCTTCCTGATCCTGGCTTTGCACGCTCCAGTCACCACTGTCCATGCAAGTAGTTACTGCCCTTGGACAATACCCTTAGATTGTGAGTGTTACTCCTAGATGATTACCCTTAGATCTTTTTGTGCATGTATTGTCTCCTATTACTTGTTGCGTTGCACCTTTGAGTCGCTTAACTGCTCTGGTTGAGGAGGATGCTCGCAGAGTCAGCCCTGAAGCAAAGGCCGGTGTGCGCTGGAGTCTGGAAAGCAGCCTCTCCCCGCTGGGAGTTGGCAGGACTATCTGGGCAGGGCTTTTACAACAGTCTCATCTGGGTCCCATCGTGGTTGTCCAAAAAGTGCCCAGTGCAATGAGCTCCACCCAGGAAAGACGTTCAGTTCTTATTGGGGGACTTCAAGCGTCCCAATGTATGCTAGGATGACAACACAGCTAGGGACAGAGAGTCCACAAACTAGGAGCAAAGAGTTCCTGCAGAACATTGTGGATCACTTTTTCATGCAGTTCGTAGAGAAGCCAACGAGGAGAGGGGTGCTGCTCAACCTTGTACTGACAAGCAGAGATGGTCTGGTTGGAAACGTGAAGGTCGAGGGCAGTCTCAGCTGCAGTGGCCACAAGATGTTGGAGTCCAAGACCCTGCGAGCTGAAAGCTGGGGAGGAAGTAGGATCGCGACCCTGGATTTCAGGAGAGGGATCTTTGGTCTCTTCAGAGACCTACTTGGAGAAATACCCTGGGCACGGGCCCTAGAAGGAAAGGAGTTCCAGAACAGTTGGCTTTGCATTAAAGAACCGCTTCCTCCAAATTCAGGGTCCATGCATCCCTATGAGAAAGAAGTCAAGCAACAAGGGTAGGAGACCTGCATGAATGGGCAAGGAGCTCTTGAGAAAATTGGATGCCTCCATGGATGGGCAAGCAGCTTCTTGAGAAGAAGGTGGAATACATATTATATGAGAGCTGGACCTGTTTAGCTTAGAGGAGAGAAGATTGAGAGGGGATCTTATCGACAGGCACAAATACCTGAGGGGAGGATGTAAAGAGGATGGGACAAACTCTTCTCTGTGGTGGCCGGCAATAGGACAAGGAGTAATGGGTACCATAGAATCATAGAATGCTTAAGGTTGGAAGGGACCTCTAGAGATCATCTAGTCCAAAACTCCTGCACACGCAGGGTCACCTAGAGCACGTGGCACAGGACTGCATCCAAGCGGGTTTTGAAGATCTCCAGAGAAGGAGACTCCACAACCTCTCTGGGCAGCCTGTTCCAGTGCTCTGTCACCCTCACTTTCAAGAAATTTTTCCTTAAGTTCCTGTGGAACTTTTGGTGCTTCAGTTTGTGGCCATTTCCTCTAGTTCTGTCAGTGGCCATCAGTGAAAAGAGGCCAGCACTATCCTCCTCCCTTGAGGCACTTATAGACACTGATTAGATCCCCTCTCAGCCTTCTCTTCTCCAGGCTGAAAAGGTCCAGATCCCTCAGCCTCTCCTCATAGGGCAGATGTTCCAGGCCCCTGATCATCCTTGTAGCCCTGCGCTGGACTCTCTCCAGCAGCTCCACATCCCTCTTGTACTGTGGGGCCCAGAACTGGACACAATACTCCAGATGTGGCCTCACCAGGGCTGAGTAGAGGGGCAGGATCACCTCCCTCGACCTGCTGGAGACGCTCTTCTTAATGCACCCCAGGATCCCATTGGCCTTCTTGGCCACGAGGGCACACTGCTGCCTCATGGTCAACTTGTTGTCCACCATGACACCCAGGTCTTTCTCTGCAGAGTTGCCCTCCAGAGGTTCTGTCCCCAGCCTGTGCTGGTGTCTGGGGTTATTCCTCCCCAGGTGCAGGACCTTGCACTTGGCCTTGTTGAATTGCATGAGGTTTTTCACCACCCAGTTGTCCAGTCTGTCCAGATTCCTCTGGATGGCAGCGCAGCCCTCTGGGGTATCAGCTACTCCTCCCCGTTTGGTATCATCAGCAAACTTGCTGAGGGAGCACTCTGTGCCTTCATCCAGGTCATCTGCCATCCAGCTAGTTCCTAATCCACCTCAGAACCAACTGAAACACAGGAAGTTTCATCTGCATGTGAGGAAGAACTTCTTTACTGTAAGAGTGACAGAGCCCTGCAACAGGCTGCCCAGAGCGGTTGTAGACTCCCCTTCCTTGGAGATACTCAAAACCCACCTGGATGTGACCCTGTGGTACATGCTCCAGGCGTCCCTGCTGGAGCGGGGGGCTTGGACTAGATGGTCTCTAAAGATTTCTTCCAGCCTCAACCGTTCTGTGGTTCTGTGATTCTGTGAAATGCTGACACCTCATCTGAATTACCCATGGACTAACTTGGGGAATTCGCATTGTCCAACTTGCCTGTTGTCTCCCATCCCATTGCTGGGCACTTCCAAGAACAGTCCGGCTCCACCTTCCCTGTACCTTCCAGACAGGTAGCTGGCAAGATCAATAACGTCTCCCCTCAGCCTTCTCTGCTCCAGCCTCTACAGAGCCTCTTCTCCCTGCACGTCATGTGCCCCAGCCTCCTGAGCATCCTGCTGGCCCTGCACCTTGCTCCAGTACGTCAATACCTTTCTGGCACTGTGGATCCCCAGACTGGACACAGTACTCGCGGCAGTTTCACTGCCAGTTGCCAAAGCCAAGGGAAGGATCATGTCCACAGCCGTGCTGCACTGGCCTTCCCTGCTGCAAGGCCACACTGCTAACTCTCACTCAGCTTCCTGTCCTCCTCAATCCCCAGATCCTTTTGGACAGAGAAGCCTCCTAGCAGCCTGTAGGGTATCCCACCTCAAATACAAGACTCAGCCATTCCCTTGGTTGAGCTTCATGAGGTCTCTCCAGCCCCTTTCTCCAGCCTGCACAGTTCCTCTGAACATCAGCCACTGTCCTCCACACTGTTCCCTCTCAGCTTGCTGACATCTGCAAACCTGCCCACTCAGCCCTCCACCCTACCTTCCAGGCCTTTAAAGACAACCTTCAACTGGGAACTGCTCCCTGCCTTGATCCCCAAGAGACACTCCCACTTACTGGCTGCCACGGGGACTTTGCAGCACTCCTCACAACTCCAAGCACAGCAGTGCAGCTAGGTTTCCACCTCTCTTAGAGTCTACTCAGGCAGCTGAAATCTCACTAATTTGGCAATAAGGAGGATCAGCTGCAAGGCCTTGCTAAAGGCAAGATATACTAACTGCATCCACTGTCTTCTCCTGGTCCACAGGGCCTGTCACTTCATCAGAGAAAGTAAGGAAGTAGCTCAAACATGACTTGCCCTTGCTAAATCCATGCTTGCTGCTCCAAACCACCATCTTATCCTCCACGTGTTCAGAAATGGCTTCCGAGAAACTTTACTTCTGTGATTCTGTGCTTCTGATTCTGTGATTTGCTCGTTTATTTTGGAGCTGCACAACGCTGGGTGCACCGTCCCAACGCACCCTCCCAACCTTCCAATTTCCTCTTTTCATATTTGATATCTTTCCAAGTACATCCCTCTTGCACTGCTTGGTTAGTAGTTTACATGCAGTTCTCACACTTCTTACTCAACATAGCCACTGTTACGCACGCTCAGGGGAAGGGTCTTTACCTGGGTGAGGGTCTTTTTGACCTAGAGATGTGATTTTTAGTATTAAAACAGAGTTCACTTAAGGATTCATGGGCTTTGGTTTTCCTGCCAAGTTTGCAACGTGTAAAAAACGTATCCAGTAATGTCTTCTTATGGCCTTGCAGTTCCAGGGTATCCTTGGTTAAGGAATGACAACCTTCCATCATACCAAAATACGCAGGACCCCAGTTCAGACAAAGTAAGTCATCCTTCAACATTACGACAGGTTGAGAGAATATCTTATCCAAATGCAGGTGTTTAAAATCTTCTTAACATTATTATTTTTTTTTAATCGTCTACTAATCTGAAGAGATAGGAATAAATGAAAAGCTGTTTCAAATACTGCTTTTACAAGCTGCTTTAACATTAATATCCTTTCTCTTGAACACAAACTAAACAGAATAATACCGTTTCTAGGTTGTTTGGTCCAAAAGATTTGAAATTGAAATAACTGGGTGCAGGTTTGGGCTCCCCAGTACGGGAAAGACAGGGTGCTCCTGGAGCAAGGCCAGAGAAAGGCCACCACGATGAGTAAGGGACTGGAGCATCTCTCATACAAGGAGAGAGAGAGAGAGCGGGACCCATTCAGCCTGCACAAGAGAAGGCTCAGGGGCAATCTTACCCCTGTGTTTAAATACCTGCTGATGGGAGGCAGCAAAGACAACAGAGCCAGACACTTCTCAGTGGTGCTCAGTGACAGGGCAGAAAGGCCCTGGGCACAAACTGAAACACAGGAAGGTCCGCCTGAATGTGGGAAAACTTCTTCACGAAGAGGGGGACTGAGGGCCGGACCAGCTTGCCCAGACAGCTTGTGGATTCTCCCTCCTGGTAGCTATTCCAAACTGGAGTGGACACAGGCATGGACTGCCTGCTCTAGCAGACCCTGCTTTATCTTGGAAGTTGGGTGAGATGAACTCCAAAGAGGCCTTCCAACACATTGTTTAGGCAGGAAGGTCCAAGAGACTCTCTGCAAAACTGGTCACCACTAGCCCTTTGCCACTAGACGCAGTGGCTGCCAACCTGACTTGCTAAGAAGAGAAGGGAGAAGGGCAGCAGAGGTGAATTATACAATACCATGGAACCGCACTGTCCTGGCTTACTACAACAACAAGCATCCCTTTCTGAATACCAGATTGCCTTTGTTCTAAGCTGAATACTAAACGCACCCAATAAAAGTAAAGAACTGCTCCAGGAATGACTGGGTATATTATAGACAACCAACTGCTCATGCTTGCAGCCCCTAGCACAAGCTAAATATTAGAGGTATAGAAACTGGATAAATAGCAATGGGTTCTGCTCATGCTTCTGTAATTATTTTACCAGCCCAAGCAGTAGATTTTGCTGACTTTTCAAACCAGTTTAAGATCTACAAGGTGTCAGGTTCCTGGGAAGCTTATATGGGACAGGATTGATATTTGGACTGCTGCGCCTTCTTACTAAATGGTGCTATAAGTGCCCCAATTCCTCTGCTCTGCATGCTTCCACAAAGCTGAGGGCAATCGTTCAGCACTTGCGCAATGTGCGGCTCTCTTGACCACTCTTCAACGGACTTACCATGACAGGTGCTCGTGTACAGAAGAGGTTGACAACACACAAACAACCTTGGCACCCTTGTCCTTGCCCACAGCACAAGGCTAAAGACACAGGGAGATCTGCTGCCAGGATAGATGTCCCGAAATGTGGAATCATTCTTGGAGGAAAATGGCCGCCCAATGAACCAGCCATACGAGACGTTGGAGTAAGCACGTGGCACAGAACAGAAGGTTACTTGGAACCTGCGACCTAAGGGAAGATCGACGGAGCCTGGCAGCAACCAATCAGAAGAAAGGCTCTAGCCAATCAGATGAGATGGGAGCGCACGTGCGGGAAAGGAAATGGTATATAAGGGATGGCTTTGTTTCAATAAACCATTTTTTTCAGGTTGATTCACATTGGATCGTGCTGAGCCCATGGTTTTTGTCTCCTCAGATGGTGACCCTGAGCTGATGGCTCGGAGCTTCAAATTGAAGAGGTGCGTGGGGAACCCCGAAGGAGAGGCCCAGCTGGAGATGACTCAGCAGGACTGAGGCCGGGACGGGTCGGAGCACGGCCCGGGATCAAAGAAGAACGAATGTTGCAACGGGACATCCTGTTGGTGAGCAGCTAGGGCAGGAGATGGGTCAAGGAATCACAAAAGAAGAAGATGCAATTGTTAAACCTCTCCTTCATATACTCTCTAAGAGAGGAATTAAGTACGATGAGCTTATGCTTCGGAATTTACTAATTTGGTGCCAAGTAAATGGCACCCCCGCTGAACCAGAAAACGCTTTTGAAGTTGAAGTATGGGAAAAGGTTGGTGAAAAACTGTGGGACAGAGTAAGCAATGGTAGTAAAGAAGCAGAAAACTTAGCTACCACTTGGAGGTTGGTGCTATCAACCTTGCAAAGTTTAAAAGCTGAAAGATCTGCAGCTGCTGGGGCGTTCGCCACCCTGAGACCTTCATCAGGGTCAGCAGCATATCTGGCTCATATTAGAGTATTCGAACAACCTCCTGTCCCGTACCCTGTATCACCATGAGCACCTCCGATGGAGGAGCAGCTAGGGATGGGAGAGGGGAAGATGGAGGTTGACGAGCCTTGGCCATTGTCTTAGCCTTCAGGAGAAGAAGCTCCTGAAAGAACTGTAGGAGCCAAAGATCCAAAGGATCCACCGCCAATACCGCCACGCCAGCCACCAGATAGCAACGGGACAACGTTTTATCCACCCCTACCGCCCTCACCACTTCCATCTCCTGCACCTCAACCGCCCCTCGCGCCCGTGGGACTTGCGGAGTGGGCAAATGAAAAGTTATGAAAGTTAGGTGAAAAGGAAAGAGATCTGATTCGAGGGAGAGTTTTGCAAGAGGAAGGAGGGCCTGTGCTCGCGCGTCAGAAGGAAAACAAAAGATGAAGTGGAGGGGACGATGCGGGGGGTGGAGGAGGCAGGTTGGAAGGATGTGATCCAAAGAAACATTGGAAAGGAATTATTCAAAATGCAATAATAGAAGGGGAATTCCTTCCTAGTGCCTATCCGGTAGTTATGGGCGGTCAAAATCAGCCAAATCAGTGGGTTCTGCTGTCATGGGATCTGATTAAGGAAGCTCTTAAGTCGGTACAACAATACGGTTTGCATAGGCCTTTTACGCAAGCTATACTTAATAACATATTTACGGGGCATTTGCTAACACCTCATGATACCAGACAATTGGCTTCCGTTCAGCTGGGTCCTATGCAGGAAGTGCTTCGGCGCAGTCGGTGGCGGACGTGGCTGCTTTTGCCGCTCTCGCTAATTTGGAAAGAGTTGAAGGGGACTCGTTGCGCCTGGTCTCAACAGACATGCTCATTGTGGGAGGTCAGTGGGCTGATGCGCAACGACAAGCTCGATTAAATGCAGAGGTTTTGTGCTTATCAGCGACCGTGGCACGAGAAGCACTCAGGACCCTTCCTAAGGATGGTAAGCCAACGCCACCGTATACTTCAGTCAAGCAGGGGGCTGCAGAATCCTATATGCAGTTTTTAGATCGCCTCCGCGATGCGTTAGAACGAACCCCATTAACGGACGAGGTGCGGGAAGCCCTGCTAATGTCTTTGGCAATAGAAAATGCTAATCTGGCTTGCAAACGCGTTTTACAGGCCCTGCCCAAAGACGCTAGTATCGCACAAATGATGGATGCATGTGCGCAAGGTCAAGCCGTTGGTCCAACAAGGAAAGGGTGGTCGCATCCCATGATGCTTCAAATGCAGGAAGCCGGGACACATCAAGGTACAATGCCAAGCAGGTCAAGGGAGTAAGGGGAAGAGTGAGGGTAGGCAGAATAATAATGGGGGTTTTTCTGGGACATGTGATTGTTGCGGTAAATTTGGGCACCGAGTTGCAGATTGCCGATCACAGTTCCACAAAAATGGGACCCCTTTGGGAAACGGAGGGACAAGTGCGATGGGACTGCGCGCTATGACACAAGCATGGTCCCAGGCTGCCTGGATGGCGTCGCCGCCGCCACCACAGGCAGTGCCGCAGTGGATGTCGCTACTGCAGTAAAAACAACTCTGACTGACACACGGGTACAATGTGTCCCAACTAACATGAAAGGTCCCCTAGGGCGCGGTTTAAGCGCTTTGCTACTGGCGCGGTCTGCTGCTACCCGTAAAGGTCTTTTTGTGTTAGCTGGTGTAATTGATGCAGACTTTACAGGGATCATTTCCTTGATGGTCTGGACTCCAAACTCTCCTGTTGTCATGCCTGCGGGAGCCCATTGGGCAGCTTGTACCATTCAAAGCCGCTGTACCCTTTGTGAAAAGTGTTGCCAGAGGGGCAAGCAGATTTTGTTCCACTGGTGTGGCAGAAGTATTTTTGACCATGGAAATTGCGAAAAAGAAACCCATGGAACGGGTAACACTAAAAGAACCTGGAGGGCAGTCTCACGAGGTAAACATGTTGATCAATACCAGTGCAGACATTACTATTATCAGTCAAGGAGTATGGCCAGACACATGGCTGCTAGATGCCATTCCAATACCAGTAAAGGGGGTTGGAGGTGCCCAGTCTACTAGGTTGAGCAGGCACTTGATTCAATGTGCCATAAAAGATGGAAGTATTTGTACCATTTGTCCGTATGTGATGGATACATCTATTTCTTTATTAGGACACGATGCGTTAAGCCAGTTGGGAGCGTGGCTGATTACTGGTAGTGAGGTTTTTTGAATGCGGTCATTGGGGAGGGGCAACCAATGCTGAGGCTACTATGGAAAACAGAAGATCATGTTTGGGTTGATCAATGGCAGCTGTCAGCAGAAAAGATCGCCCACCTCAAAACTCTCGCACAGGAGCAGTTGGAAAAAGGTCACATCGAACCAACAACCAGCCCTTGGAATACCCCAGTGTTTACCATTCTGAAAAAATTGGGTAAATGGCGGTTGTTACATGACCTTAGGAAAATTAACGAGGTTATGGCTGATATGGGGGCCTTACAGCCTGGCCTACCTTCACCGAACATGATTCCAGCGAATTGGACAATCTTGATTATAGATTTAAAGGACCGCTTTTTTACGATTCCGCTGCATCCAGATGATTATCAAAAATTTGCCTTCTTGGTGCCATCAGTTAATAAACAAGCACCGATGAAAATGTACCACTGGGTGGTGTTACCACAGGGAATGAAAAATTCACCAACAATGTATGTGGCTTGGGCACTTGCTCCTGTACAACAGGCACACCCAGAATTGGTTATTTATCACTGTATGGATGATATATTGATTTCTGGAGAAAAACTGCAGCTTGGCACGCTGATGACAGAAATAGAGGAGACCTTGAGAAAAGGAGGTCTTCAGATAGCTCCTGAGAAAATACAAACACAACCAGCCTGGAAATATCTCGGCTGGGAAATTACCAAAATAACAGTGAGACCCCAGAAAATAGATATAAAATTTGACATAAAGACCTTGAATGACATTCAAAAGGTACTGGGAGATTTAAATTGGGTAAGAGCAATTTGTGGTCTTACCAGAAATGGAAATCATCGCGAACAGAACAGCAGAAGCAATTTTTGGGTTGCAAACAGAAGTGGATTCCCTGAGAAAATACTTGTACAAAATCAAAAGGCCCTTGACATCCTACCCGCACAGGCTGGAGGAATATGTAGCCTGATAAATGAAACATGTTGCAGCTATATTGATCAGTCCGGCAAAATACTTACGGATGTCCAAGGCATTTGGGATCACGCAAAGATTTTGCATAAAGTTACACAGGATGAGGGTCTGTCATGGTTGGACAATTTATTAAGTGGATAGGAATTTCGGGATGGTTACAATCATTAATTAGAAATGCAGGGATGGTGTTGTTGACTTTGTGTTGGATTCTGTTAATGGTGCCTTGCTTGTTGAAATGTGTGTCTAGTATCATTTGGAAAAGCCTTAAGGAAGGTTTGGCTGGTTCAAGAACAAAAAGGGGGAATTGTGGAGTCGTTCTGGGAGGAAAATGGCCGCTCGATGAACCAGCCATACGAGACGTTGGAGTAAGCACGTGACGCAGAACAGAAGGTTACTTGGAACCTGCAACCTAACGGGAGATTGATGGAGCCTGACAACAACCAATCAGAGAGAAGAAAGGCTGTAGCCAATCAGATGAGACAGGAGCACACGCGGGTGGGAAAGAAAATGGTATATAAGGGATGGCTTTGTGGGACTCAGCAATTCTTTTATTTATTTATTTATTTATTTATTTAATGATACATGATGTGACATCAACAGTGGTGGTCTAGAGGTGCATCCCGGTGATGTCACGTCACGTATCATGGTGATGCACCCCCAGAACACTGGCATTGCCCCTATAAAAGCGGGAGTGTTGGCACTGGCCCCGAGCTCGCTGAGGCTCTGGCGTTGTGGTGGTGGTGGTTTAGCTCTTGGTGGTTGGTGCCCTTTTTCTGGAAAATGAAACCGGTGGCTGCCCTCGGGGGTGTCCGAAGGAGGCGACTCAGAAGAAAAGAATTGTTGGAAAAGATCATGAGCATGAGAGCGGTGGATGGGAACATCATGTGGCCAAGGAGGATGCCGGAAGAACCGACGGAGGTCGACCCTCCACAAGACACCCCTGAGGAGATGGAGGTGGATCCACCTCTGTCTGATGAGGAGCCGATGGAGGTGGATCCTGCATGAGGGCCCTGGCGCCTGGGATGCCCTGCCGCAAAACACCTCGGCAGAGGCATCCCAGGAGAGCCTGGGCCCCCTACGGTCACCCAGCTGCGCCCAGCCACCAGTCCCTCAGCAGAAGATCCACCTGAGGGACTGCGTGGCCAAAGAACACCTATGGGCGCAGCATGCAGCAGCCGGTTCCCCCCTTCCCTCCCCTCCCCTTTCCTCTTCTCCTACCCCTTTCTGAGATCGTCATGATGAAGGGGCTGCAGGAGCCATCTGCAGACTGTGCACCAAGACCAGCCAACCACCATGGGCCAATAAATAAAAGAACTCCTGAGTATCGAGTGTTGTGCGAGCCCTTCTTTCCTGCCCCACACTCCTGGGACCTGAAAATGTGGCCTGTCTTCAGCCCTGAGCCCCGAGGGAGAGGCGATGAGAGGCCTTGGCTCCCTTGGGGTTGCTGCACCGCGGCAGGGCAGTGTGGCGGGGGGTGCCGAGGTCTCTGAGCACCCGGAGGGGGCGTTTTCGGTCGGTAGTTCAAGAAGGTGGATGGGAGTAGCTGTCTCCAGCTCCCTCACTCTTCAGCTACCTAATGCCGGGCTGAACATGGTGCAAGGCCCTCCTTGGAGGTGCACTGATAAGAACACTGTATCAATCGAAGGAGTTGTGCTCCCTTGGAGAAGCAAAGGGCTTCCATTCCAGCAGGAAGATGTGCTGGCCTCCGGCAGGGAGTGCCTTCCTGCCTAACAGCTTCCTTAGGGCTAGCTTGCTCAAACGGCTGAGATTTTTATTTGCTTCACTGTTTGGCACTTGGCAGAGTTCCTCTGGATTGCAGTGTTGGCTTTGGGCTTTCCCCGCCACCAAGATGCCTGACAGACTGGCGGAGCCCAGCACAGGGCCACAGAGGTGCTCAGGTGCTGCAGCACCTTTGTGGCACAAGGGGACGTGGAGGGACTTGGGCTCGTTCAGCATTCCCAAGAGGCGGCTTCCTTTCAGATGATCCACAGAGCCTTCTCTTTTACCTCTGTGTATTTTGGGCTCCTTTGAAGAACGCCATGGGTTAGGCCCCTAGAAGGAAAGAGGGGTCCAAGAGAGATGGTTAAGATTCAACTTCCCCCAAGCTCAAAATTGGTGCATACCTGTGAGTAAGAATTCAGGCAAAGGGGCTGGAGACCTGCAGGCATGAGAAAAGAACTCGTGGCAAAACTCAAACAGAAGAAAGAAGTATACAAAAAAAGCAAGAGGCTGCTTGGGAGGACTAGAGGAGTGTTGTCAGACGGCACAGGGATGCAATGAGGAAGGCCAAGGACTATTGGGAAAGGAATCTTGCAATGGATGTGAAGGACAACAAGAAGGGCTTCTCCCAGTACACGAATAGCAGAAGGAAAACTAGGGATGATGTGGGTCCGCTGAATGGGCTGTGTGGGCCCTGATGACAAAGGATACAGAGAAATCAGAGTGACTGACTGGCTTCTTTGCCTCAGGCTTTACTTCTGAGGTCAGCCCTCAAGAATCCTGGACGCTGGAGAGGAAGTGTGGAGAAAGGCAGACTTTCCCTTGGCTAAGGAGGATCAGGCTGGAGATCGTTTAGGCAGACTTGACACCCACAAGAGCTGAGGGAACTGGTGGATGTTATTGCTGGGCCACTCTCCATCAACTCTGAAAGTTCATGGAGAACAGGAGAGGTGCCCTGAGGACTGGAAGAAGGCCAATGTCACTCCAGTCTTCAAAGAGGGTAAGCAGGAGGGCAGGGGAACTAGAGGTCAGTCAACTTCGCCTCCATCCCAGGGGAGGTAATGCAGCAGCTAGCTCATCCTGGATGTCATCTCTGAGCATGTGGAGGACTAGAAGGTCATCATGTGGAGTAGTCCACCTTCTTTTTTTTTGCCAAGGGGAAATCCTGCTTAATGAACCTGAGAGCCTTCTGTGATGGAATGACAGGTTGGGGAGATGAGGGCAGAGCAGTGCATGTCGTCTACCTTGACTTCAAGAAGCCTTTTGACACTCTCCGCCATAACATCCCTGTAGGAAAGCTCAGGAGGCGTAAGATAGGCGAGTGGAGAGTGAAGCAGCCTGAGGACTGGCTGAACTGGCAAAGCTCAGAGGCCAGTTGTTAGCGGTGCAATGTCTAGTTGGGCACGTTCCATCACCTCCCTCGTTTATCATTGCAGTCACTAGCGAGAGGACAAGAGGAAAGGGCCACAAACTGAGGCACCAAAAGTTCCACAGGAACTTAAGGAAAAATTTCTTGAAAGTGAGGGTGACAGAGCACTGGAACAGGCTGCCCAGAGAGGCTGTGGAGTCTCCTTCTCTGGAGATATCCAAAACCCACTTGGGACGCAATCCGCAACCCAGAGGGGTTGGACTAGATGATCTCTAGAGGTCCCTTCCAACCTTAATGATATGTTTCTATGATTCTGTATATGTGGGGGCTTTGATTTTTAAGACTTTTTCTGGAACCAGGGCAGCTATGCTTGTTGACAACATGGCTCTTTCGCAGCTTCATCCGCTTTCCTTTTTTTTCTAATCACATTGGTTCGTCAAGGTTGGTGCGCCTTGCAGTGCGTCACTGCCATTTCTTTAGGTTTATTTACTGCCTCAAACAGCAGCATAATCTCTCTGCTGTATTTTTAGGGTTCCCCTGTGAGTATAACAATCCCCTTTCCTTCCCCATTGCCCTATGTGCATGTATGACCTCAAAGGCATAGTTAGAGTCAGTAGAGATATTAGCCCACTTTCCCTTGTGACAACTCCAGAGCCGCTGTTAAAGTAGTCAATTCAATGCTGGGAGATGATGTATTTATTGGCAATGGTATTGCCTCTATTTCTTCGTCAAAGGTGATTGTGGGAGCATATCTAAGTAACCGAGGCTTCCTGATAGAAGACGAATACAATGAGCCGGACTAAGACCAAGGCGAAAAGATCGTGAGAAAGTCACCAGCTGCAAGAACACAGAAGTAGGAGAGGAAGAACCTATAAAGAAGCTTATCAGTGCAGGATAGAGGACTGTGTGCGGGCCAGTCATGTAAACATGTGCCCCCGATATCTACAGCCAACCTAGTACGGTAGAAGATGTGTGGACAGTAGTATGCAACCAATCGCAATGTAAGCGTACGCATGGCTAGATGACTTAACAGAAATGTAGTAGATAAATAGACTGCTGTAACGCAAATAAAGTGATTTCTGCTAGACTCATATTGAAGCCTTCAGGAGTCATGTCTGGCCTCCCGCAGATGGTGAGCCCGACGTTATGCGATTTCAGCGCATTTGAAGTGGGACACCCCGATGGGAGCACCCAGCTGGGGAACGGCTCGGCGGGACCGAGGTCCGGGACGGATTGGGAGGCAATCCGTGAAGATTTGAAGATTCGTTGCAACGGTCACCTGGTGGAGGTGAGCAGCCGGGGCAGGAGATGGGGCAGTCAGTAACTAAGGAAGAAAGTGCAATTGTTAAGCTCCTCCTGCATATTCTGAGAGAGGAATCAAGTATGATGAACAGACCCTCTGCAAGCTTTTGATCTGGTGCAGAGAGAATGGGTTCAAAGCTGAGCCCCATGTAGCATTCGATGTGGAGACATGGGAGAATGTAGGGTGGCAGCTCTGGGATCATATCGCTGACGGGGATAAGCAGGCCAGGGACCTTGCTGCTACATGGAAACTGGTCCTATCTACCTTATCTGGTATGGAAGCAGAAGAGAAAGTGGCCGCCGGAGCCACGGCAGCCTTTGCGAGCACTTCAGGATCGGGACCGTCACGGCACCGAAAACCGCTGGTGTTGGGAGACCCATCGCCAACCCCCCGGCCCGCACCCCTGCCCGGCCACCGGCCACCCGCGCCCCTGTCCCCGCCCATGTCTGCGTCTGCGCCTGCGCACGGGACCGGGACCGCGCCCCTGCCCGCGCCCGCGCCCGGGTCCCCGCCCCTGCCTCCGCCCGTGCCTGCGTCCGCGCCTGCGCATGCGCCGCCTGCGCCGCCGCTTCCCCCCCGCCCCGGAGAGCCTGAAGAACGGCCCGGCTGGGTCCGGGGGTTGTTGGATCGCATTGAAAACTTACAGAAGGGGCCGGGGAAGGAAAAGCGAATGAGACCAAGGAAACGGTGGTGCCAGGAAAAGCGGATTGTGATCCCCAAAGTCACTGGGGGGAGATGAGACTGTCATTAGTGAGGCAAGGAGCGTTGTCAGCATTTCCTGTAATAGCGGGTCCTCAGGGTCAGCCAAATCAGTGGACACCTTTATCGTTTGATTTAGTGAAAGGCACGTAAATCGGTGCAGCAATACAGCTGACATGGTCCCTTCACCCAGGCTAGTGTTAATTCAATTCTATCAAATCACTTGCTGACACCTTTTGACCTGCGCCAGCTCATGTAGGTAATTTTGACCCCTATGCAAGAAGTCCTATGGCGCTCCTGCTGGATAGAGGACTCTGACATTGCAGGCCTCGATAACATGGAACGGTGTGACGGGGATCTGTTGCACCTAGGAGGGCCTGCTGCCTTAACGGGATCTGGAAATGTTGCTAACCCTGCAGATCAAGCACAACTTCTGCCCAAGGTGCTACGCATGTCAGCGGACTTAGCCAGGGAAGCTTTGCAATCTATACCTGAGGATGGGAAACCGGTCCCACCTTACACAAAGGTAAAACAAGCAAGCTACACAAAGGTAAAACAAGCAAGCGGGAGTCGTATATGTCTTTCTTAGACCGCTTGCAAGAGGCCCTAGAACGCACCTCTCTGACTCCAGAAGCGAGAGAAGCCATACTGATGTCTTTAGCGGTTGAGAACGCTACTGTGGAGTGTAAGCGAGCGCTTAGAGCACTACCACGGGATGCCTCGATTGCACAAATGATGGAGGCTTGTGAGTGTATTGGCTCAGATGAGCAAAAGGCGGATTACGTGGCACGCGCATTTGCAGCAGCCGTACGACCTTTAGTTAACAAAAACAACCCACGCTGCTTTAAGTGCGGACAGCCCGGTCATCTCAAAGCCCAGTGCCAGTTCGATAAAAGGGGCTGCGGATATGCGTTTAATGGACGTTGCAATGGATGTGGGAGGTTTGGTCAGCGGGAGAAGGAGTGCCGCTCCCAGGCACACGCAAACGGAACCAGGTTGGGAAACGGGAAGGCGAGCGCGCTGGGATCTCGCGTGCCAATGAAAGTAAGATCCCGGAGAGCTTGGATAGCATCACCGCCACCACAACAGGAAGTGCCGGAGTGGACATTGCCCTCGCAGTAGACTCAATGCTCACTGACTCCAGTGTACAATGCCTCTCATCCACTACTTGCGGCCCGCTGGGAAAAGGATTAAGTGCACTACTGTTAGGTCGCTCATCGGTTACGCGCAAAGGCCTTTCTGTATTGCCTGGCGTGATCAATGCGGACTTTACGGGTACCATTCATGTGATGGTCTGGACCCCCAGTCCGCCGACTGATGCTCTGGCTGTGGAGAAGATCGCACAGTTAGTGCCATTTTTTGCATGTGTTCCCAAATCTAAATCAAAAGTCAGAGAGAAACAGGGTTTTGGCTCAGCCGGAACCCCTGCAATACACCTGGCAATGGACATCTCTAAACGACAACCAATGGAACGGGTAACATTAAAACACCCGTGTGGGCATCAGACATCAATTTCAATGTTAGTGGACACTGGGGTGGACATAAGGATTGTCAGTGTGGCTGCCTGGCCTCACACCTGGCCATTAGAAACTCCATCGATTCCTGTTATGGGGGTAGGTGGAGTGCAAACGATGCGTGTTAGTAAGGAGCTAGTTCAATGCTGCATGCCAGATGGCGGATGCTGCAGTATTAAACCATGTGTCACCAATGCACCAGTATCGCTGCTAGGACGAGACGCGCTAAGCCAGCTAGGTGCGCGATTGGTTACTGATCAACAGGTTTTCTAGCAGCGGTCACTGGGAGAGAGCGACCGGTGATAAAAGTATCCTGGACGTCTAGTACACCTGTCTGGGTCGACCAGTGGCCGCTGTCTACAGAAAAGGTCACTCACTTATGAGCATTAGTACAAGAGCAATTAGAAAAGGGTCATATACAGCCTTCAACTAGCGCCTGGAATATGCCTGTTTTTACTATCCCGAAAAAATCTGGGAAGTGGCGATTACTGCATGATTTGCGGAAAGTAAATGCAGTTATGAAAGATATGGGAGCTTTGCAACCAGGCTTACCATCGCCTGTGATGATCCCAAAAGACTGGGACATCTTAATAATCGCTTTAAAAGATTGTTTCTTTACCATACCATTGCATCCTGAGAATCATGAAAAATTTGCGTTCTCTGTACCCTCAGTTAACAAACAAGCCCCTATGCAGCGATATCATTGGGTAGTGCTTCCCCAGGGTATGAAAAATTCGCCCACCCTGTGCCAGCTCTATGTCTCGTGGGCATTAACTCCCATCCGTCAGATACACCCTGAACTACTGATCTACCATTATATGGATGATATCTTAGTAGCCAGAAAGCACCTGGAGGCAGAAAGTCTGCTGACAGAGATGGAAAAGATCCTAGGAGCGGGAGGTCTACAGATAGCGCCAGAGAAAGTACAACGGCAGCCAGCTTGGCGCTAGCTGGGCTGGGAGATCACCAGAACAGTTGTTAGGCCACAAAAGCTCTTTCTGCAAACAGAAGTCACTACCCTAAACGATGTACAGAAGCTCCTAGGCAATATTAATTGGGTACGCTCGGTGTGCGGTATTTCCAACGCGGATATAGAACCCCTCATACAACTTCTTCGGGGAGGAGGCGGAGTTGATGCCCCATGTGAGCTTTCCCCCAAAGCAAAACTAGCACTACAAAAGGTATCCGAAAGGGTATCAACCGCATATGCCAGCCGCTGGGACCCTGATGAACCGGTGGGTTTGCTCTTGCTAAACCACAACCACTACCCGCTGCTGCTATTAATGCAATGGTTTGAGGATAGAGATCCCCTTCATATACTCGAGTGGATTTTTTTGCCTATTCAACCCACGCATACGGTGACAACTCATTTAGAAGCTTTTGCACAGCTGATAATGAAAGGACGATCTTGGGCAGTGGAAATAGCAGGATTTGAACCCAGTTTTATCGTTGTGCCATTGGCTGCAGAATACCTACAGTGGGCTTTACAGAACTCTGTGCCACTTCAGGTTGCCCTCTTGGACTATCCAGGGCACGTTAGAGTCCACCTGCCTCCCCATCGCTTTATGGCCACGGTCAAACTTGGACCGTTCGAGGAGCACCCTCCTCGGTGATCCCCAAGGCCGGTTAAGGCAGTGACTGTGTTTACGCACGCCGGAGGGAGATCACAGAAGTCAGCATTAACCTGGAAAGAGGGAGACGTCTGGAAGGAGGCGGTGCTATCGGACTTTAGTGGTTCCGCTCAACAACTAAAATTACATGCTGTCGTCATGGCTTTTCAGCGCTGGCCGGATCAGGCCCTGAATGTGGTCTGTGACTCCCTGTATGTAATAGGTATTGTTCAACGCATGGAACGTGCAATTCTGAAAGAAGTTAGCGATGCAGCTCTGTTTGATCAGTACGGAAAAATACTCACAGATATCCAAGACATTTGGGATCACGCAAAGATTTTGCATAAAGTCACAGAGGATGAGGGTCTGTCATGGTTGGACAATTCATTAAATGGATGGGGAATTTCGGGATGGTTTTGCTCGTTATTTAGAAGTGCTGGAATGGTGTTGTTGATTCTATGTTGCATTCTGCTAGTTGTGCCATGTTTATTGAAATGTGTATCCAATATGATTGAGAATGCTGTAAAGAAGGTTTGGCTAGTTCAAGAACATAGGGGAATTGTGGGAGCATATCTAAGTAACGAGCTTTCTGATAGAAGACGAATACAATGAGCCGGACTAAGACCAAGGCAAAAAGATCGTGCGAAAGTCACCAGCTGCAAGAACACAGAAGTAGGAGAGGAAGAACCTGTAAAGAAGCTTATCAGTGCAGGATAGAGGACTGTGTGCGGGCCAATCATGTAAACATGTGCCCCAGATATCTACAGCCAACCTAGTACGGTAGAAGATGTGTGGACAGTAGTATGCAACCAATCGCAATGTAAGCGTACGTGTGGCTAGATGACTTAACAGAAATGTAGTAGATAAATAGACTGCTGTAACACAAATAAAGTGATTTCTGCTAGACTCATATTGAAGCCTTCAGGACTCACGCCTGGCGTCCCGCAGGTGATGACGACATATGCGGCCTTCCGTTCTCCTTTCTCCAAAAAACTGTTTCCATCAGTAAATAACTCTCAGTTGGGACCTCATAATTGAGTATCCCTCAGGTGGCATGACTGCAGTACACCATTCTATAGTCTGTAGGCAATCATGTGCCACTTCTTCTTCTTTACACAAAGGGAACCATGACGCTGGATTCACAGTGCCGGACAGCTTCATGGTTATATCCTCTTGGTTGAGCAGCAGTGCTTGGCATTTTACTGTCCTATCTGGAGAGAGCCAATGATGTCCTTTCTGTTCCAGTACCGCCGCAATAGCATGTGGCACGTAACAGTAGTTTTCTGCCCCAAAGTCAATTTTCATGCCTCTTGTATTAACAGTACAACGGCTGCCACTGCCCTCAAAGCCCACAGCCATCCAGAGCTTACCTTGTCCAGTTATTTTGAAAAGTAAGGGGCTGCTCTTTTCCAGTCTTCCCAAGTCCCAGCGCCTGATGTTCCCTCTCATGCACATAAAGTTCAAAAGATTGAGTCAGGTCCAGGAGACTGAAGGCAGGAGCAATCTTCAGTTCCCCAAGTGCCTGCCAGCATTCTGGCATCCACTTCACTATCTCTCCAGATCCTTTGACAGCCTCATGCAGTGGTTTGGCCATTAACCCAAAATTAGATATCCAAAGGCCACACCATCTGGCTATCCTTAAAAACGCTTTAAGTTCTTTCAATGATTTGGGTATGTGGGGCAATTTGATGTATTGCCTCCTTTTTTCGTGTTTCCAACTTTCCTTCTCCCTAGGATGTTTTGTATCCC
Organism: Tinamus guttatus; assembly: GCF_059628265.1. Taxonomy (NCBI): domain Eukaryota; kingdom Metazoa; phylum Chordata; class Aves; order Tinamiformes; family Tinamidae; genus Tinamus; species Tinamus guttatus. The sequence goes on along the minus strand of NW_028288559.1, from coordinate 1,398,194 downwards.
AAGTAGATCTTGTTTTTCTGTGCAACCTGTGCCTTCCTTTGTGACACTCTCTATTCCACCTTTCCCAAAATAATCTAACAGTGGTCTCTTCAACCCCCAGTAAGATATCATCTACACACTGTAACCAGGCAATATTATTATATATATTGCAACAGATATATCTGTAAATATATTTACATATATATCTACAGGTAAAAAGGGCCTGACCGCTTGCTTTCCCATGGCACTAGTTCTTGACGTAGAGAATTTACTCATTGGTCCCTCACAGATATTTACTACTGAATATATTGCTCCTGTACCTACTAAAAATACTTAATTATTTCATTCCCTTGCTGAATGGAAGCCAGGGGATTGGTTGTGGAATCCACTTTCTCACCCCCCTGGCCCCATCAATCTGAATCCACTGTACTAATCGTAAGCAAATCTGCCTGCAGAACTGATCAGGTGATTTACCCCATTCTCTGGTCGCCTCTTATTTAGCACTTATTTTTTTCCAGGACCCCTTTTCACTATGACTTGCACACTGACTTCTTCCCAGCAGGATTCTACTTCCTAGATCTACTTCTCTGCTCTGTGTCCTTTTCCATGCCCTCGGCCCCTTGGAAAACCCCTTTCCTGAGAGGACGTTTGTGCCTGGACAAATGTGGCTGCCAAAATGGCAGCGTTGTGCTTCTGGTCTTTCTACTTCTCCTTCTGGGTTTCTTTCCTTGCTGCTTCCTCTCTGCTATTGCATGCCTCAGATGCAATTTCTACTAGCTAAGATATTGACGTTGCAGACATACCATCCACTCCTTGAAGTTTTCTCCTTATATCTGGTGCCGATTGCCCTACAAATTGTGCAGTAAAAGTCACCTGCTCAGTTTCATCTTCAGGATCAAAGTCTGTCCATTTTTGAGTGGTCTCACATAACTGCTCATAAACTGCAGAGGGATCCTCAGCCTTACTGTGTACGGCTTCATCTTGGGCCAGCATAAAATGATCCGGTCTGTCCGTAGCATTCTGTTTCCCACATTCCTCTCAAGCTTTATCCAACACCATTCATTTTCCCTTGGGCACGAATAATGTATTCAGGAGCTCCTGTAAATCCTGCCAATCTGGATTATGTTTTTCAGTTCTCATTCTAAAGGATTTTCTGGATTTTCTCTGGGTATGACCCAGCTCCCTCCTTCCAATTCCTTAAATCTGTAGCTGAAAAAGGGACTTTTACATAGACAGGCATTCCCTATGGCCTCACTGCTGAACTCAGAGGAGCCTCAACCACAGAGTTCTGCTGTGCTCTACTTCTGCCTGCAATTGGACTGAACATCTCACGTCCTCTAGCTCTACCACCAGCACTATCTAAATGACTTTCCCAAGAGACCAAGAATTGCACATCCTCTTCCTCCTCATGCACTTTTGTTGGGTCCGGTTTTCGAATCGACGGAGAAAGAGGCAAACACCATCGATATGTTGTGCTTTTTAATAATAGGAGAAAGATAATAAGTATTACCAGCTAGCTGGGGTCCGGGCTTTCCCACGCAGGGGTCACACCACGGACCCCGACTGTTTCGGTCGTCCCTCTTTTATACTGTTTTTACCCCAAAAATGTTCCCCCTCCCGTTTTCCTGTTCTGCTTTCATGTCAACGTTATCTATATTTTATTGCTGACTGGGACATCTGTATAAGCAACCCCTCCATGCAGAACATCCTGACTTGCCATATATCAGGAGTCCTTGCAGATAGGCAACCCCTCCATGCAGAGCCACCTGTCATGCCATTTATCAAGAGTCCTTGCACTATGAGACTAAGTATTGACTAGCTTATTAGTACACTCTACATCAACTATTTAATCCCTACACTTTCACACATGTTTTCCCAGTGCTCCAAGCTGAACAACACAGAGGCACCCTCTTTGTCCTCAATCTTCATTAACGTGTTTGAATTGGATAGCAACAATTTACATTTCTTTCTTTTTTCAAGATCATTACTCAAGGAAAAGAACAAATCTACCTATGGGATTTCCTCCCATGTATCCTGCCTTCTGACAAACAACTTATGTTGCAAGAGTGTGTAATAAACTCCCATTTCTGGCTGTTTTACCTCATCCAGTTTTGTACTTTGGCCACCATTGACTACAATATTCCTTTAATTTCCTCCTCACTAGCAGATCCCCAGCAAACATCTCCCAGAGTCTCAGGATGCATCCTAAAGGAGAACGAAGGGGCACCTCCGCCGATTGTCCTGTCCCCGATCCTGTTCCCATATATTCTCCCTAAAAGAATCTTCTTCCTGATCCTGCTTTTGTACGCTCCAGTAACCACTGTCCATGCAAGTAGTTACTGCCCTTGGACAATACCCTTAGATTGTGAGTGTTACTCCTAGATGATTACCCTTAGATCTTTTTGTGCATGTAGTGTCTCCTATTACTTGTTGCGTTGCACCTTTGAGTCGCTTAGCTGCTCTGGTTGAGGAGGATGCTCGCAGAGTCAGCCCTGAAGCAAAGGCCGGTGTGCGCTGGAGTCTGGAAAGCAGCCTCTCGCCGCTGGGAGTTGGCAGGACTATCTGGGCAGGGCTTTTACAACAGCCTCATCTGGGTCCCATCGTGGTTGTCCAAAAAGTCTATTCGCTGCCCAGTGCAATGAGCCCCACCCAGGAAAGACATTTGGTTCTTATGGGGGAACTTTAAGCATCCCAATATGTGCTAGGATGACAACACAGCTAGGAACAGAGAGTCCACAAACTAGGAGCAAAGAGTTCCTGCAGAACATTGTGGATCACTTTTTCATGCAGGTGGTAGAGAAGCCAACGAGGAGTGGGGTGCTGCTCAACCTTGTACTGACAAGCAGAGATGGTCTGGTTGGAAACGTGAAGGTCGAGGGCAGTCTCAGCTGCAGTGGCCACAAGATGTTGGAGTCCAAGACCCTGCGAGCAGAAAGCTGGGGAAGAAGTAGGATCGCAACCCTGGATTTCAGGAGAGGGATCTTTGGTCTCTTCACGGACCTACTTGGAGAAATCCCCTGGGAAAGGGCCCTAGAAAGAAAGGGGTTCCGGAACAGTTCTGTTCACTGTGTGTCACTGTGACATCAACAGTGGTGGTCTGGCGGTGGGTTCCTGTGATCTCACGTCACGTATCATTGTGAGGCACCCCCAGAACACTGCCATTGCCCCTATAAAAGCGGGAGCGCTGGTGCTGTCCCCGAGCTTGCTGAGACTCTGGCTTTGTGGTGCTTCTTGGTGTTTGGTGCTTGGTGCCCTTTTCCCTCTAGCCCAGAAAATGAAACCACTTGCTGCCCTCAGGGGTGATCGAAGGAGGCGACTCCGAAGAAAAGATGTGTTAGATAAGATCATGAGAGTGGTGGATGGGAACATCATGTGGCCGAGGAGGATGCCTGAAGAACCGATGGAGGTCGACCCTCCGCAAGACACCCCTGAGGAGATGGAGGTGGATCCACCTCTGGCTGACGAGGAGCCCATGGAGGTGGATCCCCTTCCACCAACGGTGGCCTGCATGAGGGCCCTGGCGCCTGGGATGCCCTGCCGGAAAACACCTCGGCAGAGGCATCCCAGGAGAGCCTGGGCCCCCTACGGTCACCCAGCTGCGCCCGGCCACCAGTCCCTCGGCAGAAGATCCACCTGAGGGACTGTGTGGCCAAAGAACACCTATGGGCGCAGCATGCAGCAGCCGGTTCCCCCCTTCCCTCCCCTCCCCTTTCTCCTTCTGCTACCCCCTTCTCATAACATCACGATGAAGGGGCTGCAGAAGGAGCCATCTGCAGACTGTTCACCAAGACCAGCCAACCACCATGGACCAATAAATAACATTAAATAAAAGAACTCCTGAGTATCGAGTGTTGTGCGAGCCCTTCTTTCCTGCCCCGCACCCCTGGGGCCTGAAGACGTGGCCTGTCTTCAGCCCTGAGCCCCGAGGGAGAGGCGATGAGAGGCCCTGGCTCCCTTGGGGCTGCTGCGCCGCGGGGACGGGGCAGTGTGGCGGGGGGTGCTGGGGTCCCTGAGCGCCCGGAGGGGGCGTTTTCGGTCGGTGGTCAAGAAGGTGGATGGGAGTAGCTGTCTCCAGCTCCCTCACTCTTCAGCTACCTAATGCCGGGCTGAACATGGTGCAAGGCCCTCCTTGGAGGTGCACAGATAAGAGCACCGTATTGATGGGAGGAGCTGTGCTCCCCTGGAGAAGCAAAGGCCTTCCATTCCAGCAGGAAGCTGTGCTGGCCTCCGGCAGGGAGTGCCTTCCTGCCTAACGGCTTCCTTAGGGCTAGCTTGCTCAAACGGCCAAGATCTTTATTTGCCTCCCTCTTTGGCACTTGGCAGAGTTTCTCTGGATTGCAGTGTTGGCTTTGGGTTTTCCTCGCCACCAAGATGCCTGACAGACTGGTGGAGCCCAGCACAGGGCCACAGAGGTGCTCAGGTGCTGCAGCACCTCAACACGAGGAAATGGCAGTCTCACAGAGTACTCCCACAGTTACCTTAAAGGTTTTAACTGTCTTTAGAGCTACCAACAATATAAGGAATCTTTTTCTTTCTGCTGCAAGGAAAATCACTTTTAAATTAAATTTAAAATGCTTTAAAAATATTTGATTTCTGGTTAATAGGACTGATGGAAATTTGATGGTAGAGCTAGAGAAGGTGCGATGTTCAGTCCAATTGAAGGCAGAAGTAGAGCACAGCAGAACTCTGTGGTTGAGGCTCATGCTCAGAGGGACATGCTCCCATGTTTTGTTTGTTCATTTTCACTTGTGCTTTTGTATGTGCTATAGAATTCCAAAATAAAATGCAGGGTCTTTTTTGGTATGTTCATTTTGGATTTCAGGCAGAATGCATTATCCAAACTTGCCAAAATTCTCTAAAGCAGTCTTTGTGGGATCCATGCGTTGAGATGTATAAAAGGCTGTATATTCCTCACATCATCACTGTACCAGGAAGCACTTTGTGCCTAGAAAAGGTTTGCTTATTTATTCAGCAAAAGTGGCCCTTAAGCAATGTCAGCTCTGCACAGCAATATCTAACTGCAGGTTGTAATAGTGTCAGATAATCCTTTTAATAGACCTATTGCTACATTCTCCAGTAAAAAAAATATGCTTTTAAGACAAAGCCTCTTCCCAGAAGCAAAAAAAAAGTGTTTGCTTGTATGCTACAGTGACAGACATTGCCTTGAAAGCAATGTCCTGAATATAGGGATACATATGGCTGTGAATAGGCCTCAAGGAAAGCTTGCTTTCATCTCTGAGGACTCTCATTCTTGTATGTTTTATTGAAAAGTTAGGCTCAGAGATTTCAGCCCCTGGTGAAAAAAGAGGGATTCTCCAAGTTTTATAAGCAAGTGGCTGAAGAGACTATTTTCAGTTCATTTTATTTGAAGGAAAAACTCTGAAGTAATCAGTTATGTCCTGTAAGGTTATGCTACTGAATTAATATTAAGAATCTGAACAAGAATTTGATTGGAAGTATGTTAGTTTTGTGTTTAGTATATAAGTTCCTCTCTGTTTAACTGGAACTCCGTGTGCTAGGAAAAAAAAGCTTTTTTTGACGTTTTTCTAGCAGACTTTTCATTTTTAGCTCATTTGGAAGAAGACAGTAGGTTTGTAGCAATTCAGATTTAAATTTGCCTATAGCACATGACAATATTATGTAGTCTGCTCTTGCTTAAGAGTTCTAGCTAGATGGCACCATATGCCAACAAATCCTGCGTTAAGTACCATCAGTTTGAATTTATGCTTCTGGTGATGCTGTGGAAAACAGAGTTGGATTTTCCAGGAGGTTTTAAAACTCAGACCAGGATTTGTGTCACAAACTGAGAAAATGCATTTGTTCTAAAATGCACCAAAAGATTTTAAAAAATATTGAAGACTGATTTGCTTTTTTTATTCTCTTGTAAGAATTGCTGTATCAAAAGTTGTGTTGAAACAAAAAGGTGAGGCACAGCAAGAGAAATCAATTTAGTTCTGTTCTTCCAAAGGTTTATAATTGCCTAAATAACTAGGGAATCTTTTTTTTTTGGACACCTGTAATCCATACCATACTTCAGCATAGCCCTCCGTGATGGCCACAGAGATCTGAAATTGTGTTCCTGTTCACATCTTCAAGAAACTTATTGCAACTGCATCTTTGTAAACATGGGGTTACCCTCCCACACAGTCTATTTTGGCTTGTACATAGGAACAGAATTTGCAATAAAATATCAGAAAGCCATTGAAAAAAAATAGCCCATGCAGTGTCCCTGCTTTGCTCTTTGTTAAGAACATACTGAAATGAAAAAGCACAGGGGCATTTTTAACACAGCATATGAGTTCTTTGCTTTCTTGCAGATAAATTTCTATAATAAGTGATTTACTCAACAAGTCTAGCAGCTGACCAGCAGAAATAACCTGGTTTCTCCTCCTGTATCTGCCCGGCTACAGTAGGATTTGAACTGTGCATCCTGTTACTGCCAAGTGGGCAGTCCTAGGAAATCCCAGGAAAAGCCTCCTGTGGAGAAAATGCTGCTATGAAAGGCCTCTCCAGATCAGGGTGAAAGACGTTTAATGAGCAGCAGTGTCTGGAAGCTGGCTGAAGACAAATACAATTTGAAGGGGTACTCTAGTCATGTTTTATTGTTGTTGCTACTTGTTTTTTTGTTTGTTTGTTTTTTGTTTGTTTGTTTGTTTTTTAATACTATGAGTCTTTAAGATCCTGGAAAAAAATATCTGTTAGGAGGAAAGTGTTCCTCCGAAGGAATTAAAAATGTGTTCTTTTCTGTGCAAACCCTGCAGCTTTGGAACTGGTCCCACTACAGTGCGGAAGCAGCAAAACAGCAGCATTGCCACCTCGACAGCTCAGCCAGCAGCGCAGGGAAGCAGGGAGGTTGTCCCAGGGCACGGCGCTGCCTTGCTGCTGCTCGCTGAGAATTGGTAAGAAGGCAGGACAGAATCAAGTCCCTTGTCCATGGGGCCGGTAAGGGAAGCAAACACAAAACAGAACTAAAATGGGAAGCTTGTTTGCATCCCCGTGAGTGTCTGCGCTCGTCCAGGTCACTGCACTCACGAACACCACAATATACTATGGCAGCACCACAAGGAGGGTCCTGTGCTTCCTGCGCTTCCATGATCCCCTTGGAATGCATTCACCAGGACACTACTGCTGCTGCTGGGGACTCTTTATTGGGAATGGAACATCTGATGAAACATCCTTCATATCTGGTCTTTTGACTTGCACAGAATTTGAATGATAAGGTCGAGTAGTGTTCTTTAAGGGAAAAGAAACCCCCGGGGCAGCCCTATGACATGCAGAACGCCCATCTCTGCTTGCCTGTGTGACACTGTTCATTGCAGGGCTACAGTCCAGTGAATTGGCAGGGAATTTATGAACGAACATTTTATTTTTAGAGGAGTAATCTTGGTTGAAAGAGGTGAACCACCTCTAATCTAGTTGCTTATTCTCTGGTAATTGAGGTTATTGCAGAGAAATGTCTGAAGTTCTGCAATATGTTCCCATAAGACTCTTTTCCTTTTAAAAAGGAGAAGGGGAAAAGTTTAGTGGTGCAATGAGAAAGAAAACACTGATAGGTGGCATTTTATCCACTCCTTATGTACAAAACATAGATTGTTGCTAGGAAATGATGTAGTGTCAATGGATCATTCTTATGACAGCACAATATTTCTTGTTGAAACAAACTGAGGAGCCAGCACAGTAGCAGATCTTATGTTCAAGTGTTTTTGCTCTGTGTGTGAGAAAATAGTCTATTAATTGTCCTTACTTCTTAAAAAAAAAAGAAAGTTAAAGTACCTTAGGAAAAACAGGATGCTGATGCATATCATGTGTGTACATCTGTGTAATTAATAGATTGCACTTAATTGCTTCTCAGAGCGCTTGCTGAAACCCTGACCTGCCTGCAGTCTTGTTCTTTAACCATATGGATCCTGTCTGTTGAGGACTTGACTTTTAAACGTGCCATGTTCCACAGCCTATTAGTCTTTATGTCGAGCACAGCCACGGTCTCCTGTATCATGTATGATAATCAATGTGTCATGTAAATGGAGGTGGACAATCTAAAATCAGTATAAATTAATCAGCTTGTGTTTTAAAATTGAAGTTGTCCTAAAAATCTGCACTTACACCTTTACTTTATTCCTGCAATGTTGCTTTTGGGTCCTGTGAGGATGGATGTCAGTGACTGTGAGTTGTGTGTGTTGGTACAGCTGCTGCTGCATTTGCAAGGCAGGACAGAGCCCTCGGAAAGGGAGCTGTGGGTCTGCAGTCCTGGGAACATGTTGCATTCCTGGTTCAGGATTTTTTGAATGAGAAGGTGGATCAGGTCCCCCACTCAGGGTTCTTCCCTCTTCCTTCTCTGGAGGAGGAGAAGGGTGCAAGCTAGGAAGACTTTAAGACTCCTACTATGTGCTGTGAAACTGTTTCTTTCTGTAAAGGAGATTTTCAGAAGAATGTTGTTACACACCAAAGTTGGAGTAAGAGGTTTTGATTCAAAAACTGGAGATTTAAGAGAAAATATAATAAAACCTGGTATTTAGCACCTGTTTGGAAAGGTGTTTTTATATCTGACAGGAGAATTTATATATATTTAAAAAATGAGATTTTTTTTCTTATTGTTTTGGCTTTTTGAACAGACCTTGAAGAGGCAAGGTCCTAAAACTCATGCCTCTCTGCCTCTTGTTTCTTCCTGAATGAGACTTTTTACACCAGATTAGCTGCTGCTTTGTTTCTGATGAAGAATAACTTTACCCTAAACACCATAAGAAATAATTGCATTTGGGCATACAATGAGACTTCCTGGACTGGTAAAGGAAACACACCTTCCTATTGTCCCTTTTTGTTGTGTTAGTGAGCAGTCCTTCTCTTCAAAATATTGGTAATTGCTGTCATGGTTACAAAACAAAAACATGGTGTGGCAGCTATTTTCAGCGTTGCACATGTGATATCTCCTCTGATAGTAAATCACTGTAGCTTTTAACCAGGGCTGGGGGTGTCCTCTGGTTTAAACCTTGCACAGGCAGATCGATGTTTTCCAAGCAGTTCCCTAGGTGTGCCATGCATATGGATTTGGGTGTGTGGGAATGTTTTCCCATACCTGGGTTACAGATGGGGAATGACAGGCCAACCAGTACAAAGTCACAAACTTGCTCCTAGCTATTTGCACAGTCCTGAAGGCCTGTGCAAGGAATTAACAGGGAAGTGGTTAACTCTGAAATGCCAGGGGCTCTGCCAACACCTGAACTGGTCCTTCTGGTGTGGAGCACAAGAAGAATCAAACAGCAGGCTGAGGCAGGGCCTTGTCCGGAAGCGGTGGCCACCATGCAGTGTCACGGTACCAATTGTGGACAAGATGTTCCTCACATAAGTAGAAAAAAAAAATCAGAAACAGTATTTTATCCCTTCATAATATTGAAAATATATTCTTGCAAATTGAGAAAGAAGATGGAAAAGGAGCAGAGATGTCACTTCCATAGCTTTTCTTCCCTTTGGGCTAGTTGGTGTTTTTCTCTTCCATTATATATATATATATATATACATATATATATATTTGTACTACCAATAAAACAAATGTTATAAAGTGTATGATAGAAAGCTGTTAGAAGGGTTTGTTCACATTTAAATTTTCTCTGTGGGATGTCTTGCCTTTAAAACAGCTGATGCTTTCCTAACTTATTGTAACACAGGTTGTTGGTGTACTTTTTCTTCATCACGTCCTTTCTCACCTTGATGCCACTACTACTGACCCAGCAGAACCAAATGTGCTGCCTAAGAAAGACAGCAGTAACCCTGGGGCAGTATTTCCGTAGGCCGTCCAGAACCGGCACTGTGATCTCTGTGAGGCTGGTGCGTGAGATGTTACATCAAGGAAACGGGTTTGGGGGGTTTCCCTGGGGGATGGGGTAGGCTAATTTTGTTAATGTTGAGTGTTTTTTCTCTGCTGCCTAGATTAGGAAAACTCATTGATCTTGCCCTACATGTACTGTGATCATACATCCAAAAAATCCATGATGTTCCTGATAAAGCAACCTGTTACTGGTGTATTACAAGGGCCTAGCAGGAGACATTCCACTGCCCCTACTGCTGCCAAAGCCGTAAAGGGAAGAACAGATAAATCTCTTGACTGACACGTAGAAGGGTAACGAACCCGAGCGGAGGTGGCCCGGCCTCTGTCCCCGCTATGAAGCTGGTTAGTAAAAAATTACACAGCCAGTTTTTAGTCTGTGAGATGCTTATTTATTTTATTAAATAAAATATTTTAAAAGTGTGGTTTTTCCCTCCCCTTTCCCAAGAGCCGAAAGGCAGGCACTGCAGTGCTTGTCGCAAGTGCATTGCAGACTTTGATCGCCCCTGTAAGTAGCTCAATAGCTGCATGGGAGGCAGAAATTACTAGCGAACCAGTGTGGGTTAGGTCTAAAAATATTTGCTGCCTGGGGAGAATTAGTGAGAGCTAAGTGTGTTTCACAATGAGTAGGATGCTTTCTTTTTCTTTTTAGTGCTCTTCCGGGTAATATCTTATGGCTTGGCACTGTTAAGCCCATTTGCTGCAAATCAAAAGGCATCATCTGCCTTTATTCAGTAGATTAAAAAGAAATCAGCTTAGAAATTTTCCCTCCCACATGCCAGTAATTTTCAATTTTTATTGTGCTTGCAGTTTGTTTCGAGTCATCCTATAAATATCCAAATTATTTTGATTTCCATTTGTTTCAGAATAATTATTAACTCATCATCAGTTTTTGGAGTTAGTTATTGTGAAAAATAGGTCCTGATCTTTAAGTTTTATTTCAAGTACCACAGTTAGCATAATTCTTTGTATTACCAACTGTTAAAATAGCATGTTATTTTAAGACTTTTAAAATAATACCTATTTTATTGACATTTAATCTCTACTCAAATTTTTAGTATCAAGCTAAAAAGAATATTGGGTAAAGAAATTAAATACCTGTAAAATGTAACTATACTATATAGAATAAAGTGAATAATGCTACTGTATAAAATATTAGTTGGTGTTTCATGTACCTAAATTAGATCCAACAATAGAGATAAAACGGATGCAAAGTCTCTTGCATTTAGTACTTGTTCTGCTACACCTCTCAGCATTTTGAACTGTGTCCTTACCTTTCAGTTCAAAAAATCAGTAAAGGTTGGTTTGGCAACAAGAGTTCTGATACTAAACACAATGGAAGAAAATGGAAAAACAGAGAAAATGGAGAAACAGAATTTCAGATTCTTGCAACATCATTCCTAGAATTAGCATTTGTTTATTTTTCTCTAGGTCTATCAGAAATGCAAAGAAAGGGTAGAAGAACCAGATTTTAGTTAAACAGGAGTGGCCAGTTTTCACCTACTACTTCTTAATTACTTTCACAGCTGACATCCTAGAAATGGAGACTGCACAGAGAATGGGAGAGCAATCAGTACTTAGCGCTTAGTGTATTTAATCCATCGGTATATTCAGAAAGAAAATCAGCAGGCAGGAGGTGTTTATCATGACCTTCATTTTTAAAATTTAAGTTAAAAGCTTTGTAGTTATGATGATCATAGCATTTGAGGTTGAACAGGCTGCTTATCTGAATGCCTTCCAGCATCATTTCCAAGCTTTTAGGTCAAGTGGAAGTTTCGGTTCACTGACATAGTGATTCACAACTCATTATTTTGACTTGGAGCTTTTTGCGGGGGGGGGGGGAGGGGGGTAAGGGGAAATAATATAGAACTATTGTATTTGTCTAGGCACAGATTGGTGATTTTCAAAATATTTTGAAGAAGATTCTGCAATATTAGAGCCCATGAGCCCTGTGTTCCATAGAGTGATTCTCTGCTGAGTTGGGTCCAGAGAACAGGCAATGTTTGCATACAGAGAGACCTTGTGATACATGTGAAAGAGAAACAAGCTGCTCCTTGCAGAAGCAATGGACCAGGTTCAATCACTTTATAGTCTGGGTAATGCCTGTAAATGGAGAAAATCCTTCCCCCATCTCCTTTATCAAGCCTACTGATATCCCTTTCGATCCTGATTTATCCGGATACGACATCAGTTCAGGGCGTTCACGTCTTAAGTGTCAGGTCCTATGTAGTTCACATCCACTTTCTCTACATAGAAGACAGGCAGATGCACTGTGTCTTCACCCATTATTTTCTGAATGCAGCAGAGCCTTGTGCAGATTCTCCATTTGAAAGTATATCTCTTCTAACTTAGTGAGTTTTTACATGTATATTTACTACACAATTTGTAAAACTATATGCTCCTAGATAAAACTTTTTTCCTGCCTTGTGCATTCAAAATTTCTGAAAGTGTATGCTGCTGAGATTCTTTTAGAAGTTATAGTGGTGTAGTATTGGGCAAAATGGGCTATGACAGTGATCATGAGGAGCAATAAATGAGGTTTTCTTCCAGGTAGCTCTCAGGATGGAAGATAGTTCCTGTTCCTAGAACTGTTGTCTTCAGCTGCTTTTTAGTTACTTCACCTCAAATGTGTTCCCTGAAGGGTTTTATGCCCACTTTTGCACTGTCAAGGTGGTTGGGGTTGTTGTTGTGTTCTCACCTCCTAGATACCACCTGTAGATAGTTGCTCCTTCGCTCAGGACTTGCTGCTGATTCCTTGTTGCCTGGCCCTGCACAGGATTAGTAGGGGGTTGTGAGAGTTAATTTATTTGGGTTTAATTTCTTTTTCATCAGTCAGACCAACTTCTTCGCTTTTAGCTTACTCTGTTCCTGTCATTGTTCATTTAATAATAGATTTTAATGGCAGTGGGACTTCTGGTGACTACAGATCTATAGGGTCACCTTCCAATTTTTGAAGACATACAGATTGAACTCTGAAATCTTGTAAATGGAGCACTTTTTGACAGACTTCCCTAAAGCATGTTTTGACAGACTTTCCTGAGCACGCAGATTTTTGGATCATGTTGATCCAGAGTTTTGTTTTGAAGAGTGGGGTTTGATCTTCTTAGCCAAGATACTTCTGAGCTGATTCAGGACATTAATCTATATTTCAGAAGTTGTTGGGCTCTGGGATAAATATTTCAAAAGCATGGAAAATCATTGCTCATGAAAAGCTCATGAAAATATCCTGGGGTGCATTAAGTCAATGCTAGGAAAACACTCCAGGCTGCCAGCAGGCAGGTGTTGCCTGCAGGCCCATGGAGATCATCATTCCTCCTCTACTCAGCACTGATGAAGCCCTGTTTGGATAATGTGTCCATTAGTGAACTCCCAGTACAGGATGACATGGTTTTCCTGGAGCAAGTGCCTCAGTGGCCACAAAGATGGCTGAGGGTCTGGAGCAGTCCTCATGTGGGGAGCTGCTGAGACCACTCAGACTATTTAGCCTGGAGAAGAGAACATGCAAGGATCTCTCCAATGTGTATAGAAATCTCATGGCTAAAGAAGTGGAGCCAGACTTTTCTCAGTGATGCCAAGCATCAGGAGAAGTGGCAATAGGCTGCCCTGGGAGGAGAGGTTGTGGAGTATCCACCCATGGAGATAATCAAACCCTGACTGGAGGCAGTTCTGGGCAAGCTGCTCTGGCTAACCCTGACTGAGCAGGGCATTTGGACTAGATGGTCTCCAGGGGTTCCTTCCAATCTCAACTGTTCTGCCAGTTGGTGATTCTACTGTATCAATTTACTTTAAAAATATTGAAAAACAATAGGATTTCACCTTGAAGAAGGACAATGACTTTTTGAAGCAAAGAGAGAACAGAAACAAAAGTAAATATGATTTTTTTATAGACTTACTTGGAATATGATGGGAGTCATGAGCTTCTTGTTTTTACTACTGGAATGATAAAACATTCTGGTGGTTTTCCCCTTATGTTGCCTCAACAGGAATCAGTGGAAACAATAATTTATTTTGATTGACTTTTCTTCCATTTATTCAAGTAGAGGTTCAAGTTGGAGTCCTGGTTGTTATGGTGGTCATAATGCTCCTCGGAAGCCCATTGCTGCTCTGTCTAGGACACTTACTAGCATTTAATTGTTATCTCCATATGTATTTACTTTAGGTGGCTGACCACTGTGATTTTCCCCTCAAAATATATATGTATCTTTTTCCTTCATTGGAATTAAATTTTTAAAAAGCCATATTCCTGTGTTCTTCACTGCCAGCCCTGCTCTTTCTCTCTCTTGGCTTGAATTGTTTTTGGATTGTGCCCCTGTGCACTGGTACTTCTCTGACTGTCGATTCTGGAGCACATCTATGAGACATCTATTTGGTTGGGCTGCCTCTTCTGGTTTACTAACACAAAAAGAAGACCAGAGAACAGGGATAGACGCTCCTTTAGAGCAGACCTTCCTTATGAGACAGCTCCATGAAACAGTTCCTTGACTGTTCAAAGAACTTCCAAGCAGGAGTTTTTATCATCTCTATTATCACTGTTTGCTTTCTAAGGAGGAAACTGGTAAATTATTGCTGCTAAGCAGATTTTTTTATTGCTGCAGTTTTACTTCCTTAAATAATGTCGTGAGTGGTACAGCTTTTTTTATATCTGTCTTCTTTTTTTATTCTTTTTTATGTATGTAAAAGAAGAAAGAAAAGCATTTGAGGTGATAATATTGATTTTTTTTTTATTACTGTGTTTTTAAAATATTGTTCTTCCCGGTCTTTAAGTGTACTTATGCTACATATTAACAAACTGGACTTTTTGGACTTCATCCATTTAATTGGTCTTTGAGTACTTTTGGCATGATTAAGTTAGCAACTAGCCAGACCTACAGCAACTGATTTGCATAGCTTTTAAAAACAAACTCTGTAAACCGTATGTGTAGACTGTGATTAAACCCGTCTTATGTAGACAACTATCACAAATGTATTTTAAGCTTCACAGAAAGATATGATGAAGGCCCTCCTTCATACGCCATTTATTTTAATGACTATGTTTATTTTTAAATTCTATTTTGAAAAGCCTAGTCAAAACTTTCAACACCGTGAGACCATAGCAATAGTTTTATAATTGCATTTGCAGTTGCTAAATTGCCCTTCTCATCAAGTAGTGCACTGTGGTTTTCCCATGCCCACTTCTTCTCACTTTCATGGGGAAAAAAAAAAAAAAAAAACCCAACTGACTCACTGTATCAGAGTTAAACTCCCAGGAAATTGGTCTGGTCTTCAGAGATCACTTTTCAGCTCTCATCAAGTTTTTCAAACACTGCAGCCTGCCTGTTTTAGGGCAGTTCAATTCTCAGCTACTGTCTGAAGTTTTACCTTAGCTGCTTTTCAGAAGAAATCTTTGGGTGCTTGTAGAAACCTTGTCTTTTAATCAAGAGTTTCTATACAACAGATTGAATGTAAGCAAAACCAACCAATTTAGAACTTTCTTGAAAAAGCATTTTAACAGGAAAAAATCCTTTAAAAGTAAGCCTTTTGTGGTAGCTGGTACTTTGTCACAGGTGTCCACTGTCGTGTGGGCACAGCAATGCTGACTTAAAAAAAAAACAGCTTCCCAGCTATGTGTTCTGCAGCATTTCTTTTTCTGAGGAGCATGATAAGTCATTGTCTTCTGCTGAGTTGCTGGCGTAATGCTGAGAGGAAGCTAATAGCACAGTAAAATTGTAGTTAAGGTACAACTGTGGAGTAGTGGACCTGTAGCTAATACAATGTTTAGAGGGGAGTAGAATGTACTTTGCTACACTTCTGAAGGCAAGAGCTAGAATTCTGTAGTCAAGCTCTGGCGCTGATTTTTGTTGACTCTTCTATTTATTCATAAAGTGGATGCAAGGCTGGGGATACTAGAGAATACAAAATAAATTTCCTAACCTTTTTTCACCTCATAATATTAGGTATAGTATATTAAGTTGTGCCTGTCTACTTCATATATTTCTGGAGGCTCAGATCCTTTTTCAGAATCATTAATTTTTGTCATGTTACTGTCTTTCATTGGCATTGCAGGTGTACTGAACGTAGGAAAATTAAATTGGCTGTGTGCAGCATCTTCGACATTTCAGTTCCTAACCTGCAGTGCCCGGTTTTTGAACAGCATCAGTATCCTGATATATTTTTTTTTTCCCTATAGACAGACCTGATGTTTGCGGGATCTCATCAGTGTCTATAAGTACCTCAAGGGAGGATGGTGCTGGCCTCTTTTCACTGGTGGCCACTGGCAGAACTAGAGGTAATGGCCACAAACTGAAGCACCAAAAGTTCCACAGGAACTTAAGGAAATCCTAGGAATTATATTACTTAATTCCTCTTGAGAGCTAAACCTTTGCACTGCAGGTCATGGTGGCCGTAGCAGAGCAAATGCGAAAATTCTCAGTTTTCCAGCTGCCAGTCAGAACCCCTAAATCGTGACTGTAAAATCAAAATCTCTGCAAATGAAAGGCTTCCATGCTGATGGAGGAAATAACTGGCACCTTCGCAGGGCACAGGTCTAGTCCCTCGGTCCATGCAATGAGAATGTGTCTCTGTCTATGAACAGTGTGTCTGCAGTGGCTTGCAATGAATGTAAAGGCTGTCCTGCATTTTTTAATTTACACACTTGTTTTTTTTTTGTAGTCTACAACATAATTAATGCTCTGCTTCTTTCAGTTAAACCATATCTGTGACAATCAAATATTTGGCCTGCTGCTATAACACTTATTAGGTATTCAGTTACTTGAAAGCTCTGTATTGCTTTCCACTAGTATAAATTCCCATTTTCTTAAGTACTGTATTTACTGTAACTTACTTTAAGCATACTTTTCCCTCCCTCCCTATGCAAAGAATTTTTTGCACATTTACTCCCTTCACAATTGTTTTGGTATTCTTATAAGTTAATTTTATTTTTAATTGAATTCAGAATATTCTAATATTGTGGAGGTAGAGGTATGTATTTTAGACATAGGATGTTGGTCTGTTTGCAATGGATTGAGCATTGATAATATTTCATTTAAGCAGTTTCATTGACTGATGATTATTGATGGTGTAGGTTGAGATAAATTGATCCCAATGAAAACAAATGACTTGAATCCATTCAGTTTCTCATCTATGAACATGAAGTATTACCTTCCTTTAAAACATTGCTTATCTCAAAAAAACAAACACAAAAAAGCACCCTTCTTCCTTCCACTGTTTCATAAATGAGAAGGAAGAGGAAGATATAAATTCAACATAGATTTATATCTGCCATTTCCCCCACACACTTGCAAAAAAATTCAACCTCAAGTAAATGATTTTATCAAAGTTCTAAATCAAATCAGAAGTGCCAAGTTACTATAGTAAAGCACTCAGCTGAAGACCTTTTTTTAATTCTATGATAAGAAAAACAAACTGAGAAACTGGAAAGGCATGGTATTTTCTTAACTATATACATTTGTTTTCAAAATTAAATTATAAATATCAATTTCATGTTTATTAATCTGCTTGTTAAGATCTTCTGTGTTGTCAGGGTACCCTGCCATCATTTTCAGTTCTGGACTTTTTTTTTGATTGGTATGAAAAAGAAAAATACATTCTCTTGTCAGTTTGAATTCCTATCTGCCAATTAGATTTTCTTAAGGGAAAGCTAGCTTTCAATTAATCTGTATTTTGGGAAGTGGATATATTGGATCAGTTTTATTTAGAAGCCTATTATTGAACCCCATTCTGGTGTGCTGCCAGAACTAAGGAAGATTTTTAGCTGATCTTAATTTCTGTTGACTTTGTAGTGCAGGAGCATTTCAAGGCTAATTAAAACCTTCCTCGTAGCACTGCTAGCGGTACTGGGGGTAGCGCAGACAACTTCTAAGGAAAGTCCCCAGCTACAATATAGCAAAACACTAAAACCTGACACTCAAAGTACATGGCAAAAAAATCACCATGGAAGATAAGAATCTCAGAAATGTGTGATTACAGATTTTAAAACAGTATTTTTACTGACAAAAGTTACAGGTGATGAAAGCATATATATGATGATTTATTGGCACAGTGCTTCATTTATCCTGACTGAAAGAGAGATTTTGACATTTGAAAATTAAAAGGCAAAAGGAAGCTCTCCTTTCTCATCATCCTGAAATTCGCAGCTGAGCCAAGGTTTGAGAAAACATTTAGTCTATTTATTGTCTAAAGCAATCAATGGAGAAAAGCATTATTTTTCTGATAGGAGAGGTAGATTTTTTTTTTTTAAGTGCTAAGTCTTAAAATTTCTGCAGTCTGGCACCATATTTTTGTAGGTATGGTTGACAGCAGATTTTACTAGGATAAGAATTGTTATTTTTCAACCCCCAAATACATTTGTGAAGCTTATTTTTTTGCTCTTTAGTATGCTTTTTTTGATGCACAGCATAGGGAAACATTTTTTTCTTTTTTTAATGAAAACTGATGCAGCAATTTGGAAAGAATCTAGCTGGAATCATGTGCATGATCTCATAGTAACTTCGTGGTACAAAACAATAAAGCAATGAGTATTTATAATAAAATCAGAAAGCCTAATTGTGCTAAGGTTTTTTCCGTTGCTATCGTGATTCTAAGAAAACTCGAAAGCAACAACTGAAGCAACTTCCTGCGGTGGAAGCAATCCAAAAATCAGAACAAAAGCCTCCTATGGCCCGGACATGACATCCTGGCTTGTTACCATCCCGCGTTCATGTTTCAATAACGTTCAATAATGTTTCGGCTTTTCTGGATCTAGTGGCAAGGATGCTTCAACCCCTTGTTGAAGGGCAAGAGAGCTGGGGAGCTGCTACAGCGGCGGGCGCAGGCGCTCAAGCCGCTTTACTCACTGCTTCCCTTTCAGTTTTACCGAGGGAGGAAGTTAGGGAAGCAACTTTGCCTTGGACAAATTAAATGCAAGGTGAGGGGGCGAGTCAGCAGTGCTGCTACTCAGCAGGTGACTCTTGGCCATGGTCAATCAGTGGTGGTCCTGTTGCTTGCTCTGCATCCTGGGCTGCTGCTGTGGGACTCCCTCTGCAGCTATGGTGAGGTCTGTGCCGTAGGAGCTCGTTACCTGTTCTTATTAAACAAAGGCCAATTAAATTGAGAAGTCTTTTGATTTCATGTTGCAACATGCACCCGTATTTTGGTCAAAAGAATGGATTTGCTTTCAGTAGGCTTTTGCATAACTTGGGGAAAAATCTCCAGAAACTTACAGCTGCAAAGACAGCTAGACAGATAGCACGTCCAGTAGTTCTCCACAATAAAAGTTAGGTTTGCAGCTGTCACACCATGCTCGTATCTCTAATTAAATACCTCTGTAAAGGGTAAAAGTCATATGGAAAAAGAACTAGGTATTAATAGATATGTTAGAAAGACAGAAATCTGTCATCAGAGACGGATTTAAAGCTAAAGCCGTCACTCACCATAGTGACAGTGCCTCGTGTACTGAAATGGGCTGACACTTTGTGCAGGCATCAATAAATATTCTTCTTGGCTGCCTTCTTAATGCAGAGCTCCGTCACTTGTGGGCAGAAGTATTTGTAAAGATGGTGCCTAAATAATTGCATAGAAAAAGGAGGAGGGGAAGAAAGGTTAAATACTGTACAAAAGTGTTCTTGTACCCCAAGTGAAACAGCGTATGAAAAAAAAAAACCAGAAAGGAGTGTTCAAGATTTAGCTTAAGTTTCTTATTATTGCCAGAAGAAAAAAAAATGGCCACATTGCAGAAAACAAAACAAAACAAAACAAAGTTCATTTGGTTTTCCAGAAAAGATTTGGCTGCTCCTAGAATCCAGCAGAACACTTTTTGAGCCCATGCAACAGATGTCCTTGGGGTTTTCCTCTTAAAGAATCCCCTCTTGGAGCAGAAGAGTTAAGAGGCAATAGTGGTGGGCCATGGCAGGAGACTGAACTGCACGGGGGTCTGCTGAAGCTGCGAGCGGAGCTGGTGGCGTGCGTTTCAAACACATGTGTGCACGGGGCCATGTTTTCCCATGACAATCCTTCTGATCTTTGTTGCTCACATTGCACCATCCACTGAAGATCTGAGAGGCCCGAATTTGTTTGCTAAATTCTTTATTCTGCCTGGGGCTATTGGCAACTGTTTGAAAGTTTCCTTGTTAAACTGAAGACATGTTTCATGAGTGAGCTGTTTTTTCTGAGAGCTCGATTGTGTGCCTTTTTCATTTTCTTGCTTTTCTTCTCCCCTCCATCATACCAAAGCCAGGGCAAATAGAAATGGACAATTATTTTGAAATGAAAAGTAAGCACTGTTACGGAGAGGCTTCCCATACAGACAGTATACAAACACTGGCAACATTAGGTGCTGAGTTTACATAATCCTCCTAGAAAAAAACTCATAAACTGTTAATATCCTGCGAAAATGCTGTACTTTCTTGCTACTATTAAAAAAAAGAAATATATGTATATACATATATATATAAATTTCTTAGTCTGTATATTTATTGCAGGGTCTATGCATTCTTTCAACAAACGGAGCTGAAAGAGCAGGTGCGTTCTTTCTTCTCCGGATATTTGATTCAAGATTATTTACGTGCCAAAGTTACTAATTCTGGGAGCTGCAAAAATGATATTATATGAATGCTCTTTCCTTCAATATGTGTTCTCTTAATCTGAGGACTGCAGAGTTTGAGGGCTTGTATAGATATTTTCAGAGGGGCTAACAAAAGCTTGAGACAGCTTTTGTGGTCATTCCTTTCTTCTAGAGCCCTGCACTGTGGCTCAACACAGTTTTGCTCTGCTAGAGCATGTGGCTTGCGAGGAGGGGACACTGTCTCCCCAGCAGATTGCAAGTGTCTAGGTGAAGATGTTGCCAAACATGTTTTTGCAACCTGGGTTACTGCACAAGATAAGAACTGTCTTGGCCTTCTCCATTTCTGTCCAGAGGGTGTTGTGACACGCTTTCCATGCATGCACCAACACATGCATTCCACCTGCACTTAAATGGATGGGTATTTTGATCATTGATATTTAGCATGACAAGTTTAATCAAAATAGGTTTAAATGACCATAGCAAAACGTTACAGTACTTGTAAATACAATGGTCTTATGGAAACAAAAAGGCATCTTAAAAATCCTCACATGGTTCCGTTTTTCCTGCCACTATTTCTACCTGGCATGTGTATAGTGCTTGCTGCTTACTTCAGTTACAAAATCTGAGATCCATTTTCTAAGTTACGAGGATAGGTTCTGGGTTATGATGCTTGGCTTTTAGCTACCGGAACAGCCCTCCAATCACATGTGAGCTTCATTGAAACCTCAGATAAAACAGAGAGCCACGGAGCACTCTAGAAAAGTTGTCACTCTAGAAAAGAGGAACTCACTTTACTCATGCTAATGGAAAATTCATAGGATTGGAGGTAGATTTTTTGGTATTTTGTTTTTGTTAAGGGCTGTGAATTTCACCAAATCAAATGTTGTCAATGTTTGTTTAATTATGCAGGTGTTTGTTGCAAAAATGCATGGGATAGTTCACTACCTCAGCCATTAATGTGGTGTCTGGTGAGATTAGTCTAAAAGTTTTGGGGGGTTTAGCTGTGTCCTTTCTAGTTAAACATGAAACATATTGAAAAATAAGAGTCAAAATGGATTAAGGGTATTCTGGCCGTACTTAAATTTCTATGGCAGGTATATGTAACATGGGACTAGTTGCCACCAGGGGTCTCAGTGACGCTTTTTATAGTCATTTAAGGCTTCGACTGAGAAAAGCACTTCAAGTACCTAATCCCAGATGGGCCCTTTGGTTTACACTGAGGCACTCGGAGTTAAGTAGTTTCCTGAATGGTGATGCTTTCAGGGGCTCAGGTCTCAATGTACATACTTCACATAAGAGTGCCGAAGTACATGTCTGAGTTCAGTGGGTTTGTTTTGTATTTGCAAAGACTCAGAAAACATTTTACACATGAAAGAACTTAAAGGAATAAATAAACCAGTGTAACTTTCTTTGTTTCTGAACCTTTTTTTCCTTTTACTACGTTTTATAAGAATTCCCAATGTCTATCTTTTCAGCATCCAATTCAGAATGAGATTTTGTTTGAAGTTTTTGTTTTGGTGCATTTTTTTCTGATGTTGTGTTTAGGTTAGGGCTTTTTTCTTGCTTATTTGTTTTTCTCCAAGAACTGGGTGCCCTGCATTAGTGCAAGATCTGGGTTTCTCACAGCATCTCAAGTAAATACATCATTGAATCATCTGTTTGCTGTTCAACCCGCTGCTGTTTAGTATGCACAGCTCACATGGCATCCAGATGGAGGCTGCGGGGCAGAATAACCATGAGAGATTTATTAGCAGAGTTCTTAAAAGTAGGCCCTTGCTTACTTGTACTCAGTGTAGACTGAGAAGGTGCTTAGAAGGAAGAATTAATGAAATAAAGAAGATGAAGAGAGTGAAATTAGTGAGCTCAGGAATAGAAAGCCAAGAGATTTTTCAAAAAATATCCAAAGTTGATCGGAGAATTAAGATAAAATTTCTTTTATGCACAAACCATCTATTGCTACTCTATGTTGTGACATACTGAGATCATAGTGTGTTTCTGTATTTTCACTGGCATCCTTGCTGGATCTTTCTATTAATTTTCTCTGATGTGTTCCCACGTATTGTCTCTCATCTCACAAAGTCATGCTGGGGATATTTGTCTGTGATGCCATCTCAGATGCTCCTTTGTGATGAGTGCTGGGGGTTAGCAGTGTCTGAAGTGGTTTGCTGTGAGATATATGTAGAGAGAATTATGATTATGTGATGAAGAATTGTGATGGTGAAAGCAAGAGTCCAGCTGACTCCGACCATTCCCGCTTTCTATTTTCTCAACAAAAGCAATACAGATTTCATTTTCTAAAGACCTTTTCAAGAGTGTGAGCTTCTCTACAAGCCCCGATGGTGTACCTTTCACTTACTCAATTGTTTGGGTTATGTTTACTGGTCATTATTGACCTCTTTGTTAACATAGCTACTGTTGACATCATTCCTTATCCAAAAGAGATAAGGCCTTGTGTTCTGCTACATCTGTACAGGGCAGCTCTCCAAGACTAAATTCCCCATCTCTATCTCAAATATTTTTTTTATGAGCTTTGTAATGAGAATTGTTTACCTGGGGAGAGGGAAGGAGAAAAAAAATCCCTGTAAATGAATGCAGTATTTTCCATGTAAAAACAAATAATTCAGTGAAATAATAAAGATAATATGTTTTCCAGCTGCTGTTTGAAGCTCTCAGTTGCTAGGGTGTTTGATATCACAGTATAACCCAGTCCCATGGTTACAGCTTGCATATCTTTGCTGTTCTTGACAACGAGGTTAAAGACTATGCCCTCATCAGTTATCTGATTAGAACTGGCTCTGAAAATGGAAGCTGGGAGAAAATATCTTATGCAGTTCATGTAACCATATCACAATTTATTTCATCTAGTTGGGATGCTGGAGTCTGTAACTCAGCTGTTTAACCTGTGAAGGTCTTACAGCAGGGGCCAGAAAGACCCACCTTTCTTACATCCACTTTATTGATTCCAAAGAAAAGAAACATCTTTCAATGTGGTGTCTTCCTACTTGCTACTGTAGGCTCAGTGTCTTCATAAGAAAGGCAAGTTTTTATACCTCAGAACAAGGCTGGCCCTTAAAGGAAACAGTCATTTAACCACCTAGTCACCAGACAAGCAGGTCATGCCTCTCATTTCTGTGCTTGGAGATTGCAGAAGACTGCCCTTTCTCAGCTAACTCAAAACATCTCTTCGGTACTGATTACCCAGTGCTGAAATATGTCTAGGACCCGCACAAAAGCAGAAAGTAGGATTTCCATGTTGAAAAAGCTTTATCCTCTGCTCTTCACAAAAGATGATTTTAATAATAATAATAATAATAATAATAATAATAATAATAATAATAAAGATAGCAGACTAACACATCGGACTTCACATTAAAAAAAATTTGAAGGAAGGGCAAAAGTTTATTAATGTTTGTGAGTTACCTGAATCAATGCTTTCAAGAGCCCACTCACTCTTTTGCTGTCAGCAGTCAGGACCAGAACAGCTCATCGGGCTTTAAACTCCCACAGAAATGTAGGTGATCAGTGGGGCCAGAATTTTAGTCTCAGAGAACCATTTCAATAGGATTTAACTGAAGAGTATGAAAGAATGCCAAATTCAGCGCCCTACCAGATCAATGTTCTAACCACTCTTAATTACAGAGCTCAAGAACTGCCATCAGAAATGAAGCATTTCTGCAAGAAGGATATTGAAGATATAATTTCCTCGAGTTGCCTACCTTAAGATCATCCACTTCCTCCTGAGAGTCCCATATCTAATTTGAAGTAATAAAGGCAGCAGGTAGTGGAAATCAGTTTTAGAAGATCTCCTGTCTGCACTGGTGTGGCTGGAAACAGTTGACAGTGTTATCAGTTCTTAATATCATCAGGCATTTGTTTGTTTTTTGATATGAGAGAATCTGTGAGAGGACTCTGGTTTTGGACAGATCAGGATGTCATTGTGGGAGTTCTGTTGAAATTGTTTGGTTTGCCAGCAGGGTTTTCTCTTCCAGTGCCTGTACTCTACTTTTCTTCCTGTTTCCATTTTTGTTTGCAGCAGATTCCTATTTACATAGAATGATAGAACTGCTGAGTCTCTGGTCGTCAGCCAGTCTGGTCAGCAGACTTTGCTTAGACGAGTCTTGGAAACCTCCAAGGATGGAGATATCAAACGTCTCCATGCAACCTATTCCAATAATGCGCAACCCCTCCTAGGGGAAGCTTTCCCTAACATTTTCTCTTACATTAGCAAGAAGATGGCATTACAGTGTCTGTGTATTGGGTCTTGGAACAAATCTAAAGCCTGAAAATTGCAGGTAAAAGTCAAGAGGTAGGTTATTTTTTCAAATGGTGCTTAAAACTTCGTCTGGCTTTATTTTAAAGGAAAGAAGAAGTCGGAGTTATTTCACACCAACATTTAATCAGATAAACAAGGTGAGGATTTATATTAGGTTGAAAAGTGAGCATATTACATCCATTTTGCTGTTTTCTTGAAGTGAAAATCTAAACAATCCTGAAAATGGTAATTCAGTTTCTTTCCCCCCTCCCTTCCTACTCCCTCAACGCTATTTTTGAAAATATATTATAGGAACATTCATGGGCATCCTTCCAAACTTTGTTAGGAAGAATGGGAAGAGTTTTATAAGAACTACTTCTTCATTGACATCTACCAGTACGTGGATGCTCTCTAAGGAACTGTACAAACAGTGCAAGCATCCCAAGACCTAAAATGCTCTTAATTAAGTGAATATCTTCCTGAAAAAAACACAGCATTTTTTTTCCAAATGTGAGACTTCTTCTCTCTTCCTCTTTTTTCTTTCAGCCTGCACTCACACCGTCTTCGCCAGCAGTGTCCTGGACCTCTGCTGTGCTGCCCAGCACTCTGTTGGATTCTTTTGCTTTAAAATGATAGAAAACCTTGCTGAGCTCCCTGAACCCTCATTTAAACTATCAGGGGAAAGGAGAAGTATTGCTTTTTTCGATATTTTAGCTGAAGGTGGGTTCTGTGGGGAAGTAATGCGTACATTTGTATGCTTTCTTTACTACTGACCATTAGTATGCGGAGCGCATGGTGCAGTAGATGATATTCTCTGCCCTGTCGCCTTTGGGAAGGACTCAGGCTGTCACCGCCTGGCAGCCAAACACAGCTTGTTGGAGCAGCAGTTTTACAGCATGACGTAATGCACTTGTGAACCATTTCTGGGCTGGGACGAAGGAAAGCCAGAGCGTTCCTTTGGGAGACGGGGATTTGCTTGTCTGTCAGGCTGTCAAGGGACTCTGGGGCCTACACACATTGCATAGGTGGGGCCTCACTTTTCGTTTTCCATTTAGTACAAATATATGAACACACAGATTGAGAGGATTCCCCTTGCTATTC
This sequence comes from Tinamus guttatus, assembly GCF_059628265.1. NCBI lineage: Eukaryota > Metazoa > Chordata > Aves > Tinamiformes > Tinamidae > Tinamus > Tinamus guttatus. The sequence continues at coordinate 1,372,505 of NW_028288559.1, read as the reverse complement.
GAGGTGCACTTCAATGCTAACTCCAGGACAGGCCCTTTCACTCTTGACTGTGAATGCTTTTAACTTTGTTTATAAGTTCAGCCTTGTGAGTAATTAGAATGTAGGAGAGTAACCAAGAACCTGTGCTAGAGAGAATTTAACTCTTTGGTGCATAACACAGCTCTCTCTTAATGTCTGTAAATAGATTCCCTGTGACTTTAAAAATGTAAGAGCTACAGAAACCTGTGAGAAAAGCCAGGGAAGTGCTTTGCATTTTGGTGCTTCTTCTGCAGAACAGCTTTATACTTTCTTGCTAAGTTTTGATTGCACGTTTTAACCCTTTGCTTGATAACTAAGCACAAAACTTCCTGCTTGCTAGCTCCAGTCTCCTTTTCTTTTCTCAAAGAGGAGGATCAGTTCTTGACCCTTGCAGCGGTGATAGCTACCTGCTTACTGAGGTGCATCAGCCAGACAAAAGCCAGCGAGGGAAATAATTGATTCCTTCCATATGATGCTTGTAAGGCCCGAGTACTTTGTCCAGCTTTGGAGCCTGCAAGTACAGGAAAGATGTTGGCTAACTGCACAGAGTCCAACTGCGGGTCACCAAGTTGGTAAGGGGACTTGGGATGCACATTTGTGCCTTGGAGCTCTTCCCATCCAGGCACAGTCCTCTGCAGTGCTGACATTTTGGTGTCTTTCACTGTGCTGGCCAAGCTGTAGGAAATGTGACAAGACTTGTCAGGAAGTATAATATATTTTCATTAGATCAGCTGCAGAGCTGAGGAACAGACTCAGCTCTGAGAGCGTGTGTACCTTCTGTAAGTGAACCAAGTAATCTGATGAGATAGTATCTCTCCTCATGGGCTTTGCTTCTCTCATGTCCTTAGACTGTCACAGCTGAACAGCATTGCTGCTATAATATAAACAGGGCTGATTGTTGTGTGTTAATGGGAAAAGCTCTGAAAAAACTGATGCCTTCTGCATTACTTTTCTTTGATTCCAAATTCAGCAGCTGGGACTCTGTCTTGGTTTCGTGTTTCTCCCTCATGTTCTTCCAACAATTAATCAAATATGATCATATTTCATTCTGGCCTATCTATGTATCTATGTAATACCAGTTTGGTATTACAATTTTCCTGGAACTCCATAAGAAACTGAGTAGTTTCAAAACAAAACAAGTTAGAAGATTTAGATGCTTCCTCATATGAATGTAGAATAATGTCGAAATCTCTCAGAATGCTTTGAACATCTCAACTGCATTTATATAACAATTATATAGCAGTTAAATATAGCTGAAGATTTAAAATAATGTCCAGTGGCCTTGAGTCAGTCAAAAGCATTGGAATCAACAGACTTCATCTGGAGAAGATCCCTGAAAATTCTGTTGTGAGACGCGTGTATGAGGGCAGTGATGTTCTACATACTCAAGATGCTCCGCAGGCACGCAGGCCAGCATCCCAGCTCTGCAAATGCTCATGATTCACTACAAGATAAAACTGGATCTGAATAAATGATTCGAGTGGCAGTCGAGCTGGCTATAGTTCTTGTTTTGGCAGGCCAATAAATGTGCCTGTTAAATGAAAAATATGGATACATATTCCTGATAAATGTTGGCACGTTCCACCTTAGCCACATCTGGTACGTGTGCTCGCAGAGCTAGGTGGTATCTAAGGTAATAAGGCATATGTCTTCTTTTTTGTTCTCCTGAAATCAATCTTTACAGTAAAGAAGCTGCCAGTAAAACTTTGTCTCCTTCTGTGAATAAAACTGAGACTCCCAAATTGTTTTGCTCTGCTATCGTATCATCTCTGGGAGTGTGTAAAAACAGTGCTAAAAGGAGTAGTTGTTGGACTTAGTTTGCTTAGTGAGCTATGACTATTACTGTAACCTTTCACTGCGTTTTGGTTGGTGTGTTGTCCATTCTGATGCAGCATGTGGACAGATCACAGGCACTGCTCCTCACCCTGGCCTACCCTCACTACCACAGGCTTTCTGTATTGAGCCAACTTGGAGTCCTTTGTCTAGTGAGCAATTGGAGTTGGTTGTCCTTGAGCTGCGAAAACTGCTTTTACTGTTATCGCTCCTTTTTGAGTGACCTCCTCTGTCAGACTGGTCATAGATCTGAGACTTTCAAGAACGATACTCCACTGTCATGTGTCTGTGAGGTTTCGAGCTGCGCTGAAATTCCTGGTCACTATCTTCCCTTCCTGGTAGAGCTTGGTATTTTTCTTTTCTATTATGCTCTTTGGATTGGTATTTGCCTTAACAGATCATATAAAGAGTTTGACATACTTGTCATCATGACTGATAAGTACAGTTTTTGACAGTCATGTATAAATGAAGGGAGGATTTTAAGACTGCTTTCATAGCATATCATCTTGAGTCTGCTTTGTCTGTGAGTATGCTGTGGGGGTTATAGGCTGTTTACAGATGGATGGAGCCACCTTCCCATGTTTTCTGGATAGCTTTGAGCTAGAATAGGGCAGCTAGCTCTCTTCGTTGGCCTGTGAGCAATGTGATGGTTGTCACTGTGGAAACTTCTTTGAGAGTCCTGTGCAGAGGCGGAAGACAGCGGTCTCTTACAGAGGTGAGTTGCTAAAAGTCAGAGGAATAGGCCTGGTTCTCCTGCCAGTTAAGTGAAAAGTTAGCACATGTTTACAGTTGGAACTGCTGTGGCTCTATAAAGAATACTGTGTTAGTGACAGGTACTGCTCAGGATGCTGGAAAAAGATCTGGTTTAAGTGGTCTTGGGGCTCCTAGAAGATAAATGCTTCCAAACGGACTAATGTTCTTGATGTTAAAGTGATCAGAAATAGATACTAGTTTCTCCCTGTCTGATACACTGGGCATTTCCCAAGGCATAATTTCTCACTGTTGCTATTTTTCACTGTCAATCAACTTACAATCAATCTCACAGGGAAAGCAGCATCGATTTTCTGAAGGCAGATAGCACCGCATTACGAAACAGTGTTTTCAATAGTGGAGCTCTTGGCCATTCTATGTCCTCCTAAGAGGGAGGTGCCAATGTCCACAGCATCTTCCATTCTCATTTCAGACTGTGGTAACTGGTGTTGTGTGAACTTGCTGTGCTGATTTCAATTTCAGTTTCCCTGAAAGATTCACCTCAAAGCATCAGGGTTGTTTAGTACCTTGTTATATTCACAGCCCATCCAGAGGAGGGAGTGAGAGATGGTAAAGGAGGCTGACCAGTTCTGGCAAGAATAAAATTCAGTAGTAGTTGAGATGAGAGTAAGAATATGGCTGTACACACCAGGTAGGCTCTTGCCATGTCTAAGTGCTGTAAGTGCTGTGCTTTGTTGCCGTCAGAGGTTGTTTATGCATTTAAAAGAGAAATAAATTTGTCACATGAGACATGCAGGGGATTTATGCCAGTAGAACAGGGAACTGCTTGAGATTTCCAATCTGCCCTTTTCCCTAGGATCGCTGGACGTACTCCTGGCCAGCATGGTAATTATGTGTAGAGAAATGCTGTGCTGAGAATCTGCACTGTGCTGGGAATCTGCACTGTGCTGAGAATCTGCACCACCTGCGCCTTGCTGATAATGTACTGGGGAGTGTTAGTGAGTTGTCCTTGGCCGGCTGGGAATGGGGAGCTATGTGGGAAAGAGTAGTTAGCCGTTTTGGGTAAACAACTTTGCAGAGCTGGGAAAGAGCCTATGCGGCCGGGACATAGCAACCTCCCTAGCAACCAATCGTAGCTAACCTGGATATCCCTCAGATGCTTGTAGGTATAAATATATGTGCACTTCCGCTAATAAACGGAGCAAGATCTAAACTCATATTGGGATCGTGTCTTGTAATCCGGCTCGGCTCCCGTAAAGGCCTGTGCAGTTGTCCTGCGCCTGGTTCCAACAATTATGTACATGTCACTGCTCTCTTTTGAACTAAGGATTCACTATAACTGAAATTTGGCCTCCATCTTCCTTTATGCATTTTCATTATTTGATAAAGTAACAGTTGTAACTGTAACTTTATGAATGCACTTGAGAGTGGCTAAGCCCCGTAGCGGGTTATTCTGCAAACCTACTTGACTGAGCCAAGCCATGAGCAACCTGATCTAACACTAAGCTTGGGCTTGCTTTTGGCATGAGAGTTAAGTGAGATGACCTCAAGAGGTCCCTTTCAGCCTAATTTATTTTATGACTGATATGAACACACCCTTTCTCAGGGGAAGTTTAATTTGTATTATTGGGAACAATAACTTTGGCAGGCTTCTCAATTGACCTTTGCCAACATTGCTGTTTAAAGATGCAAAGAATTAAAATGAGTGAGCTTGTATTGCAAAGTGAGGCATTGGTGAAATTGAATTCCTTTTACCACTGCTCGGAAGTTTTTTATTCACTGATGCAAAATGTTCATTAGTATGTAAGAGAACAAAGGACCAGACTGATTTTTACACCTTTTTCATGTTACTATCTAATTAGCTTAAGTATCAGAAGTGGAGTATTGGCATTTTATATTTTTAAGTATTCCATTTATCACTCCTATACCAGTTGAGTTTTCTGTTTTAAAACTCCATTTGATCTTGCACAAGATTTCAGTGTCCTATTTTAGAATTTTTTACCAAGTGAAATTAAAAATGCTAATGGCAGCTATAGTAGATAGTAGATTTTCTTTTAAAAATTATCCTTATTGATGTATTCCTGTGTATGTCTTTATTATATCCTTGCTGCTTAATCAGGTTTTCATTTGTGCTTCTATGATTAGGGAATGGAAGAATGGCAGTACAAAACTGGAAAGATGGAAAATGCAATAATTCAGAGTTCCCTTTAAGCAGCAGGCTTTCTTCAAAGTTCACAAAATGTCACTGTACTATAGGATCAGAACTACCTCATCTAAATCTGCAATTTTTTCCATAACTTTAGGCCATTTTGTAGTAGGTCTTGAACAGTGATCATTTTTACTTTGCAATAGTTAATGGGACAGCCAGAGAAGGATAGATCTGGAAATGAACTTCTCCTTTCTCCAAAAGACCAAAAGCTTTTGAGGATCTCACTCATAGTGGCTTAATGAGGAAGAGCAAGTCACACATTGTCACCTTCCCCGTATAGCAGGAACTGCTTTCAAGGTCTCGTCTGCTCTGGCTCCTCTCCATGGCTGCAGCACCCAGACTCCAAACAGCCAATCTGAACGGAGCTTTGAGTTTGAGCCAACTCAGTGTGTGGAAATGGTTAATCAGTCATGTGCCCTGTGCACAGGGAATGAAAATACTGTTAACTTAGACACAGCAAGACAGGGATCTCTGTGGATAATCCCTTGGAAATTGCGAGACAGAGCATCTGAGAGAGGGAAGAAGTAGTGATTATGCTCTAAAGATTTGGGTAGATTTCTAAAGTAGCTTCATCGTTCATATGGCTGCCACTAAAGCTGAACATGCGACTTCCTACCACTCGACTAATTGAGTTACTGCCTAAGCAGTTCAGTGGCAATGAGCATGGCTCCATGAATCACTTTAACTGGAGGAGTAGAATTTTGAGCAATGGAAACATGCCTCTTTCACCCAAACCTTTAGGACAGCTACACGTCAGCTCTTTATGGTTATACCTGTCCTAGAAATCAGCCTACTTACAGGAACATAGCCTTCTTACAGCACAGTTTCATTCTGTTATGGTTCTTGGAATGACAAAACTTCTCTTTATCCAGGATAGATGCACACCATTGGTTGTATCATGTAAATCTTCTGGTTTAGACCAATGTAATTACAGTGTATATGCTTGTTGCTAAGAGAAACACAATCAACCGATGGAAAAAGGTCACTAAAGGCAAAGTGTTTCCATGTTAATTATTTCTCAAATAGCGTAGTTTAACCTTTAGACCTTTTTCCACCTTCTTTTTTATTTCTTTATTTACTTTATCATCTGTCCTTGGAAGAGGTTCTTTGCTAGACTTTGCTGAGTGAAGATTTTTAATTTCTTATGTAGGCTTTTTTTGCCTCAGGAATGAATTGGCATGGACACAATAAATAGATGCCCCCATTTGTCTTTCTGGTCACTGTAAATAATTGAAGGTCCATATAAGAATCTGCATTTTTGTGGTGTCAAGGAAAGCATAATGTATTTTTTTTTCCAGAGTTAATGTAATGCGTGTGTGTGGACAGCTAAGGAAATCAAAGGGATACAATTGTTAATCTTATATTGATCACACTTACTTCTTTCCTAGGGCAGCATGCATGGACTGTTTCTTCAGAAGACGACAATATGACCCATCAAGAACCTTCCAGTCAGGACATATAGTCTCTATTTCCAGTTCAGTTTTATGACAGTTAAACATACTTGGTTGTAACAAGCAGCAACCATAGCCTGCACAGCACTTTCTGTGGCAACACTGGGCTTTCAATAGTTCGTGGCTGTATAAAATCACACAGACTGAAATCTTATATGACATACATATTAGTTGCAGATACAAATCCTGCTCTAGGCAGAGTTCTGCAAAAGAGTTTGTGTGTTCCTAGAATTAAAGGAGAGATGTGACTTGACTATTCATTTTATAGTTCTTTTCCTTTGGAAAATTTTATTTGTCAATGCTTTCCTGTTCACGGAAATGAGAGAGAAGGGTATTTTCTTGACACTAGAGTAGTATATTTTGTTGATGCTAGAGGACTTTTCCCGATTGAAAACACATCTACACGCTTGGAAGACTTACTAAAGCTTCAATCTGAAGATTAAAAGGTGTTGCCAGACTATAGAGACCTCTCTCTGATCACCTGGAATCCTGCTGTGTCATGAGTAGACTTGATCTTATATTTTAAATTCTCTCTCCCCTCTTCTTGTTGGCACACTGGTGGTATGAGACAGAGATATTCAAGTCTTGTGACTTGAATAAAAGATGAAACTGGTAGAAAGACAATGAAACCTGGAAAAACTGAGGCTGAGGCACAGTGCAAATTCTGCAGGTAGGCTGCAGTTCTGAAGTGTGATGGGTTACATGCGTATGGAACTGTCTCCATGTGCCTGGCTCCATATGCCTCCATTCAGGAGTCAGAATCCAATTCCCTTTAGCATGAAGGACCAGGGTAGTAGGACAGTGTAGAGTAGTAAGCTGCTGCTGTAGAGTTCCCAGATTTTTGATGAGGTTATGTAATGACTTAGGAGAGCTCATGAGGGAAAGAGAAAAGAATTTTGCAAGGAAGAAAGTGTTCTCACTGACAGATAAGTTCTAAAACAAGCCCCTGGAAACTCTTCGCACTTTTTTTTTTTTTTTTTGAGGGAAATATTAGCCAAAGCTGTTTGGCTCTAGAGCCGTCCTATGTCATGGATACAAACAAATAAACAATGACTTGATTTGTTCTCTGTGTACAAGCTGGCAGAGAGCACTTATTCTGCAGTTTGAATCCTTATCCGCTGGAGAAGGTAGTACCTAGTACAACAGAATAGGGGAGGGAATGGGGTTAAGCAGTGCTGCTCATAGCAGGCAGACTTCCTTTGCTGTGAACACTAGACCATAGGTGTTAGATTTTGCATGTTGTAGTAAGGTGTCAAGGAAGTGTAGGATGGTGCTGTGTTTTGGTGTCCACAAGAGCAGGTCTGTGGGTAAAGAGAAGGCAGATCTCTACCAGTGTTCTCTTTAAGCTGCTTTCTTTAATTCATTTTGTTGAAGTATTAAGTAGAACTACCCTTGGTGGCCTTGCAGAAAGAAGTGAAGGGAAAACAGCAGAGAGATGTATTAGATGTGCATATGCTCACCTGTTTACTCGCAACAAAATCCTGTATAGACTTCTTATAAATGTGCTCAGTTGTGCAGCCAGGACACTAACATGATGTAGGGAGCACAGGACCAGGGTGGCACATGGATTCCGGGCTCCTGCTCTTGGAGGCAGTGCGTCTCACAACCCCTGTGACAAACTGACATTTTAAAATTAGCTTTCAGTTATTGGAGCACAGTTTCTCTGAGCTACAGATTAAATGTGCTGTAAATACAGATATTCCCACGCTGTGTGACCCAGACTTGGCTGTGCTTCTGCTTGGGTCTGTAATAAAGACAGACGCCTTCACAAACTAAACCTTGTCAGATGTATGTAGAATCTGGGAAGGGGAAGCCCTCTGCTTCTCCACAAGGTATTCCTGTGGTCGGGGTGCTGGGTGCAGCACAGTGCAAAGACACCATGCAGGCTGCTCTCAGTCAGCTCTGCACCATCCAGCTGCTGATGCTCTGCTCTATGCAACCTCTGGCTCGATCCGCAGCCCGGCTGGGACTGCCTTTCCAGAGAAGTGCTGAGACATCTGCACGCTGCCACCCCAGCACGTTGCAGCGTAGCAACAAGTACACGACCTTTTCCTAACATCTGCCTCAATTTTTTTTCATGATCAATTTGTGCCTGGTCTTGTGCCAGTGCGTGACACTAAAGAGCTCTTCTCTACCTCAAATGCATTCCTCTGTGTTTGTGGAGGGGAAATATATTTTGTACTGTCCATACCCTGTTACCATAGTTCTCAGTCATCTGGTTTTATTGTTTTATATCTTCCTTCTCTAAACTGATGGTGTCTCCCAGCTTTGTGTTGCCATGCGAACACTCCCACTTTTTAGGCCTCAGTTACTAAGTATGGTAACCCGAAAACTCAGCTTACAGGAACACCCTCTGTAAGGGTCTAAATAATGAGAAGAGCAGGAAATAAAATGTTGTTGTTGTCATGTGATCTTGAAGAAACCTTTTTTTTGAAAACTTGAAGTTTTTTGTTGTTGTTTCTTCTCTTTACTATCTATCCTTAAAAATAGATCCACCTTCCTCCTTAATGTACTTTGGGAACTTTTTGAAATAAATAAATAAGTAAAGCTACAGGGGTATGGAGAAGTTCGGGCATGGCAGTGTGGCAGCTAACATGGACACTCAGATACTTGTCACTGAAACAACATGGATGTGACTTGGTTGCACAATGCTGCCTTCATGTACAGCAGAGTTAGATGCTTTCCTTAACCCACGCCAGGATAGGACATAGGCATCTAGCTGAGGATATTTGCCACTCTTTGTTACAGACTGTTGCGTCTCCACTAGCAAAGTTCAGTGCATGGCCAATTGGTGTTGCAACTAATACAAGAAAGCTCTATGAAAGAGCATTTAGGAAGGGGGAGTGATCCTTATTTTAAAACTCATTTCACTCATGCTCAGTCCCGTATATGTAACTCATTCTTTCATACCCCTTTTTCATATTTACATACTCAGAAGCACTCTCATGCTTTCATTCATGTTTAATTCATACCAGCCTTGATGTTTCTATTACAAATCCCTGTATAATCCTGTGTTCAGGTGCTGCTCCAGGGAAGACGTCATGAAATTCTCTCTCTTTCACACATTGCTTTTATACACATCAAGTCAGAAAAAAAAAAAGATAGGCAGTAATAAGGGTTTATCCTCTGAAAGGACTTATTTAAAATATGTAATTCTGAAGATGGAGCTCTGTCTGTTTAGTTAAAATATCACTAAAACCCAAAATACAGAGCTGCACCAGTCAGTGCATCACATCTTCCATTCTTGCCATCAGAAGTAGTACAAGACTGGATTTTCAGGCCGGTGGCCCTGAAACATAATGCTCTCTGATTTATTACTGTAAAAGACTGTATTAGACATGGGTAATTGGCAAAAGTGGTCTGAGGCAGTCTTTATGTAATCTTATTTTTTGAGATGCTTTTGAGTTTAGTGCACTGTATGAAGAATGCCTGTGCAAAATAGTGTGGCTTGAATCGCTCATATTGACTTTATTTTTTAAAAAAACAAAGTGGTCTGTGTTGCACATTATAACCTTTGCCAAATACTTTTCACAGTTAATCTCTTCACAATGCATGATGCTCTTTTATAACCCTTATATTTCATTTGTTTTTTTTTGTTTAACATTTCTGCTTTATTCAGCTGGTGGATCAAGTAGTGCTCTTTTTTAGTGTTCTCCACTTGTACTTATTAAACCAAAGTAATATTGTATCAAGCCAATTATTTATGAATCACGGTCATAGAGGACAGCGTAACAATCCACAGTGCCAGAGTTTTTTTAACTGCACAAGATAGCTTTGTGCTTGGGAAGACAACTGTATTAACTCACAGTTCGGAGTGCCTTGCATTCATCTCGCCCTAAGGACTGGGATGTCCTTGGAAACCTGAAGAAGTTGCTCTGACATTTCCAGTTATTCTCACACCTTCCTGCTTCATGAGACTAATCCCTTTTTCTGGCTCCCATGAGAAGTTTGGCTGCTGTAAAAAAGGATCCCTCGTGTGATTGTGGGTGGTTATCACACGATTTCCAGTGTTCAGACTTCTTTTGTTTCATAATTTAGTACTGCATTTTTTGGCAACACATCAAGTAATAAATCCAATAATTCCTAAATACAGTATTTATCCTTATAATGCTTAAATCCAGTTTAACCATTATCATTTAAATGTGATCTGAAACTATTTTAGGAAAAACCTGATCCCATGCTGAAGACAGCTAATGAAATCGGTCTAGCTTTATTCACTGTTTGTGAGACAGGGCTTGCCCAGCTGATCCAAGCACACATAAAAACACCAAAAAAAGAAAAAAGTAGGGACACAGAAGACACATAGATTTGAGGCATTTGAGGCACCCGCAACTTTCTACACCCTGTGGCAAGCCACAGTGCACGTTTCTGTGCCTCAGGTGTGAAATAGCCTGGCCTAAATGCACCTGCCTTCAGTAGCACTTTGATGTATGTTTCTCCATTTCCAAATTGTTCTTCTGAAATTTTGCTTGCTCTGACTCTAGCTGACTGTTTGCATTGTATTTTGTAGTTGCTTGGCTTTTGTGTGTGGTCTATGAAGGACCAGATAAAGAGGGGGCCTCAGCTAGTCAAATTTGTCTGTAGAATTAGCATGTGTCATTGACACATGTGAAATGTGTCATTAGAACTAGAATATTTAGCAACACTTGATTGCAAAAGGCTCTTTGCTTCTTGTTATGTGGAACCACATGGTCCCTACTGGCATAGCATAGATGAGGGGTGGGAGGTGTCAGGTTGGTTTTGTGCTCGGTTTGATTTGGTTGTAGCCAGCTTTTTTTCTAGCTTTTCTTGGTAACAGTACATGGAGAAGTAGAAGGAAGGGTGGCTATTGCAGATGAAGTGCTAACTCCTTTCATTCTAATAGTAAGATTCTTAATTTCAGTGGAGCTAGACCATTACATGTCGATTCTAGGTTGAATGACAGCAGGCCCACACTCACCCCAACATATTTTCATGCTGATGAGGTGAGTCCTAACAAAGTTTGGCTTGTCTCAACACACTGGAAAGAGAAAGCATCACAACTAGTGCTGCTGACGAGGCTCACCTTTTTATCTCTAGTTAAGAAAAACAGATGACATGAGGAAGCTGTTAGGATGACAGTTAGTTTTAACACAAATCTATATCCCTATCACTTCATTTCCTAATCAATGAACACTTGGTAGCAGTAGTGTGCTATTGAATATAGCAATAAAAGAATTCTTACTTTTGCACAAAAATGATAGCTGTGGAATTTAGTGGCAAGGGCAGCCAGCAAGATTTGAGAGGAGCAAGCTGCTGAGCTTAAGAAACACTTCTAATGTTCTCATAGCTGATGAAACAAATAATTTAGGTTTAACTGAACAAACAGGCACCAACTTCCCAGATGTGAGCAGCTAATTGCTGCAGAGGACCTGAAGGGCTTCTTCTGTTTGGCGGGGACTCTTGGTAAGATTTTGACTTCCCCACCTCTCCCTGAAGCATTGGAGAATGCAGATCACCAGTGCTGAAAAAAATCCCCCACTAAGAAAATAGGTTGGTGTGTCCATTTCCTTATGAATAGTTGCATTTTCTTTTTTTTCTTTTTCTTAACTGCAAACCACTGAAATCTGTGGGTTTGGGCTTCACCAATGCTTACCCTCACTGCAGTTTTCGTGTTTGCTTCTTGGCCACTTCCCCTTCCAGCAGCAGAAAGGACGGCTGATGTACGGCAGTCTCCTCTTGAGGGCATTTCAGGCTTTGAAAGTCATAGCTCTTGAGCTAACAAGGATAAAATGAAGCTGGGAGTACACGTGTCAAACGGAATAGAGTTAACTAGCACAAAGCTGCAACAAAATAATTTTCAGTTGTTAACCGAAAAAAAAGATCATAACATTGATAATGTTGCAGCAACTTTAGTCTTTTTGATGCAGACTCTCAGTATTTAGAGTTGTGGGCTTTCAAACTTGAATGTGCAGTCTTTAAGCCACAGGCTGTTTATTTCATATCAACTAAGATCTGGCACTAATTTTACTTCTCTAATGAAGCTTTTTTTTTCCATTTAAGTAAGAGTTTTATGCTGTAATCTTTGTGTGCCTCACAGATATCTTTACTGCAAAATGGCTTACCTCTAATTTATACCTGCAAAACAGAAGCAGAGGGAGATTCAAGGTTTCGCTCATTGCTGTACCAAATAAACAGCTGGAATCTAGACTTCTTAAACCCCGATCAGATCTATTACTTGCAGAAGCCTGTCCTTTCTATGTCTGTTTTACATTGCCCTATTTCACTCCTTTTCATTCTTTCTTGGGGCAAAGGATAGATACAATGTGAATTAGAAAGACATCCCATATAAAAGGAGGAGCATGTAATAAGGTCCTTCCCAAAAGACTCCCTGTGTAACAGAGCAGAGTCAGTAACACAGGCTAGATTTAACTTGGTGGGATCTGTCGCCATGAGGGCTTTGATTTGGGGCTTTGTGAGCCCCAAATGGTGATTAATACTGTTGTGTCGTGCGAGCTTTGCCAAATAATTCAGGAACTCCCTCACGGCTGGCCAGGTGCGGGATTGTGCCCTGCTTTGTTAGCACTGCCGAGTTACTCCATTAATACACGCACACATCTTCTGCGCTCTGGCTCCTACGTCTGCATCAGCTTGTTTGTGTTCAGTTAGACTTGTATTTCAGTAAAGCTGACACGTTTATGGCACTGGTGCCATAAACACCATTGTGTTCGCTGCTCTACACCCTGCAAAAAGCAGAACACGCTGTGCCCAACCTCTCGTGGAAAAGCAGCCTTTTAAGCCTGGCTTGCCTGCCCATTTGAAGTGCTGCTTTTTTTTTTTTTTTTTTTTTTTAATATTTATATATATGCAGCTAAATATTCCTCGCAGTTTTATCTATGAAAACATGTTTGTATTGCTAGTGGAGTTCTGTCAGGTTCAAGTCATTTCTGCCCTCTTGTGAATGACTGTGACAGTATATGTAGCTGTATGTATGTTGGCTATGTGTAACCTATTAACAATATTCATACCATGTATACATATAAAATTACAATAAATATACACATATACACATATATATGACTCTTTATGGAGCTTGGAAAATTCTTTTTGATTCTCACCCAGTAAAACAATGCTGGGACAGACTCTTGACAAAATTCTAGTTTCTGCAATGATTCCAAGAAGTGGTTAAAAAAACAACAGCCGGTTTTCTTAATGGAGTACCTTGGTGGAATGGGGCATTTGAAATGATTTTGTTATTTTCATGGAAGATTCAACGAAAATAATACTCGCTTTCATAAAAATATTCTAACTAAAATTTGTTTCATGTTTGAAAATTGTAGGTAGAAAGTGGCCTTTCATAATAATAGTGCAGTCTCTATGATACCTCTTACTACTGAGGTAAAAACCTTGCAAAAGCTTTTTATTCACTCTTCCTCAATTCTGTTTCAAGTTATGATGTTGCTGTCTCTCTGCCCACTTGGTGTCTATAGCATGTGCCATGTTTGTCCGGGCTCCCTCAATCCTGGGTCTGATGTTGGCCATCAAGATCTCCTACTCTGGTGACACCAGCTTTGCACACTAGCAAAGGAGCTGCCCAAGTAGGAAAGACAGCCCACTTCTTACAGAGACTAGAGAAGAAAGGAGGAAAAGCCCAAAAGACACTGAAAGGAACAAAACCTTTGAAAAGCATTCACATGGGGATGAGCACTACAGGAGAACAGTGACAGGCGAGGAGCAAAACAAATTGCTTCCTGCTGACGAAAGGGGAAGATAAAAGGAAGTAAAGGAGTTGTTCATATAATATCATGTGATAGTAATATAATATCATCTAATGCCATATAAATGGAACTGCTCATAATATTTCATACTGGAAAGTATGACCAAAGATGACTCTGTGGCTTTGAAGAGAAGCTGTGCTGAGCGCTGGAAGCAGGTCTGCAGCACGCTCAGAAGGCTTTATCTTCAGCTACGTTAGCTGGAGGGGGAGTGATGCCGGGAAATGTCTTTCCAGTTAATTTTGAATAGATGGGTGCAATAAATAACATTCTGGAAGTCAGCATGAAATCTGGCTGTGCTTTCCTTACTCTGGAAATTCACAGAGGGAAACTGCAGGCCCAGTCTCCCAGCATCCGTAGCCATCAGCCTAGGGGCCACACAGACCATCCTTAAACCCAAGCCTGGAGGCAGGAGCGTTGGAAGGAAAGGCTGCGTTCAGAGAGCCCCAGAAGAGCTGGGATATGGCTGGTGCCTGCCCTCTGCTCAACTCCTAAAGGAACGAGCTCCCACCGCAAGAGCTTGGGAATGCACAGCCAGCGCTTGCGAGAGGGAAGGACATTGCATCACTCGTATTTGCATATGTTTATTTAGAAGAGGAAAAGAAGATTTAAAATGTTAGGTTGTACCAGCGAATGATCAGGTCAGGTCACAGCTGAACTTACACAGGGGCCTGTGCTTAGGGAAAAAAAAGAAAGTTTAACCCAACGGCAGCCTACTACAGCTGTGCTAATGCTCTGAGGAAATGCAGCTAATCTTAGGACAAAGTGGTGAGATCTGAAGGACGTGTTTTCTGGTTGAGGGTTTTTCTATTTTTATTTTTACTGAATGGGCTTCCAGAAGAGATGAGACTAATCAAGGTTTGGACTCTTTTCAGGGTTTGCTGTGAGGTCCTTTTCTGTGACAGAGCATTCTGCTATTAACAGAAGACTTCTGGGAGCTCTAGGAATTCCCTATATTGATTTTTTTTTTTTACATGTAATGTAAGTGCACTGAGCACTGCAGATATCCACAAAATAGATGGCAACATTATGTTAGTTTGCTGGAGATATGTCCAAGGCATACACAGCATTTGGTGATAGCATGAACTACAGATGAAACTAAATGCAAATGTCTGCTCTCCTGCTTTCAAGTATGGGAGTGATTAATCTGCAGACAGGATTAAAATTAGCACAAATTACATTTTTGTGGTAGTATGATAACCCTAAAAAATGGATTTTTCTGATTTTTATGCTAAACTTCTCTAAAAATACTTTGAGAGCTGCAAATGACAAGGGTCATGAGTAACAAACTTCAGGCAAAGAAATATTTTTTTTTCCCCTATAGATTCCCTTGTGCCACCCCACCCTCATCCCTGGAGGGTGAGCTACCTGGCTGCAAACTGAAAAGCAGAAGAGAGGCCAGCAAGGATTAGGCTGGCAGAACACGCTTGCCCTGAGGTATCCTTGACTTAACTTTTCAAGGGCTTTTGTCTTTACCCAAACTAGATGATGGCACATTTTCTTCACATGTGACAATTTAGTCCTAGGAACTACATCATAGAATCATAGAATCATGATGGCTGGAAAAGACCTTCAAGATTATTGAGTCCAACCATAAACCCACCCCCACCCTGCCTGCTAAGCCATGTCCCTAAGTGCCTCATCCACATGTTTCTTGAGCACTGCCAGGAGGATGACTCCATCACTTCCCTGGGCAGCCTGTTCCAAAGCTTCACCACTCTTTCCATGCAGAAATTTTTCCTGATGTCTAACCTGAACCTACCCTAGTGCAACCTGAGGCCATTTCCTCTTTTCCTATTGGTAGTTATTTTGGAGATCAACCCCCACCTCACTACATCCCTAAGCTCCCTCTTGGAGATAGGTTGTCCCTGCTCCAGCACCTCCCAAGGTGGGGGGCATCACAGCGGTGGTGTGTGAAAGCCACCGGGTGAGTCAGGGGTACAGGCGTCTGGGGCACCTTCCGGGCTGGGGTGCCACTGCCTCGCGGTCTGGGACACGCTCGGGGGTGCAGGGGAAGAGCATTGGGACTGCGCGAGGGTTGTGATGGAGTGCGTAGGGGAGGCATCGACATGGGGAGGAGCAGGCATGGGAAAGCAGAGGAATAAGGGGATAAAAGGGGACTGGAGAGATGTGAACCACTGCCTGGGGAGCGTACATGTCTGGCCATGCCCTGTGCCTCACCAGGGCAGCGCTGGCTTTCTTCCATCTCTAGCATAGCTCTACTCAGCTATAGCCAGCTTTACCTCACCTGCATCCCAGCTCTACCTCCCCTGTACCCCAGGTATTCCTCAGCCCTAGCCCCGCGCGGCAGCTCCCCCGCGCCCCGCTGCCGCAGGGACGCTTTGTCCCGCGGCCTCAGCGCTGGGGGCCGTTGGGCGCTGCGCCCCGCTGCGCGCTACCTGCGCCCCGCTGCGCGCTACCTGCGCGCGGCCGCGGCGGCGCGGCCAGCCAGCCATGTAAGGCAGCAACGGCCGCACGGGCGGCGCCGCGGGGGGCGGGCGCGGCGGCGGCCGGACGGCGCGGGCGGCCAATGGCGGCGGGGGGTGGGCGGGCAGCGACCAATGGCGGCGCAGGGGGCGGGGCCTCCGCGCCGCTCCGCGCCGCGCCGCGCTGACAGCGCTGCCAGTCGCGCCGGGAGTCCGGACGAGGCGGTGCTCGGGCCGCAGGAGCCGCTGCCGCCCGCGCAGAGCCGCGGGTAAGTGCGTGCCGCTGCCCGCGCGCGGAGCCCCTCTCTGCCGCCCGTGCTTTTGAATTTTGTCAATCATTATCATATTTTTTTTTGGGGGGGGGGGGGGAGGAAAGCATCCCTTCCTCTCCACCCCCCCGCACTGTTTTTGCGGGGCGCGTGATTAGCGCCCCGCGGATAATGGCGGGGGGAGCTGAGGGGCGCTGCGGGCACCTGCGCCCCGCCCGTTACATAACGCTCCGGCCGCCGTGCGCGGCCTCGACGCCCCCCCGTGCGGCCGCCGCCCCAGCCGCGTTCCCCCGCGCGCAGGCGGTGCCCCTGCTTTAGGGGAGCCCCTGAGCGCTGTTCCGAGGGGCCGCGGGAGGCGGCGGGGGCCGCAGCGCAGGTGCAGCCTGCGCGGAGTGAAGGGGGGCGGGGGGAGGGATGCTGCGCATTAGCTTGACAGCATCCCAAAAATCCACACCCCTTCCCCCCCATCCCAAAAAAACAGCAGCCACTGGGTTTTTTCTGCCCCGGGCGAGCCGGGATGCACAGCAGGACATGGGTGCTGGAGCGCGCACGGCTTGGGATGCCGCAGTGGACAGCGGGTCCTCGACGCCGTCCTCCTGCCGCTGCTTCCGCAGGGCCTGCGCGGCTGGATTATGGGGAGCGCGGGATTGACAGCCCCGCGCGCAGCTCGGCGTGCGCCGCGCGGGGGCTGCGCTCCTCAGGGATGCTTCCCGCAGATGCTCGCCCGCAGGAGCAGCAGCGGGGCCGAGCGCCGCGGTGCCCCTGCGTGGCGGCCCTGCCGCGGAGCGCCGGGCGCCATGGAGGCATCTCCCCTGCGAGGGCTGCGCTTGACCCCGTCGGTGTGCGCGAAAAGGCCCCTGCGATGGAAATACCCGTCTCGCGTTTAGCTGTTTCCTCAGCTGATTTAAGCTGTGGGTTGACCGTGCTGAAAAATGTTTTTTTGTTTGTTTTTCGTGTTAAATTAATGTAGTCATGTATATCCAGCTGTATGATAGAAATTGTTTTACTCGAAGCTCAAGCTTAATTAGAAAAGAAGGCTCTTTTAAGAAGGCAGCTGGGCAGATTTGTTTATTTATGCTAATATTCTGGGTGCATGCAGAGACAGCCAGTGGCGCTTCAAGTCTAGCTGTGCGTTGGAGAATGAACCACTCAACGTTTTGACCTGCTCACTTGCTCTTAGACAATAAGCCAAGATTTAAGTTAAAATATTCCCTCAAATATTTTTGTTTCATGGCATACTGGGATTATGTAAGTCTCTAGCGTGAGGACGTGACTGTATCTGGCAGCCTGTTACACTGCACTGAAGAAATAGCAAGAACACTCTCTCCTGTGGGGTAGCTGCTTGCTAGTGTGCTGTCCTTTTTATTCGTGCAGAGCTGCTGCTGGCTGCCCTTACGTAAGTGAAGGGGACTCTCGGGTTTTCAGCAAGCAAGCAGTTACAGGGAGATTGTTTTGCTCTTCAAAACCATTTCTTTGTAGTGCCCAACTGAATTCAAATGCAGGTTTGTAACTCTCATCCCTGTTATACTGGAATGACTTTTCCCTTTTAGAGACTTAAAGAACTAACTAAGATCCATTGTGCTTGCTGTGATTTGCCAGTTCTCAGCTACTTACATTTAACATTTGTTTTAGTAGAACTATAGCACTATTGAACTGTAGCTGTGGTTAAGTGCTAGTGCTGTTATATTCTTGTATTCCCATTCTTCTCACCAGTGGAAGTTCTCCTTGAACTCTCCCCTTGCTCTCCTCTCAGTTCAGTCTTACGGTATGTGCTGTGCCCGGGCATAAATGCTTTTAGGTGCCTCTGCCAGCTGGTCAAAAGGAGACATTTTGCTCCTCATTTGTATAGAATTCATGCCTAGTCAGCTGTGAGTGTTAAGTGTCAGGGTGCTTTCAGTCCCTGTGAGTATTCAGCTCAATTTTCCTGTAATCAAATTTTCTCTCTATCAGTGGCATTAGCCTGGTTCTCTTAAAATGTTTGGAGGTGGTGATGCAAAGGCTCCCTGTCTTTGTGGCGTTTGAGGAGATCTCTGTACTGAGCACCTGATTGACCAGCCTTTTCTCGACAGGCCATGAAAAATACATCTTATCCAAGCAGTTGAGGCTTCTCTTCTGTTGTGCTTTAGCCAGTATAAATTTCTTCTTCTTCCTTTACAAAAGGGCCAATATTCACTTTCCTCTTTGAGGACCATTCCGGGTGCTTGCTTTTATCCTTGCAACTGTGTGGAACAGCAGAACCTTTGGGACCTGCTTATTTCTTTGCCTGACAAACATGATCGTCCAGCAGAGCAGAACAGAGCTGGGAATCAACACCTAATGAGTGAGATACTCAAATGGTATGAGGCTACATCATGGGAAGGGCAAGGGGAAAAACAGGATAGAGTTCACCAGCATGTAAGCCCAGATGGATGAGTGTGCTGATGCTGCTGTCATAGTTGAAGCCTTATGTAAGGGATGTGGTGGCATTACAGCATATTGTAGAGGTGGTTAAAAGATACTTGGGTGTAGAAAGATTTTTATTTCCACCCCCAAATCCGAAGTGTTGGTAGCTGAAAGTATGTTTTAAGTACGTTTTTAGAAATATATTCTAATGGAACAGTTGCATTTTGATTACGTATATATAAAGAGGAGATTTATATGTAGCAGTTTTGGAGACAAGGGCTGTAATTTACTAAGGAATGAACTTATTTTTTGTATGTCAGTGGTCTTGTAGCATTAACTATATAGGTGGATAGCAATAGTTATTTTAATAGAAGGATTTTCTTGTCCATAGTCAAAATAATCTGTACTTGATAATGTCTTTTTCAAGGTTATTCCTATAATGGTGTATATAACTTCACCAGAGTCTGAACTACTGTTTTGCTGAAGAAAAACATTGGGTAACTTGAGTAACGGGCCGTACTGAACGGCGTGTGGGTCCAGGTGAGAGGGTTAGTGCAGCTCTATAGCTCCATACAGCCTTGCCCTGTCCATAGTGCTAGATACAGCGTACTGTTACGAGAGCTTGAAAGGCTCGAGCCGTGCAGTTCCTCCAAAGGCCTCTGAGAGGATTTGAGTCGGTATAACTGAATATAAATAGGTAGATTTGGATAGAATTGCGGCAGTTCTGCTTGCTCTGCAGGCTCCACAGCTCTTTTTCCTTTTGTGCTGGGGGCCTGGTGTTAGGTGTGAGTAGTTCTCATCACTTGGACACCACGTGCAGAGAAACGTGCTCAGAGCAGAACTGGGGAGCGCTGTGACTCCAGTTCCTGCTGATGGCTGTGCAGGAGCTCTAGGGGAAACTTTATGAGCGTTGTTGAATGTGTTACATCTTATTAGGAGGAAGTTGCCTTTCTTCAGGTTTGGTTCCATTCCTCGGCGTGAACGTTTATGCAAAAAAAAAAAAAAAAAAAGGGAAAAAGATTCCATCTGCTGTGCTTTGTCTCTTTTGTTGTTTTTTGGCATAAAAATTACATACAGAAAATAAATGAGAATTCCCCTTAACTCTAATTCATTTTCATTTTAAATTTGGTCTAAAATTGGTGCGCTTGCTAAAATATAGTGCCTTTTGCTATGTCGTAATGTTAATGAATCCGGTTTGCTTATACACAAATAGTACCTCTCCAGCTCTTTGAAAATTTGCTGCCTTGGTTTCTGCTGGGATTGGATGGAAGGTCTTAAGATGTACTGGATGGTACCTGTTTATGGCGCATTGAAAATAGTTTCATCAAGAATGCAGAAACAGAATCTGATTAAAAAGTGAACCTTACAAATGCATCCTTGCCAACACTTGGTAGGAGGGAAGATTTGAAGGAGAATAGAAGGTAAAAACAGGAAATGGTTAACATAAAACCGCTAGGCTGTGTGCCTCGGGGCAGAAAAATAGGTGATTTACCTGTTTTTAAACATAAAGGACCTTTTGGAGTTAAGACCATCTAGGAAATAGGAATGCTTGCAGCTGGTTTAGGCTCAGGAGGTGAGATTGAACGTGTGGAGAGGTAGAGACGGACATGTATGACAGGGGAATCAAGCAGAAATAGCAATCTTACTATGAGGTTAAAATTTAAGTAGAATTATTAATGTTAGCAAGCAACAGTACTCTGAATTTTTATGGCAATTACAGATTTATTTCACCCTTCTGTCACTCTTAATGGCATTGCCAGACATCAAGGTGTTTCACTCCTTCCTCCCTACAGTATTTTCTGATTCTTGACAAAATCAGCAGATTTTTGGTAATGATTTCTTGAACATTCACTCAACGTCATACTCATGTTACAAACAACCACTTGACTGAATGGAGAATGTTATTTTTCTTGGCTAAATAAATTAATGTACAGGTGCTTTTGCAAGTCTGTGTCAGCCTTTTATTTTCCTCCCTTTGGAGGAAGGAAGATGAGGATACAAGGAGGATCAGCCAGATGAAACTTCTCCATGAACTAGGAACTATTTTGGCGCTGAATGTCTGTTACAGAGTCTGAAGAGCCTCGTAGTGGTTCTTGGCTCCAGGGCAGTGGTCCAAAGCCTTGCTGGAGTCAAGGCAGGACACATCTCTCCTCTCCCCTCATCTTCCCAGCAGTCATTCCAGCAGAGCAGGCTCTCAGCTGGGCTAAGCATCACTTCTCCTTGGTGAATCTGTGCTGACTACTGCCGATCACTTTCTTACCCTTCATGTGCTTGGAAATGATGTCCAGGATGAGCTGCTTGAGTTCCAATGGACCTGGGTGTTGCAGGTGAGACATGAGGCTGGCATATGCAAAAGCCAGCATTATAGGAAGGGGTAGATGTCAGTAATATCACTACTGCATTGAAACTTTTTCTTAATTTTATCATTCTTGGCAGTTGCCTAAATAGAGCCTGCTGGATTCTTTTACTGTTTTCTGTGTGTTTTTAAGACATTTTTCTCTTTTTTAAAGAGAGAGAGAACTGTGAATTTTGCTTAGTTCACAGGACTTTTGACATCGTCTTAGTAAACTAATTATGTCTGTAAATTCTAAATAATTTATTCTGTATTCTAAAGAACATCTGTTTTTTAAAAATTCCTACCTTTTCTATTAATTGAATTATGTCTGAGTCTTTAATACATTCTGTTTTAGTGCTAGCAGAGTAGATTGGTTTATTCTAGCCCTTTGTGCTTAGAGGAATACACTATTACTTGTTTCTGGGGCTATTAATAATGCAACAGGGCTTCCATTGAAAACTGGTTTTGTAACACATGCTGCAAATGAAAGCAATTCAGCGTACGCTTAGCTAGGCAAAGGAGATGAGAAAATACATGGTGCACGCCAGAAACCTAGGCCTCCTGGCTGTAGAGAGAGTTCCTTCTTTTTTAGAAAAGTGTGTTTGGCCTGTAGGTCGTAAGCTGGGCTAGTTAATACCTTGCCAATTAATGAGCCTATTTATTTTGCATCAGAGTTAATGAACTTGTACCGTAAGCATTGGTTGCCACCAGAAGAAGATGCGGATAACGTGAAGGAATGTGAATGGCTGTAAATTCTCTCATAGAACTGAGGGCTGGTCAGTATTGAGGCTCTGGCCTGTTTCTGTGCCTTGTATTGATGCAGCTTTTGATAACTGCCATACTGGAATTCACAGAAGCAATAGCCTCCAGGCCTCTCTTTTTTTTTTTTCTTTTTTTTCTTTTTTTTTTTTTTTGAAAAGCTCTGGATTAGTGCATAGCTTAATCCAGGGGACTTTTCTGCCCAGCTGTCATCGTGCTGCAGATGTGTAAGTAATGCAGCCTCTGGCTGAAGGGAAGTTCACTGGCACGAAGGAGCTCTTTTAGTAGCATGGAGGTTCCCCGGAGAGGAGAGGTATGCGTTCTCAGTGTAGTTTTAACATGAATTACTCATGACTTCCATCGGGTCGATCCCTGGCTTTATCTCTCCCTCTCCATACCTCTTCCTAGAGTTACTGAATGTGCGAGGGTGAAAGGGATCTCCACAGATCAACTAGTACATCCTGTTACCTGGGTCTATACCATCTGAGCTTCTCACAACATGCTTATGTGAAGCTGTTTTTTGATGGCCGAGAGAACTAATTCTAGATGGGAACTCTCTTTCTCAAGGCCAAATATGTTCCTTTAAGCATTTTTTTCCTATACTGAGTTGAAAAGCTTTTAATTTTCTTAATTATTTTGTCTATGATGTGCTAGCAAATTTGAGAACACTTTTAATAGTTGCAGAAGTTGTTTGGTATGTGAAATTTTGGGGCTGGGCTCAGCAGGGATTTAGAGAGTTGTATGAGCTTTATGTCTTATGTGTACTTAATGTTACCGGGAAATTCATGTTACCTGCTTAGACATCTAGTTTAAGGGGTAGGTATCCTGAAGTGTGGGAAGTGGACAAGGGAAAAGGCAGCAACTGAAAGCCAGTAAAAAAGCTGTTAAATAGATCTCTCATCCTGCAGATAGTGTAAGATTGTCCTATAGGCTGAGAGAATGTACCCGACTCGAATTCCACTTGGTTCAGAAAATGAGAACCCTTTCAAGTGTTCCATCTGATTATTTTAAATTACCAGATGCTTTTGCAAAAATATTTCAGATGTTTGTAGTGGCATGTAAGTTTTCTTGCTGGGGTTTGTAAACTGTGCAACTGCCTTCCCTTTGAAGTACATTTGCGCTGAGCTTCTAGGTTGCATTACTGACAGCAAGAAGAGACTTCCCCTGAAAATCTCTTGGCAGGTTGGTTTGTTGCACAATAAAAATGCTCAATGATATGACTACTTACTATAGCAGTGGGCATACTCTTGTCCTGTTTTTTGCTTATGGAGTTAACTTTGGCTTTTAACATCCTACACAGGTATTAAAATACAGACGTTTTGCAGATGCTGTTCTCTTCCTCTGCCTAGGCAGTTAGGTTAGCATGGAGACTTCTTGCTTTTAATTTCCAGCTCCTGTGGATTTGAAGGGATGTACACTCAGAAGAGACTTCTGCTGTTGGAAGAAGCTTTCCACAGGACAGAGGTAGATTGTAGCTCTTATGATTTGATTTTTAATGTAATTTCCACAGCTTGTCAGCAGTGTTTTGCTTTTTTTGTACCTTATCTCGTGACCTGTTCTAGTAGCAAAAGAATGTGCATAGCCATTTGAATTGGAAAGTTTAGACTATTCTAGATAGGTTTTTTTTTTTTTTTTTTAAGTATACACCTATATGTGATATAATACTCACCAACTTATATTTTATGCCAGAAGTGCTTATTATTTTAGAATTTTAGTGCTGGGAGACCTTCAGTAAAAAAGAATATTATGGTTGTTCTGAGTGCTGACAGGGTGCAACGGTAATGGAAATGAGAATTGGTTATGTTTTTAGCTTTTTAATGAATTTTAAATATTCAAGTTCATTCTCTGCTTTTCATATTATTTTATAGGTGCATGTATAACTCTTAGGTTACAGTTAACAAATTCCTGTCCCTTTAATTTTTAATTTAGCATTTCAGGTTGTTAGCTAGGGCTTGTGCTGAACATATAAACAAGACAGAAGAATCCCCAGGCTTAATAGGTTACTAGCTTTTTAAGCATTTACTTAAATGTTTTCAAAATACACAGTACTGCTCTGACTGTGCTGTGTTTGCTCAAGTGTAAAGGACAAAGATCCTTTACTGAAGTAATTTTTATTAAAAGGTGTTGCTAATTGTAGGTTGTAAATCTCGTTTCAGGAAACTCAACATGCTTATCGGAGTGCTGTCACTGCTGTTTTCACCAGAGATTCTCCTTTCAATACAAGTTGATTATAGTACTTTGAGTATGAGTTTATGTTTGTTGTTAAAGATGCCAAGATAATAGACGAGCTCCTAGGAATTTATATGGTCCAGTGCCAGTGTTTTATTTTAAGTACATGTTCTTAAAAAGTAGAATATTCCACTGTCAAATTGAAGATGACATAGCGATTGTTGGCTGGGGCTTGAATTAAGACAAACTGTTCCAAAAAGACATGATTTCAATGTTGTCCTCTGGGGAAAAACAGCATTAAGTTTAAAGGAAGGGGGCGGAGTTACTGTTCCCAAACGGAGCTCTGTTTTCATTTGCTCAGGATGGAAGGCTCCAGCTAGCAGCGTGATGCTTTGGTGTGGATCGCGTGTTCTTGTGTGGTCCGACCTTTTCACATCACAGTCTAAGATCATACAGGAGGGATCTCTCTATGTTCAAGGCTTCAAGCTTAGCAAGTGTTGCACAGCGAGAAGCCATTCATGGATGTGGATTTGCTGGCTCCCTTGCAGCCTGCAGGACCGACTAGAAGAGAGAGGAGTGTGACTTGGCTGTTTGGGGAACGGAGGTGAAGCGAAGTCAGAGTTAAGAATTGCTTCCATAACTGTGAAACTTCTTTTGAGGCACAAACCAAAAGTTTCCCATTTGAGGCAGAAATAAAACTTTAACTAGAAGTGCATGACAATCTTTGTATACATTAACCCGAGATTGTGTGCTAAGCATTCGTTTGTAATTTCAGAAGGGGCAACAGGGTACTGTGATGGGCTTCCCGGTCTTTATGTCGATGTTTGCCAAGCTTGTGATACCTGGAGCACTTCTTTATATATTAAAATTGGTAACAATTACACAGATGTGTGAGCAGCAACTTGTGTCTAGTGGCGGGGGCAGGCTCACTTTGTGCCTGATCTCTAGGCCTTCCAGGGCCTCTTACATCTGCCGAGCTAAGTGTAACTTACTCATCAGTGACCTGGGTGAAGAGACAGAGGGAACCTCTGCAAGTTTGCTGGTGATACAAGCCTGGCAGCAGGGGCTAGTAGGCAGGGCTGCCCTGGTGTTCAGAGGGACCTGAACAAATTGGAGAGCTGGCACAGATGAACCTGTGAAGAGTGAACACATGAAGAGTGTTCCATAAAGGGAAATGCAGAGTCCTACAGCTGGGAAGAAATAACCCCAGGTACCAGTTTAGGCTGAGAGATGACCTGAGCCTTGTAGGGAAGGACCTGGGGGTGCTGGTGTTCAGCAGGCTTACCATGAGTCAGCAGTGTGCCCTCATGGTCAAGAAGGCCAATGGGATTCTGACCCGCATCAGGAGGAGCGTTGCCAGCAGGTTGAGGGAGAGGATCCTGCCCCTCTACTCAGCTCTGGTGAGGCCGTCCCTGGAGTACTGGGTGCAGTTCTGGGCTCCCCAGGACAAGAGGGATGTGGAGCTTCTTGAGAGGGTCCAGTGTAGAGCCATGAAGATGATTAAAGGACTGGAGCATGAGAAAAGACTGAGAGGTGGATCGCTCTGGAGCAGAGAAGGCAGAGAGAAAATCTTATCAATGTATATAACTATTAGAAGGGAGGGTGTAGAGAGGATGGGGCCACACTCTTTTCAGTGATAGCCAGATAAATAGGACAAAAGGCAACAGGCACAAACTGAAACACAAGAATTTCCATTTGAACATTAGGAAAAAATGTATTTACTGTGAGGGAGGGAAACAGAGCACTGGAATGGGTTGACCTGTTGAGGAGTCTCCACCTTGGGAATATTCAAAAGCCCTGTGGGCAGGATTCAGGGCAATGTGGTGCAGGTGACCTTGCACGGTCAGGGAGGTTGGACTAGGTGATCTCCAGAGGTCCCTTCCAGTCTCAACTGTTCTGTGGGTGGATGGGCTGAATGCACGCGCTCCTGTGGCACGCTGCTGATGCCATCACGGCATGTTTGCGGGCTGTAGGACACCCCGTGGACATCTCTACTGCACGTGAAGAGTGTTCAGGTCTAGTGGCGATGTGCGTTTCTTCTGCAGGCAGTGACTCAATGAACAAGTGAAGGAAGAGTAGAGTAAGGAATAGTCTTCCTGGTGTTTTGGGGTCTTCCTTTTCTTTTCTTTTCTTTTCTTTTCTTTTCTTTTCTTTTCTTTTCTTTTCTTTTCTTTTCTTTTCTTTTCTTTTCTTTTCTTTTCTTTTCTTTTCTTTTCTTTTCTTTTCTTTTCTTTTCTTTTCTTTTCTTTTCTTTTCTTTTCTTTTCTTTTCTTTTCTTTTCTTTTCTTTTCTTTTCTTTTCTTTTCTTTTCTTTTCTTTTCTTTTCTTTTCTTTTCTTTTCTTTTCTTTTCTTTTCTTTTCTTTTCTTTTCTTTTCTTTTCTTTTCTTTTCTTTTCTTTTCTTTTCTTTTCTTTTCTTTTCTTTTCTTTTCTTTTCTTTTCTTTTCTTTTCTTTTCTTTTCTTTTCTTTTCTTTTCTTTTCTTTTCTTTTCTTTTCTTTTTTTTTTTCTGCGTTCTGTAATGTCACCTGAATATAGCTGTTAGCATTCTGTTCTTTGGTTTAAGCTTGCTTTTGAACAGCAAACCTATCCAATGTGAACATAAGGTAATCTGAAGTTTGTTCTCTGCAGTAATGCCCTCTCTTTTCTGTACTATTTTATTCTGGAGGTGTTCGTTCCAAGGGACTGAAGCTACAGTTCTCTGGGTATAAATTTGAGAAACAAGTGATTTTGCTAATTGAGAGAGTTTTGTCCGAGAATTTCTGAGAATTTCCTTACTTGTTAGCCTTTGGAAACATTAACGTTTCCACTGCAGTTTCCATTTTTGGTAAATAGTTGTTAAAAAATCACAGGCCAGGAAATCAAAGGTTTATTTTTCCTTGGGAATTGGTATATATACTATGTAAAAGACAAACTTCTACTCAAATCGGTAAGGTGCCATGGTGGATAGTATCTAAACTGCTGAACTGTAGTGAATTCAGCTTGCCATCTTAAGAAAAATGTTGATAAGTATTCTCTTACTGGCTGATGTAATGTTGGTGAAATTAGATTTATGCCTTGTTTGGGATGTCAAAAGTTTTCTGATACTTTTTTTAATTTACTAGACTGTAACCAGAATCCTAGAATGGCGGCAAGCTGTGTAGTTGCATGTACAGCCATAATAGTTGTTGGATGGTGGAGGGCGCGAAGTTCTTGCCAACCTTATAGGCTTTTTGATATGTCATGACATGGACCATAACCTGTCCTGTTCTGAAAGACAGCTTAGTAAAAGGTAAAATTGTGCAAATTAATGTAATGTTTTCTCTCTTCTTTGTAGCACAATGGCTGACAATAAAGCAAAGTCAACCAAACCTGCGAATAAGACACCTCCGAAGTCTCCTTCAGATCCAGCAAAGGAGCGAGCAGCAAAAAGATTATCCTATGATTCAAACAGCTCACACGAGGGAGCTATGGCAGGAGAAATAAGTGCTCTGGAAGAGGCTTTTAGAAAATTTGCCATCCATGGCGATACAAGAGCCACAGGAAAAGAAATGCATGGGAAGAACTGGTCAAAGCTATGTAAGGACTGTCATGTGATAGATGGGAAGAATGTGACAATCACAGATGTTGATATTGTCTTCAGTAAAATCAAGTAAGTTCCTTTCTGCCATTGTTTTCTTATGTTCTCCTCTATGTTTTGTCATCTAAATTTATCTTCTGTTGCTCATGGATGTTGTGTTGTGTGCTGTCTCCCTTTGTCTTTCATGTTCCTTTTTTGAAATTGTGTTTCAGCTTCTGTCCTGTTATCTTAAACTGACCTCAGTGTTGCGGGTATTGTGGTATACAGAGAGGTTTCATATGATGAAGAAAAATGCACGTTAATCTGAGAAAAGTGTTGGTTTTGACTGCACTAAATGCTATGAATATTTGCTGGAGGATGTCTGAGGCAAACACATTCTCAAAAGCCTCAAAAAATCTGGGGCGGTGGTTGGATATGTACTTAGGCCTGAGCTGGAGCTTCCAAGCTCCACAGTCCTGGTGTCCAGCACAAAACTTGCTTGGGTTTAAAGTAGAAGGTCCTGGAGACACCAAACTGGTGGTGCAGCTGGGCTGTGTATGCCCATGACTGAGATGCATTGGTTGGGGTTGAAAACCTAGGCAGGACTTGATCCAGAAAGTGTACAAGTCAAAGGGAAGGCTTTCAGCTATTTCAGTATGTTCCCGGTAAAAACCCAAGTCGTTTTGTGTTCTCACTTTATTTTTATGATACGATCATTTTTGCTCCTCATGTCCTACCCTTTAACTCATCTGTTAGCCTTGCCTTTATTTGCGTTTTATTGCCAGAGTAACTATTCAAATTCTTCCACGCATCACCGTATTTCGAGATGTGCTGCTTAATTGTCTTTGCACCTTGTAGGAAAATGTATTTGGCTTGTGCCCTCAATCAGTGTGGTGTAATGCTAGGGAGAGGACTTGCAAACAGAATTGCCTAACAAGAGAAGTTAGGAAAACCTCCTACAGGAACTGATCTTTTAGAGTGTGTTGAGGCAGAGAAACAAAAAGAAGAAAAGGCCCTTGACCTTCACAAATTGTCCAAAGTACCATGCACAGTTAGCAGGAGTGCGAATGACTGCATTGTTTATAAGAACCTCATACGCTATTTTTTTCCAGCATTTGTCATCTTTGAAGCAGAAGAATGTGGTGTTTGTGGCAAGTATGTTACTTTTCACAGCTGTTTGGTTCTGTCTCTTTCCTCAGGGTCTTATCGAGGCCATTGACAACTCTGCATATGTACAGTCCAACATTCTTGTTCTTGGATTAGTCTCTTTTTCCTTTGAGTGACTACTGATACTTTTTTCTGTTGCCAGAGCTAGGCACAGTGCAGTGAACTAGCTCGTTTGAATGAGATGTTTAAGCTGTAGGGTTATTTAATTCTTTGTTGACTTGTGATGGAAGATGTCAGCAGTTATTTTCAAATATTCCTTTGTTTCATCAGCTTAAAGATTTCTCCGTTTCTGTCAACATAGGAAATAACTAATGTCAAAGCTACTTTGTCATAGCAGGTTCTGGGCAAGTTAGTCATGCAGCAACTGGTATGGCATAAAATGTGCACATAGATTTAAAGCAGTGTCCGTTTAGATGCCTTTTGGCACAGAGTGAATCCAGCTCTGTTCTGCAAGCATGGGCTGGGAAGTGTTGGGGACCTGTGGTTAAAGGGGACTGTCACCTTATACCCTCTCTTTTGTAATATTCACAGTATTGGCCTAGCTCAGGTTTCTTGTGTCTGCCTCTTTGGGGCTGTGTCTGTACAGCAAGTGTGACAGTTTCTTAGCGCTTTGATTCCTTATGGTTGAAAAGTGCTGTTATTTCTGTTTGAAGTATCATATTATCTTTTCCTCTCTCCATGCGGTATTAAATGGTTTGCAATATTAAAGGCAAAACTAATTATGCATTTGTTAAAGTTATTTTAATCTATTGTTTATTAATTATGTTTCTTCCTTACCTGCACATATTTTACATTCTTTTGTTTAAGCACTTCAAATTAATAACAGCTTAGTGGTGGACAGGGAAAATGTCGACAGCTGAGGTTTGCTATCTCACGCTGTTAGGAGCGTCTGTTTTTTTGTGTCCATGCTTTCAATAGGTATGTATCTAGATTTTCTTAAGTGCATTTCAAGATCTTGTTTTCAAGAGTATGTCAGCAATTCTTTCTACCCCAAATCACATTGATTTCACATATAGTATTTTAATTTTTAGCAAGGGATGACTTAATAGTTTTGGTTGCTCAGTATTGATGATATGGCTCACCTTAGAAGGCATATTAGCATTAGCGTTTCTTGACAACCCAAGTTTTTTCCCTATCTGTATTACATGAAGGACGTTAATTAAACTCTGTAAAAATCTCTAACATTGCACAAAAAAAATCCAGCAGAAAGTGCTTTCTCACCCCAGCGTGAGTTATGCTGATGGGTATCTTACAGCTCTTCACTGCTGTTTTCAGTTTCTTCAGCTATACATATTGCAGTTGCCACCTAGGATGGTGGTGAACTTTCCAAATAGGTTTTCAGTTGGTCTTTCAGATGGTCTCATTTCAGTTGGAAATGAGTGTGTTTGGCAGGACTTTCTTACTGGCCAGCTGTATTGTTGTTTATGAGAATAGAACATGTTGTTTGAACATCAAAAATGATTAATTTTGTAAAATTGTTCTTTGGGTTTATGAATTATGTCTGTGTGCAAAGCCTGTTTTTGTCATCTTGTTACCTTCCCTGCTTTCATGCTCTCAAAATGCTGGGTAGGAACTGTGTGTTGCTGATTGATAGAGCAAAGATTAATTTCTGGAAACTGATATGTTTACTCAAGAGCTCCTAAAAGACGTTTTTCATTCATTGATTAATAACTTCCTTTGTTACAGAAGAGTGTTTATCAGTTAAGCTCTGAGAAGTAAAAATCGTTTTTCCCAAAGCAACCCCCTCCCATCTCGGAATAGACAAACTAAATTTTGGAAAGTGCGTGTGTGTGTCTGCCAACCCTTAGTTCAGCTAAGGTTAGGTCTATGCTGTTAGAAATCTGAGGAGATAGTGATGTAGCTTTGCTACAAGCGAGAGAATAGCCGTAGTGTGCTGTTTTCCCTCTTCATCAGGCTGAAGTGTAAATTGTTCATCTTGCATAAAAGAGTCACTGAAAGTCTTAATGTAAGTACATTTTAATGTACTTTAGGATAAGAGAAGGGAAATGCAAAGAATGCACAGTAGTAGGCACAATAGAAGAATTGCTGGAAGTAGTCTTCAGTAAGAAAAGAAGTAAATTGATGGGGTTTTTAATGTTATTTTTATTTCATTTTTTTCTCCCTCCTGAATATTTCTATTCCACAATGATTTGGAGTTTCGTAAGAAAAGTGCCTCAAATCCTAACTGTTGGATAGATTTTAATACGTACTGATATAACAGCTACTGCTATATTAAAATTTCATTTAAAAGATTTGTTTCTTTAGCATATTTGTTGTTTTTCTGTTTTAAAAACTTTATATAGTCAGCTAAGAAAATGCAAAATTAAAAAAAAGCAACAGTGAATTTTGCGTGGAAATTATTTGAAATGAACAGCTGAAGTGCAATTTGGAGAGTGGCCATGTGGATGCATATTTTTGTATAAGCTCTTTTCCTGCAAATCAGAGGAAAGCTACCTATATTTATGCCTTCTATGCACATTGCATCCAGAAAAGCAAAAGAAAGGTTGAATAGTGAATTACAAAACTTTACCGTGTCTTACGGCATGAAATCTATTAAAAGTGCTTCAAAGCCAACAAAAAATGTGGTTGGAAATGCAATTATATAGTAAGCTTTCCTACCTGTGTTTTATAGTTTCACACTCAAAACTTGAAATGTTGGACTCTGCCCTCATTGGATTGCATAAAACAGTAACAGGATGGTTGTGGGTTACATTTCATTTCAAAGCTAGCTCCTTGCTTGAGGTTGTATAAAGATCATTTTTTTTGCTACTTCCTATCAAGATAACTTTCTCTCCTTAATGTGGCAAAAGTGAGGCAAACCTGTCCTCTGAGAAATCTGTGCATGTTGTACGTAAGAAAAGAAGGTTAGAAATACTTTGTGGGATGTAATTTTTTTAACTGGTCCCTTATTTCTCAGTGTATTCGGCGTCATACTTGAAGACAAGTTGAAGTCACAGCCACATTCTAGGAGAAGGAAACATTTCACAAATTATTGGATGTGAAACTTTCATGAAACAGAGTATTCCACCATTTTTGTAATAACTCTGTTCTTAAGGTTTCTTTTAAAACATGGGGGTATAATATAAATGTCTTGGTAATATTAGCTAACTCAAAGCATTCCTTTTTCATATACTATCTGAACTTTATGTAGACACATTTTTATTTATTAAAAGTGTAATTCAATCTGAACATGCTGAATATAGATATATGTGACTGCAAACCTGAAGTAGCATTTGAAATTGGGCATTTTCCATGGGAATGGGGATTCCATGGGCAGCTTTGTTTTTGTGGCTGAAGCAGTTGCCTTCCTTCATGGTAATTTTCCTCGTTAACTGACAGTCCCTTTTATATTGCTCCTCCACTGCTAATGGCAGAGTTGCAAAACGCACAGCCTCTGAGCTTGTACAGGGCACTTGCTGAGCATAATATGGGTTTAGTGAATCTTGTTGCCTTGCAGAAAACAAGCTAACTGGTGACACAGGAGAAGGGCGCAGAAATGTCTGTGTTTGGTATGGCAAGCAACATGTGGCTTCGTTCTTGTTAATCCAGCAAGAGGGTGAGATGCAACAGGTCAGTCTAAGAACTTGTGTGTTTTGTATTAAGGAAAGCAGAATATCCAAGAAGAATTGATGTTGCTGATCTCTGACCAGCATACTGGCATGTTGCTTTAGGAACATAAATTTCTTTGTTTATTGGGGTCAACAACTGCTCTGAGCAATTTGATATGTTAGCTATGCCATGCACATACTCCACTTGTTGGATGCAGTTAATATGGTAATAGTAATAGCCCTGATATAAATACCTCTGCTCTTATTTTAGAAGTGTGACCACTCAGCACTGCAAGAAAATGGTTTAAGCACTGCCATAAAACTGCTAATTCTATGACATGATTAGATTGAAAAATCAAAATATTTCTGTTTATCCTGGCATGTTGCTATGGTTGCAGGCAGGCCTGGGTGACGTCATGCCTTGGATCCATTGTAAGCATTTATTTAGGTAGTTGTCTCCATGGAAACATTTGTTTGTTTTGATGTTACTATGTGTTAAATTTTAAACAAATTTTTGTGGTTCTATACTGGATTGTTATTGAAGACCAGTTAATCTACAGAAGCTCTGTAAATATACCTTACACCCCACCCTCTAAAAATATTTTTGGGAAAAGATCAAGTGAAGGCATAATTGTCCTCTTAAATTCCAGCAATAGTTTCTTATGTTGCTTCGACATGTTTCCTTGTTGCTGAGGAAGCCGTGTGTTCGCAAGGCCAGAAGGCTTGTCTCCATCTTCTCAAGAAAGGAAGTGTTTGTTCCCATAGAGACTCCTCCCAACACGCTCTGCTGTACCTGGCCTGCTGCAGGGAGCCGCGGCTTGTCCTGAGGACATCCCGCCTGTCAGCCCCGTTCCCACAGCCTGGACCCGGCAGCGGTGCCTCCGCCTGAGCCTAGCCCCGTCCTGCTCCCGCAGCAGCTCGTCGCCGCCTTGTTACTGTGCAAGAAATAAAACAGGTGACGTCTGCAGTGAGCAGCTGGCAAGATAACTGCTGGCAGGAATGAGTATGCGCCTTAGCCGTTTGCTAGCTGTCGTGCAATTGTTGACTTTTTGTATTGAATGATAATGGCATTTCTTGCCTTCTTCGTGTACTTGGAAGGACTTGTGCTTTGCAACTTGACCTCATTCAGAACAAATATCTACCCATAAAGTTGCTCCGGAGCGTCTTCTGTTTAATAGATGCTTTACTGAGGTCCCCCTTAAATGTTTTTGGTACACTTCATTGCATAGTCTGATGTATGAATTGGGTGTTTATAAATATGTGAAGGATAATATAGTTTACAGTTGTATTTTTACATCTCTACTGCAGGAATTATTTTAATAGCGTCCTGGAAGGTGATTTGTATAATCCTTTGTTATGCTTGAAGTAGAGTTAACTCTTGGGTACTTTAATATATCTGTGTCAAGAAAAAAGTATTGTCAGTACAGAACAATCTGCATTGGCAAAATCTATGCTAATAATTCTCTCGCAGCAAATTTTGAAGCAGTAGATAAGGTGCATTTAAGTTACGGTAGTTAAGTTAGTTACAACACGGAGCGTTTTCTTCTTTACCATACTATGTACACTTTGATTGAAATGAGCGTCCAGATTCCTTTCTTGTTGAAGAAGTGAGTGGTAAGCGATGGGTTTGGATGCTGTTGCTGCTGTACAGGCTCGTTTTGTGCATGTAAAATAGATAAGTTCTCCACCCAAAGTGTCACGGTCCATTGTGATCTCTCGGATTTACAGTACATTACTGAATTCCAGAGAGTTTTGCTCTTATCAGGTGTTTACAAGCAGTTACTCATAAAACCGCAAGCACAGGAGGCTTTGTTTTTCGGAGCCTTGAGCATCTGGTGCCCTTAGGCTAGCTCAGTGGTGCTGCTTCCAGCATACATCATTAGCTTTAGCATGAGCTCTATGCTAGGCCCAATCCCTGAGCAGGAGTCAAGCAATTGTCTAACCAAACTGCTATATGCTGCTGCTGATGATTTTTTTAACACCTGTTTGTGTTGAAATATATGCACATTGAAACATAAACATGTATTGCTGGGTGTTTTGTTTCCCAGTCAGTTTGTAATGCTGTAGGATAGTGTGCAGGGTATCATACACCAGCCTTGCTTGGTATCTGCTACAATTTGTCACATATGCCAGTGGTGGGCAAGAAGGAGTTACTGTTTTGGAGTAGAAGCAGGGGAAAAAAAATCGCGTACAGGCAAGCCGGCCTTGTTGGCTCATTAATTGCACCACCATTTGCAACTGTCTGTTATGTGTCTGTAAAAACTTATGTAAAATCTGTGCTACTTACAAAGTTAAACATTGCACTGAATAACAAGAAAGATTATTCACCATAAATATGGACATTGTTCCCCATTTTGCATGGGTTAAGTTTGTATGCTGCCAGGGCTGCAGTCAGCCTGGAAGCTGTGGAGTTCAAGATCCTGAGAGGGGTGAGTCAGTCAAACAGCAGAATTACAACCCTGGAGATGAGAAGAGCAGGGGTTTGCTTGTTCAGGGTCCTGCTTGGCAGGATCCCTTGGGAAACTGCCCTGGAGGGCAAAGCAGACCAGGAGAGCTGGTCGATCTTCCAAGACCAGCTCCTCAGAGCATGGGAAGGGTCCGTTGCAATGTGAGCAAGTCGAGCGGCTTGGCAGCAGGCCAGCCTGGATGAACACGGGGCTTCTGATGGAGCTCCAAGGCGAAAAGTAAATAGCCAGAAGGTGGGAGCAGGGAGAGGCTGCCCGGGAGGAATATTGCCCGGGCATGACAGAGCGGAGCTAGGCAAGCCAGTGTTCAGCAGCAGCTGAGACCAGCAAGTGTGGAGGTGAAAAAGGAGAAAGAAGGTTTCTGTAAGTGCTTGGTAGCAAAAGGAAGGCTCTGGAGAGTGTGGTCCCCTCGTGAGAAGGGACACGGAAGAGGCTGAGATGGTGCAGGATGCATCTAGGTGTGCTGAAGGAGCTGGGCAATGGCATCTTCCAGAGGTGGGAGGAGCAATGACTGACGCCTGGAAGAGGGCAAACATCACCTTTCTCTTCAAGCAGCGCAAAGAGGGAGAATCCTGGCCAGGCAGCATGACCTCTGTTGCTGGGAAGGCTGTGAAGCAAAGCATCTTGGAAGCTATTTCTGAAAACATGAAGGACAAGAATGTGTTTTGGAGTTGCCAGCCTGGATTTGCCAAGGACAAGTCATGTGCCTGTGGACCAGGGGAAGACAGTGGATGTAGTTAGTATATCTTGCCTTTAGCAAGGCCTTGCAGCTGATCCTCCTTATTGCCAAATTAGTGAGATTTCAGCTGCCTGAGTAGACTCTAAGAGAGGTGGAAACCTAGCTGCACTGCTGTGCTTGGAGTTGTGAGGACTGCTGCAAAGTCCCCGTGGCAGCCAGTAAGTGAGAGTGTCTCTTGGGGATCAAGGCAGGGAGCAGTTCCCAGTTGAAGGTTGTCTTTAAAGGCCTGGAAGGTAGGGTGGAGGGCTGAGTGGGCAGGTTTGCAGATGTCAGCAAGCTGAGAGGGAACAGTCTGGAGGACGGTGGCTGGTGTTCAGAGGGAGCTGTGCAGGCTGGAGAAAGGGGCTGAGGGACACCTCACGAAGCTCAACCAAGGGAATGGCTGAGTCTTGTATTTGAGGAGGGATACCCTACAGGCTGGCGTCTGACTGGATCCCCAACCTAAGAAAGATATTGATGTACTGGATCAAGGTGCAGGGCCAGCAGGATGCTCAGGAGGCTGGGGCACATGACGTGCAGGGAGAAAGAGGCTCTGTAGAGGCTGGAGCAGAGAAGGCTGAGGGGAGACATTATTGATCTTGCCAGCTACCTGTCTGGAAGGTACAGGGAAGGTGGAGCCAGACTGTTCTTGGAAGTGCCCAGCAATGGGATGGGAGACAACAGGCAAGTTGGACAATGCGAATTCCCCAAGTTAGTCCATGGGTAATTCAGATGAGGTGTCAGGATTTGTTGTAGTTGTTTGCTTTGTTTTGTTTACCCTGTGGGTCATCAAATACTGAAAGAAGTGGTGGAGAGAGGTTTTGGAACCTCTGTCCTTGGAGGTGTTCAAGACTTGCCTGGAAACGTCCCATGACACACTGCCCTGAGACCTGCTCTGGACAGGGGTTTACCCTGGTTACAGAGTCATATGCAAATATTCCTGACAAGCTTAATTGTTACATGACTTTTATGGTTCCAATTAAATCAACATGTTGAATGTGTTGTAAAGAGATTTGAAAACATTAGCGTCTGGGTATACAATATCCTAGGATTGGTTCTGTGCTGATAGCTTGCCTCTCACGTCTATTATTTTTGTTCTTTGTGGCCACTTCTCGTCAAAAGCAATAATTGTTGTTCTGTAGCTAACCAATACTGTGATTTTTACATTTAGAGAGGAGGGGGGAAAAAGCCTGAATTCATGTTACTTTTGAATTGTTGACTGGAGTGTTAGTGGCATTGCTAATAAGTGTGGCGAGGCTGCTGATTATTGATTGATAACAGTACATTTTGCACTTTTATTTATTCTGAACCTTAAAAAAGGAGTCATTGTTGGACAACACAGCCTTCAGTCTTTTGCTACAATATGGAACAGTACTTGTGACAGCTAAAAATATGCCTGTTTTATCCTCTTTTTAGAGATACAACCATAGTTAGGTTCTATTAATGAAGTTGGAAGTGTGTAGTGAAGTTAGAGGGGATATTTTAACATGAACAAACTGTTCGTGTATATTTGTACAGTTTTTTTGATTCATAAGAACATTAGCTGTAAATTATCCATCTCCCAAAGAAGATTAATACAGTATTAATATTGTATTTGGTCTGCCTATACACATAAAGCTGCTGGAAGAATTAAGGTGTAATCCACTTAAGTTGATGGTGTGGTGGTAAATGGAAGCACACAGTTTGCCATCTTTCAGCTTCTTCAGGATTTTATCCAGTTTGCAAATTCCTGAGGTGGTCTTACTATTCAGAGCTTTGAGAGGACTGCTTTGCAACTGATTTGGAACGAGATTCATTTCAGAGTTATGGTAACATTATGTAGGTGAACGACCCAACTAAAATCTAGGGAAACTGTGCTATGCATCTTCCCCATTTTATTTCATCACCAGTATGAATGTAGAAGTCTTCCCTAGAGAAGTGTTGGCATAATGTCTTCAACTTCGTGAAAGGTCACGTTAATCAGGCTACTAGATACCATGATTTGTGGTTGCTTGGAGCTTGGCATGCAAGGGAGCTAGGGACGGGGGCTAATATTACAGAGAAGGAATGGAAAGGTTCGTTTGTAAATGTTAAGTGTGCAACACTTGATCTGCCCCTTAAAGCTGGGCACTACGTGATCTTGCCTTGATGGTGTTAGACCTAGGCCAGGCAGGCAGTGTTTAACTTATTAATTTGAACTTGTTACTGGAAGCGATGTCAGCTAGAAGGCACCTTCTCAGTGTATTTTGAGCTTGCTCCAGCGTGACTATTCATCAGTGAGAAGGTTTGGGTGCTATATATAGAGTCAGTGTTGGCAGTGTTAAAGCACCCAAGTTGATGTTACTGGAAACTATTTCTTTGAAAGTCATCACACTGATTTTATTAGATTGGAGTTATTTGCCACTTCCATTTTTTTATTGTGGTTTTGTGCTGAATTGAAGAAACACGAAAGAAATCTAGAAGCTTCTTTTAAATTTGATCTTTGCTCCGGACTTTGTGCAGTGTTTTTAGGTATATGCCTGTATGCCCATGAATTTAAAAGAAACTATTTTGTTCTGGAGTCCTGATAGAGTCAAAAAAAAAAATCCTTTGGGGGGCAGGGAGGGGAAAGTAATTTAAGAATTAATATTCAAAACCTTAGTAAAGATTGAAAGCCTAAAATCATGATCAAAAAATTTTAAGAACTTTGTTAGGTTTGCTAACATTGCTGATCCTGAAGACTCCCAGAACATTTGGATCACATAGATATTTTTATGGCAACCTTTTCTAGGAATAAATACTATTAGATGTTCAAATGTTGTGGTTGAGGCAGCCTGTACAGAAAGCTCTAAAATTTAAATGAAAAGTTAAGGAAAGATGATGCTATCATTGCTTTATCTAATGCCCATCATTGCAGTGTTTTTAGCTGTGCGGCTGCTCCCAGCGTGCTGCTGCTTCTCTACGTATAACTAGAGTTGCTGAGCTACTGGTGAATGTGAGGAGTACTGTCTGTATCTTGAGTAGCCATTGAGCGGTGTATCTTGAGTAACTATTTGGGTAATTTTCCAAACTCTAATATAATTTAGAACGAATTGGAGAAAAAAGATGTTTTCTTTTTCTATTTTTTTTAAATTTATTATTCTTATATATTTTTAAGGTGAGCGACAAGCAATGTTCAGTCTGCCATTTTGCTGAGTAATGCTTGCCGCCAATATTGCCTTGGCCTCACTGTTGTTAAAAGGACATAATACCCAATGCAGGGAAGTCTTGTTACAGTACTTCCTTGGCCACCTTTGTGACTTGGGCCAGAAAAACTTACCGCAGTATCTTGCATAAAGCCAGTAACTTTCTATTTAGGATGTGGAACACCATCAAATCCGAATATCTTTGCCAGTGATGGCAAGTAGTAGAAAATACTGTCAGATAAATAGTTTCAGTGGTGAGATGAGTTCACTGCAGAAGTCTTTTCACCTAATTTCTGTTTTGAATGTGCAACTTTTCCTGCTGCATTTAATCCTCAGTATTTGATTCTGGAGATCTTTTGGGGTGTGGTACCTTGTTCTGATCTTTTAGTCTTGCACTGTTACTTGACCTGCAAATTTGTGGCACAGGTGTTTCAGGATGCTTTTAAGCCTGTATGCTGAAGTTGACCTAGAGTTCATGTTAAATCCAGAAAATTCATGCTCACTTAACTACACTCATGCAGTTTCTCTGCAGCCAGCAGGTCAAATTGGTGAAAATGCATGGCTTTCGGTGGGTGTATTTTTCTTTGTCAAACTCCTATGTTCTTCTACAGTAGTGTTGGGAGAATGTGTGTTCTTGATTTGTGGATCTTGATTGCCTTTTAATTTTGCTTCTCGCTTTTCAATAAGATTTGGTAGTGATTTCCATAGTTGTTTAGGAATAATTCTTGATACTGCAAAACCGGGATGTTTGGTCATTTTCGGTTCCTCTTGCTCTGGTAACTTAAAGTTTCTCCAAGTGGGCCTCATTTTAGGAGATGAAATAGTGAAAAGAATGATGAGGCAGCCTACTAACCTGAGTCCCCTAAGCCTAGGAAGTCTGTGCACTGTGAAGAAGCTTTCTCCCTATTAAGTGCCGATAATGTCTACTTCCAAAACGTTCCTGCAACCCTTTAGGGCTTAAATGGCCCCCACAGTACAAGGCTGAACAGAAGAGGATGAGTGCCCATCACGTGGTAGGAGAAGGGACTCCTGTAGGCCCGTTCAGCCCTTTGTCCCTGCTGAGACAGCTAGCTTCGTGTCACCTCGTGCCACTTGTGGTCCGAGCACCAGCAGCTGCAGAGCAGGGGTTGTCCTTGGCACCAGGCAGTGACTCCCATGACACATGATGGCACTTGCTTCACTGCCCAGATGTCTCGTGTCTTTATTCTATGCCCTACAATTGCAAATCTTGTTTAAAAAAGAAAGTAAGCTAATTAGAGGAACAGTTGTTGTGCAATAGTGGCTGTATTTTTCTTATCCTATGCAGTAGATGCATCTCATGGCTTTATCATCATCAAAGAATGTACAAGAAAACCTTGTTTTTCTTCCAGCTAAGAACAGAAAAGCTGCACAGCGATTCTGTAACATGGCAGTAGCTCATTATACCACAATTGAAAAATCAGTAGGAGAAAACATAATAGGTCTGTGCTTAATGATAGAAATACTATTTAGTTGCACAAGATCTCCAGATATATTCATTATAATTGCCAGTACAATCCCAGCTAGCCATGAGCATGTCTGCTTCATTACATTTGAAGGTGTTTGCTACTCTAGCAGGGCTGTTACCTGTTAATAGTATTGATAGTGCTGAGAATGGATGGTTTAACTGACTCTGTGACTCAGACCAGGATGGGAGCAATGCGAGAGGCTGTGGAAGTGGGAATCCTGCCTGGCAGGTAGGCAGCTCTTGCCAAGAGTGCAGCTGGCTACTGCAGAGTCACTGTCACATGCAGTGTGTCCATATTTCACAAAAAAAGTGGGATGTGCTCCCTTCTGCAAGAATGAGGCTCTGTGGCATGAAATGGGAAGGTAGATTCTTCATTCTTTA
Source organism: Tinamus guttatus (assembly GCF_059628265.1). NCBI lineage: Eukaryota > Metazoa > Chordata > Aves > Tinamiformes > Tinamidae > Tinamus > Tinamus guttatus. The sequence goes on along the minus strand of NW_028288559.1, from coordinate 1,331,766 downwards.
CCATCCTGCCTGATTGCCTCCCGTTGTACAGTACAAGCCAGTGTGTGCCAGACTAGTTTGTGGCCCTGGAGGAATCTAATGGACCCCTGTTGACACGCCTTATGCTCAGTCTTCATTGTGTCTTTGTTTGGAGCAGGTATTTTCAACCTTTCTTCCAGACATGAGCTATTTATGTTTTCTCAAGACCAGAGCTGCACTTTTCTCACTGCAATGGATGCTGTATAGAAACAGATGCCTGTAACAACACTTCTAGCATAGGTGGAGTCCATGTGCTCGTGTGGGCAAACCTGCATATGTTGCAGCATTCTCAGCTGACCTGGTTTTGGTGGAAGGTTTGGCTGGCTTGCATGTGGGGTGCACTGATTAATGTTTGCAGCTCCGCCTGGGCATTTAGGGAGAAATTTGTAGATGACTCCAAATAGACATCTGCAGCTGTGTGAAGCATTCCTCTGTCTGCGTTCACAGAATCACAGAATGGTTGAGGTTGGAAGGGACTTCTAGAGATCATCTAGTCCAACCCCGCTGCTCAAGCAGGCGCACCTGGAGCACGTGGCATAGGGTGGCGTCCAGGTGGGTTTGGAAGATCTGCAGAGAAGGGGCCTCCACAGCCTCTCTGGGCAGCCTATTCCAGGGCTCTGTCACCCTCACGGTAAAGAACTGAGCTAGCTCAGCCTCCTCACAGGGAAGATGTTCCAGTCGCCTAATCATCTTTGTAGCCCTACACTGGGCTCTCTGCAGTAGTTCCATGCCTCTCTTGTCCTGGGGAGGCCAGAACAGGACCCAGCACTCCAGATGTGGCCTCACCAAGGCCAAGTAGGAGGAGAGGCTCATCTCCCTTGACCTGCTGGGAACATTCTTCCTAATGCACCTCAGGATACCATTGACCTTCTTGGCCACACGACTCCCTTTACCTGATGAGGTGGCCTGTAGTAAACACGCACGGGAGTGTCACCCATGTTAGCTGGCCCTTTAATCCTGGCCAATAAGTTCTCAACTTGTTCTGTGTCCTTAGGCAGAACTCAGTACATGACAGTTGCTCTCTCACATTCAAAGCACCTACCCCACCTCACCTTCCTGGCCTGCCTTTCCTAAAAGGCACGCAGCCATCCCTGACAGCATTCCTGTCATTTGTGCTATCCCACCATGTCTCTGTAACTGCAAGGCGGTCATGGCCATGCGGTCGCACACAGATCTCCAACTCTTCCTGTGTGTTGCCCATGCTGGGCGCATTGGTGCTCAGGCATTTCAGGGAGCCAGTCGAGCCTGCAGGTTTCTCAGGAGAGGTGCAAGAGGACCCTCCGCAGTCATGTTTTGTACATTTCTCCCATCTGTATGCACATGCTGGAAGAGTCTTGACTTGAGTCAAGTTGCAGAGCTGATCACTCTGCCTCTAACTCTCTCCTTGCCTCATCTTTCCTGGCTTAATGCCCTACTCACTAGGCTGGCCAACCTGCCAGGCTCAGGATTTGTAGCACCTTCTTTGAGGCATGTTGCTTTTCTTCTATCCCTTCTCCACAAATGAGAGTAACAGAAGAACCTCCTCATTATGCTGAAGTGGATGAAGTAGCTGGGAAAGTTATTGAAATAAAATAAACAGAACTATCTTGATTCTCTTTTCTGTCAAGACAGAGCAGGGCTTATTGCCTCTCCTCCAGCCAAATGGAGAAAGTGTGTGGAACTTTATTCCAAAAGGGTGATAAGCAGTCAGTTGACTAAGCTATTTTGTTTTCATCCTGTTCTACTGATAACATAAAGTCTGTTTGCTAATTTAATACTACTATACTGTTGCTGAGTTTGATCTCCAAATCCACCTGGCTACAGCTTCAGTCAAGGTGATCTAGTTTTAATAATTTCCTTTTTGATTTGGTCCTGTGTTCTGAGGCCTCAATACTGTACTTCTTGTGCGCAAGGGAGATTTCCCTTCATACCTGCTGCAAAGTGTCACCTAGTTTTTGGCTTCCCTGAGTTCTAGGGACACTCATTAGTAACTCTGGAAAAACGTGGTGGAGCTGGACCATCTAATATGAAACAGTAATCTGAAATTTGCTTTGGTGCATCAGTGAAAATCATAGAAGTACATGAAAGGCTGTCTGACTTGGGAACTAGCTATAGAGAATTGGATGACTTTAATGGTAGAGACTCTGAAGTAGGTTTGATTTGGTATTATCTACCTTGATATTGACAGTTTTTGAAAGTGCTGCAATTTGATTTGTCAAAAGTGTTGAGGTGAAGATGACAGCGTGCATTGTCTGGAGACAGTTACCCAAATGAGTTATGCCAAATGTTGATCAGGTTCCTGTATGAGTTTGTTGCAAATCCTCCCTCTAAGTCCTTGGCGGAGTGGGTAGAGGCGTTTACTGGCCACCACTGCATCTCCTGCATACATAGTGACTTTGCAAGGAGGTGTCAACAGCTTTGTTGAGTTTACCTTTATTGCCAGAAATTGTCATTTAAGAAAATGAAGCGAATAAGATGTGCCTCATTTGCCCACTCTTAGAGAAATTCTGGTTTCTTCTCCACATTTTTGTAGAATTCCTTCTTAAAATTGGTGAGACTTCTTGCAACAATAAAGGCTGAGCAGATTTGGCTTCAGATGCCTCTGAAAAGGCATCTGTGTGCTACAGGTTGGAAAGGTACATTTTAGTTTTCATAGCTGTGGTTGCACAGGGCTGTGACCTTTGGGGCTCAAAGGCGTAGGACAAGGTCAGCAGTGCCTGACCTTGCTTTAGCTGTGTGTGACCCAACAGTCCTCATGCAGCAGCCAAAACAGAGTGCTGGCCTGGAGCAGCGGCTGCTGAGCTCCTCCTTACTTTACTATCACTACTGTGGGAATTTAATTCAACTATAAATAATTGTGTCAAATCTGCTGGCCAGTTTTACTTTAACTACTAGTATAAACATACCTCAAATAGAGGCTTTGTGATAAAAATGACCAGCATGTGGCCTTGGAAAGATGTTTGTCCACTGCTTGTTACGGGAGGTTCCCACGCCTGACCTGCACAGGTTGGTATGTGCTGCACAGCACACCGAGTTTAACTATGTACATGACATTGTCTTAATCTGTTATTTTAAGGTTGTACTGTTTTTCTGCAGCAGTCATTTTGTGTTTTTTGCTACTTAGGCTACAAGAATATTTTCAACTTGTTTCTAAAATAGCGATCGATAGATCATATCATAGCCGCTACTGGTGGAGTGTGAGAGGTGGGACGTTGAATCAGGCTTCCATAGCAAGTTATCAGTTATCACTCAGAAGATTACAAATGTTCCATGTGATAAACTTTATAAGGATATGGTCCATCAGGCCATACTCTGCTGATGTGTCCTGGAATAAGAGCACAGAATTGCAGTACTGCATCGTTAACTGTCCACAAGTTAGAAAATTACTCACCTGCAGACTTAAAATAGAGACTTCAGGTAACACTGTAGTACTGCAAATGGCTTTAACCAGCATAAAAGTGACATCAGGTCTTTGCTTCCCTGGGTTGTTAACCCAAATAAAATCTTCCCAATTTTCCCGTGGGTTTCCTGGGGAGCCGCCAGGCAGGATTTGTGCCAGCAGGGCCGTGGTGGCTGTGCACACACTGAGTGGGCAGCCGGGCTCGGGGGGCTTTGCCTCTTGGAGACCGCGCTGGCTGGCGCTGGCCATGTGAGAGAATGCAGGAGTCATTGCAATGCAATATGAAGTAATCGTTGGTTAGGTCATGTATTTTCCTGTAATTATGGAAGTGCATTGGCGCTGTCTTGTACCGACTCCTCCCATTGTATAAATCCCAGCGCCCTGCTCTCCTGCAAAAAGTTGCTTTGCGGGCTTGGACTGCTGTTTTGCGCAGTTGGCTGAATCTTGGTTTGCTCAGTTTTGAAGCTTTATTCTTTGGTACCACCATTCCTAATTTTCTTTCCTGTCTTTAACCCTTGTTTCTTACCTGGCCATTCCATTTTGTTTTAATTGTAAAATTTATCAACAGTGGTCTTGTCTTAAATCATCAGGGGAACGTAGGACAGCTGTAGGCTTTATGGCTTGCTGAAATGAGGAAGGGATTGTTGTTGCACAGCTGATCCTGTGCCTTTCTTCCAGAAAACAGGGAGGATGCATGTGCAAGCACTGCTAAATCTTAGTGTTCCTGCACAGAAGTTCCTTGGCTTTCACCCTTGTTTGCTCTGGAAAACAATCTACTCTTGTCCTTTATGCAATGGATCTTTTAAGCCTAAATAACAGCATTCTTATTTTGAGGAATTTTGTTTTTGTTGTTGTTCTCTGGACTTTCTGCTACTGCACATGAGTCTGGTTTGACATTCGGTTTACAGTGTGTGTCCTGGCAGTGAATCTGTTAATAAACGTATCTCTTTGAATATGGTAGCTCACTTTTTTAAAGGCATTTGAGTTAGTAATGGATGTGATGGCAGTGTGCTTTGGATTAGTGCATTACAAGAACAGGTAGTACCGTGCTGAACATCCTTTTCACTCTAAGATAACACATTTTCATACAAATAATAGCAAGTGACAGTTTGATGTAATCAGCCGTCTTGTTTCAGCTGATAAAATCAGGGGCCTTGAGGAAAATGCCGGTCTTCATAGCTGAGATAGTTTAAAAAAATGTGGAGCCTTTGTTTCTGAATTTTGCAAATCAGGAATGAAGAACTAGGTATTGCTAATTATATGTCTGTTTGGAAATGAAAAGCAGTATCCTTTGTACAGAGCACAAGCAGAGAGGGCAGCACATATATAAAAGCTGGAGATAAAGTCTTGCAGAGAGGGGAAAAAGAGAAGAATTGAAAAGGAGTTTCCACTTCAGGAAGGTTTTTGATGTGTGGAATGGCTATGGCTTGTTTTTTTTCTGTGAGTTTTGGAAAAGAAAAACTTCTAATGAGTTTTGATCTTATTAAATGCCTTTAATTATTTAGGGGTGTGTCTGATCACAACAACATTGTTCAACTGGGCTCTTCTAAGGCAGCTTCTGTTTCGTCTTGACATGCAGAGGGGGATCTTGTCCCTGGTAGATTTTGCAGCAGATGTAGGAGGCTAAATTTGGCAGAAATTTCTTCTAGTAGTTCAGGAATTCTAGCACCTTCCTTCGTTCACTCACTCAAGTTATGTCAGACATCTCCAAAATTGTTGGAATCCGTCTCCGCACTAGCTCAGTGTTTTCCTTCAGGAACTGGTGAGCTAAATAAGTCAGGTTTCCAGAAGAAACGTGTGCTTGTGCTTTCACCGTCTCCTCTCTGCTTTCGCTGTTCACTCCTGCGTCATCTTCAAGGATTCCCAACCGTTTCTTGTTGTTGTGGTTCATGATGGTGGTGACCTCAGATGGGTAATTTGTGGGTGAATCTCAATTTGCTGCAAATGCTTTCTAAAAGTTTAAAATTTTCTGTGAACTTTCATTCTGATTTGAGAGGAATGTGACATAAACAAATGAATATATGTGGTTTTGCCAGTCATCATAATTTTCTGCAGTTTGTTTGGGTTGGTTTCACTTCAGACGCACATCACTTGGCACCGTAAAGACGCGTTAACAAGATCTTAATCTGGGGGAAGAGATACTCTTGCATCCAGGATTTATTCACTGTTGGTTTCTACCTTTCACAGATTGCCAACACGTTGCTGGCATGGATGGTTCTGCAGCATCCTTGGTACAACAGAGACTTCCATTTGAATTCAGGGTTTGTTTTATTGTATCTGCTTGTTTGGCAGAGCTTCTCTGCTTGCCCTAGGTTAAGGTTTTCAGCTGAATCAATTCCATCAGAGTTTGCCCTCAATATATCAGGAAACTGATACAACTCTGTTCCTTACAAGCCCTTTATTTCTTTTTTTTCAGTGATTGCTTTTCCTGCATTGAACTGGTTTAGTCTCAGCGCTCAAGGGCCTACATTTATGGCTTGCCATGTACATAGTGATTCCTGAAGAAATTCCTTGTTATGACTTGCAGAATTCATTCAGTCTGATGGTGGCCTTGCTGAATACTTACTGCAGCTTCACATAGAGAGTCACATAAAGAGGAACCAGCAGGCTCTAGAGCTATATGGAATATGTAAGTAGGCAGATGCGTTAGCATTTTTTCCCCCTAAGCTGTGCATTGTGGTGGATATCTGCACAAGGCACCTGCATTGAGGAGAAATGAGAGCGACTTTGAAAAGAAGCTTGCTGAAGAACATTCTCTGCACTGGCAGTAGCCTACACACAGAGTTGTCTTGAGGCTTGTGGGCATCTATATGGGAAGAAAGACCCCACCTTTCTCATATTCAGGTAATAGGTAGTTTTTACTGCTATGCAATTTAACCTGGTGACTTCTCAGCTGCATAGACAACTTCTCCTAACGTCAGTTCAGTGTGCAGGAAAGAAATTTGGTACTGGAGGAATTAATAAGAGGGAAAAGAAGTGAGAACTGGTATTTGTCTGAAAGGCAGAGAAGTCAGTGTTTCCCCCTCACTTGTGTTTTATTTTTGTGGCACACGTGGTAGTAAAGTTTTAAGATCAGCCGCAGGTGTTTGCAAAATAATGGCCCTTTCATCTTCTGCACGAAAATTTTGTGCATTTTCCAGTACTCAGTAAATATTCAGCACTTTGTATTCTCCTAGAAAGGTTATTTCAGCAAAATAGCAAAAAGATTTTTCTGGAAATCACAGTGATGCTTGAGTAAACAGAGAGAAGAAAATTCTGTAATACAGACATGTGCTGTTCTTTCATGGTAGTGTTGCAGGTGAGCTTTTCTAGCAAGTGCAGAATATGTATGAAATTAAACTACCCAAAGCCAAATTCACTTCTTGGATCCATACAGATAAGTTAAAGGACAGGGCTTAAGTCGGGCTCAGTTGCCCCCATGGCAATTATCCTGAGTTATTCTTTGATTTGTGTGGAAGCAGCCTTGGTTTATAGTTAATTATGGTTTGGGTTTGTTAAGCATTTTTGGTTTCCTGTCACCTAATTCCATTTTCACCTGTCTGAAAAATATCTGCCCGATTTGTTTTCATTGAGCTGTTTTTCACTGTGCTTCACTTTCATGTTAATTTGTTATATTCCAGGGTGTTTTCACTCTCTGGAAAAGACACATCCAAGCCATAGTGAAAGGTGAGCTGAACAAGCTTGTGCTCTTGACGTAGGCTTGACATTTCTGTGAGTGCATCCCAGTGAGTCGATTCTCAACGCGCATTCTTAGCTGATGGCGATTTTACACATGTGTTCTTCAAAATACTGTGTTCGGCAAATGAAAATGTTGTTTCAAAGCCTGGATTTATGTGCGTACTGTTCTAGCTGGCTTGAGTATAATCCGTACTGAAAATCATGCTGTCTGCCAAGTAAGCGGAAGTGAAATTTTAAGAGCAAATCTAGAGACTACTTGTGAAAACTTGGAGCCAGGGTTCATTTGGGTTTTAGTTTCCCTTCTCATAAGAAAATTGAATAAAATACTTGACTGAAAATGGAAGACTTGCTCTTTTTTCAGAAAAAAAAATACTACAACATTTGTTTCCTAATTTTTTGTATCAGCAAACTTAGGTCTCTTGGAGTGGGGGGCAAACACTCATTTTGAATGCTAGGACAATAATTTTTCTGCAAATCTTTGTGTATTTAGTTTTTGAGAGGACAAACTGGCTTTGTTTCTAATTGAAGCACCTTGATGTTTCTGCAAGTATGCATCTGCTTGGATGTTGCTTTTCCACTCAGGTGGATTACCCCAAGTGAGAACATGTTTTAAAATATTTAAATTTTAATTGCATGCATCTCACGTATGTGTAAAACCTGTTTTTTTTTGTTTTTTTTTTTCTATTTTTTTATTTGTGTCCTAAGATTAGGAGGAATGTTTTGCACATCAAAACACAATAGATTTCCTGTTTTCCTTTTTTAAGTAATCCATCTGATTGCAGGTGATTTCTTGTTGGATCTCTTAAAATACTCTTCCACTGTCATTGTAAATCATTGGGGAAACTTGTGTGGCTGCAGTCTACCTGTCCTTCCATTTCTGTCTCCTCCCCTATCCCCTCACCTACACGCACACTTTTCTTTTTTTACCTGAATCTGTTGGACCTCTCAGGAGGGTTCACTCTCATCAAACTGTCACTGGGTTCAGAAATTGCTTTTATGCTTGTATGTTATTTAATGTGAAAAAAAAAATTGAAGCCTTCCAACTCTGCAGCATCCTGTGGGGGGCAGCGGGGGGGAGAAGACAACAGAATATTGCTGGTGTAAAAAACACCTGGTAGTGATATTTTTGTGTATTAGCAGTTTGGACTGTTGTGATAAAGGTCTGTTGGTTTTCAATTTGGTGTCACTGAGCCCGAAAGGAAGCTCTCACTTTGGGCTGGAGCAGACGGATGCTCTCGTTTCCACCGTAGCACTTCTGTGAGCAGTGAGCTGCCGTGACAGTGTCCCAGGACATCATTCTGCATTGCCTAGGGCTTGTCTTGTTTCAGGAATGACTGGGCCAAGGGACGTTTATGCTTGATATTAAATGCTATTGCACTATTGCACATTTCCCTTTCTCCTTCTCTCCCGGCTTCTCCATCTCTTTCAAAGAAAAAAGTGGAAATATTCGCTTGAAGAGGAGGAGAAAATGTCCTGTGGAGCAGGAAGGCAGCTGGGTACCTGAGCTCTCAGCTAGGGCTTTCTAAATTTCCAGGCTGTGAAATATGAATCAACTTACTGTGTGTTGGCAATATTTCATTAGCAAACAGCTGCAGGGTCTGCAGTGGTGAGTATACTGCGTGTGAGTTTAAAGGGTTTAAGCTTCGGTATCTTAAGACTCGACTAGTTAAGATCTTACTAGGGCAGATCCTGTTTAATAATACTGCTGTTCCTTATTGAATCTGACTGCCTGTAGTTCTTTCAGTTTTGCAAATCATGTAAGATGTCATGTAAGATGTCATAGCATAAATCATATGTGCTCCTCCTACGTGTTGTACTGAACTTTTTTTTTTTTTTGGGTCTCGTTAATTAAAATAGCACTGTCTTATGGAACTGTTTTACTTCCAGTCTGGGCTTTTCATTATTTTTTTTTCTCTCTGTAACCTCACATACTTTTCTTGGAATTGGTTAACTGGTCTTGTCCAAAGTAAGGTGACTTGGTTTACTCGAATGTCAACACAGTCAAAACATAGGTGCTGTATTGGAGGGAGAGCAGTGAGCAAGGTGATGATCTGGATGAGAGAACGAGGTGTCCGCATCGAAGTTCATTGGGTTGTGTTTCTTTTCTCTTCTTTTCTCCAATTGTTATTTATTCTGCAAATAAGGATTAATAACAGAAGCCCTGAAAAAACAAAAATTATATGAATTCGAATGAATGACGCCAGGCATTTTCTGGGGTCTGTATGTGCGGGGTCAAGTGCGCTGCCTCGCGCTTGGGGCCTGTCCAGCTGCGTGGGCCCCGAGCTGCCTTGCAGCACTGTTTGTACTGAGCATAGTTTCACTGTATCGAGACCGGGCTCCTTTTTAAACGTTTTCACACTGCTGGGGAGAAAAAAGCAAAATTGAATTTAGCTGCCGCTATGTGTCTGACGGGTGAGATTTGTCAGCTCACGTGGACTGGTGGGTGAGCTCTAGAGGGATAGTTGCAGGTCCCACCTTTTTTTCCTGTGTTAGCGAGGATGAGGGACTTTGGCACAACTGAACTGGCAGAAAAAGTACAGGTGATGGAGCAGGCTCGATGAGCACTGTGGCATCGTCCATGGGGACTTTCGTGTTTTGTGTGTGTGTCTGTGTTCCCAATTGTGATAAATCCAGCAGGAATCAGAGAGAAGTGCAGATAAACTGAACCCTCGGAAGAAGTAAAAACTGTGTCTGCAGAATCCTGGTTCTTAGGCTGTCTTCCTGCCACTGCACTGGCACGTGCGTGCCCATATCATCCCCAACCTTCCTCCAGTCCCTCTTTCCTGTCTCTATCTTGTATCTTTCTGCATCCAGGCACATCCCTCCTGCTGCCGTTCGCCCAGGCTGCATCCCTTGTGGAGCAACTTCCCCGGTGCAGCACTGGCAGGGAGAACCAGGCAGCCCTACCTCCAGTGGCAGGTTTTTGTGCTCCCAAAGGATGTGTGTGGCACAGTGCGTGCTAGGGACTCGATTCTTCCCTTGATTCTAGACAACTATCTGAGCGTAGCAATAAAGTGCCTGGGATAAACTGGGTATCTTGGAGACTTGTCTGCTGCTTCGTGTATGTGCAGTTCTAGAGAGTCCACAGTCAGGTTGATCCACAGATGTCTCTTTTCTCTGGACTCCCCAGTTTGCAGGGAAATGATGAAGTGCTCCCACACTGCCCGGGAGTGCTGAGCAGCTGCTGAGTGCCTGATTCTGGCTCAGTTTCCAAGCTTCTTAGGCTCAGGTACATGTCCGGCAGGGGAAATGCATTAGCAAACTCCTTTAGCACAAAAGACATACCATACCAGGACCTGCCTCCTTTTGCCTGGACTTTCTTTTTTTTTCGTGCCCCAAAAGTCCCATTAATCTATCTTATTCACTTTAACTCATTCTGTGTTTTTTTTTTTTCTTCTGTCTTCCCTTTGGAAGCCTTTACTGACTAAATTTTATTGCCAAGCTATTTTCTTTCTCCAGTCTCCCTCTTCATTCCCTTCCTAATTATGTTGCTGACTGTCTCATGTGTTTTGGCTTTTTTTTTTTAAAAAAAAAAAGTCAGATTTTATTTTAATGGAAATAATTTCCAATGCAATCGAAGTAAACAGGAAGGAAATGCTACAAAATTGAAGCCAAGAGGAGAAGAATGGTTAATGTCAAAATAGAAACCACAAGAGTTTTCATGAGATGAGACTGCAACTTCTTAGGGCTGTCGCTGTGGTACAGAGGGAATGTGGGCAATTTAGGTTCTGGTGCTGCTGAGGGTCCGTGCAGTTGGTGAGGCTCCCATTGCTCCTGTGCTCCCGTGCTTGGGCCGCTCCGCTTGCTCGGCTCTCCTGCAGTGCCAGGGAGCTGGGGCCGGCATTGTGGGCACTTGTGGGGAAAGCCAAGCCATTTGGTTGAGCTCCTTGTGCTCGATCGTGCAGGACAGGTGCAGACCAACACCTTGGGATCCGGTGTCTTTATGGATCCCTTTGTTGGCATCTTTCTTTAGAGTGCTTTCTCTCATCCTCCCTTCACTTAAATAAGGTTTCACCCAAGAAGTGTATTGCCTCCCTCGGTAGGAAGTCTTCTACCTCCTATATGTAACTTTTTGAGCTTCATTCCTGATAGAAATAAGGCAAGAAAGATGCTTTTCATTGACATTGACAGGATGTGCCAGTATTCCACTAGTGTTGCTGGGTTCCAGCAGCCCACATTACCTGCCCATGGATCTCCCCTTGGTTTGGGATTATTGTTAGTTATGGTGCTGACAGCCTGTGCAATTCCTGAGCTATTTACATCCAAAAGAGCTGAAAGTGAAAGGAGAGGAGAAAAAGAAAAAAAAAAAAAAAAAACACTACAAGAAAGAAAATCAAGAACCTACCAGGAATGGTATAATTTGCTGCTTCTACCTGTAGGAAACCGAAAAGCTTCAGTAGTAGCGAGTTCTCAGTCTGGCAGGCTGCTCCTTAAAAATGATTATTTCCAAACAGGTTAAGGAAACTCTATCTGTTTTTTAAGTCAAGGAAAATAAATAAAATGTTTAAGAAAACAAAAACAAAAAAACACCTTTTTCTCTCTGAGCGACCCTGCCCAGCGCATGCTGCCGTTGTTCCCCCTAACATCTGTGTCCTATCCAGGGGGATAGGAGATGGATAGCACAAGTAGAAATTGGGAATTTCTCTGGCTGGGTTTGCATCTTTTTTCTCTTCAATCCAGTAGAATTAAATGGAAAAGCAAGCATTTGTAAGGGATGACTTTTGGAGATCAGAGGTTAAGATGAAAGGCTTAAACGGTTAAGAGGTTACATAAAAGCTGTTACAGGGCACTGAGCGAGGGCCGCAAAGCTGTACGTTTGATACTGGAAAAAGATTTTGTGTATGGGATATGTGGAATGTGCTTGTCTAACTTCTGTAGCAGATGCACAGAGAGCCCCATCAAAGAGCAGAGAAAGTGAAAACCTTCCTAAAATTCTTCTAAATATATTAAGTCTCTTCTCAAATGTAGGGACAGAAGCAGACTTTCATAAGTGTCGTGAATACGCAGTTTTCTGCCCCTAAAGACGATGCAGCACAGAGTTGTCCTGCTTGTTGTGAAAAGCAGAGCTTAAATTAGAACTGCACAGAAGAATGTATCTTTCCTAAATATAAAGGTTTCTTCATGTCATGAGTAAGTACAGAGCTTTTAAAAATTGTATTATTAATACCCATCTTTTGGATATTTTTCTGTTTTCATTGAGGTAGCTACCCATGCTCTATTTTCGTAAATGCCTCTTTTTTCCCACTTTGTCTCTGTTGTTGCCATTTTGTATTTGTCTCATTGCCCTTGTCAGAAACTTTTAATCTGCATTTCCACTCTCTTATTTAGCCATGGTGTTTCTTTAACTGTTCACACACTCTTTCTATTGTATTTCTCTTTTTTGTTTGTTTGTTTGTTTTAAATTCATGTAACATGTACAGTATTTTATCTTCTTCCTGGATATCCATTAACTCTCTGGAGCAGTAAGTCTAAGGGAAGAGTGCTAATAGCTGAGAGATCATCCTTGGCATACTTTAATTGGAGTCAGACCATTTGAACTTGTAACACTTGGAAAATGAAAGTTAATACATTTGTTTTGTTATTCCCATGGAAACAAGATATTTATAATGAGCTTCTAAAAACAAGCTACAAACATACACAAAGAATCTGATTCTTTGTAGCATTTGCTTAGGAGAACTTTTTTTTTTTTTTTTTTAAGCTTCATGACCTCTGGAAAGCTGGTGTCAGGAAATGGCTTCATCTTTAACATGAAGAGGGCATTAAGAAAAACGTCTGGAATAAGTGGAGGGTTGATGTGCCTTGCATAGTGTGCAGTGTTTGCTTTTGACCTGCTTGGTCTGTTCCTCGCTCCCTGTGAGCCCATGAGCACGCAGGCAGAGCAAGAGTGTAGCAAAGGTTCCTTTGTTTCAAAATGACAGCTTTTTCCTTTGGGGTGTTTATAATTGGAGTACAGCTCCAAAAATTCCTTTCATCTCCAGTCTTGTTTCCAGGGTCACTCCAATGACTGGTGTTTGCTGGTGTAAATAGCATCATGGCAACATGGAGCACATTTCTTTTTTCTGTGGGCTCCAGCAGTGATACTGAATTGCTTTATGCTCATGCATATCTATGCATGTACATGTCATGTACATAACCATGTAACATTTGTGGTTATGCCTTAAGTTGGAAGGAGAAAAAAGCATTCCCTTTTCCCACAGCAGCGTGGCATGGACTAAGTCAAATCTGAGAGATGGGAACGGCCTTGTCTCTGGCCAGAAGGGGATGCTCTTTGTCTCTCTTGCCATCCTAAACGTGTATTTTTTTAAATACAGAAAAAAAAAAGTTTTGATCTTTTCATTGATAAATGCAGGTGTAAGAATTCTACATATGTTAAAAAAAGAAAGAAAAAAAAAAGTGTGTGTGTGGGGTGGGGGGGGCGTGGAGTGGGGAAGAGCTAGAAAAAGGGAGCAAAAGAGGAAGTTAAGCCTGAATGTGAAGTCCTTGTAAAGGAGTCAGCACAAACTGCCAGAAGTTTTGCTAGTTCTCTGTGCTTAGTCCCATTCCCAGTGGGATCCTGGCTGATGCTCCAAGCTGAGCAGTAGCAGATCTGATGGGAGGCTTCCAAGTAGCCTCTTTGCTATACAGAATTGCATTGGAAAGGTCTGTATGCCCAACTTGGCTGCATGTCTCTAATGACCAAGGGCCTTATGCTAAAGCTGGGCAGGGATTGCCAATGCAGGGTTGTTTTACTTTAATGAGAGGCAAAACAAAATGCAGTTCTGACCTCTTTTCAGTTAGGTAAAAGTCTTCAAGAATGTTTCATCAGCAGAGGGATGTTAATCCTATTAATGAAAGTTCTGGACAAATTCCAAGTAGTTAATTGCAGTATGTTCCTTGTGTCTTTCTGATTAATGAATTATTGGATTATATTCTTCATTTCTGCTGTCACTATGCTCTTTTACTAGCTAATTCTGTGAGCTATTCCAGCACATGCATCACCTAGAGCAGGCAAGTTGTTGCAAGCAGCAAAGTTTGGTCAAAAAAAAACCCCAAAACCGAAAACAAGAAAAGTTTATTTCTGGCTAAATTTGGAAGTGTGAAGGTTATAGGAATTTGCTACATATTGGGCTGCCTTGGAGCAAAAGATAAAGCAAATGAACTGTATATAAATTGTTATATTAGTGCTGAGTTTTCTTGTGAACAAACAATTTTACTATGGTATGAAACGCTGAGATTTGCTACCTAATTGTTTCTATCTAAAAAGGAGAAATCTCGCTTGCCAGTTTTGCTCATGGAGGCAGGGCAGGGTGATCTGGCTGCTGAAGGCACACAAGAGAGAAGCTGGGGAGAGATCAATGAGTTGCTCTCCATGACCTGTGGGTAGTGAAGTCCAGCGAGATTTCCACACACAGCTTTTGCAGCCTGGTCTCCTTGTTGCCAGTGCACACTCTCCGTGTCCTTGCAGTGTATCGTTTATTCCTGTATAAACAGCTGTCACTGCTGAAAGGACTGGTCTGGGCTTTTTTGCTAATTTGCTTGAGACACACTCTAAATTGGCATAAAAAGAAATGCTTAGGCTGCAAACAAAGCTGATGTAGTAGCATGTTTCCCAGCAACATAGACCCTCAAATATTTCTTTGAGAGTTTCCTAGTGCTGTAAGCAATTGAAAACATCTTTTGCTATTAAAGATGGTACTATTTAAGGCTACAGCAACATAAATATCAGACCATCTTTTTGAAACGTTTCTATTTGATCTGCTAAATTTTAGTTTAAAACATATGGCAGATCTTTTGCTCTAAGGATGCAGGAATGTGTAATTTAACAAACCAAGAGGTGTGTTTTGTGTTTGATATAATTCATAGCAACCAAAATAAACATCTACATCTATATGCATCTACATCTCTCTCTCTATATATATGTTGTGTGTGTGTGTATTTATGGTGCGCCATCTTGCTAATGCTGTGGTCTCATATCTCAGTTTTGAAACAACACTAAAAATAGTTTAGTATTGGGTAAAAGAAAGGAACAGTGTGTGCTCTGCTACGTTCTCTCCTGTCTAATGCAAGTATTTTTAAATGCTAAAAAGCAGACTTGCATGAATCTCCTTTTGGCAAAACACATCTTTGCAATAAATATTGAGATTTATTTGTGAGCGCTTTATCAGTTGAGCCTGCTGGCCTGACAGGTGTAAAACCTCTGCAGGAGTGCCTGTAAATAGAGCTTTCCGTAGAGTCCTGGTTCCCACTGTGCTTCCCAGATTCCCGCTGCATGCTGCTCTAGCAGAAGCTTTCCCTGGAAGTAAAGCTAAACTTTCCATCAGCCTGGGAGCAGGGGCTTCTTGTTAGCTTTGAAAAGGGCGGGAAGTCTTCAGGTCTGAATTCTGGGTGTTTTATGATTTCATCAGATTGCTAATTTGTGTTTTCCCAAAACCTGTGAATGTTTTGTGGGAGCAATGGTCTGAGGAGGAAAATAATTACTGAAAATTTAGCATTTAACAGTGTTCAATAGAGGAGGAGGAGGATTTTCAAATTTTAGTGACCTTTTTAATGATTTGCTTTATCCAACAGGACTGTTCCTTAGGTTTACTTACACGTGAATAAAGTGACCCACAAGTTGAATGTCATAAGTAGTTATTCAAAGCAGAATAAAAACCATTCTGTAACCAACCTCACCTCAGGTGCCTCCCCCCATGGCTTTTCGGGCTGCAGGCTTCACACGCGATGGCTGCGGCGAGCCCGTTGGGCTGCGAGGAGCCACAGGCCGTCGCACAGCAGGCCCCGTCCCGCTCGGCGCCCTGGCCTTCCCCACCACGGAGAAATAACCTCTCTGAAGCACTGCCCTAGCAACGTGTGTGAGGAATGCAGCGTCCCCGGGAGCAGGCCGAGCGGCTCCGGCTTCCTTGCTGTGCTCTCTGGTCATGTCCTGCAATCTCTGTGTGTTTCACCAGGGGGAAGTCTTCCAGAACTATCACTTTTGAGCAGTTTAAGGAAGCTCTTCAGGAACTCTCCAAGAAGCGATTTAAAGACAAGAGTGATGAGGAAGCAGTTCAAGAAATACATAAACTAATTGAAGGCAAAGTCCCGATTATATCTGGAGTAACGGTATGTGACTGTTTTGGTAGTCCTCTTCCTCCTGTCCCCCTCACCTGTTTCCTTACAGAAGCTGTGCGACTTTAGTTTTTGGATATTTTAAGCCAAAGTAAAGACAACTTAAAGTATATCTTTTTTTTTTTTTTTGTGTGTGTGTGTGTGTGTGGTTTGTTCGACATCTGATGGAAATGTAATATTGACCATTTTTGATTTTAATATCGACAAGATGTCATTAAACTTTTTACATGGAAAAGAAATTTTAGAAAGCATAGTGTAGATAGGTTTGGTTTATTTTATTCCTTGGTTGTCTTTTTAAAAGCTCGGATTGGGCAATCTTTTATGCTGTAACTCAGGAGAGCCTGCAGTGTGCACCATGAAGTTGAATGGTCCTGTCAATTTAGTTAATCTATGTAAATTTACTGTCTTCCTGAATCTAAGCTTAGAGCTGTGGATGAAAATTTACTTCAAGTAATCCTTCCAGAATTTGGTTCTGCACAAGTGAACAGTGGAAATGTCAACTGCAGACATCTCTTCTGAGTTGTACAGTTTGCCAGATTTTTACAAGATTTGACTCTGTTACTCTCTGCTGCCATTAGGAGCAAGTGGTAGTTTTGATACAGAGATTTCTTTTTTTCCTTCACTCATTTTAGTGAGCTTAAATAAAACACTTTAGTGAGTTTAAATCCATCCATGGATTCTCGCTTTGACTTGTGCATATGCATTTTGGCCTGACTCCAGACCGCTTTCCATTTGCGGTATTTCAGCAGTCAGGTGCTGAAATGATAGATCAGTGGCTGCTAAGAGAGGCACAGCCTCTCTCTAGATGGATGACAAGGTGCTGAGAGGGCTTTGCTGATGCAGACTCATGTTATGTAAGTGCTAAGTATCAATACAAGTGCACCAGCAGCAGGAGTAGAGGAAGGGAGGAAAAATACACACCAGTAGTCTTGAGTCTTGCCTGTAGTCTGCAGTGCATCTTCAAGCTCTCTTGAATTGAGCAGGCCCAAGGAGGTGGAGATGAAATGAAGTTACAAAAAAATGGAGGGCGCTCTTAAATGGGAAGACATGATGTAAGTCACAGTGTTGTCTCCTTCCCCCTGTCAAGGAGAGGGGCAGGAGGCAGGGCTTAAATGCATTTATGCAGGTCTCTTGAAGGCTCAAGTGCAGGAAAAAAGAAAAACGGTATGTTGGGTTTATCATGCAAGCTTAGTTCCTAGCTGGTAAAAACTACCTCAACACTCAGATATTACAGGCATTAAACTTAAAAAAATAATAATTTAAAAAAGTAAGAAACAGTAACCCAGTAAAGCAGACGTGAAGTCTATATACATACTTACAGGCTTGTCTTGCAAAAGTATTCTACTGATTTGTTTGCCTTGGGAAGCCTATGAATTGAAAATTTTAGTCTGGACAGTCACTGCTTTCTACATGATTAGGCAGAGTTATGTGAAGCTTTTCTTAAACTGCCCTAGGATAATTCCATCCTTCCATGTAGTGTGTGCCCTCCTCTGCACAGCTCTCCTGTAGGCCATGCAGGTGTACGTCAGGTTTCAGCCAGAAAGCTTTACTGTCATTACGGACACATTACTATGTCTGGATGAGAGTGGAGAGCCTGATGAAGTGGCACTTACTGATAAAGAGACCTGAGGAACATTTGGAGGTTTGGCTGGGCTCTTGGGAGGGGATATGTCTGTCTGTGCTGAGTGACTGCTTGAGGAAATCACTGCTTCAACAGGATGGTCTGAAAGTCATTACTTTGACATCAGAGAGTGAAGACCATAAGGTATGTTATGATAGCTCTGTTTTTTTGTTTGTTTGTTCTTCAGAATTTTTTGGAGTTACAAAAAACACTGCTTATATTTGAAGCGATTGAGAAGGCGCAGCAGCCAGACATTGAAAATGAGAGAAATTTTGAGCTCATTTCTTATCTGCAGTGGAAGGTGTATAGTCTTGGGTGCACAGGAAGAAAAGACAACATGCAAGGAATGTGGGTTAAGCAAGCCATAGCTTTATGAGCTCATACAGGAATGATCTGGCTGTAGAATACGCAGTGTAAGTCATATTTATTTGGCAGTCATTTCCTCATATTCAAGGACTGCAATCAGACATCTAAACCTGGTCCTGTGTCTTTTAGTTGCCCTCACCCCAACACAAAGGATCTGCAGGACTGGAGTTTTCTATTTCCCTGTACCAAATGTTGGGTTTTGTAACTGTGTACCATGCATCTCCTGTGGAAAGAATCTCACTTTGGACTGCTTAAAATCTGCTGCTTAAAATGAAACCATTTGAACATCAGTATATATCTAATGGAATTCTTGACACTGAATTGTCAAGAATTCCATTCATCCTCCTGCTTCAAAAACTGGTGACACTGCCCTTGGCTCATCAGAGGCCTCAACTCAGAGCTCCAGAAGAAGGATCCCACCCTGTCTAGGTCTTGTGCTATGGAGCACTGGGGCAACAGTGACCTCTTCTGTGGGAGATGTTCGCTGGTCAAGATGCTGAGGTGCCAAGTGAAGGTGGAAGAGGTTATCAGGGCGCACCATCAGGGAAGGTGGAGACTGATGTGACATTTGTGGAAAGCTCAATCCACTCAAGGCAAGGAAGGAGAGACAGATGGAGACCACAGGAAAGCGATACTGCTGAAATGGAAAAGGTTGGAAACTTGTAACTTCTGGCAGCCAGGAAAATATATGGATCTGCTCCACCTGCAGATCTGCAGCTTCTGTGAGTACTGGTGAGGACAAACAGGAATTGTCAGGTGATTCATTGGAGCCATCTGAGTGTAAAATTAGTGACCAAAAAGAGGGGAAAAGGCAAGTTACTGGAGACTCCCTTCTGTAGAGGATGGAGACACCTATCACCTGACCTGACCTGACCTGGTGTTTCAGAAGGTTTGTTCCTGGACAGGTGGCAGGATCTGCCATATCGCAGACGGACTGCCAAGGTTTGTCCAACCCTCTAACATGGACCCCTTGCTGCTCTTCCTTATAGGTATGAAGAGTACCAACTGCTCCAGAGGTAACCTGAAGTGACTACAGAGGTCCTGGGTGAGGGCAAAGAGCATGGAAGCCCAGGCCATGTCTTCTCAATCGTTTCAGTGAGGAGGAAAGGCTTGAGTAGAAATGGACTAATCCAAATGGTCAACCCTGTCTGTGTGGCTTGTATTGCAAGCAGGACTTTGAGGAGCCACCGACCAGGGATAAAATGCCTCTTAGCAAAGTACTTAACAAAGATGCCAAGAGTCTTTGCAAACTAGGGTTGCTCACTCAGGGCTTTCGACTAAGAGTAGAAAGGGGTAAGTGGAAGATAGCCATAACTCAGAGAGAACAAAGGGCATAAGGGCCAGTGCAAATGTGTCTGTGTAGTTGCTTGAGAACAGAGGATCTGTCACTTGCTCTGTAAATGCATCTTGGGACCCATCTTAAATGCTTGAACATAAATATGCATAGCATGGGGAACAAGCAAGAAGAATTAGAAGACTGTGGACGTTGCAGAACTATGACCTCATTCAGATTAAAGAGATGTGGTGGGAAAGTTCTCCTGTCTGGAGTCCTGCAGTGGATGGATACAGGCTCACCTGGAAAGACAGGGTGGCAGCCAGTGTGGGGATTCTGCTCTACACAAAGGCATGGCTTGAATGCAAGGAGTTTTGCTTTGAGGCAGATGATGAACCAGTAGAGAGCTTGTAGATAAGGAGCAGAGGACTGACCAACACTGGCCATGTTGAAGCAGCTGCCTAATACAGATGTGACACCCAGCAGCTGGGCAAGGCCTTGACAGTCCCATGCCTTGGCACTCATGGGTGACTTTAAAATCCCCAAATCTGATGGAAAGGCAAAATGGCCAGGGGTAGACAATTTGGAAGACAATTTCTTGGTGGAGACGATGGTTGAATTGACTACACGGGCTGCTCTGTTATACATACTATTCATAAACAAAAGAAAGATGGTTAAAGATGTAAAGGCTAAGGAGAACTTGGGCTGCAGTCAGCCTGGAAACTGTGGAGTTCAAGGTCCTGAGAAGAGTGAGTCAGTCAAACAGCAGAATTACAATCCTGGAGATAACAAAATCCCTTGGAAAACTGCCTTGGAGGGCAAAGCAGACCAGGAGAGCTGGTCGATCTTCCAAGTCCAGCTCCTCAGAGCACAAGAAGGGTCCGTTGCAATGTGAGCAAGTCGAGCGGCTTGGCAGCAGGCCGGCCTGGATGAACACAGGGTTTCTGATGGAGCTCCAAGGCGAAAAGTAAATAGCCAGAAGGTGGGAGCAGGGAGAGGCTGCCCGGGAGGAATATTGCCTGGGCATGACAGAGCGGAGCTAGGCAAGCCAGTGTTCAGCAGCAGCTGAGACTAGCAAGTGTGGAGGTGAAGAAAGAGAAAGAAGGTTTCTGTAAGTGCTTGGTAGCAAAAGGAAGGCTCTGGAGAGTGTGGTCCCCTCGTGAGAAGGGACACGGAAGAGGCTGAGATGGTGCAGGATGCATCTAGGTGTGCTGAAGGAGCTGGGCAATGGCATCTTCCAAAGGTGGGAGGAGCAATGACTGACGCCTGGAAGAGGGCAAACATCACCTTCCTCTTCAAGCAGTGCAAAGATAGATGCTCCAGTCCTGTAATCATCTTTGTCGCTCTCTGCTGGACTGTCTCCAGAAGTTCCCCATCCCTCTTGTACTGTGCAGCCCAGCACTGCACCCAGTACTCCAGGTGCGGCCTCACCAGAGCTGAGTAGAGGGGCAGGATCCCCTCCCTCAACCTGCTGGCTACGCTCCTCCTCATGCAGGCCAGGACCCCATTGGCCTTCTTGGCCACGAGGGCACAGTGCTGCCTCATTGTTAACTTGTTGTCAACCAGGACTCCCATATTCTTTTCTGTGGAGCTGATTTTCAGAAGGTCAACCCCTAATCTGTACTGGTGCCTGGGGTTATTCCTCCCCAGCTGCAAGACCCTGCACTTGTCTTTGATGAACTTCATGAGGTTCCTCTCTGCCCAACTCTCCATTCTGTCTAGGTCCCTCTGAATGGCAGCACAGCCCTCTGGAGTGTCAGCCACTCCACCCAGTTTGGTATCACTCCAAGTTGGCCCATGGATGATTCAACTGAAATGTCAGGATTTGTTGTTGTTTGATTTTTTTTTTTTCCTCCTGTCTTCCTCCTTTCTTTTTGCCCTGTGAGTAGTCAAATACTGAAAGAAGTTGTCAAGAGAGCTTGTGGAACCTCTGTCCTTAGAGGTGTTCACAATTTGCCTGGAGAAGTTCCTGAGCACCCTGCTTTGAAACTAGGGTCTGTCTGAGACAGGCTAGGGTCTGTACCTTGGCTACAGAGTCATACTCAGAGTCATATTCAAATACTCCTGCCAAGTTTAATTGTTCCATGATTTTTATGGTTCTAATTAAATTGAAGTGTTGTAAAGAACTTGACAAACATTAGCATGTGGGTATAGAATTTCCTAGGATTGGTTCTGTGCTGGTAGCTTGCCTCTCACATTCTTTATTTTTGTTCTTTGTGGCCACTTCTTGTCAAAGCGGTAATTGTTGTTCTGTAGCTAACCAATACTGTGATTTTTTTTTTAACATGTAAGGAGGGGCAAAAAGCTTGAATTCATGTTACTTTTGAATTGTTGACTGGAGTGTTAGTGGCATTGCTAATAAATGTGGCTAGGTTTTATGTGATTATTGATTGATAACATTACATTTTGCACTTTTATCTATTCTGAATGATCCTGGAAAAAAAAAACCCCAAAAAACAAAACAAACAAATGAAAAACCTCACCTTGCTGAACAACACAGATTTCAGCCATTTAAGAGTCTGTAGTTTTTACCATTAGGTTCTTGCTTTAGCAGCTTGCTTAGTCCGGTTGCCATAGATTGCAGGCCAGGTTGCTGCACAGCCTCTGCTCTCCTGTGTTGGTTTGAAATCTCTCTCTGTTTCCCTGGCAGACCAACAGGAAAAGGAAAGGCACATGTGGTGTCCCGCAGCCTCGTTCCTGCAGTGCTGCTGCTGGGATGCAGGGTCTCTTGCTGACCCGTCATCTGTGCTGCGCTCTTATCAGCGTGCAGGCCTTATGATCTAGACGTAAACAACACATTCCTCACTTTTACCACTGGGAATGCTGTCCTGGGAACAATGTCCTGGGAACATCCTTCATTACAACACAGGCCACTCTGTTAATCCTTGTTTTGCTCTTTCTGCTAGTGTTTTCATACCCGTGCGTTTCCATTCAGATCACATTCCTACATGTCTCTACTTTTGCTGGTGATCCACCACCAGAATTCTTACTTGCTTGCACTGTAATTTGGACATTGAGGCAAATTTTATACTGATCATGCCACCCCATTTTAAACAAAGGGGCAGAAACCATAGCCCTTCTTTGTCCAACCACTTGAATTAGGCTTACCATTGCAATTTATCACAACAGTAGTCTGTCCTGCAAACAAATTTACTGAAGGAAAAGGAAGCCACCTTGAGTTCCTGAGGCTTTTCTCTGCATTTGAGAATACAGAGGGTATGCGTGCTGCACAGACCCAGTGTTCTTAAAACCCGTGGATAAGAACACAGAAGAGGAAGTGTGAAAATAGTCAAGAACATCCCTTCAGCAAGAAACATCCTATGTCCTTTAGGAAAAAGGAGGATTTTACCAAGATGTCAGAGCAATATCAGGTGGCCAGATGATCCCCTATGTGATTTTGGGGATACAACCTGTTTGACTTACTAATGCTCTGAAGAACAGACAGAATAAATTCCTGGTTGGGAACCAGGCCAGGAGCTTACCCTGCTGCTTATGATGTCCCAGCTTTTACATTCTTACTGCTTTTTGTTTTATCTAGCTTGGCTGCTAACACAATTGCTGATGGAAAGGTGTATTCTTAAAATTAGTTCTGATGGGTTTACAAGTGTCCTGGATAAAAAGTGCTAGTAAACCAAAGTGGATAAGAAAAATGCATGTATTTATTAAGAAGGATTACTACTTCCTAGATATCATCTTGCTTTCTGTTTTGCAGTCTAGAAAAATAACACTGCAGGTCAAAAGGTTCCCAGAGGTCTTTTAGCAATGTTATTTTGAGAATTGGAGGTTCCAACAATCATATTCTTCCAGCTAGTAACCAAATTCTTGCCTCTGATTTGGTCTCCCCTCAAGACCCAGTCTGAAGGCAAAATTGCAGAGCTGCTTATTGTGTGTAGCACATGCTGAGCTTGTTTGGAAGGAAAGGAGCAGAAGCGGGAGTGGGAGTCTCATAAAGTAGTTACGTATATAGGCAGAGGAATTCCTTCAAAAGAGCCTTTATTTGAATGGTGTGAAGGATACGTGGCTTCCATGGTGTCTGTCTAAGTGTTGTAGCCCTTATTATTACTTTTGGTCTAACTGAACCCCTATTGGTCCTTTTGCTACAGATTCAAGAATCTTTTTCGACCTTTTAATGTACAGGATTAAAACATGTTCAAGCCGTGTTGTCATATGGAAGAGTTAACAGCGAAATGTTTATACAATGTGTTATTTTGAAAAAGCTATTTGTTAGAATTGGTTAATGAACATTTCTCGTTTGCAATGAGTGTAGGTAGAAGGGGAATACAGTTTTTAATGAAGGAAAAATTTCCCAAAACATTTACTTTGCCACAAGAACCGTGACACTTTTGACTCTGAAATGCACCCTAATATAGGGTGATTAATGTAAGAAAGATAAGCATTTTATTGGTCTTTGCTCAGTTTCAGACCATTTTTACTACAATACACAGCTGTTATATGTGCTTTTATTTGCCCTTTAGTGCCCACTTTCTTCAGATTTAAAAATATAAATTAGAAAAGATCAAAGAGACTGCTCCCTGTCCAAGCACACGAGTTAGTGTACTCTTACATTCTGTGAAATACCTTTTTCATTCTGTTGGTGTAGTCAGATTTTCTTTGTCTCAGTAACAGCAAAACCTGATATGGCTTAGGGAAACAATATAGGAGAAAGTCTTTGCTATTTCACAGACTGCTGATTTGGTGACATTGAACATAATTTTCAGATCAGCTAGTTTGTAACTTCTGTCATGACTTCTAAAATCATGACATGATTTCAGAAAAAAAAAACACTCTCTTGGAATTCTAGAGGTATTGGTTAGTTTGTTCTGTATTGGTGAAGCTTGGCTTTTACGCTGACTCAATTTAAGAGGTTTTGAACATGTCTGTTATCTGGAGTTTCTTAATATTTTTGAAAGTTTAAACTTGATTATTAGTCTGAAACACTTGATACTGAAAATCTTCTTAAATTTTTTGGACATAACCTGCAATATTTTGTATTTGGCTATATGATGATCATTGTTAATATATGTATATAATGGTAAGAAATGAGCATTTCTTGTTTCTAGTAGCAAGTACAAATGCTTGTATTGTTAATAGTAATTGTTTTCTCATATGCTTTTTTTTCCTGTGTCTTTTCTTTCTTCCAATAGAAAGCCATTTCATCTCCAACTGTATCACGCCTTACAGATACATCAAAATTCACAGGTTCGCACAAAGAGAGGTTTGATCCAAGTGGGAAAGGAAAAGGCAAAGCAGGTCGAGAAGATCTGGTGGATTCTTCAGGATATGTATCTGGCTATAAGCATGCAGGCACATACGATCATAAAGTGCAAGGAAGCAAGTAAGGCTGAGGGTTTACAATACAGAGGGGGAAAAAAAAAGAGGGGGAGAGAGAATATATTTGTAAGAATGATGTAGATGAATCCCACATGTTTCAGTTATTGTGAATGCTAAGACTGTGTTGTCAAGAAGTTGTTTTCAGGAACTGGAACTGATTTCAACATCTGCTGAGCTACTTGCAGTACAACACCACTTCATTACATTCCTCATGAGTATATTGGCAAAAATAAATGTATCAGTACAAAAAAGACACCATTCTGTTGAGCATTAGATAAAAACCCCAAAGCTAAGAGCTGTTATACCACACTGTCAATTCTAGAGAAAGATTTCAAACATTCCTAAGTGTCCAGCTGCCCTGAAGATGTAGGAGAGAACCTCTTGAAAAGAGGGTCTTTCAGTAGTAGCCTTTCTGAAGAGCATCCTGTTATTTATGGCGTTTGATTTGACTACTGTTTGGGCTTTTAGGGTTTTTTTTTTCAATGTCTTTTAGGGGAGTGTCAGATCCCCTATAAGAATCAACAGCGTACTATTGGGGAGTATGTGGTTGTAATAAACAGGTGCTAGCCTGTACATTTCATATACCACTTATGAGCAACTGAAAAAAAAATGCTACTTCTGAGACAATTCAATTTTCTAATGTCAAATACCAGCCCTTATTCTCCTCCTGTCTATCCTCCTTGGTAGTTACTGTGTGTACTGCAGCATGGTTCTGACTGGCTGGATTTGGTGGAGCTCATATACTAACCTGGGAGACGAGGAACAAGCTATACCTAAGAAAGTCTATAAAACCTTTTTTCGTCTGTTTTCAAGTTTGCACTGCCTCACATGTGAAATGAAGGGGGCCTTAAGATAATGCTTTAAAATATTAATTACGACTGAACACTGCCAGTCAGATTGCAATCGTTAGGTGAGTGTCCTTGTGCACACTTATTATGCACATACATTGGCACATATTCCCTTTAAGGGAGAGTAAGTGTAAAGAAAATTTGTGGCTCCTTAGAGGAAGGACACTTAAAATTAATATTCATGTAATTAGGGGTGACTTGCCCCCAAAATTATACTGCTAAAGCTGTATTTCACGACCTGGTACTTGTTTTCTGAAGCCAAGGGGCTCGATTCTCCTTTCATTTATGCTGCCTGACTCTATAATAATTGGAATTACTCCAGAGTATTGAGTTTTCACTCCAGAGTATCAGCTTTCCACTGCTGTAGCGGGAGAACCAGCTCCACAGAGTTAAGGTACAAGCAGCTGAGCATGACTTGCATGGGGCACAATGCAAAAACTCTTTTTAGTTATAAAGGGGGGGAAAAAAAAAAGCTGATCCATGTTTTCAAGAGAGCAGAACAAGCACCCTAATGTGTTCTATAAAATTATGAAAAGTAGGAGTTGGGTATTTGAAAACAGCTGCTAACAGCTCTACTTGCCTTCAAAACAAGCTCATGCGCTGATTTTAAGGCTCAACTCTAGAAAAAGCTTAGTAACTTTGTTGGTCTTCCCCTGCCCTTATCAGCCTCACTCTTAGAGTGCACAAAATCAGTGTTTGGCGAGTTGCATGTGCTGCCATGTGCCATGCAGGTTAGCAACTTGTATTTGGCTTGTGTCCAGAGAGAGAGAACTGGCTTGAACAGTTCATGTTTTGTTTTTCTGATGTTGAATGGTAGCCTTTCTTGTAACTTTGCCTCCAATGACCCTGTGATCCCATAGATCAGCCTGAAACCAAAACAACAATAACAAACAAAGGCAAGGACTTCCTCATGGACTTGGAGATTTTTTGTTTGTTTGTAATTTGTTTTGGTTTTTGTTTTGAGGATGAAGGGAAGTTTGCCAAAACTCAGCACTTGTTCTTATAAGGATTTAAATGTCTGGGTTTTCTTTTTTCTTTTTTTTTTTTTTTTCCCACACGGGTGGCTCTTATTACCTGGGAAGAGTTTTGATGTATGTGAGGATGCTCAGGATGAGAAGCTTCCAACTTTGTGAAGCCTTTCCATGAGTACCTGTTTTTCTTGAAGAAAAAAATCAAGGGAAAGAGGGGTTATCCACGTCTGTGTTGCACTGGCAACCTGTCACACTTTCAAAGGCAGAAAATAGCACACTGTGATGAGATGGCGAGATTATTCCAGCCTGGTGGTGGAAGGAAAGGAATTGGCTGGCTGTAGAGAACCTGCTCCTTTTTGCTGTGTCCCAGATGCTTGGGCACCTGGAAATGGCTCCAACATGGTCTTGTTTTTATGAATACAAAGGCTAAGCTTCTAATCCTTAAATCCTTAGCTAAATCCTTAGCTAAGTTACAGGCAAAGTGAATGTCCCTGATCTTCCAATTGACTCGTAGCTCACTGGTCTTTGAAAAGATCTGGGCACAGCCCGTGTCCTGCAGAGCCCTTTCAACAGTAGGTTCACGTTGCTCTCTCTTGCTGCTCAGCTGCTTTGGCTGGCACATCGCCGACACTTCAGCCAAGGTGCACAGGTGACAAGCTTTCTGACATGCCCAAACACTGAGTGTCTGGGTTGCTACGTGGGAGGAGTAACACACACACAGTAGGGAGGTTGTAAAATTTAACTACTTTTCAGGTGGCTGCCACACTCGTAAGGTAGAAGGCATACTGTGGAGCTGGAGCAGGTAGGGACTGGTGCAAACAAACACAAAGAGCTGAGAAGACATTTTAGATATCAGTAGTTTATTGTGAGAAATTCATTTCTTTGATTCTTCTTCTTTTCTTCTGTTAGAACTTTTTAAAACCCAGTTAAGTCGAGGCATTAGGAGAAGTCATTCTGATATGAGAGTGAGGATTAGAAGTTGTATCTGGAAAGACAGTACTTTGGAACTTTTATTCCTTTTTTACTACTGTTGGCTTGGAGGCCATGTGCTATGAAATGAAAGCACCACATGCAGCCGAGCACCAAAATAAGCTCCTACTTTCCCATTAATATCTGTGGGAAGTTAAAAGCTGAAGTACTAGCTTGAATGTTACTCATACCTAGCATTTCAGGCCTGAGGGAGCGCTGCGCAAACTGGTGCAACCCTCATGTGGTTGGCTGTTCACCTGCCGCTTCCTGTGCTCTGAGGGCACCAAGGCCTGCTCGTCCCTCAGAGCTGACAAGAAGGTTGCAGCTCAGAAGGGGCAGGAGGCCCCTTTTGCCCTGTGAAGGCTTGCAGAGCATGTGCTCTTCTCTGGCACTCTTGCTCTAGACTGTACCTTAATGGCATGTCCCAGGTGAGGACAGCTCCACCTAAACTGTTTATGCTTCTAACCTTTTTCTGGGTGTCTAAGTTCATTCCATCCAACCATCCAATATGATTTTCAGCATTTTATACTACCCAGTACTCTTTTAAGAGACTTTTCCTTAAAAAAAAATCCTGTTGTTCCTCATGTCCTTGCTTTCACTTGTAGCTGAACATGCATCAAATTGAGACAAATGTGATCAGATAGTCCAGGTAGCTGCCAGCAATAACTGCCTTTAAGAACAAACTCAAAAAAGCCTTTGCAGGATGAGGACAAGAAATAAAAATTCTAACTGAGACAGAGGAATAATCCTATTTTTTAAAAAAGGTGATTTGTAAATTTTAAATAAAATATGCTGAGGTCAAATGGGTTTTCTTAATAATAGTTTTTTGCTAACTCTCTAATCACGCTCTATGCTTTAGTTATTTGTTGAGTTTTTTTTTCAACACAATTATATCTATATGAAAATATCTATAACAAAAAGTGTTACCCTGTTTATGATTATTAAAGTTAATTATAATAATCTCACTGGAAGCAGAAAAAAATACATTGTTTCAACATTTTTATGTGAACAGTTGTCATTAATTTTAATCAAAAACTCAGAAGAACGAACAAAGGCAATGTTGAGCTTCGGGCAGGCAAGACTAAGCCACTTATTTTAAGCCACAAGATTTCTTATCAGTGGTACAGATATCTATCTGTTTTACCTTATATTTTGGGAAAGGAGATGGAAGATTTCCAAATCGTTTACATGTCACTACTTGTAGTTTTCATCAGCACAGATTCTCCTTTGAGGATAATTCATACTAAAGTATGTATTTTGCTGACCTTACCTAAACTGAAACTTCCTCTAGCAGCTTTTTGAAATCATGAAAGCTTTCTTCATGAATTAACATTTCAATTATGAATATTTCCCCCTGTTGGATCAGTTGATGCAATCTTTGTGGCAGCTAGGATTTTGTAAGATAACCCAGAAAGGCAAATGGTTCCTATGGGTTCGGCTGGCAAGTGACAGATACCCCAGCCATCCACAGCCAGCTGCAGAGAAGACCACTGTATGTCTTTTTCCAAACCCAGTTGAAAACGTAGTGCTTTTTCCTTAGAGCTTGCTCTAGTTACAGGATAATTTCATTCTTTGAGCCTGCCTCTATGTTAAGCTGTTGAAAAGGAGCGCCCTGCCTTACAGCAGTGTGATGTGTGTATTTTGGGGCACGTGCCTGTGGCATCCCTGAACAAGAAGTCGCTGTCTGCACTGTCCAAGAAACAAACCACTCAGATTTTCACAGTGGAGAAAAAGTAATGTGTTGCACTACTAGTACATGCCCTCTAAAATGACTGTTAGCCTTGAATGAGTGCCAAAATAACTACACTTTTGTGTATATTGTTTGTAGTGTGAATACTGTGTGCTTGCCTTCCTTATGAGGTGTTAATAGGTAATATAATACACAAGATGTGTACAGCTGTGTGTGTGCGTATGTATGTGTGTTTGCATACATGCTCTTTGGATCCAGTTGAGTATTTAAACCATATAAATGCTGATCCAAACCTTAACTCTTACAGGACCAAACACTGGTCCTGATGCAGCTAGATCTGTTCAGCTTGGCCAGTTGGGATGCTGCTGTGCTCCTTCCATAGCATAGACACCAGAGCTCTAAGGAGTTTTTGTGCTTTTACACATGTCTACCTTGTACCTATTGTTTTTGGAGGGAAGCATCAGATGGTGCCCGTCAGTGATTCAAATATAGATTTGTTACAGCAGGAAGAGTTCTTCCCTAGTGAGGAAGCTGCACTGCCAGGGAAAAAGCACCGGCTCCTCGGAGTGCACTCAAGAGACCATTTGACATTATGCCCTGTGGGAGCCTTAGCTGCTTCTACTTCTTTGTCCAATGCTGTGGCTGTGTGGCAGTCACACACAGGATTCATCATCAGTCAGGTAAGTACAAAGTCATGGAACATGGAGGATGAAAAGAAAAAAAAGAGTCTTTATGTCCTGAAAAGATAGGACTGGGATGTTCTTTTGAAGTCTTCAGAGTCTTAAAACGTGTGAGAGACCTTTAGTTGCGTTCATACTTGGCCCTTAAATTCCCAAATCAATGCTTTGAAACATGTCCTAAGTAAGCATGTGGCTTCAGAAGGCTACTGGATAGAGCACGTTGAACCTCCAAATCTTAACTAGCCAAGCAAATTTGTGTTTTCAGGGATAAATAACTGTAATATACTTGTTGATTTGTTTCTTTTTTCGTGATTTTTTTCAGTATATTACCTTAGCTATATTGCTTGAAATCCCTAATGAGATGGTGGTTTTCAGAAGAAGTTAAAGATATAACTGTGGGTTTTTTTTGTTACTGTTGTTTTCAGAAAAGAAATGGATTGCCTTTTTTATTCAGGGGGTCATACACTCTGGGTCGACTTTGGCTATTATTGATAACAAATTAAAGAAGTGGTATATTGACTGTGCATTCTTGAAAGACTTTTACAATAATGAAATGATAAAAAGACTATGTCTTTTGTGGACACACACACATTATTAGGGGCAACTGTATTTGTGACAAAACTATATGAATAATAAAACTACAAAAGATGCATTTTTTTCTTACATTAGATTTATGAATTAATATTGAAGTTCCCAAATGACAAAACTCGCTTAGAAAAATGTTAAGCGCTTGTCGTGTTCCATTGTAGATAATCAGCCAATTCATTCATTTTCAAATACATCTCTTGTTTTCAAATCACTGTAAAGTTGATGGCACTTGAAGGAAGTGGGCTTTGTTATAAGCTTAAAATCCTCTAAGTATTTTAAAAAGTCTTTAAGATAACGCTCACTTACCTGCAGTTATCTCTGTATCAATTTTTTTTTTCAATTACTTTATACTTTTTTTTTTGGCACATGTCACAAACTTAAATGAAGTTGTGTTCAAATAAATTAAAAAATATAGCCCTAAAAATAGATGCTCACATATATCTTTACATTTTGATCAGGAACTGTATGATGGATGTTTAGCAAAAAAAAAAAAAAGAAAAGAAGAATGGCAATCTGTATCCCCACAGTGGTGCATTATTTTAAGCTCCAGTTTACATCAGTTGAGTTTCTGTATGCCTGTACTTGCTCAAGTGCTATTTTTACAAAACCAGTAACTATATAATGTGAAATAATGTAGCTTGGGCTCTGTTCAATAGAGTTATATTAACACAGTTGTGAAATGCTGTATTTCTGTAATGTTCATGCTAAGTACGTACTTGCTCTTTACCAGGGTTTTGTGTAAGGGCAGGAAACCTCTAACGTCATGTATAGAATCTGTTGACACACTACTTTTGCTAGCACTGTATTGCATGAAATGACAAGGTCATAGACAAAAACAAGTTACAGGATGCAACAAAAGGGTGTGTTTGTGTTTATCTCTGTGCTGGGCTCAGCATGTATCAGCTTTGGCAGACTACTGCAGCAGGGAAGATATTTTTTGTGTTAGGCTTATAATACAAAGTAATTTGTCTTTACATTCTGTAAATCAGAGATATGATCGATATTGGATAAGCAGATTGAAGTTTATTCTTAGCAAGATTTTAAGTATCACAGATTTAATTATTGGAGGAAAAAATATATATATTTATATAGAAGAGCAATTTTTGAATGTTCTAGGTTGGTTTTCCTCAGTCATGAACCGTGTATTTATCCACATTATGCTTTATTCCTTTACTAGGTCATTTATTTGTCCATGTCATCCAACCTACACTTCTAATTTGACTTAGATTTTTTGCTCTGTTATTTGCATATGCCTGGATGTGCTTGCCATCAGGACCTGATTGTGAAGTGTGGAGGCAAAATTGCTTTGTCTTTGATTATCTCAAGCATTAATAAAAATCTAACTGTTAAATAGTTATATGTGATATAGGTATTGACATAGTCTTCCTATACAGCATGGTAAATAGCTTTAGTGAATCTTACTATTTCTTGTTCTTATTTGAGTTGTCTTTCATCTTGGTCCAGAAAACCAGGAAGCTGCTGTGTGCTAATAATTACCTGCAATATTTATATAATTGCAGACATTGCAAACATTAACATTCAGCTGTACTAGCATACTGTGTTCACTGTGAAATTTTCAACACGGACAAAACCTTTGCAAGATCATTTAACCTTACAAGTTTACTTTTCTTTTTTTTCCTAATAATTTATCACTGAACCTTTTGTCATTATTGGGAATGAACAACTTGAGCATAGCACTCCTTAATCTTAACTCTAATAGTGAAACACATCCTAAGCAAAGATTTCTAACTACCGGATAGAGGGGTCTGGACATTGTCCAGTGCAAAGCTCGCCAGGCAAAATCCTGTCCCCACGTCAGTCAGTGCAAAAATATTAACTGACTTTAGCCAAAATGGAAGCACCGTTGCTGAGGGGTTAATGTGCTTGGTCACTATGGCAGAGGTTACCGGGGAGCACGACAGTGATTCCCTGTTCCCGTATCTTTGTTTCTCTTAATTTAAAACTACTACTATTCAATCTTTAAAATAAATAAAAGAAACTTGAAGGGGGATCATATACTACTAGTTTGTACTAGGTTTTTTCAGGAAAAGGAAACAAATTTATATATATATATATATATATATGCAATATATTTTTACACTGTTTATTAATGCTAGAAAGTATTAAATGTATCACTTTATCAGTGTGAATGTTAAAGTAATGACAATGTTATGGGTGTTTTAAACCTTTTAAAGTTGTCTTGTTAAATTCTAAAACCACATTAACAATGGAAAAGCTATTTCGTCTATGTTATTCTTGATGTTTAGAGAAAAATGTTCAAGTACAGCAGTTGTCTGATTAGCACTGTAAAAGCTTGGCTTGAAAAGTTGTAGTGAAATTTATATTGTAAACACCATTTTTTAAAGCATAGCTTCTCATAAAGTATGTTACTGCTGTTGACTGATTGTATAAAGTTATATCCTTAGTTGGTAAAGTGATCAATAAATGCGTTACTACATGAGTTGCTTGATTTCTTGAAGTAAACATTATTTGCTATTAAATTTTGTTACCAGCAATTATTCTACAGTTTAGATGTTAAGCAAACTGCTAATAAATATATAAATTTACATGGAAGTGTGTTCTGAACAACCAGTTCTCTGGCTCTGCGCAAAATAGATTTCCTTTCATCGTTTGTTTTTAAAGAACAGGAGTAAAGCTAAGCTTCTTCATCATGATTTTCATATTATTTGCTAGAGTTCTCAGAATGTGCAGCTAAAGACCAAATGAGATCTCTCAGGGGTTAAATAACTTCTTTGTGCATAGCCGCATAACCCAGATTGGTCTCAAAAGCCTGACCTACTTCTCTGATACTCAGTGCCATTGGAGATGTTTTATTTGCCTGGAAAGTCATGTGCTACAAAGAACATATTTCTGTCTTAAGGATGCGTTATTCAAAAGTGAGTATTATTTTCCTGCTACCATGAGATAAGCCACAGCCCTATCAGAACGCGTGAGTAGATGAGTGCTCAGAGCAGCCCAGGCGCAGGGACGCGTAGCTGCCTCAGCAGCTCCGGGCGGCCGTAGCTCAGTACTGCCTGTGCCACCTGCGCAGCTCCCAGCTACGGTGTCCCTGTTCCGCTGTCCTGTGTGGAGCAGTAATGCTGCCCGTGCCCTCGCTCCAGCGAGTGCGCTGGAAACGCCTTGTGACTCGAGCGCCTGGCACAGCTGTGGCCTCAGCTAACCTTCCCTTCGCGGTGCAGGCCGTACAGCACATGTAGGCTGACTGCCGAAGAAAGCTCCTCTTTTATCTTGGAGCATGTATGGTTACTGAAGCAGTAAAAAAACAACTAATGAAGCAAAAACTATAGGGAAAGGAATATTTTTTTTCTGTTCACAAACCCCTTAAGAAAGGGGGAATAGTATCTTCTACTCTGTGAGAAGACAGGAGGCAAACGTCAGTGTTTTTCAGAAGAGCTGAGTTTATAGCTTCCAAATGTGCATGTGGGATTTTGTTTTGTTTTAATATTTAGCCTCTGGAAACACTAGTCCAACCCTTTGCATCACGTATGTCTCATGATTTTTTTTTTTTTTAAAGTGATTGCAAGGATGCCAAGATATGCTTTATTTACTCCAGGATACACACAATTACCTGAACTAATGTTTTGCTGTGTGTAACTACAGTTGTGGTAACCCACACAGACACAGTACCATCCAGTGGGACTGACAGACAGACTGCCTTTTGCCTTCACCACTGACCGCTCAACCCTGCATCACTTAGGTTTCCTGCCCTTAACTCCCTGTGTGAAATGTGGGCTGCACCTTTCCTTATGGCTGAACAACAGAAACCCCTAAACACCAATTCAGGGTCTTCAGGGGAGTGTGGCAGGTATACATAAGTATTGAAACATAAATATAAACACTGAAATATAAACACAATGACATATATGTAAACATTGGACCATAAATGCAAAAATTCAAATGTAAAGACTGAAGCATAACCATAAATATTGGAATGCAAACATAAGTAGCCTAATGTGAAAAAATGTAAATATCAACATTTAAATGTAAACATAAAAAGTAAAATAAAAAATGTGTTGTAAATATCAACATTTAAACATAAACATTAAAAGTAAAATAAAAAATGTTTTTTAAAAAAGCAAACAACAACTACAACACAAAGCAAATTCTGCCGTGGGCCCAGTACTTCCAAAGGCTCCCCTGCAGGGAAATCTCTGATCTCTGCTCCTTACTTCCCTTGGGCCATGCCAGTGCCCGGCTGGGGGCTCCCAGGGGAGCTCTGTGCCTTTCCCAACTTTGTCACATCCTCAGAGATTCTCTAGGGTCCAGGGAGCAGCGTCAGCTACAGCAGGTTGCCCCAGATGCCTATGTCCAGTCAGCTTTTAACCATCTTCAAGCATGGGGATGTCACCAGCTCTCTGGGCAAGTTGCTCCAGTGTTCACGCATCTTCACAAGACAGACATGGTATTTTTGTGCAGTCAAGTGGAGTTTCTGGAACTTCTGTGTGTTTCCAATGGCTCTTGTCCTGTGCTTGGGCACCAATGAGTGGTATCTGTCATCCTGACACTCCCCTCAGGTACTGGGACACACTGCTAGGGTCTGCCTGGAGCCTTCTCCAGGCTGAATAGGCCCAGCTCAACTTCTCCTCAAAAGACACAGGCTTCAACCCCTTCATCAAACACCTATGCGTCTCTTCACAGTACGTGCTCCAGGAAAGCAGTGTCTCTCTTGGACTGGGGAGCTCAGCACTAGACACAGCTGGGTTCCAAGTGGAGCCTCCCTAGTGCTGAGGAGAGGGAAAGATGGCTTATCAGGCTGGTTAAGCATGACTTGCCCTTCATATTCCCATGCTGACTTGTGTCCAGAACATTTGGGTGTGTCATGTGACCGGGAATCATCTCCAGAAGGAGCTCCTCCATCCCTTCCAAGGGATCAAGGCGGGGCTGACTAGCCCATCATTCTCCGCATCCTCCTTCTTATCCTTCTTCAGGTTGTTGAAGTGTTCCTTTACCTGAGCACGCTTCACTAAGGGCAAGTCTTCCTTGCTCCAGACAGACTTCCTCTCTGGAGTCTGTGGCCTGGGATTCCAGCGGGATCTCATTGCAATAATAGGCACATGCTGAGATAGCTCCCATGACAAGAATTCTGTCCAGGATGATTACACGCTTTTTGGGAAAGACAAGCCAGGAAGGCGAAGTGGGGGAGTTGCCCTTTAGGTGACAGAGCAGCTGGAACGTATCAACCTCTGCCTAGCGGTGGAGGAAGAGCTAATCAACATCGTACAGGGAGAGATTAAAGGGCAGCCTAATACAGGTGCAACTACTGTGAGAGTTTACTACAGGCCCCCTGATCAGGAAGAGGAAGTCAATGCGGCCTTCTGTAGACAGCTAGAAGCAGCCTCCGCATCACAGGCCTTGTTCTCAGGGAAGACTACAACTCCCTCATGTCTGCTGGAAAGATGACAGTGCTAGCCACAAAGAGTCCCGAAGGTTCCTGGAGAGAAGTGGTAATAATGTTTGGACAGAGGGCATGGAGGAGCTAACAAGGAGAGGTGCACTGCTCGTCCTTGTACTAACAACCAAAGAAGGCCTGACTGCAGGTGTGAATGTTCCAGTTCAGCCCTGGGGTCAGCCTTGGCTGCAGTGGACACAAGATGGTGGAGGATCCTGCAAGGAGGAAGCAGGATAATAAGTAGGATGGAAACCAGGATTTCAGGAGAGCCAAATTTGGCTCTGGAGGAATCCTATGGGTTATGCCCCTAGAAGGAAGGAGGGGTCCAAGAGAGATGGTTAAGATTCAACTTCCCCCAAGCTAAAAATTGGTGCACACCTGTGAGTAAGCAGTCAGGCAAAGGGGCTGGAGACCTGCATGCATGAGAAAAGAACTCCTGGCAAAACTCAAACAGAAGAAAGAAGTATACAAAAAAAGCGAGAGGCTACTTGGGAGGACTAGAGGAATGTTGTCAGAGGGCACAGGGATGCAATGAGGAAGGTCAAGGCCTATTGGGAAATGAATCTTGCAATGGATGTGAAGGACAAGAAGAAGGGCTTCTCCCAGTACACGAATAGCAGAAGGAAAACTAGGGATGATGTGGGTCCGCTGAATGGGCTGTGTGGGCCCTGATGACAAAGGATACAGAGAAATCAGAGTGACTGACTGGCTTCTTTGCCTCAGGCTTTACTTCTGAGGTCAGCCCTCAAGAATCCTGGACCCTGGAGAGGAAGTGTGGAGAAAGGCAGACTTTCCCTTGGCTAAGGAGGATCAGGCTGGAGATCGTTTAGGCAGACTTGAAACACACAAGAGCTGAGGGAACTGGTGGATGTTATTGCTGGGCCACTCTCTATCAACTCTGAAAGCTCATGGAGAACAGGAGAGGTGCCCTGAGGACTGGAAGAAGGCCAATGTCACTCCAGTCTTCAAAGAGGGCAAGCAGGAGGACCAGGGGAACTAGAGGTCAGTCAGCCTTGCCTCCATGCCTAGGGAGGTGATGCAGCAGCTAGCTCATCCTAGTCCACCATGGAGTAGTCCACCTGTTTTTGCCAAGGGGAAATCCTGCTTAACGAAGCTGAGAGCCTTCTATGATGGAATGACAGGTTGGGGAGATGAGGGCAGAGCAGTGCATGTCGTCTACCTTGACTTCAAGAAGCCTTTTGGCACTCTCCGCCATAACATCCACATAGGAAAGCTCAGGAAGCATCGGTTAGGTGAGTGCACAGTGAGGCAGACAGAACTGGCTGAACTGGCAAAGCTCAGAGGCCAGTTGTTAGCGGTGCAATGTCTAGTTGGGCACATTCCATCACCTCCCTGTGTGGTCACCAGTGACAGGACAAGAGGAAACGGCCACAAACTGAAGCATCAAAAGTTCCACAGGAAATTAAGGAAAAATTTCTTAACAGTGAGAGTGACAGAGCACTGGAACAGGCTGCCCAGAGAGGCTGTGGAGTCTCCTTCTCTGGAGATCTACAAAACCCACTTGGGACGCAATCCTGTGCCATGTGCTCTAGGTGACCCTGCGTGTGCAGGGGGGTTGGACTAGATGACCTCTAGAGGTCCCTTCCAACCTTAATGATTCTGTGTTTCTATGATTATGAATATGTGGGGGCTTCGATTTTTAAGATTTTTTCTGGAACCAGGGCAGCTATGCTTGTTGACAACATGGCTTTTTCGCAGTTTCATCTGCTTTCCTTTTTCCTCTAATCACATTGGTTGTCAAGGTTGGTGCGCCTTGCAGTGTGTCACTGCTATTTCTTTAGGTTTATTTACTGCCTCAAACAGCAGCATAATCTCTCTGCTGTATTTTTAGGGTTCCCCTGTGAGTATAACAATCCCCTTTCCTTCCCCATTGCCCCATGTGCATGTATTACCTCAAAGGCATAGTTAGAGTCAGTAGAGATATTAGCCCACTTTTCCTTGTGATAACTCCAGAGCCCCTGTTAAAGCAGTCAATTCAGTGTTGGGAGACAATGTATTTATTGGCAATGGTATTGCCTCTATTTCTTCGTCAAAGGTGATGGCGACATATGCGGCCTTCCGTTCTCCTTTCTCCACAAAACTGTTTCCATCAGTAAATAACTCTCAGTTGGGACCTCATAATTGAGTATCCCTCAGGTGGCATGACTGGAGTACACCATTCTATAGTCTGTAGGCAATCATGTGCCACTTCTTCTTCTTTACACAAAGGGAACAATGATGCTGGATTCACAGTGCCGGACAGCTTCATGGTTATATCCTCTTGGTTGAGCAGCAGTGCTTGGCATTTTACTGTCCTATCTAGAGAGAGCCAATGGTGTCCTTTCTGTTCCAGTACCGCCGCAACAGCATGTGGCACGTAACAGTAATTTTCTGCCCCACAGTCAATGTTCATGCCTCTTGTATTAACAGTACAACGGCTGCCACTGCCCTCAAAGCCCACGGCCATCCAGAGCTTACCTTGTCTAGTTATTCTGAAAAGTAAGGGGCTGCTCTTTTCCAGTCTTCCCAACTCCCAGCGCCTGATGTTCCCTCTCATGCACATAAAGTTCAAAAGATTGAGTCAGGTCCAGGAGACTGAAGGCAGGAGCAATCTTCAGTTCCCCAAGCGCCTTCCAGCATTCTGGCATCCACTCCACTATCTCTCCAGATCCTTTGACAGCCTCATGCAGTGGTTTGGCCATTAATCCAAAATTAGATATCCACAGGCGACACCATCTGGCCATCCCTAAAAACGCTCTAAATTCTTTCACTGATTTGGGTATGTAAATCTGTATATATATTTACATATATATCTACAGGTAAAAAGGGCCTGACCGCTTGCTTTCCCATGGCACTAGTTCCTGACATAGAGGATTTACTCATTGGTCCCTTACGACTATGTAATACTGAATATATTGCTCCAATATCTACTAAAAATAAATAATTATTTCATTCCCCTGCTAAATTGAAACCAGGGGGTCAGTTGTGGAATCTACTTTCTCAACCTCCAGGCCCCATCAATCTCAACTGTATTAATCTCTGTACTAATCTCTGCACTAATCATAAACAAATCTGCCTGCAGAACAGATACAGGTAGGGGTATCCCATTCTCTGCTTGCCTCTTTGGGCACTCATTTTTTCCAGGACCCCTTTTCACTACAACTTGCACACTGATTTCTTCCCAGTGGGATCCTACTTCCTGGATTCCCCCCTGCTCTGTGTCCTTTTCCACGCCCTCGGCCCCTTGGAAAACCCCTTTCCTGAGAGGACGTTTGTGCCTGGACAAATGTGGCTGCCAAAACGGCAGCGTTGTGCTTCTGGTCTTTCTACTTCTCCTTCTGGGTTTCTTTCCTTGCTGCTTCCT
Source organism: Tinamus guttatus (assembly GCF_059628265.1). Classification (NCBI taxonomy): domain Eukaryota; kingdom Metazoa; phylum Chordata; class Aves; order Tinamiformes; family Tinamidae; genus Tinamus; species Tinamus guttatus. Next base: position 1,292,493 of record NW_028288559.1, on the reverse strand, counting down.
CTCTGCTATTGCATGCCTCAGATGCAATTTCTACTAGCTAAGATATAGACGTCGCAGACACCATCCACTCTCTGGTTTTCTCCTTATATCTGGTGCCGATTGCCCTACAAATTGTGTAGTAAAAGTCACCTGCTTAGTTTCATCTTCAGGATCAAAGTCTGTCCATTTTTGAGCGGTCTCACATAACTGCTCATAAACTGCAGAGGGATCCTCAGCCTTACTCTGTACGGCTTCATCTTGGGCCAGCATAAAATGATCCGGTCTGTCCCTAGCATTCTGTTTCCCACATTCCTCTCAAGCTTTATCCAACACCATTCATTTTCCCTTGGGCACGAGTAATGCATTCAGAAGCTCCTGTAAATCCTGCCAGTCTGGATTATGTTTTTCAGTTCTCATTCTAAAGGATTTTCTGGATTTTCTCTGGGTATGACCCAGCTCCCTCCTTCCAATTCATTAAATCTGTAGCTGAAAAAAGGACTTTTACATAGACAGGCATTCCCTATGGCCTCACTGCTGAACTCAGAGGAGCCTCAACCACAGAGTTCTGCTGTGCTCTACTTCTGCCTGCAATTGGACTGAACATCTCACGTTCTCTAGGTCTACCACCAGCACTATCTAAATGACTTTCCCAGGAGACCAAGAATTGCACATCCTTTTCCTCCTCATGCACTTTCACACACCTTTTCCCAGTGCTCCAAGCTGAACAACACAGAGGCACCGTCTTTTTGTCCTCAATCTTCATTAACGTGTTTGAATTGGATAGCAACAATTTACGTTTCTTTCTTTTTTCAAGATCATTTCTCAAGGAAAAGAACAAATCTACCTAAGGGATTTCCTCCCATGTATCCTGCCTTCTGACAAACAACAACTTATGTTACAAGAGTGTGTTATAAACTCCCATTTCTGACTGTTTTACCTCATCCATTTTTGTACTTTGGCCACCATTGACTTCAATATTCCTTTAATTTCCTCCTCACTAGCAGATCCCCACCAAACATCTCCCAGAGTCTCAGGATGCATCCTAAAGGAGAACGAGGGGGCACCTCCACCTGCCCCCAATCCTGTTCCCATATTATTCTCCCTAAAAGAATCTTCTTCCTGATCCTGCCTTTGCACACTCCAGTCACCACTGTCCATGCAAGTAGTTACTGCCCTTGGACAATACCCTTAGATTGTGAGTGTTACTCCTAGATGATTACCCTTAGATCTTTTCGTGCATGCAGTGTCTCCTATTACTTGTTGCGTTGCACCTTTGAGTCGCTTAGCTGCTCTGGTTGAGGAGGATGCTCGCAGAGTCAGCCCTGAAGCAAAGGCCGGTGTGCGCTGGAGTCTGGAAAGCCGCCTCTCCCCGCTGGGAGTTGGCAGGAAGCCCAGGACTATCTGACCAGGGCTTTTACAACAGTCTCATCTGGGTCCCATCGTGGTTGTCCAAAAAATATATTTGCTGCCCAGTACAATGAGCCCCACCCAGGAAAGACATTTGGTTCTTATGGGGGGACTTTAAGCATCCCAATATGTGCTAGGATGACAACACAGCTAGGAACAGAGAGACCACAAACTAGGAGCAAAGAGTTCCTGCAGAACATTGTGGATAACTTTTTCATGCAGGTGGTAGAGAAGCCAACGAGGTGCTGCTCAACCTTGTACTGACAAGCAGAGATGGTCTGGTTGGAAACGTGAAGGTCGAGGGCAGTCTCAGCTGCAGTGGCCACGAGATGTTGGAGTCCAAGATCTTGTGAGCAGGAAGCTGGGGAAGAAGTAGGATTGTGACCCTGGATTTCAGGAGAGGGAACTTTGGTCTCTTCAGGGACCTACTTGGAGAAATCCCCTGGGAAAGAGCCCTGGAAAGAAAGGGGTTCCAGGAGAGTTGGCTTACATTAAAAGAACCACTTGCTGCAAGTTCAGGGTCAGTGCATCCCTATAAGAAAGAAATTAAGCGAGAAGGGTAGGAGACTTGCAAGGATGGGCAAGGAGCTCTTGAGAAAAGGAACAGAGGATGTAAAGAGGATGGGGCAAACTCTTCTCAGTGGTGGCCGGCAATAGGACAAGGAGTAATGGGTACCAACTGAAACACAGGAAGTTTCATCTGCATGTGAGGAAGAACTTATTTACTATGAGAGTGAGCGAGCCCTGCAACAGGCTGCCCAGAGAGGTTATAGAGTCCCCTTCCTTGGAGATACTCAGAACCCACCTGGATGTGACCCTATGCTACATGTTCCAGGCATCCCTGCTGGAGCGGGGGGCTTGGACTAGATGATCTCTAAAGATTTCTTCCAGCCTCAACCGTTCTGTGATTCTGTGAAATGCTGACACCTCATCTGAATTACCCATGGACTAACTTGGGGAATTCGCATTGTCCAACTTGCCTGTTGTCTTCCATCCCATTGCTGGGCACTTCCAAGAACAGTCTGGCTCCACCTTCCCTGTACCTTCCAGACAGGTAGCTGGCAAAATCAATAACGTCTCCCCTCAGCCTTCTCTGCTCCAGCCTCTACAGAGCCTCTTCTCCCTGCACGTCGTTGTGCCCCAGCCTCCTGAGCATCCTGCTGGCCCTGCACCTTGCTCCAGTACGTCAATACCTTTCTTGCTCTGTGGATCCCCAGACTGGACACAGTACTCAGAGGCAGTTTCACTGCCAGTTGCCAAAGCCAAGGGAAGGATCGTGTCCACAGCCGTGCTGCACTGGCCTTCCCTGCTGCAAGGCCATACTGCTAACTCTCACTCAGCTTCCAGCAGGAGTATGCTAGTGGGGAAGTGAGGATAGGAAATGATCACGGAGGGTCCTCTTTCACCCCTCCTGGGAACCCTGCAGGCTCGGTTACTTCCCTGAAATGCCTGTATACCAATGCGCGAAGCATGGGGAATAAGCAGGACGAACCGGAGATCTGTGTTCAGTCCCAGCATCGTGATCTCATTGGAATCACGGAGACGTGGTGGGATAGCTCACATGACTGGAGCGCTGCCACGGAAGGCTATGTGCTCTTTAGGAAGGACAACTGGAGAGAGCAACTGGAATGCATGGAGCTCAACATGGAGTGCATGGAGTGGAGGATGAGCGAGTTGAGATCTTGTGGGTAAGGCTTAAAGGGCAGGCTAATGTGGGAGACACTGTGGTGGGTGTCTGTTACAGGCCACCTGACCAGGACGAGGAGGTTGAGGAGGCCTTCTATAGTCAGCTGGATATTGCCTCACGGTCACAGGACCTGGTTCTCATGGGGGACTTCAACTACCCTGACATCAACTGGAAGGACAACACAGCCAGGCACAAGCAGTCCTGGAGGTTCCTGCAGAGCATCGGTGATAACTTTTTAACACAGGTTGTGGAGGAGCCAACGAGGAGAGGTGGGCTACTGGACCTCATGCTATCAAATAGGGAGGGACTTGTAGGAGATGTGAACGCGGCGGGTAGCCTCGACTGCAGTGAGCATGAGTTGGTGGAGTTCCGGATCCAACGAGGAGGAGGCAGGGCTGTAAGTAGCCTTGTAATGATGGACTCAGGAGGGCCAACTTTAGCCTCTTCAGAGACCTCCTCGGAAGAATCCCATGGGCTAGAGCTCTAGAAGGCAGGGGGGCCCAAGAGCGCTGGTTACTTTTCAAGCAGCACTTCCTCCACGCCCAGCACCAGTGCATCCCGTTGTGTAAGAAGTCAGGCAGAGGGGGCAGGAGACCTGCGTGGATGAGCAAGGAGCCTGTGGCAATGCTCAAGCAGAAGGTGGCGGTATACAGAATGTGGAAAAAGGGACAGCCCCCCTGGGAGAAATACAGGAACGTAGTCAGGGAATGCAGCAATGCAACAAGGAAAGCTAAGGCACTTTTGGAATGCAATCTGGCAAGGGATGTTGAAAATAACAAGAAAAACTTCTTCAAATACATTAACAGCAAAAGGAAGATCGGGGAAAACGTGGGTCCGCCGGCAAACGGGATGGGCACCCTGGTTACGAATAACACAGAAAAGAGTTGCTCAATGCCTTCTTTGCTTCGGTCTTTACCAAGGGCAGCCCTTTAGAGTCCCAGGCCCCAGAGACAAGAGAAGAAGCCTGGAGAGAAGAAGACTCGCCCTGGGTAGAGGAAGATTGGGTCAGAGAGCACCTAAGGGAACTCGATACCCACAAATCCATGGGCCCTGATGGGATGCACCCCAGAGTGCTGCGGGAGCTGGCAGAGGTCATAGCTAAGCCACTCTCCATCATCTTTGAAAGATCCTGGAGAATGGGTGAGGTGCCGGAAGACTGGAAGAAGGCCAATGTCACGCCAGTCTTCAAAAAAGGCAAGAAGGAGGACCCAGGCAGCTACAGGCCAGTGAGCTTCACCTCCGTCCCTGGAAAAGTAATGGAACGGCTCATACTGTCTGTTGTCTCCAGGCACATGGAGGACAAGAAGGTGCTCAAGAGTAGCCAGCATGGTTTCACCAAGGGGAAATCTTGTTTGACTAACCTGATGATCTTCTATGATGGAATGACCAGCTGGATAGATGAGGGGAGAGCGGCAGATGTCGTCTATCTCGACTTCACCAAGGCTTTTGACACCATCCCTCACAACATCCTCCTGGGCAAGCTCCGGAAGTGTGGGATAGATGAGTGCACAGTGAGGTGGATTAGGAACTGCCTGGATGGCAGAGCTCAGACGGTGGTGATCAGCGGTCTAGAGTCTAGTTGGAGGCCTGTAGCTAGCGGGGTCCCCCAGGGGTCAGTCCTAGGTCCAGTCCTGTTCAATTTATTCGTCAATGACCTGGACGAAAGCACAGAGTGCTCCCTCAGCAAGTTTGCTGATGATACCAAACTGGGAGGAGTAGCTGATACCCCAGAGGACTGTGCTGACATCCAGAGGGACCTGAACAGACTGGACAACTGGTCGGTGAAAAACCTCATGCAATTCAACAAGGCCAAGTGCAAGGTTCTGCACCTGGGGAGGAATAACCCCAGACACCAGCACAGGCTGGGGACTGACCTTGTGGAGAGCAGCTCTGCGGAGAGGAACGTGGGCGTCATGGTGGACAAGTTGACCATGAGGCAGCAGTGTGCCCTCGTGGCCAAGAAGGCCAATGGGATCCTGGGGTGCATGAAGAAGAGCGTCTCCAGCAGGTCGAGGGAGGTGATCCTGCCCCTCCACTCAGCCTTGGTGAGGCCACATCTGGAGTATTGTGTCCAGTTCTGGGCCCCACAGTACAAGAGGGATGTGGAGCTGCTGGAGAGAGTCCAGAGCAGGGCTACAAGGATGATCAGGGGCCTGGAACATCTGCCCTATGAGGAGAAGCTGAGAGAGCTGGGCCTGTTCAGCCTGGAGAAGAGAAGGCTGAGAGGGGATCTAATTAGTGTTTATAAGTACCTCAAGGGAGGCAGTGAGGAGGATGGTGCTGGCCTCTTTTCACTGGTAGCCACCGACAGAACTAGAGGTAATGGCCACAAACTGAAACACCAAAAGTTCCACAGGAACTTAAGGAAAAATTTCCTTACAGGGAGGCTGACAGAGCACTGGAACAGGCTGTCCGGAGAGGTGGTGGAGTCTCCTTCTCTGGAGATCTTCCAAACCCACTTGGACGCAGTCCTGTGCCACGTGCTTTAGGTGACCCGGCGTGTGCGGGGGGGTTGGACTAGATGACCTCTAGAAGTCCCTTCCAACCTTAAGCATTCTATGATTCTTTGACTCCTGTCCTCCTCAATCCCCAGATCCTTTTGGACAGAGAAGCCTCCTAGCAGCCTGTAGGGTATCCCACCTCAAATACAAGACTCAGCCATTCCCTTGGTTGAGCTTCATGAGGTCCCTCTCAGCCCGTTTCTCCAGCCTGCACAGCTCCCTCTGAACATCAGCCACTGTCCTCCACACTGTTCCCTCTCAGCTTGCTGACATCTGCAAACCTGCCCACTCAGCCCTCCACCCTACCTTCCAGGCCTTTAAAGACAACCTTCAACTGGGAACTGCTCCCTGCCTTGATCCCCAAGAGACACTCCCACTTACTGGCTGCCACGGGGACTTTGCAGCACTCCTCACAACTCCAAGCACAGCAGTGCAGCTAGGTTTCCACCTCTCTTAGAGTCTACTCAGGCAGCTGAAATCTCACTAATTTGGCAATAAGGAGCATCAGCTGCAAGGCCTTGCTAAAGGCAAGATATACTAACTGCATCCACTGTCTTCCCCGGTCCACAGGGCCTGTCACTTCATCAGAGAAAGTAAGGAAGTAGCTCAAACATGACTTGCCCTTGCTAAATCCATGCTTGCTCCTCCAAACCACCATCTTATCCTCCACGTGTTCAGAAATGGCTTCCGAGAAACTTTGCTTCTGTGATTCTGCGCTTCCGATTCTGTGATTTGCTCGTTTATTTTGGAGCTGCACAACGCTGGGTGCACCGTCCCAACGCACCCTCCCAACCTTCCAATTTCCTCTTTTCATATTCGATATCTTTCCAAGTACATCCCTCTTGCACTGCTTGGTTAGTAGTTTACATGCAGTTCTCACACTTCTTACTCAACATAGCCACTGTTACACACGCTCAGGGGAAGAGTCTTTACCTGGGTGAGGGTCTTTTTGACCTAGAGATGCGATTTTTAGTATTAAAACAGAGTTCACTTAAGGATTCATGGGCTTTGGTTTTCCTGCCAAGTTTGCAACATGTAAAAAATGTATCCAATAACGTCTCCTTATGGCCTTGCAGTTCCAGGGTATCCTTGGTTAAGGAATGACAACCTTCCATCATACCAAAATACGCAGGACCCCAGTTCAGACAAAGAAGTAAGTCATCCTTCAACATTACGACAGGTTGAGAGAATATCTTATCCAAATGCAGGTGTTTAAAATCTTCTTAACATTATTATTTTTTTAATCGTCTACTAATCTGAAGAGATAGGAATAAATGAAAAGCTGTTTCAAATACTGCTTTTACAAGCTGCTTTAACATAAATATCCTTTCTATAGCTCTTGAACACAAACTAAACAAAATAATACAGTTTCTAGGTTGCTTGGTCCAAAAGATCTGACATCAAAAAAACTGGGTGCAAGTTTGGGCTCCCCAGTACGGGAAAGACAGGGTGCTCCTGGAGCAAGGCCAGAGAAAGGCCACCACGATGAGTAAGGGACTGGAGCATCTCTCATACAAGGAGAGAAAGAGAGAGCGGGGCCCATTCAGCCTGCACAAGAGAAGGCTCAGGGGCAATCTTACCCCTGTGTTTAAATACCTGCTGATGGGAGGCAGCAAAGACAACAGAGCCAGACACTTCTCAGTGGTGCTCAGTGACAGGGCAGAAAGGCCCTGGGCACAAACTGAAACACAGGAAGGTCCGCCTGAATGTGGGAAAACTTCTTCACGAAGAGGGGGACTGAGGGCCGGACCAGCTTGCCCAGACAGCTTGTGGATTCTCCCTCCTGGCAGCTATTCCAAACTGGACTGGTCACAGGCATGGACTGCCTGCTCTAGCAGACCCTGCTTTATCTTGGGAGTTGGGTGAGATGAACTCCAAAGAGGCCTTCCAACACGTTGTTTAGGCAGGAAGGTCCAAGAGACTCTCTGCAAAACTGGTCACCACTAGCCCTTTGCCACTAGACGCAGTGGCTGCCAACCTGACTTGCTAAGAAGAGAAGGGAGAAGGGCAGCAGAGGTGAATTATACAATACCATGGAACCGCACTGTCGTGGCTTACTACAACAACAAGCATCCCTTTCTGAATACCAAATTGCCTTTGTTCTAAGCTGAATACTAAACGCACCCAATAAAAGTAAAGAACTGCTTCAGGAATGACTGGGTATATTATAGACAACCAACTGCTCATGCTTGCAGCCCCTAGCACAAGCTAAATATTAGAGGTATAGAAACTGGATAAATAGCAATGAGTTCTGCTCATGCTTCTCTAATTGTTTTACCAGCCCAAGCAGTAGATTTTGCTGACTTTCCAAACCAGTTTAAGACCTACAAGGTGTCAGGTTTCTGGGAAGCTTATATGGGACAGGATTGACATTTGGACTGCTGCGCCTTCTTGCTAAATGGTGCTCTCAGCGCCCCAATTCCTCTGCTCTGCATGCCTCCACAAAGCTGAGGGCAATCGTTCAGCATTTGCGCAATGTGCGGCTCTCTTGACCACTCTTCCACGGACTTACCCTGACAGGTGCTCGTGTACAGAAGAGAGCTGCTTCAATCCACATTGCCCATGTGTGGGCATACACAACCAGGCCTCAGAAGGAGAGCAGGGAAGTGTGCTTTATGAAACTATCCAGCTCAGATAGGAGACTTATGCCACACTGTCCGTCTGATTGGTATCAACCACTGCAAATAAGACACTAAGGAGGTGGCAGATTAGGTTCTTGGAGATTTACAGCTGTGGTCTGGTCTGACAAAAACAAACATTGAAACAGAAGGGTGGGCTGCATGAAAAAGACACTATTTCCCACACAAAAATGTTCACCGCAAAGAGCAAAGAACGCAAAGAGGTCCTTCCAGAAGAGGCAATCGTTCAGAAAAGAATTAAATAGCAATCACGCACATTTTAAGCTTTCCTTTTCCAAGGCTATAAACTAGACTATTGTGTACAAGAAAGTGAACACACACAAGTCTCAGTGAAGCCTTATAACTTCTCAGATCTCACCGCCAGCCGCAGTAATAGAGGTAATAGTGCCAGAGACGAGGCAAAGATAAAGTTCATGACTTGATGGATCTGCGCGCGCACCCAGCTGTGCACTCATGCGCGTGTCTCTCCATATACATGCAACTTTCTATGTGTGCAAGGACATCTGGTAACTGCAAGCAACGCAACGCTGGTGTTGCTCTCAGTGACATATGAAAAGGGACAGTAAAGAAAAGAATTATTTTGCTCTTCTGCGGTCTTATTAACCAGAAATCTTTAAAGCATTTTAATTTTAATTTGAAAGCAATTTTCCATGTGTCAGAGAGAAAAGGATTGCTTACATTGTTGGTAGGTCTAATGACAGCCAATAGCTTTAAGGTAGCTGTGACAAAGGTAGAGGTCACAACTTGATGGATTTGCGCGCACACCCTAGTAGCTCTAATCTTTAGATCAGTATCTTTGTGAGACTGCCATTTCCCCCGGTTGATATTCCACTTTTTTAAAACAATTACTGCTTCCCCTGATCTCTCCTAGTCTATCTTCAAGCAAAGCAGTGACCAGACAGGCAGTACTCGCAGCACTGGCAACACCATCAAGGCACTTGATGTCATCCATCCTTCTCTGTAGCTGTGACACTGTAAAATGCAACACAAAGGGGTAAAAGAGAAGGCTCTGTGGATCATCTGAAAGCAAGCCGCCTCTTGGGAATGCTGAACGAGCCCAGGTCCCTCCACGTCCCCTCCTGTGCCACAAAGGTGCTGCAGCACCTGAGCACCTCTGTGGCCCTGTGCTGGACTCCGCCAGTCTGTCAGGCATCTTGGTGGTGGGGAAAGCCCAAAGCCGACACTGCAATCCGGAGAAACTCTGCCAGGTGCCAAAGAGGGAGGCAAATAAAAATCTTAGCCGTTTGAGCAAGCTAGCCCTAAGGAAGCCGTTAGGCAGGAAGGCACTCCCTGCCGGAGGCCAGCACATCTTCCTGCTGGAATGGAAGCCCTTTGCTTCTCCAGGGGAGCACAGCTCCTTCGATCGATACGGTGCTCTTATCTGTGCACCTCCAAGGAGGGCCTTGCACCATGTTCAGCCCGGCGTTAGGTAGCTGAAGAGCGAAGGAGCTGGAGACAGCTACTGCCATCCACCTTCTTGAACTACTGACCGAAAACGCCCCCTCCGGGCGCTCAGAGACCTCGGCACCCCCCGCCACACTGCCCCGTCCCCGCGGCGCAGCAGCCCCAAGGGAGCCAGGGCCTCTCATCGCCTCTCCCTCGGGGCTCAGGGCTGAAGACAGGCCACGTCTTCAGGTCCCAGGAGTGTGGGGCAGGAAAGAAGGGCTCGCACAACACTCGATACTCAGGAGTTCTTTTATTTAATGTTATTTATTGGTCCATGGTGGTTGGCTGGTCTTGGTGAACAGTCTGCAGATGGCTCCTTCTGCAGCCCCTTCATCATGACGATCTGAGAAAGGGGTAGGAGAGGAGGAAAGGGGAGGGGAGGGGAGGGAAGGGGGGAACCGGCTGCTGCATGCTGCGCCCATAGGTGTTCTTTGGCCACGCAGTCCCTCAGGTTGATCTTCTGCCGAGGGACTGGTGGCCGGGCGCAGCTGGGTGGCCGTAGGGGGCCCAGGCTCTCCTGGGATGCCTCTGCCGAGGTGTTTTGCGGCAGGGCATCCCAGGCGCCAGGGCCTTCATGCAGGATCCACCTCCATCGGCTCCTCGTCAGACAGAGGTGGATCCACCTCCATCTCCTCGGGATATTCTTCGGGAGCGTCAACTTCCATGGGTTCTTCTAGCATCCTCCTTGGCCACCTGCTGTTACCATGTACGACTCTCAAGATCTTATCCAAGAATTCTTTTCTTCTCGGTCGCCTCCTTTGAACACCCCTGAGGGCAGCCACCGGTTTCATTTTCCAGAAAAAGGGTATCAACCACCACGCGCTAAACCACCACCACCACCAGAGCCAGAGCCTCAGCGAGCTCGGGGCCAGCGCCAGCGCTCCCGCTTTTATAGGGGCAATGGCAGTGTTCTGGAACTGCGTCACAATGATACGTGACGTGACATCACAGGAACCCACCTCCAGACCACCACTGTTGATGTCACGTCACGTATCATTGTGACGCACCCCCAGAACACTGCCATTGCCCCTATAAAAGCGGGAGCGTTGGCGCTGGCCCCGAGCTCGCTGAGGCTCTGGCTCTGGTGGTGGTGGTGGTTTAGCGCGTGGTGGTTGATACCCTTTTTCTGGAAAATGAAACCGGTGGCTGCCCTCAGGGGTGTTCAAAGGAGGCGACCGAGAAGAAAAGAATTCTTGGATAAGATCTTGAGAGTCGTACATGGTAACAGCAGGTGGCCAAGGAGGATGCTAGAAGAACCCATGGAAGTTGACGCTCCCGAAGAATATCCCGAGGAGATGGAGGTGGATCCACCTCTGTCTGACGAGGAGCCGATGGAGGTGGATCCTGCATGAAGGCCCTGGCGCCTGGGATGCCCTGCCGCAAAACACCTCGGCAGAGGCATCCCAGGAGAGCCTGGGCCCCCTACGGCCACCCAGCTGCGCCCGGCCACCAGTCCCTCGGCAGAAGATCAACCTGAGGGACTGCGTGGCCAAAGAACACCTATGGGCGCAGCATGCAGCAGCCGGTTCCCCCCTTCCCTCCCCTCCCCTTTCCTCCTCTCCTACCCCTTTCTCAGATCGTCATGATGAAGGGGCTGCAGAAGGAGCCATCTGCAGACTGTTCACCAAGACCAGCCAACCACCATGGACCAATAAATAACATTAAATAAAAGAACTCCTGAGTATCGAGTGTTGTGCGAGCCCTTCTTTCCTGCCCCACACTCCTGGGACCTGAAGACGTGGCCTGTCTTCAGCCCTGAGCCCCGAGGGAGAGGCGATGAGAGGCCCTGGCTCCCTTGGGGCTGCTGCGCCGCGGGGACGGGGCAGTGTGGCGGGGGGTGCCGAGGTCTCTGAGCGCCCGGAGGGGGCGTTTTCGGTCGGTAGTTCAAGAAGGTGGATGGCAGTAGCTGTCTCCAGCTCCTTCGCTCTTCAGCTACCTAACGCCGGGCTGAACATGGTGCAAGGCCCTCCTTGGAGGTGCACAGATAAGAGCACCGTATCGATCGAAGGAGCTGTGCTCCCCTGGAGAAGCAAAGGGCTTCCATTCCAGCAGGAAGATGTGCTGGCCTCCGGCAGGGAGTGCCTTCCTGCCTAACGGCTTCCTTAGGGCTAGCTTGCTCAAACGGCTAAGATTTTTATTTGCCTCCCTCTTTGGCACCTGGCAGAGTTTCTCCGGATTGCAGTGTCGGCTTTGGGCTTTCCCCACCACCAAGATGCCTGACAGACTGGCGGAGTCCAGCACAGGGCCACAGAGGTGCTCAGGTGCTGCAGCACCTTTGTGGCACAGGAGGGGACGTGGAGGGACCTGGGCTCGTTCAGCATTCCCAAGAGGCGGCTTGCTTTCAGATGATCCACAGAGCCTTCTCTTTTACCCCTTTGTGTTGCATTTTACAGTGTCACAGCTACAGAGAAGGATGGATGACATCAAGTGCCTTGATGGTGTTGCCAGTGCTGCGAGTACTGCCTGTCTGGTCACTGCTTTGCTTGAAGATAGACTAGGAGAGATCAGGGGAAGCAGTAATTGTTTTAAAAAAGTGGAATATCAACCGGGGGAAATGGCAGTCTCACAAAGATACTGATCTAAAGATTAGAGCTACTAGGGTGTGCGCGCAAATCCATCAAGTTGTGACCTCTACCTTTGTCACAGCTACCTTAAAGCTATTGGCTGTCATTAGACCTACCAACAATGTAAGCAATCCTTTTCTCTCTGACACATGGAAAATTGCTTTCAAATTAAAATTAAAATGCTTTAAAGATTTCTGGTTAATAAGACCGCAGAAGAGCAAAATAATTCTTTTCTTTACTGTCCCTTTTCATATGTCACTGAGAGCAACACCAGCGTTGCGTTGCTTGCAGTTACCAGATGTCCTTGCACACATAGAAAGTTGCATGTATATGGAGAGACACGCGCATGAGTGCACAGCTGGGTGCGCGCGCAGATCCATCAAGTCATGAACTTTATCTTTGCCTCGTCTCTGGCACTATTACCTCTATTACTGCGGCTGGCGGTGAGATCTGAGAAGTTATAAGGCTTCACTGAGACTTGTGTGTGTTCACTTTCTTGTACACAATAGTCTAGTTTATAGCCTTGGAAAAGGAAAGCTTAAAATGTGCGTGATTGCTATTTAATTCTTTTCTGAATGATTGCCTCTTCTGGAAGGACCTCTTTGCGTTCTTTGCTCTTTGCGGTGAACATTTTTGTGTGGGAAATAGTGTCTTTTTCATGCAGCCCACCCTTCTGTTTCAATGTTTGTTTTTGTCAGACCAGACCACAGCTGTAAATCTCCAAGAACCTAATCTGCCACCTCCTTAGTGTCTTATTTGCAGTGGTTGATACCAATCAGACGGACAGTGTGGCATAAGTCTCCTATCTGAGCTGGATAGTTTCATAAAGCACACTTCCCTGCTCTCCTTCTGAGGCCTGGTTGTGTATGCCCACACATGGGCAATGTGGATTGAAGCAGCTCTCTTCTGTACACGAGCACCTGTCAGGGTAAGTCCGTGGAAGAGTGGTCAAGAGAGCCGCACATTGCGCAAATGCTGAACGATTGCCCTCAGCTTTGTGGAGGCATGCAGAGCAGAGGAATTGGGGCGCTGAGAGCACCATTTAGCAAGAAGGCGCAGCAGTCCAAATGTCAATCCTGTCCCATATAAGCTTCCCAGAAACCTGACACCTTGTAGGTCTTAAACTGGTTTGGAAAGTCAGCAAAATCTACTGCTTGGGCTGGTAAAACAATTAGAGAAGCATGAGCAGAACTCATTGCTATTTATCCAGTTTCTATACCTCTAATATTTAGCTTGTGCTAGGGGCTGCAAGCATGAGCAGTTGGTTGTCTATAATATACCCAGTCATTCCTGAAGCAGTTCTTTACTTTTATTGGGTGCGTTTAGTATTCAGCTTAGAACAAAGGCAATTTGGTATTCAGAAAGGGATGCTTGTTGTTGTAGTAAGCCACGACAGTGCGGTTCCATGGTATTGTATAATTCACCTCTGCTGCCCTTCTCCCTTCTCTTCTTAGCAAGTCAGGTTGGCAGCCACTGCGTCTAGTGGCAAAGGGCTAGTGGTGACCAGTTTTGCAGAGAGTCTCTTGGACCTTCCTGCCTAAACAACGTGTTGGAAGGCCTCTTTGGAGTTCATCTCACCCAACTCCCAAGATAAAGCAGGGTCTGCTAGAGCAGGCAGTCCATGCCTGTGACCAGTCCAGTTTGGAATAGCTGCCAGGAGGGAGAATCCACAAGCTGTCTGGGCAAGCTGGTCCGGCCCTCAGTCCCCCTCTTCGTGAAGAAGTTTTCCCACATTCAGGCGGACCTTCCTGTGTTTCAGTTTGTGCCCAGGGCCTTTCTGCCCTGTCACTGAGCACCACTGAGAAGTGTCTGGCTCTGTTGTCTTTGCTGCCTCCCATCAGCAGGTATTTAAACACAGGGGTAAGATTGCCCCTGAGCCTTCTCTTGTGCAGGCTGAATGGGCCCCGCTCTCTCTTTCTCTCCTTGTATGAGAGATGCTCCAGTCCCTTACTCATCGTGGTGGCCTTTCTCTGGCCTTGCTCCAGGAGCACCCTGTCTTTCCCGTACTGGGGAGCCCAAACTTGCACCCAGTTTTTTTGATGTCAGATCTTTTGGACCAAGCAACCTAGAAACTGTATTATTTTGTTTAGTTTGTGTTCAAGAGCTATAGAAAGGATATTTATGTTAAAGCAGCTTGTAAAAGCAGTATTTGAAACAGCTTTTCATTTATTCCTATCTCTTCAGATTAGTAGACGATTAAAAAAAATAATAATGTTAAGAAGATTTTAAACACCTGCATTTGGATAAGATATTCTCTCAACCTGTCGTAATGTTGAAGGATGACTTACTTTGTCTGAACTGGGGTCCTGCGTATTTGGGTATGATGGAAGGTTGTCATTCCTTAACCAAGGATACCCTGGAACTGCAAGGCCATAAGGAGACGTTATTGGATACATTTTTTACATGTTGCAAACTTGGCAGGAAAACCAAAGCCCATGAATCCTTAAGTGAACTCTGTTTTAATACTAAAAATCGCATCTCTAGGTCAAAAAGACCCTCACCCAGGTAAAGACTCTTCCCCTGAGCGTGTGTAACAGTGGCTATGTTGAGTAAGAAGTGTGAGAACTGCATGTAAACTACTAACCAAGCAGTGCAAGAGGGATGTACTTGGAAAGATATCGAATATGAAAAGAGGAAATTGGAAGGTTGGGAGGGTGCGTTGGGACGGTGCACCCAGCGTTGTGCAGCTCCAAAATAAACGAGCAAATCACAGAATCGGAAGCGCAGAATCACAGAAGCAAAGTTTCTCGGAAGCCATTTCTGAACACGTGGAGGATAAGATGGTGGTTTGGAGGAGCAAGCATGGATTTAGCAAGGGCAAGTCATGTTTGAGCTACTTCCTTACTTTCTCTGATGAAGTGACAGGCCCTGTGGACCGGGGAAGACAGTGGATGCAGTTAGTATATCTTGCCTTTAGCAAGGCCTTGCAGCTGATGCTCCTTATTGCCAAATTAGTGAGATTTCAGCTG
Source organism: Tinamus guttatus (assembly GCF_059628265.1). Classification (NCBI taxonomy): domain Eukaryota; kingdom Metazoa; phylum Chordata; class Aves; order Tinamiformes; family Tinamidae; genus Tinamus; species Tinamus guttatus. The sequence continues at coordinate 1,277,301 of NW_028288559.1, read as the reverse complement.
CCTGAGTAAACTCTAAGAGAGGTGGAAACCTAGCTGCACTGCTGTGCTTGGAGTTGTGAGGAGTGCTGCAAAGTCCCCGTGGCAGCCAGTAAGTGGGAGTGTCTCTTGGGGATCAAGGCAGGGAGCAGTTCCCAGTTGAAGGTTGTCTTTAAAGGCCTGGAAGGTAGGGTGGAGGGCTGAGTGGGCAGGTTTGCAGATGTCAGCAAGCTGAGAGGGAACAGTGTGGAGGACAGTGGCTGATGTTCAGAGGGAGCTGTGCAGGCTGGAGAAACGGGCTGAGAGGGACCTCACGAAGCTCAACCAAGGGAATGGCTGAGTCTTGTATTTGAGGTGGGATACCCTACAGGCTGCTAGGAGGCTTCTCTGTCCAAAAGGATCTGGGGATTGAGGAGGACAGGAGTCAAAGAATCATAGAATGCTTAAGGTTGGAAGGGACTTCTAGAGGTCATCTAGTCCAACCCCCCCGCACACGCCGGGTCACCTAAAGCACGTGGCACAGGACTGCGTCCAAGTGGGTTTGGAAGATCTCCAGAGAAGGAGACTCCACAACCTCTCCGGACAGCCTGTTCCAGTGCTCTGTCAGCCTCCCTGTAAGGAAATTTTTCCTTAAGTTCCTGTGGAACTTTTGGTGTTTCAGTTTGTGGCCATTACCTCTAGTTCTGTCGGTGGCTACCAGTGAAAAGAGGCCAGCACCATCCTCCTCACTGCCTCCCTTGAGGTACTTATAAACACTAATTAGATCCCCTCTCAGCCTTCTCTTCTCCAGGCTGAACAGGCCCAGCTCTCTCAGCTTCTCCTCATAGGGCAGATGTTCCAGGCCCCTGATCATCCTTGTAGCCCTGCTCTGGACTCTCTCCAGCAGCTCCACATCCCTCTTGTACTGTGGGGCCCAGAACTGGACACAATACTCCAGATGTGGCCTCACCAAGGCTGAGTGGAGGGGCAGGATCACCTCCCTCGACCTGCTGGAGACGCTCTTCTTCATGCACCCCAGGATCCCATTGGCCTTCTTGGCCACGAGGGCACACTGCTGCCTCATGGTCAACTTGTCCACCATGACGCCCACGTTCCTCTCCGCAGAGCTGCTCTCCACAAGGTCAGTCCCCAGCCTGTGCTGGTGTCTGGGGTTATTCCTCCCCAGGTGCAGAACCTTGCACTTGGCCTTGTTGAATTGCATGAGGTTTTTCACCGACCAGTTGTCCAGTCTGTTCAGGTCCCTCTGGATGTCAGCACAGTCCTCTGGGGTATCAGCTACTCCTCCCAGTTTGGTATCATCAGCAAACTTGCTGAGGGAGCACTCTGTGCTTTCGTCCAGGTCATTGACGAATAAATTGAACAGGACTGGACCTAGGACTGACCCCTGGGGGACCCCGCTAGCTACAGGCCTCCAACTAGACTCTAGACCGCTGATCACCACCGTCTGAGCTCTGCCATCCAGGCAGTTCCTAATCCACCTCACTGTGCACTCATCTATCCCACACTTCCGGAGCTTGCCCAGGAGGATGTTGTGAGGGATGGTGTCAAAAGCCTTGGTGAAGTCGAGATAGACGACATCTGCCGCTCTCCCCTCATCTATCCAGCTGGTCATTCCATCATAGAAGATCATCAGGTTAGTCAAACAAGATTTCCCCTTGGTGAAACCATGCTGGCTACTCTTGAGCACCTTCTTGTCCTCCATGTGCCTGGAGACAACAGACAGTATGAGCCGTTCCATTACTTTTCCAGGGACGGAGGTGAGGCTCACTGGCCTGTAGCTGCCTGGGTCCTCCTTCTTGCCTTTTTTGAAGACTGGCGTGATATTGGCCTTCTTCCAGTCTTCCGGCACCTCCCCCGTTCTCCAGGATCTTTCAAAGATGATGGAGAGCGGCTTAGCTATGGCATCTGCCAGCTCCCGCAGCACTCTGGGGTGCATCCCATCAGGGCCCATGGATTTTTGGGTATCGAGTTTCCTTAGGTGCTCTCTGACCCAATCTTCCTCTACCCAGGGCAAGTCTTCCTCTCCACCCGCTTCTTCTCTTGTCTCTAGGGCCTGGGGCTCTAAAGGGCTGCCCTTGGTAAACACCGAAGCAAAGAAGGCATTGAGCAACTCTGCTTTTTCTGTGTTATTTGTAACCAGGGTGCCCATCCCGTCCGCCAGCGCACCCACGTTTTCCGTGATCTTCCTTTTGCTGTTAATGTATTTGAAGAATTCTTTTTTGTTATTTTTAACGTCCCTTGCCAGCTTGCCTTCCAGACGTGCCTTAGCTTTCCTTGTCGCATCTCTGCATTCCCTGACTACGTTCCTGTATTTCTCCCAGGGGACCTGTCCTTTTTTCCACCTTTTGTATACCGCCGCCTTCTGCTTGAGCATTGCCACAAGCTCCCGGCTCATCCACGCAGGTCGCCTGCCCCCTCTGCCTGCCTTCCTACACACAGGGATGCACTGTTGCTGGGCGTGGAGGAAGTGCTGCTTGAAAACTAACCAGCTCTCTTGGGCCCCCCTGCCTTCTAGAGCACTAGCCCATGGGATTCTACCGAGGAGGTCTCTGAAGAGGCTAAAGTTGGCCCTCCTGAAGTCCATCGTCGCAAGGCTACTTACAGCCTTGCCTCCTCCTCGTTGAATCCTGAGATTTAGTCTTTATAAATGATATGACACAGAGACTGAACATATAAAGGGCAGAAGTAGATGACTTGATTTGCACCTCTCAAGAACCCCCAGACACCCTCTGCATAGGGGTGGTCCCACAGGGGCAGGTGTGTGTGTAGGGGAAGGGGTCTCTCAGCTGCGGGACCCTGCTGGTCTCTGAGCCTGTCTGGGAGCACCGTGGAGGCACAAGTGGGCCAAGGGCATGTGCTGCCTCTCCGACAGGAGCTCTTGGCTGAGCCAGCATCACAGCAACCCCTCAGGGCCAGGAGGAGCGCTGCTGCTGTGAGGGCCTCATGGGCTGGAGGCCCATGGTGGGGGACTGGAGGTCCCTGCTGGGGGCTGAGCAGGAGCTGTGTCTGTGGCACCAGTCCCCTGAGTACAGGAAGGGCCTGTAAGAGCCGCTTCCATCCTGCTCTACCCTGGACAAGGAGGGTGGAGGAAGCCAAGCTGGGGAGACAAGCTTCAGCATGGCCCTGCACGCTGGACGCCCGGAGGCACTTTGGAGGAGGTGAGGAGCCAAGCTGCTCTCTGCTCTGCTCTGAGCACTAGCACTGGGCTGACTTTCTAGGGGAGGCTCTTCTCCTCTGGTTTTTGGGACCTTCCTTGGGAGCTCCCTCTTTCTTTTGGCCAGGCCTTGTGCTTCAGGGCAAGGGGAGCAAAGTATTCCCTGCCTAAAAGAGAAAGAGAAATGTGTCCCAAAGCCTGGGTGATGCTGGTGATGGGAGGGTGAGTGGCTGTGTTGTGGCCTTTGCCTTCCTGGTGAAGATACATATGGACAGAAGGTGGCTGTGGCTTTGCAAGTGCCATGCTTGGCTGTTCCAGGGATGACAGCTGCATGTCCTGTGCAGATGTGGGCCAAGACAACTCCCCAGCTGGTCCTGGAAGTGGAGACCGTGAGCACCTCTGGGACCTGTAGCCATCCAGAGGTCCCTGTTGTGAGCCAGGCTGGCAGCTCGAGACCGGGTGCTGCTAGGGAGAAAAGTTCCCACCTTCCCAGGAATAGTGAAGAGCAGGACAAAAGATGCAGCCCCAACCCTGCTGAATGCCCTTGCAGGGTGTGATGCCTAAGCCTGCACAGGGAGGATGTTGAGAAAACGGATCCTTATACAGCCCTCTGTCTTGGCCAGCAGAATGACCAGCAGAATGATTAAAGTTGGAAGGGTTCAAAACCTGAGAGGATGCAGTCCTGTGCAATGTGGTGACCCAGCTAGATGACCCTGCTTGTGCAGGGAGGGTTGGACTCAGTGATCTCCAGAGGTCACAGAATCACAGAACGATTGAGTGGCCTCTGGAGATTACCTAGCCCACCTCCCACCCTTCCCCTCACAAACAGGGTCGGTTAGAGCACGTTGCACAGAATGGTGTCTGGGCAGGTTTTGAATATCTCCAGGAAAGGGGACTGTACAACCTCTATGACCAGCCTCTTCCAGTGCTCTGTCATCCTCAGAGTAAAGAAGTTTTTCCTCATTTTCAGGTGGAACTTCCTGTGTTTGAATTTGTGCCCATTGCCTCTTCTGCTGTCGTTGCGCACCACCGAAAATAGTCGGGCCCCAGCCTCTTGACACCTTCCCTTAAGGTATTTGTATGTACTGATATGATCCCCTCTCAGCCTTCTCATCTCTAGGCTGAACAGCCAGACTGAACAGGTGCAGCTCTCTCAGACTTTCCTCAGAGGAGAGGTGCTCCAGTCCCCTAATCATCTTCGTAGCCCTATGCTGGACTCTCTCCAGTAGCTCCATGTCCCTCAGCCCATCACCAGGGCTGAGTAGATGGAAGGATCACTGTCACTCAACCTGCTGAAAATGCTCTGCCTAGTGCGACCCTGCATACCATTGGTCTTCTTGGCCACAAGGGCACCTTGCTGGCCCATGGTTAACTTGTTATCCACCAGGACTCCCAGGTCCTTCTCTGCAGAGCTGCCTTCCAGCAGCTCAACCCCCAACCTGTTCTGGTACATGGGATGATACCTGCCTAAGGTATAGGTCCCTGCACTTACCTTTGCTGAACATCATGAGTTTCTTCTCCAAACACTCTCCAGCCTGCCCGGGTCTCTCTGAATGGCAGCACAGCATGCTGGTGCATAAGCCACTGCTTCCAGGTTTAGGTCATCAGCAAACTCACAGAAGGTGAGCTCTGTGCCTTCATTCGGGTCACTGATGAATGAGTCAAACAAGACTGGATGCAGTACTGAGACCTGGAGGATACCTATTAGCCACAGGTCTCCAACTAGACATTGTACCACTAAAGACTGGTCTCTGAGCTTTGCCAGTTCAGCCACTCCTCAGGCTGCTTCACTGTCCACTCACCTAACTTACACCTCCTCAGCTTTCCAATGTGGACATTATGGCAGAGAGTGTCAAAAGGCTTCCTGAAGTCAAGGTAGACAACATGCACTGCTCTGCCCTCATCTCCCTAGCCTCTCATTCCATCACAGAAGGCTCTCAGCTTCATTAGGCAGGATTTCTGCTTGGCAAAAAAAAAAAAAAAAAAAAAAAAAAAGGCAGACCACTCCACATGATGACCTTCTAGTCCTCCACATGCTTACAAGCGACATCCAGGATGAGCTAGCTGCTGCATCACTTCCCCGGGCATGGAGGCAAGGCTGACTGATCTCTAGTTCCCCTGGTCCTCCTGCTTGCCCTCTTTGAAGACTGGAGTGACATTGGCCTTCTTCCAGTTCTCAGAACATCTCTCCTGTTCTCCATGAGCTTTCAGAGTTGATGGAGAGTGGCCCAGCAATAATATCCACCAGCTCCCTCAGCTCTTGTGTGTTTCAAGTCTGCCTAAAAGATCTCCAACCCGATCCTCCTTAGCCAAGGGAAAGTCTGCCTTTCTCCACGCTTCCTCTCCAGGGTCCAAAATTCCTGAGGGCTGACCTCAGAAGTAAAGCCTGAGGCAAAGAAGCCAGTCAGTCACTCTGATTTCTCTGCATCCTTTGTCATCAGGGCCCACACAGCCCACTGAGCATTCAGCAGACCCACATCATTCCTAGTTTTCCTTTTGCTATTCGTGTACTGGGAGAAGCCCTTCTTGTTGTCCTTCACATCCATTGCAAGATTCATTTCCCAACAGGCCTTGGCATTCCTCGTTGCATCCCTGTGCCCTCTGACAACATTCCTCTAGTCCTCCCAAGCAGCCTCTCGCTTTTTTTTTGTATACTTCTTTCTTCTGTTTGAGTTTAGCCAGTTCTTTTCTCATCCATGCAGGTCTCCAGCCCCTTTGCCTGAGTTCTTACTCACAGATATGCACCAATTTTGAGCTTGGAAGAAGTAACATTTGAATCTTAACTATTTCTCTTGGACCCCTCCTTCCTTCTAGGGGCCTAACCCATGACGTTCTTCAAAGGAGCCCAAAATACACAGAGGTAAAAGGGAAGTCTGTGGATCATCTGAAAGGAAGCCGCCTCTTGGGAATGCTGAATGAGCCCAGGTCCCTCCACATCCCCTCCTGTGCCACAAAGGTGCTGCAGCACCTGAGCACCTCTGTGGCCCTGTGCTGGGCTCCGCCGGTCTGTCAGGCATCTTGGTGGCGGGGAAAGCCCAAAGCCGACACTGCAATCCAGAGAAACTCTGCCAGGTGCCAAAGAGGGAGGCAAATAAAAATCTTAGCCGTTTGAGCAAGCTAGCCCTAAGGAAGCCGTTAGGCAGGAAGGCACTCCCTGCCGGAGGCCAGCACATCTTCCTGCTGGAATGGAAGCCCTTTGCTTCTCCAGGGGAGCACAGCTCCTTCGATCGATACGGTGCTCTTATCTGTGCACCTCCAAGGAGGGCCTTGCACCATGTTCAGCCCGGCGTTAGGTAGCTGAAGAGCGAAGGAGCTGGAGACAGCTACTGCCATCCACCTTCTTGAACTACCGACCGAAAACGCCCCCTCCGGGCGCTCAGAGACCTCGGCACCCCCCGCCACACTGCCCCGTCCCCGCGGCGCAGCAGCCCCAAGGGAGCCAGGGCCTCTCATCGCCTCTCCCTCGGGGCTCAGGGCTGAAGACAGGCCACGTCTTCAGGTCCCAGGAGTGTGGGGCAGGAAAGAAGGGCTCGCACAACACTCGATACTCAGGAGTTCTTTTATTTAATGTTATTTATTGGTCCATGGTGGTTGGCTGGTCTTGGTGAACAGTCTGCAGATGGCTCCTTCTGCAGCCCCTTCATCATGACGATCTGAGAAAGGGGTAGGAGAGGAGGAAAGGGGAGGGGAGGGAAGGGGGGAACCGGCTGCTGCATGCTGCGCCCATAGGTGTTCTTTGGCCACGCAGTCCCTCAGGTTGATCTTCTGCCGAGGGACTGGTGGCCGGGCGCAGCTGGGTGGCCGTAGGGGGCCCAGGCTCTCCTGGGATGCCTCTGCCGAGGTGTTTTGCGGCAGGGCATCCCAGGCGCCAGGGCCTTCATGCAGGATCCACCTCCATCGGCTCCTCGTCAGACAGAGGTGGATCCACCTCCATCTCCTCGGGATATTCTTCGGGAGCGTCAACTTCCATGGGTTCTTCTAGCATCCTCCTTGGCCACCTGCTGTTACCATGTACGACTCTCAAGATCTTATCCAAGAATTCTTTTCTTCTCGGTCGCCTCCTTTGAACACCCCTGAGGGCAGCCACCGGTTTCATTTTCCAGAAAAAGGGTATCAACCACCACGCGCTAAACCACCACCACCACCAGAGCCAGAGCCTCAGCGAGCTCGGGGCCAGCGCCAGCGCTCCCGCTTTTATAGGGGCAATGGCAGTGTTCTGGAACTGCGTCACAATGATACGTGACGTGACATCACAGGAACCCACCTCCAGACCACCACTGTTGATGTCACGTCACGTATCATTGTGACGCACCCCCAGAACACTGCCATTGCCCCTATAAAAGCGGGAGCGCTGGCGCTGGCCCCGAGCTCGCTGAGGCTCTGGCTCTGGTGGTGGTGGTGGTTTAGCGCGTGGTGGTTGATACCCTTTTTCTGGAAAATGAAACCGGTGGCTGCCCTCAGGGGTGTTCAAAGGAGGCGACCGAGAAGAAAAGAATTCTTGGATAAGATCTTGAGAGTAGTACATGGTAACAGCAGGTGGCCAAGGAGGATGCTAGAAGAACCCATGGAAGTTGACGCTCCCGAAGAATATCCCGAGGAGATGGAGGTGGATCCACCTCTGTCTGACGAGGAGCCGATGGAGGTGGATCCTGCATGAAGGCCCTGGCGCCTGGGATGCCCTGCCGCAAAACACCTCGGCAGAGGCATCCCAGGAGAGCCTGGGCCCCCTACGGCCACCCAGCTGCGCCCGGCCACCAGTCCCTCGGCAGAAGATCAACCTGAGGGACTGCGTGGCCAAAGAACACCTATGGGCGCAGCATGCAGCAGCCGGTTCCCCCCTTCCCTCCCCTCCCCTCCCCTTTCCTCCTCTCCTACCCCTTTCTCAGATCGTCATGATGAAGGGGCTGCAGAAGGAGCCATCTGCAGACTGTTCACCAAGACCAGCCAACCACCATGGACCAATAAATAACATTAAATAAAAGAACTCCTGAGTATCGAGTGTTGTGCGAGCCCTTCTTTCCTGCCCCACACTCCTGGGACCTGAAGACGTGGCCTGTCTTCAGCCCTGAGCCCCGAGGGAGAGGCGATGAGAGGCCCTGGCTCCCTTGGGGCTGCTGCGCCGCGGGGACGGGGCAGTGTGGCGGGGGGTGCCGAGGTCTCTGAGCGCCCGGAGGGGGCGTTTTCGGTCGGTAGTTCAAGAAGGTGGATGGCAGTAGCTGTCTCCAGCTCCTTCGCTCTTCAGCTACCTAACGCCGGGCTGAACATGGTGCAAGGCCCTCCTTGGAGGTGCACAGATAAGAGCACCGTATCGATCGAAGGAGCTGTGCTCCCCTGGAGAAGCAAAGGGCTTCCATTCCAGCAGGAAGATGTGCTGGCCTCCGGCAGGGAGTGCCTTCCTGCCTAACGGCTTCCTTAGGGCTAGCTTGCTCAAACGGCTAAGATTTTTATTTGCCTCCCTCTTTGGCACCTGGCAGAGTTTCTCCGGATTGCAGTGTCGGCTTTGGGCTTTCCCCACCACCAAGATGCCTGACAGACTGGCGGAGTCCAGCACAGGGCCACAGAGGTGCTCAGGTGCTGCAGCACCTTTGTGGCACAGGAGGGGACGTGGAGGGACCTGGGCTCGTTCAGCATTCCCAAGAGGCGGCTTGCTTTCAGATGATCCACAGAGCCTTCTCTTTTACCCCTTTGTGTTGCATTTTACAGTGTCACAGCTACAGAGAAGGATGGATGACATCAAGTGCCTTGATGGTGTTGCCAGTGCTGCGAGTACTGCCTGTCTGGTCACTGCTTTGCTTGAAGATAGACTAGGAGAGATCAGGGGAAGCAGTAATTGTTTTAAAAAAGTGGAATATCAACCGGGGGAAATGGCAGTCTCACAAAGATACTGATCTAAAGATTAGAGCTACTAGGGTGTGCGCGCAAATCCATCAAGTTGTGACCTCTACCTTTGTCACAGCTACCTTAAAGCTATTGGCTGTCATTAGACCTACCAACAATGTAAGCAATCCTTTTCTCTCTGACACATGGAAAATTGCTTTCAAATTAAAATTAAAATGCTTTAAAGATTTCTGGTTAATAAGACCGCAGAAGAGCAAAATAATTCTTTTCTTTACTGTCCCTTTTCATATGTCACTGAGAGCAACACCAGCGTTGCGTTGCTTGCAGTTACCAGATGTCCTTGCACACATAGAAAGTTGCATGTATATGGAGAGACACGCGCATGAGTGCACAGCTGGGTGCGCGCGCAGATCCATCAAGTCATGAACTTTATCTTTGCCTCGTCTCTGGCACTATTACCTCTATTACTGCGGCTGGCGGTGAGATCTGAGAAGTTATAAGGCTTCACTGAGACTTGTGTGTGTTCACTTTCTTGTACACAATAGTCTAGTTTATAGCCTTGGAAAAGGAAAGCTTAAAATGTGCGTGATTGCTATTTAATTCTTTTCTGAATGATTGCCTCTTCTGGAAGGACCTCTTTGCGTTCTTTGCTCTTTGCGGTGAACATTTTTGTGTGGGAAATAGTGTCTTTTTCATGCAGCCCACCCTTCTGTTTCAATGTTTGTTTTTGTCAGACCAGACCACAGCTGTAAATCTCCAAGAACCTAATCTGCCACCTCCTTAGTGTCTTATTTGCAGTGGTTGATACCAATCAGACGGACAGTGTGGCATAAGTCTCCTATCTGAGCTGGATAGTTTCATAAAGCACACTTCCCTGCTCTCCTTCTGAGGCCTGGTTGTGTATGCCCACACATGGGCAATGTGGATTGAAGCAGCTCTCTTCTGTACACGAGCACCTGTCAGGGTAAGTCCGTGGAAGAGTGGTCAAGAGAGCCGCACATTGCGCAAATGCTGAACGATTGCCCTCAGCTTTGTGGAGGCATGCAGAGCAGAGGAATTGGGGCGCTGAGAGCACCATTTAGCAAGAAGGCGCAGCAGTCCAAATGTCAATCCTGTCCCATATAAGCTTCCCAGAAACCTGACACCTTGTAGGTCTTAAACTGGTTTGGAAAGTCAGCAAAATCTACTGCTTGGGCTGGTAAAACAATTAGAGAAGCATGAGCAGAACTCATTGCTATTTATCCAGTTTCTATACCTCTAATATTTAGCTTGTGCTAGGGGCTGCAAGCATGAGCAGTTGGTTGTCTATAATATACCCAGTCATTCCTGAAGCAGTTCTTTACTTTTATTGGGTGCGTTTAGTATTCAGCTTAGAACAAAGGCAATTTGGTATTCAGAAAGGGATGCTTGTTGTTGTAGTAAGCCACGACAGTGCGGTTCCATGGTATTGTATAATTCACCTCTGCTGCCCTTCTCCCTTCTCTTCTTAGCAAGTCAGGTTGGCAGCCACTGCGTCTAGTGGCAAAGGGCTAGTGGTGACCAGTTTTGCAGAGAGTCTCTTGGACCTTCCTGCCTAAACAACGTGTTGGAAGGCCTCTTTGGAGTTCATCTCACCCAACTCCCAAGATAAAGCAGGGTCTGCTAGAGCAGGCAGTCCATGCCTGTGACCAGTCCAGTTTGGAATAGCTGCCAGGAGGGAGAATCCACAAGCTGTCTGGGCAAGCTGGTCCGGCCCTCAGTCCCCCTCTTCGTGAAGAAGTTTTCCCACATTCAGGCGGACCTTCCTGTGTTTCAGTTTGTGCCCAGGGCCTTTCTGCCCTGTCACTGAGCACCACTGAGAAGTGTCTGGCTCTGTTGTCTTTGCTGCCTCCCATCAGCAGGTATTTAAACACAGGGGTAAGATTGCCCCTGAGCCTTCTCTTGTGCAGGCTGAATGGGCCCCGCTCTCTCTTTCTCTCCTTGTATGAGAGATGCTCCAGTCCCTTACTCATCGTGGTGGCCTTTCTCTGGCCTTGCTCCAGGAGCACCCTGTCTTTCCCGTACTGGGGAGCCCAAACTTGCACCCAGTTTTTTTGATGTCAGATCTTTTGGACCAAGCAACCTAGAAACTGTATGATTTTGTTTAGTTTGTGTTCAAGAGCTATAGAAAGGATATTTATGTTAAAGCAGCTTGTAAAAGCAGTATTTGAAACAGCTTTTCATTTATTCCTATCTCTTCAGATTAGTAGACGATTAAAAAAAATAATAATGTTAAGAAGATTTTAAACACCTGCATTTGGATAAGATATTCTCTCAACCTGTCGTAATGTTGAAGGATGACTTACTTTGTCTGAACTGGGGTCCTGCGTATTTGGGTATGATGGAAGGTTGTCATTCCTTAACCAAGGATACCCTGGAACTGCAAGGCCATAAGGAGACGTTATTGGATACATTTTTTACATGTTGCAAACTTGGCAGGAAAACCAAAGCCCATGAATCCTTAAGTGAACTCTGTTTTAATACTAAAAATCGCATCTCTAGGTCAAAAAGACCCTCACCCAGGTAAAGACTCTTCCCCTGAGCGTGTGTAACAGTGGCTATGTTGAGTAAGAAGTGTGAGAACTGCATGTAAACTACTAACCAAGCAGTGCAAGAGGGATGTACTTGGAAAGATATCGAATATGAAAAGAGGAAATTGGAAGGTTGGGAGGGTGCGTTGGGACGGTGCACCCAGCGTTGTGCAGCTCCAAAATAAACGAGCAAATCACAGAATCGGAAGCGCAGAATCACAGAAGCAAAGTTTCTCGGAAGCCATTTCTGAACACGTGGAGGATAAGATGGTGGTTTGGAGGAGCAAGCATGGATTTAGCAAGGGCAAGTCATGTTTGAGCTACTTCCTTACTTTCTCTGATGAAGTGACAGGCCCTGTGGACCGGGGAAGACAGTGGATGCAGTTAGTATATCTTGCCTTTAGCAAGGCCTTGCAGCTGATGCTCCTTATTGCCAAATTAGTGAGATTTCAGCTGCCTGAGTAGACTCTAAGAGAGGTGGAAACCTAGCTGCACTGCTGTGCTTGGAGTTGTGAGGAGTGCTGCAAAGTCCCCGTGGCAGCCAGTAAGTGGGAGTGTCTCTTGGGGATCAAGGCAGGGAGCAGTTCCCAGTTGAAGGTTGTCTTTAAAGGCCTGGAAGGTAGGGTGGAGGGCTGAGTGGGCAGGTTTGCAGATGTCAGCAAGCTGAGAGGGAACAGTGTGGAGGACAGTGGCTGATGTTCAGAGGGAGCTGTGCAGGCTGGAGAAACGGGCTGAGAGGGACCTCACGAAGCTCAACCAAGGGAATGGCTGAGTCTTGTATTTGAGGTGGGATACCCTACAGGCTGCTAGGAGGCTTCTCTGTCCAAAAGGATCTGGGGATTGAGGAGGACAGGAGTCAAAGAATCATAGAATGCTTAAGGTTGGAAGGGACTTCTAGAGGTCATCTAGTCCAACCCCCCCGCACACGCCGGGTCACCTAAAGCACGTGGCACAGGACTGCGTCCAAGTGGGTTTGGAAGATCTCCAGAGAAGGAGACTCCACAACCTCTCCGGACAGCCTGTTCCAGTGCTCTGTCAGCCTCCCTGTAAGGAAATTTTTCCTTAAGTTCCTGTGGAACTTTTGGTGTTTCAGTTTGTGGCCATTACCTCTAGTTCTGTCGGTGGCTACCAGTGAAAAGAGGCCAGCACCATCCTCCTCACTGCCTCCCTTGAGGTACTTATAAACACTAATTAGATCCCCTCTCAGCCTTCTCTTCTCCAGGCTGAACAGGCCCAGCTCTCTCAGCTTCTCCTCATAGGGCAGATGTTCCAGGCCCCTGATCATCCTTGTAGCCCTGCTCTGGACTCTCTCCAGCAGCTCCACATCCCTCTTGTACTGTGGGGCCCAGAACTGGACACAATACTCCAGATGTGGCCTCACCAAGGCTGAGTGGAGGGGCAGGATCACCTCCCTCGACCTGCTGGAGACGCTCTTCTTCATGCACCCCAGGATCCCATTGGCCTTCTTGGCCACGAGGGCACACTGCTGCCTCATGGTCAACTTGTCCACCATGACGCCCACGTTCCTCTCCGCAGAGCTGCTCTCCACAAGGTCAGTCCCCAGCCTGTGCTGGTGTCTGGGGTTATTCCTCCCCAGGTGCAGAACCTTGCACTTGGCCTTGTTGAATTGCATGAGGTTTTTCACCGACCAGTTGTCCAGTCTGTTCAGGTCCCTCTGGATGTCAGCACAGTCCTCTGGGGTATCAGCTACTCCTCCCAGTTTGGTATCATCAGCAAACTTGCTGAGGGAGCACTCTGTGCTTTCGTCCAGGTCATTGACGAATAAATTGAACAGGACTGGACCTAGGACTGACCCCTGGGGGACCCCGCTAGCTACAGGCCTCCAACTAGACTCTAGACCGCTGATCACCACCGTCTGAGCTCTGCCATCCAGGCAGTTCCTAATCCACCTCACTGTGCACTCATCTATCCCACACTTCCGGAGCTTGCCCAGGAGGATGTTGTGAGGGATGGTGTCAAAAGCCTTGGTGAAGTCGAGATAGACGACATCTGCCGCTCTCCCCTCATCTATCCAGCTGGTCATTCCATCATAGAAGATCATCAGGTTAGTCAAACAAGATTTCCCCTTGGTGAAACCATGCTGGCTACTCTTGAGCACCTTCTTGTCCTCCATGTGCCTGGAGACAACAGACAGTATGAGCCGTTCCATTACTTTTCCAGGGACGGAGGTGAGGCTCACTGGCCTGTAGCTGCCTGGGTCCTCCTTCTTGCCTTTTTTGAAGACTGGCGTGATATTGGCCTTCTTCCAGTCTTCCGGCACCTCCCCCGTTCTCCAGGATCTTTCAAAGATGATGGAGAGCGGCTTAGCTATGGCATCTGCCAGCTCCCGCAGCACTCTGGGGTGCATCCCATCAGGGCCCATGGATTTTTGGGTATCGAGTTTCCTTAGGTGCTCTCTGACCCAATCTTCCTCTACCCAGGGCAAGTCTTCCTCTCCACCCGCTTCTTCTCTTGTCTCTAGGGCCTGGGGCTCTAAAGGGCTGCCCTTGGTAAACACCGAAGCAAAGAAGGCATTGAGCAACTCTGCTTTTTCTGTGTTATTTGTAACCAGGGTGCCCATCCCGTCCGCCAGCGCACCCACGTTTTCCGTGATCTTCCTTTTGCTGTTAATGTATTTGAAGAATTCTTTTTTGTTATTTTTAACGTCCCTTGCCAGCTTGCCTTCCAGACGTGCCTTAGCTTTCCTTGTCGCATCTCTGCATTCCCTGACTACGTTCCTGTATTTCTCCCAGGGGACCTGTCCTTTTTTCCACCTTTTGTATACCGCCGCCTTCTGCTTGAGCATTGCCACAAGCTCCCGGCTCATCCACGCAGGTCGCCTGCCCCCTCTGCCTGCCTTCCTACACACAGGGATGCACTGTTGCTGGGCGTGGAGGAAGTGCTGCTTGAAAACTAACCAGCTCTCTTGGGCCCCCCTGCCTTCTAGAGCACTAGCCCATGGGATTCTACCGAGGAGGTCTCTGAAGAGGCTAAAGTTGGCCCTCCTGAAGTCCATCGTCGCAAGGCTACTTACAGCCTTGCCTCCTCCTCGTTGAATCCTGAGATTTAGTCTTTATAAATGATATGACACAGAGACTGAACATATAAAGGGCAGAAGTAGATGACTTGATTTGCACCTCTCAAGAACCCCCAGACACCCTCTGCATAGGGGTGGTCCCACAGGGGCAGGTGTGTGTGTAGGGGAAGGGGTCTCTCAGCTGCGGGACCCTGCTGGTCTCTGAGCCTGTCTGGGAGCACCGTGGACGCACAAGTGGGCCAAGGGCATGTGCTGCCTCTCCGACAGGAGCTCTTGGCTGAGCCAGCATCACAGCAACCCCTCAGGGCCAGGAGGAGCGCTGCTGCTGTGAGGGCCTCATGGGCTGGAGGCCCATGGTGGGGGACTGGAGGTCCCTGCTGGGGGCTGAGCAGGAGCTGTGTCTGTGGCACCAGTCCCCTGAGTACAGGAAGGGCCTGTAAGAGCCGCTTCCATCCTGCTCTACCCTGGACAAGGAGGGTGGAGGAAGCCAAGCTGGGGAGACAAGCTTCAGCATGGCCCTGCACGCTGGACGCCCGGAGGCACTTTGGAGGAGGTGAGGAGCCAAGCTGCTCTCTGCTCTGCTCTGAGCACTAGCACTGGGCTGACTTTCTAGGGGAGGCTCTTCTCCTCTGGTTTTTGGGACCTTCCTTGGGAGCTCCCTCTTTCTTTTGGCCAGGCCTTGTGCTTCAGGGCAAGGGGAGCAAAGTATTCCCTGCCTAAAAGAGAAAGAGAAATGTGTCCCAAAGCCTGGGTGATGCTGGTGATGGGAGGGTGAGTGGCTGTGTTGTGGCCTTTGCCTTCCTGGTGAAGATACATATGGACAGAAGGTGGCTGTGGCTTTGCAAGTGCCATGCTTGGCTGTTCCAGGGATGACAGCTGCATGTCCTGTGCAGATGTGGGCCAAGACAACTCCCCAGCTGGTCCTGGAAGTGGAGACCGTGAGCACCTCTGGGACCTGTAGCCATCCAGAGGTCCCTGTTGTGAGCCAGGCTGGCAGCTCGAGACCGGGTGCTGCTAGGGAGAAAAGTTCCCACCTTCCCAGGAATAGTGAAGAGCAGGACAAAAGATGCAGCCCCAACCCTGCTGAATGCCCTTGCAGGGTGTGATGCCTAAGCCTGCACAGGGAGGATGTTGAGAAAACGGATCCTTATACAGCCCTCTGTCTTGGCCAGCAGAATGACCAGCAGAATGATTAAAGTTGGAAGGGTTCAAAACCTGAGAGGATGCAGTCCTGTGCAATGTGGTGACCCAGCTAGATGACCCTGCTTGTGCAGGGAGGGTTGGACTCAGTGATCTCCAGAGGTCACAGAATCACAGAACGATTGAGTGGCCTCTGGAGATTACCTAGCCCACCTCCCACCCTTCCCCTCACAAACAGGGTCGGTTAGAGCACGTTGCACAGAATGGTGTCTGGGCAGGTTTTGAATATCTCCAGGAAAGGGGACTGTACAACCTCTATGACCAGCCTCTTCCAGTGCTCTGTCATCCTCAGAGTAAAGAAGTTTTTCCTCATTTTCAGGTGGAACTTCCTGTGTTTGAATTTGTGCCCATTGCCTCTTCTGCTGTCGTTGCGCACCACCGAAAATAGTCGGGCCCCAGCCTCTTGACACCTTCCCTTAAGGTATTTGTATGTACTGATATGATCCCCTCTCAGCCTTCTCATCTCTAGGCTGAACAGCCAGACTGAACAGGTGCAGCTCTCTCAGACTTTCCTCAGAGGAGAGGTGCTCCAGTCCCCTAATCATCTTCGTAGCCCTATGCTGGACTCTCTCCAGTAGCTCCATGTCCCTCAGCCCATCACCAGGGCTGAGTAGATGGAAGGATCACTGTCACTCAACCTGCTGAAAATGCTCTGCCTAGTGCGACCCTGCATACCATTGGTCTTCTTGGCCACAAGGGCACCTTGCTGGCCCATGGTTAACTTGTTATCCACCAGGACTCCCAGGTCCTTCTCTGCAGAGCTGCCTTCCAGCAGCTCAACCCCCAACCTGTTCTGGTACATGGGATGATACCTGCCTAAGGTATAGGTCCCTGCACTTACCTTTGCTGAACATCATGAGTTTCTTCTCCAAACACTCTCCAGCCTGCCCGGGTCTCTCTGAATGGCAGCACAGCATGCTGGTGCATAAGCCACTGCTTCCAGGTTTAGGTCATCAGCAAACTCACAGAAGGTGAGCTCTGTGCCTTCATTCGGGTCACTGATGAATGAGTCAAACAAGACTGGATGCAGTACTGAGACCTGGAGGATACCTATTAGCCACAGGTCTCCAACTAGACATTGTACCACTAAAGACTGGTCTCTGAGCTTTGCCAGTTCAGCCACTCCTCAGGCTGCTTCACTGTCCACTCACCTAACTTACACCTCCTCAGCTTTCCAATGTGGACATTATGGCAGAGAGTGTCAAAAGGCTTCCTGAAGTCAAGGTAGACAACATGCACTGCTCTGCCCTCATCTCCCTAGCCTCTCATTCCATCACAGAAGGCTCTCAGCTTCATTAGGCAGGATTTCTGCTTGGCAAAAAAAAAAAAAAAAAAAAAAAAAAAAAAAAAGGCAGACCACTCCACATGATGACCTTCTAGTCCTCCACATGCTTACAAGCGACATCCAGGATGAGCTAGCTGCTGCATCACTTCCCCGGGCATGGAGGCAAGGCTGACTGATCTCTAGTTCCCCTGGTCCTCCTGCTTGCCCTCTTTGAAGACTGGAGTGACATTGGCCTTCTTCCAGTTCTCAGAACATCTCTCCTGTTCTCCATGAGCTTTCAGAGTTGATGGAGAGTGGCCCAGCAATAATATCCACCAGCTCCCTCAGCTCTTGTGTGTTTCAAGTCTGCCTAAATGATCTCCAACCCGATCCTCCTTAGCCAAGGGAAAGTCTGCCTTTCTCCACGCTTCCTCTCCAGGGTCCAAAATTCCTGAGGGCTGACCTCAGAAGTAAAGCCTGAGGCAAAGAAGCCAGTCAGTCACTCTGATTTCTCTGCATCCTTTGTCATCAGGGCCCACACAGCCCACTGAGCATTCAGCAGACCCACATCATTCCTAGTTTTCCTTTTGCTATTCGTGTACTGGGAGAAGCCCTTCTTGTTGTCCTTCACATCCATTGCAAGATTCATTTCCCAACAGGCCTTGGCATTCCTCGTTGCATCCCTGTGCCCTCTGACAACATTCCTCTAGTCCTCCCAAGCAGCCTCTCGCTTTTTTTTTTGTATACTTCTTTCTTCTGTTTGAGTTTAGCCAGTTCTTTTCTCATCCATGCAGGTCTCCAGCCCCTTTGCCTGAGTTCTTACTCACAGATATGCACCAATTTTGAGCTTGGAAGAAGTAACATTTGAATCTTAACTATTTCTCTTGGACCCCTCCTTCCTTCTAGGGGCCTAACCCATGACGTTCTTCAAAGGAGCCCAAAATACACAGAGGTAAAAGGGAAGTCTGTGGATCATCTGAAAGGAAGCCGCCTCTTGGGAATGCTGAATGAGCCCAGGTCCCTCCACATCCCCTCCTGTGCCACAAAGGTGCTGCAGCACCTGAGCACCTCTGTGGCCCTGTGCTGGGCTCCGCCGGTCTGTCAGGCATCTTGGTGGCGGGGAAAGCCCAAAGCCGACACTGCAATCCAGAGAAACTCTGCCAGGTGCCAAAGAGGGAGGCAAATAAAAATCTTAGCCGTTTGAGCAAGCTAGCCCTAAGGAAGCCGTTAGGCAGGAAGGCACTCCCTGCCGGAGGCCAGCACATCTTCCTGCTGGAATGGAAGCCCTTTGCTTCTCCAGGGGAGCACAGCTCCTTCGATCGATACGGTGCTCTTATCTGTGCACCTCCAAGGAGGGCCTTGCACCATGTTCAGCCCGGCGTTAGGTAGCTGAAGAGCGAAGGAGCTGGAGACAGCTACTGCCATCCACCTTCTTGAACTACCGACCGAAAACGCCCCCTCCGGGCGCTCAGAGACCTCGGCACCCCCCGCCACACTGCCCCGTCCCCGCGGCGCAGCAGCCCCAAGGGAGCCAGGGCCTCTCATCGCCTCTCCCTCGGGGCTCAGGGCTGAAGACAGGCCACGTCTTCAGGTCCCAGGAGTGTGGGGCAGGAAAGAAGGGCTCGCACAACACTCGATACTCAGGAGTTCTTTTATTTAATGTTATTTATTGGTCCATGGTGGTTGGCTGGTCTTGGTGAACAGTCTGCAGATGGCTCCTTCTGCAGCCCCTTCATCATGACGATCACAGGAACCCACCTCCAGACCACCACTGTTGATGTCACGTCACGTATCATTGTGACGCACCCCCAGAACACTGCCATTGCCCCTATAAAAGCGGGAGCGCTGGCGCTGGCCCCGAGCTCGCTGAGGCTCTGGCTCTGGTGGTGGTGGTGGTTTAGCGCGTGGTGGTTGATACCCTTTTTCTGGAAAATGAAACCGGTGGCTGCCCTCAGGGGTGTTCAAAGGAGGCGACCGAGAAGAAAAGAATTCTTGGATAAGATCTTGAGAGTAGTACATGGTAACAGCAGGTGGCCAAGGAGGATGCTAGAAGAACCCATGGAAGTTGACGCTCCCGAAGAATATCCCGAGGAGATGGAGGTGGATCCACCTCTGTCTGACGAGGAGCCGATGGAGGTGGATCCTGCATGAAGGCCCTGGCGCCTGGGATGCCCTGCCGCAAAACACCTCGGCAGAGGCATCCCAGGAGAGCCTGGGCCCCCTACGGCCACCCAGCTGCGCCCGGCCACCAGTCCCTCGGCAGAAGATCAACCTGAGGGACTGCGTGGCCAAAGAACACCTATGGGCGCAGCATGCAGCAGCCGGTTCCCCCCTTCCCTCCCCTCCCCTTTCCTCCTCTCCTACCCCTTTCTCAGATCGTCATGATGAAGGGGCTGCAGAAGGAGCCATCTGCAGACTGTTCACCAAGACCAGCCAACCACCATGGACCAATAAATAACATTAAATAAAAGAACTCCTGAGTATCGAGTGTTGTGCGAGCCCTTCTTTCCTGCCCCACACTCCTGGGACCTGAAGACGTGGCCTGTCTTCAGCCCTGAGCCCCGAGGGAGAGGCGATGAGAGGCCCTGGCTCCCTTGGGGCTGCTGCGCCGCGGGGACGGGGCAGTGTGGCGGGGGGTGCCGAGGTCTCTGAGCGCCCGGAGGGGGCGTTTTCGGTCGGTAGTTCAAGAAGGTGGATGGCAGTAGCTGTCTCCAGCTCCTTCGCTCTTCAGCTACCTAACGCCAGGCTGAACATGGTGCAAGGCCCTCCTTGGAGGTGCACAGATAAGAGCACCGTATCGATCGAAGGAGCTGTGCTCCCCTGGAGAAGCAAAGGGCTTCCATTCCAGCAGGAAGATGTGCTGGCCTCCGGCAGGGAGTGCCTTCCTGCCTAACGGCTTCCTTAGGGCTAGCTTGCTCAAACGGCTAAGATTTTTATTTGCCTCCCTCTTTGGCACCTGGCAGAGTTTCTCCGGATTGCAGTGTCGGCTTTGGGCTTTCCCCACCACCAAGATGCCTGACAGACTGGCGGAGTCCAGCACAGGGCCACAGAGGTGCTCAGGTGCTGCAGCACCTTTGTGGCACAGGAGGGGACGTGGAGGGACCTGGGCTCGTTCAGCATTCCCAAGAGGCGGCTTGCTTTCAGATGATCCACAGAGCCTTCTCTTTTACCCCTTTGTGTTGCATTTTACAGTGTCACAGCTACAGAGAAGGATGGATGACATCAAGTGCCTTGATGGTGTTGCCAGTGCTGCGAGTACTGCCTGTCTGGTCACTGCTTTGCTTGAAGATAGACTAGGAGAGATCAGGGGAAGCAGTAATTGTTTTAAAAAAGTGGAATATCAACCGGGGGAAATGGCAGTCTCACAAAGATACTGATCTAAAGATTAGAGCTACTAGGGTGTGCGCGCAAATCCATCAAGTTGTGACCTCTACCTTTGTCACAGCTACCTTAAAGCTATTGGCTGTCATTAGACCTACCAACAATGTAAGCAATCCTTTTCTCTCTGACACATGGAAAATTGCTTTCAAATTAAAATTAAAATGCTTTAAAGATTTCTGGTTAATAAGACCGCAGAAGAGCAAAATAATTCTTTTCTTTACTGTCCCTTTTCATATGTCACTGAGAGCAACACCAGCGTTGCGTTGCTTGCAGTTACCAGATGTCCTTGCACACATAGAAAGTTGCATGTATATGGAGAGACACGCGCATGAGTGCACAGCTGGGTGCGCGCGCAGATCCATCAAGTCATGAACTTTATCTTTGCCTCGTCTCTGGCACTATTACCTCTATTACTGCGGCTGGCGGTGAGATCTGAGAAGTTATAAGGCTTCACTGAGACTTGTGTGTGTTCACTTTCTTGTACACAATAGTCTAGTTTATAGCCTTGGAAAAGGAAAGCTTAAAATGTGCGTGATTGCTATTTAATTCTTTTCTGAATGATTGCCTCTTCTGGAAGGACCTCTTTGCGTTCTTTGCTCTTTGCGGTGAACATTTTTGTGTGGGAAATAGTGTCTTTTTCATGCAGCCCACCCTTCTGTTTCAATGTTTGTTTTTGTCAGACCAGACCACAGCTGTAAATCTCCAAGAACCTAATCTGCCACCTCCTTAGTGTCTTATTTGCAGTGGTTGATACCAATCAGACGGACAGTGTGGCATAAGTCTCCTATCTGAGCTGGATAGTTTCATAAAGCACACTTCCCTGCTCTCCTTCTGAGGCCTGGTTGTGTATGCCCACACATGGGCAATGTGGATTGAAGCAGCTCTCTTCTGTACACGAGCACCTGTCAGGGTAAGTCCGTGGAAGAGTGGTCAAGAGAGCCGCACATTGCGCAAATGCTGAACGATTGCCCTCAGCTTTGTGGAGGCATGCAGAGCAGAGGAATTGGGGCGCTGAGAGCACCATTTAGCAAGAAGGCGCAGCAGTCCAAATGTCAATCCTGTCCCATATAAGCTTCCCAGAAACCTGACACCTTGTAGGTCTTAAACTGGTTTGGAAAGTCAGCAAAATCTACTGCTTGGGCTGGTAAAACAATTAGAGAAGCATGAGCAGAACTCATTGCTATTTATCCAGTTTCTATACCTCTAATATTTAGCTTGTGCTAGGGGCTGCAAGCATGAGCAGTTGGTTGTCTATAATATACCCAGTCATTCCTGAAGCAGTTCTTTACTTTTATTGGGTGCGTTTAGTATTCAGCTTAGAACAAAGGCAATTTGGTATTCAGAAAGGGATGCTTGTTGTTGTAGTAAGCCACGACAGTGCGGTTCCATGGTATTGTATAATTCACCTCTGCTGCCCTTCTCCCTTCTCTTCTTAGCAAGTCAGGTTGGCAGCCACTGCGTCTAGTGGCAAAGGGCTAGTGGTGACCAGTTTTGCAGAGAGTCTCTTGGACCTTCCTGCCTAAACAACGTGTTGGAAGGCCTCTTTGGAGTTCATCTCACCCAACTCCCAAGATAAAGCAGGGTCTGCTAGAGCAGGCAGTCCATGCCTGTGACCAGTCCAGTTTGGAATAGCTGCCAGGAGGGAGAATCCACAAGCTGTCTGGGCAAGCTGGTCCGGCCCTCAGTCCCCCTCTTCGTGAAGAAGTTTTCCCACATTCAGGCGGACCTTCCTGTGTTTCAGTTTGTGCCCAGGGCCTTTCTGCCCTGTCACTGAGCACCACTGAGAAGTGTCTGGCTCTGTTGTCTTTGCTGCCTCCCATCAGCAGGTATTTAAACACAGGGGTAAGATTGCCCCTGAGCCTTCTCTTGTGCAGGCTGAATGGGCCCCGCTCTCTCTTTCTCTCCTTGTATGAGAGATGCTCCAGTCCCTTACTCATCGTGGTGGCCTTTCTCTGGCCTTGCTCCAGGAGCACCCTGTCTTTCCCGTACTGGGGAGCCCAAACTTGCACCCAGTTTTTTTGATGTCAGATCTTTTGGACCAAGCAACCTAGAAACTGTATTATTTTGTTTAGTTTGTGTTCAAGAGCTATAGAAAGGATATTTATGTTAAAGCAGCTTGTAAAAGCAGTATTTGAAACAGCTTTTCATTTATTCCTATCTCTTCAGATTAGTAGACGATTAAAAAAAATAATAATGTTAAGAAGATTTTAAACACCTGCATTTGGATAAGATATTCTCTCAACCTGTCGTAATGTTGAAGGATGACTTACTTTGTCTGAACTGGGGTCCTGCGTATTTTGGTATGATGGAAGGTTGTCATTCCTTAACCAAGGATACCCTGGAACTGCAAGGCCATAAGGAGACGTTATTGGATACATTTTTTACATGTTGCAAACTTGGCAGGAAAACCAAAGCCCATGAATCCTTAAGTGAACTCTGTTTTAATACTAAAAATCGCATCTCTAGGTCAAAAAGACCCTCACCCAGGTAAAGACTCTTCCCCTGAGCGTGTGTAACAGTGGCTATGTTGAGTAAGAAGTGTGAGAACTGCATGTAAACTACTAACCAAGCAGTGCAAGAGGGATGTACTTGGAAAGATATCGAATATGAAAAGAGGAAATTGGAAGGTTGGGAGGGTGCGTTGGGACGGTGCACCCAGCGTTGTGCAGCTCCAAAATAAACGAGCAAATCACAGAATCGGAAGCGCAGAATCACAGAAGCAAAGTTTCTCGGAAGCCATTTCTGAACACGTGGAGGATAAGATGGTGGTTTGGAGGAGCAAGCATGGATTTAGCAAGGGCAAGTCATGTTTGAGCTACTTCCTTACTTTCTCTGATGAAGTGACAGGCCCTGTGGACCGGGGAAGACAGTGGATGCAGTTAGTATATCTTGCCTTTAGCAAGGCCTTGCAGCTGATGCTCCTTATTGCCAAATTAGTGAGATTTCAGCTGCCTGAGTAGACTCTAAGAGAGGTGGAAACCTAGCTGCACTGCTGTGCTTGGAGTTGTGAGGAGTGCTGCAAAGTCCCCGTGGCAGCCAGTAAGTGGGAGTGTCTCTTGGGGATCAAGGCAGGGAGCAGTTCCCAGTTGAAGGTTGTCTTTAAAGGCCTGGAAGGTAGGGTGGAGGGCTGAGTGGGCAGGTTTGCAGATGTCAGCAAGCTGAGAGGGAACAGTGTGGAGGACAGTGGCTGATGTTCAGAGGGAGCTGTGCAGGCTGGAGAAACGGGCTGAGAGGGACCTCACGAAGCTCAACCAAGGGAATGGCTGAGTCTTGTATTTGAGGTGGGATACCCTACAGGCTGCTAGGAGGCTTCTCTGTCCAAAAGGATCTGGGGATTGAGGAGGACAGGAGTCAAAGAATCATAGAATGCTTAAGGTTGGAAGGGACTTCTAGAGGTCATCTAGTCCAACCCCCCCGCACACGCCGGGTCACCTAAAGCACGTGGCACAGGACTGCGTCCAAGTGGGTTTGGAAGATCTCCAGAGAAGGAGACTCCACAACCTCTCCGGACAGCCTGTTCCAGTGCTCTGTCAGCCTCCCTGTAAGGAAATTTTTCCTTAAGTTCCTGTGGAACTTTTGGTGTTTCAGTTTGTGGCCATTACCTCTAGTTCTGTCGGTGGCTACCAGTGAAAAGAGGCCAGCACCATCCTCCTCACTGCCTCCCTTGAGGTACTTATAAACACTAATTAGATCCCCTCTCAGCCTTCTCTTCTCCAGGCTGAACAGGCCCAGCTCTCTCAGCTTCTCCTCATAGGGCAGATGTTCCAGGCCCCTGATCATCCTTGTAGCCCTGCTCTGGACTCTCTCCAGCAGCTCCACATCCCTCTTGTACTGTGGGGCCCAGAACTGGACACAATACTCCAGATGTGGCCTCACCAAGGCTGAGTGGAGGGGCAGGATCACCTCCCTCGACCTGCTGGAGACGCTCTTCTTCATGCACCCCAGGATCCCATTGGCCTTCTTGGCCACGAGGGCACACTGCTGCCTCATGGTCAACTTGTCCACCATGACGCCCACGTTCCTCTCCGCAGAGCTGCTCTCCACAAGGTCAGTCCCCAGCCTGTGCTGGTGTCTGGGGTTATTCCTCCCCAGGTGCAGAACCTTGCACTTGGCCTTGTTGAATTGCATGAGGTTTTTCACCGACCAGTTGTCCAGTCTGTTCAGGTCCCTCTGGATGTCAGCACAGTCCTCTGGGGTATCAGCTACTCCTCCCAGTTTGGTATCATCAGCAAACTTGCTGAGGGAGCACTCTGTGCTTTCGTCCAGGTCATTGACGAATAAATTGAACAGGACTGGACCTAGGACTGACCCCTGGGGGACCCCGCTAGCTACAGGCCTCCAACTAGACTCTAGACCGCTGATCACCACCGTCTGAGCTCTGCCATCCAGGCAGTTCCTAATCCACCTCACTGTGCACTCATCTATCCCACACTTCCGGAGCTTGCCCAGGAGGATGTTGTGAGGGATGGTGTCAAAAGCCTTGGTGAAGTCGAGATAGACGACATCTGCCGCTCTCCCCTCATCTATCCAGCTGGTCATTCCATCATAGAAGATCATCAGGTTAGTCAAACAAGATTTCCCCTTGGTGAAACCATGCTGGCTACTCTTGAGCACCTTCTTGTCCTCCATGTGCCTGGAGACAACAGACAGTATGAGCCGTTCCATTACTTTTCCAGGGACGGAGGTGAGGCTCACTGGCCTGTAGCTGCCTGGGTCCTCCTTCTTGCCTTTTTTGAAGACTGGCGTGATATTGGCCTTCTTCCAGTCTTCCGGCACCTCCCCCGTTCTCCAGGATCTTTCAAAGATGATGGAGAGCGGCTTAGCTATGGCATCTGCCAGCTCCCGCAGCACTCTGGGGTGCATCCCATCAGGGCCCATGGATTTTTGGGTATCGAGTTTCCTTAGGTGCTCTCTGACCCAATCTTCCTCTACCCAGGGCAAGTCTTCCTCTCCACCCGCTTCTTCTCTTGTCTCTAGGGCCTGGGGCTCTAAAGGGCTGCCCTTGGTAAACACCGAAGCAAAGAAGGCATTGAGCAACTCTGCTTTTTCTGTGTTATTTGTAACCAGGGTGCCCATCCCGTCCGCCAGCGCACCCACGTTTTCCGTGATCTTCCTTTTGCTGTTAATGTATTTGAAGAATTCTTTTTTGTTATTTTTAACGTCCCTTGCCAGCTTGCCTTCCAGACGTGCCTTAGCTTTCCTTGTCGCATCTCTGCATTCCCTGACTACGTTCCTGTATTTCTCCCAGGGGACCTGTCCTTTTTTCCACCTTTTGTATACCGCCGCCTTCTGCTTGAGCATTGCCACAAGCTCCCGGCTCATCCACGCAGGTCGCCTGCCCCCTCTGCCTGCCTTCCTACACACAGGGATGCACTGTTGCTGGGCGTGGAGGAAGTGCTGCTTGAAAACTAACCAGCTCTCTTGGGCCCCCCTGCCTTCTAGAGCACTAGCCCATGGGATTCTACCGAGGAGGTCTCTGAAGAGGCTAAAGTTGGCCCTCCTGAAGTCCATCGTCGCAAGGCTACTTACAGCCTTGCCTCCTCCTCGTTGAATCCTGAGATTTAGTCTTTATAAATGATATGACACAGAGACTGAACATATAAAGGGCAGAAGTAGATGACTTGATTTGCACCTCTCAAGAACCCCCAGACACCCTCTGCATAGGGGTGGTCCCACAGGGGCAGGTGTGTGTGTAGGGGAAGGGGTCTCTCAGCTGCGGGACCCTGCTGGTCTCTGAGCCTGTCTGGGAGCACCGTGGAGGCACAAGTGGGCCAAGGGCATGTGCTGCCTCTCCGACAGGAGCTCTTGGCTGAGCCAGCATCACAGCAACCCCTCAGGGCCAGGAGGAGCGCTGCTGCTGTGAGGGCCTCATGGGCTGGAGGCCCATGGTGGGGGACTGGAGGTCCCTGCTGGGGGCTGAGCAGGAGCTGTGTCTGTGGCACCAGTCCCCTGAGTACAGGAAGGGCCTGTAAGAGCCGCTTCCATCCTGCTCTACCCTGGACAAGGAGGGTGGAGGAAGCCAAGCTGGGGAGACAAGCTTCAGCATGGCCCTGCACGCTGGACGCCCGGAGACACTTTGGAGGAGGTGAGGAGCCAAGCTGCTCTCTGCTCTGCTCTGAGCACTAGCACTGGGCTGACTTTCTAGGGGAGGCTCTTCTCCTCTGGTTTTTGGGACCTTCCTTGGGAGCTCCCTCTTTCTTTTGGCCAGGCCTTGTGCTTCAGGGCAAGGGGAGCAAAGTATTCCCTGCCTAAAAGAGAA
The DNA here is from genome assembly GCF_059628265.1 of Tinamus guttatus. NCBI lineage: Eukaryota > Metazoa > Chordata > Aves > Tinamiformes > Tinamidae > Tinamus > Tinamus guttatus. Next base: position 1,250,643 of record NW_028288559.1, on the reverse strand, counting down.
AGAGAAATGTGTCCCAAAGCCTGGGTGATGCTGGTGATGGGAGGGTGAGTGGCTGTGTTGTGGCCTTTGCCTTCCTGGTGAAGATACATATGGACAGAAGGTGGCTGTGGCTTTGCAAGTGCCATGCTTGGCTGTTCCAGGGATGACAGCTGCATGTCCTGTGCAGATGTGGGCCAAGACAACTCCCCAGCTGGTCCTGGAAGTGGAGACCGTGAGCACCTCTGGGACCTGTAGCCATCCAGAGGTCCCTGTTGTGAGCCAGGCTGGCAGCTCGAGACCGGGTGCTGCTAGGGAGAAAAGTTCCCACCTTCCCAGGAATAGTGAAGAGCAGGACAAAAGATGCAGCCCCAACCCTGCTGAATGCCCTTGCAGGGTGTGATGCCTAAGCCTGCACAGGGAGGATGTTGAGAAAACGGATCCTTATACAGCCCTCTGTCTTGGCCAGCAGAATGACCAGCAGAATGATTAAAGTTGGAAGGGTTCAAAACCTGAGAGGATGCAGTCCTGTGCAATGTGGTGACCCAGCTAGATGACCCTGCTTGTGCAGGGAGGGTTGGACTCAGTGATCTCCAGAGGTCACAGAATCACAGAACGATTGAGTGGCCTCTGGAGATTACCTAGCCCACCTCCCACCCTTCCCCTCACAAACAGGGTCGGTTAGAGCACGTTGCACAGAATGGTGTCTGGGCAGGTTTTGAATATCTCCAGGAAAGGGGACTGTACAACCTCTATGACCAGCCTCTTCCAGTGCTCTGTCATCCTCAGAGTAAAGAAGTTTTTCCTCATTTTCAGGTGGAACTTCCTGTGTTTGAATTTGTGCCCATTGCCTCTTCTGCTGTCGTTGCGCACCACCGAAAATAGTCGGGCCCCAGCCTCTTGACACCTTCCCTTAAGGTATTTGTATGTACTGATATGATCCCCTCTCAGCCTTCTCATCTCTAGGCTGAACAGCCAGACTGAACAGGTGCAGCTCTCTCAGACTTTCCTCAGAGGAGAGGTGCTCCAGTCCCCTAATCATCTTCGTAGCCCTATGCTGGACTCTCTCCAGTAGCTCCATGTCCCTCAGCCCATCACCAGGGCTGAGTAGATGGAAGGATCACTGTCACTCAACCTGCTGAAAATGCTCTGCCTAGTGCGACCCTGCATACCATTGGTCTTCTTGGCCACAAGGGCACCTTGCTGGCCCATGGTTAACTTGTTATCCACCAGGACTCCCAGGTCCTTCTCTGCAGAGCTGCCTTCCAGCAGCTCAACCCCCAACCTGTTCTGGTACATGGGATGATACCTGCCTAAGGTATAGGTCCCTGCACTTACCTTTGCTGAACATCATGAGTTTCTTCTCCAAACACTCTCCAGCCTGCCCGGGTCTCTCTGAATGGCAGCACAGCATGCTGGTGCATAAGCCACTGCTTCCAGGTTTAGGTCATCAGCAAACTCACAGAAGGTGAGCTCTGTGCCTTCATTCGGGTCACTGATGAATGAGTCAAACAAGACTGGATGCAGTACTGAGACCTGGAGGATACCTATTAGCCACAGGTCTCCAACTAGACATTGTACCACTAAAGACTGGTCTCTGAGCTTTGCCAGTTCAGCCACTCCTCAGGCTGCTTCACTGTCCACTCACCTAACTTACACCTCCTCAGCTTTCCAATGTGGACATTATGGCAGAGAGTGTCAAAAGGCTTCCTGAAGTCAAGGTAGACAACATGCACTGCTCTGCCCTCATCTCCCTAGCCTCTCATTCCATCACAGAAGGCTCTCAGCTTCATTAGGCAGGATTTCTGCTTGGCAAAAAAAAAAAAAAAAAAAAAAAAAAAAAAAGGCAGACCACTCCACATGATGACCTTCTAGTCCTCCACATGCTTACAAGCGACATCCAGGATGAGCTAGCTGCTGCATCACTTCCCCGGGCATGGAGGCAAGGCTGACTGATCTCTAGTTCCCCTGGTCCTCCTGCTTGCCCTCTTTGAAGACTGGAGTGACATTGGCCTTCTTCCAGTTCTCAGAACATCTCTCCTGTTCTCCATGAGCTTTCAGAGTTGATGGAGAGTGGCCCAGCAATAATATCCACCAGCTCCCTCAGCTCTTGTGTGTTTCAAGTCTGCCTAAATGATCTCCAACCCGATCCTCCTTAGCCAAGGGAAAGTCTGCCTTTCTCCACGCTTCCTCTCCAGGGTCCAAAATTCCTGAGGGCTGACCTCAGAAGTAAAGCCTGAGGCAAAGAAGCCAGTCAGTCACTCTGATTTCTCTGCATCCTTTGTCATCAGGGCCCACACAGCCCACTGAGCATTCAGCAGACCCACATCATTCCTAGTTTTCCTTTTGCTATTCGTGTACTGGGAGAAGCCCTTCTTGTTGTCCTTCACATCCATTGCAAGATTCATTTCCCAACAGGCCTTGGCATTCCTCGTTGCATCCCTGTGCCCTCTGACAACATTCCTCTAGTCCTCCCAAGCAGCCTCTCGCTTTTTTTTTGTATACTTCTTTCTTCTGTTTGAGTTTAGCCAGTTCTTTTCTCATCCATGCAGGTCTCCAGCCCCTTTGCCTGAGTTCTTACTCACAGATATGCACCAATTTTGAGCTTGGAAGAAGTAACATTTGAATCTTAACTATTTCTCTTGGACCCCTCCTTCCTTCTAGGGGCCTAACCCATGACGTTCTTCAAAGGAGCCCAAAATACACAGAGGTAAAAGGGAAGTCTGTGGATCATCTGAAAGGAAGCCGCCTCTTGGGAATGCTGAATGAGCCCAGGTCCCTCCACATCCCCTCCTGTGCCACAAAGGTGCTGCAGCACCTGAGCACCTCTGTGGCCCTGTGCTGGGCTCCGCCGGTCTGTCAGGCATCTTGGTGGCGGGGAAAGCCCAAAGCCGACACTGCAATCCAGAGAAACTCTGCCAGGTGCCAAAGAGGGAGGCAAATAAAAATCTTAGCCGTTTGAGCAAGCTAGCCCTAAGGAAGCCGTTAGGCAGGAAGGCACTCCCTGCCGGAGGCCAGCACATCTTCCTGCTGGAATGGAAGCCCTTTGCTTCTCCAGGGGAGCACAGCTCCTTCGATCGATACGGTGCTCTTATCTGTGCACCTCCAAGGAGGGCCTTGCACCATGTTCAGCCCGGCGTTAGGTAGCTGAAGAGCGAAGGAGCTGGAGACAGCTACTGCCATCCACCTTCTTGAACTACCGACCGAAAACGCCCCCTCCGGGCGCTCAGAGACCTCGGCACCCCCCGCCACACTGCCCCGTCCCCGCGGCGCAGCAGCCCCAAGGGAGCCAGGGCCTCTCATCGCCTCTCCCTCGGGGCTCAGGGCTGAAGACAGGCCACGTCTTCAGGTCCCAGGAGTGTGGGGCAGGAAAGAAGGGCTCGCACAACACTCGATACTCAGGAGTTCTTTTATTTAATGTTATTTATTGGTCCATGGTGGTTGGCTGGTCTTGGTGAACAGTCTGCAGATGGCTCCTTCTGCAGCCCCTTCATCATGACGATCTGAGAAAGGGGTAGGAGAGGAGGAAAGGGGAGGGGAGGGAAGGGGGGAACCGGCTGCTGCATGCTGCGCCCATAGGTGTTCTTTGGCCACGCAGTCCCTCAGGTTGATCTTCTGCCGAGGGACTGGTGGCCGGGCGCAGCTGGGTGGCCGTAGGGGGCCCAGGCTCTCCTGGGATGCCTCTGCCGAGGTGTTTTGCGGCAGGGCATCCCAGGCGCCAGGGCCTTCATGCAGGATCCACCTCCATCGGCTCCTCGTCAGACAGAGGTGGATCCACCTCCATCTCCTCGGGATATTCTTCGGGAGCGTCAACTTCCATGGGTTCTTCTAGCATCCTCCTTGGCCACCTGCTGTTACCATGTACGACTCTCAAGATCTTATCCAAGAATTCTTTTCTTCTCGGTCGCCTCCTTTGAACACCCCTGAGGGCAGCCACCGGTTTCATTTTCCAGAAAAAGGGTATCAACCACCACGCGCTAAACCACCACCACCACCAGAGCCAGAGCCTCAGCGAGCTCGGGGCCAGCGCCAGCGCTCCCGCTTTTATAGGGGCAATGGCAGTGTTCTGGAACTGCGTCACAATGATACGTGACGTGACATCACAGGAACCCACCTCCAGACCACCACTGTTGATGTGGATCCTCAGATCGTCATGATGAAGGGGCTGCAGAAGGAGCCATCTGCAGACTGTTCACCAAGACCAGCCAACCACCATGGACCAATAAATAACATTAAATAAAAGAACTCCTGAGTATCGAGTGTTGTGCGAGCCCTTCTTTCCTGCCCCACACTCCTGGGACCTGAAGACGTGGCCTGTCTTCAGCCCTGAGCCCCGAGGGAGAGGCGATGAGAGGCCCTGGCTCCCTTGGGGCTGCTGCGCCGCGGGGACGGGGCAGTGTGGCGGGGGGTGCCGAGGTCTCTGAGCGCCCGGAGGGGGCGTTTTCGGTCGGTAGTTCAAGAAGGTGGATGGCAGTAGCTGTCTCCAGCTCCTTCGCTCTTCAGCTACCTAACGCCGGGCTGAACATGGTGCAAGGCCCTCCTTGGAGGTGCACAGATAAGAGCACCGTATCGATCGAAGGAGCTGTGCTCCCCTGGAGAAGCAAAGGGCTTCCATTCCAGCAGGAAGATGTGCTGGCCTCCGGCAGGGAGTGCCTTCCTGCCTAACGGCTTCCTTAGGGCTAGCTTGCTCAAACGGCTAAGATTTTTATTTGCCTCCCTCTTTGGCACCTGGCAGAGTTTCTCTGGATTGCAGTGTCGGCTTTGGGCTTTCCCCGCCACCAAGATGCCTGACAGACCGGCGGAGCCCAGCACAGGGCCACAGAGGTGCTCAGGTGCTGCAGCACCTTTGTGGCACAGGAGGGGATGTGGAGGGACCTGGGCTCATTCAGCATTCCCAAGAGGCGGCTTCCTTTCAGATGATCCACAGACTTCCCTTTTACCTCTGTGTATTTTGGGCTCCTTTGAAGAACGTCATGGGTTAGGCCCCTAGAAGGAAGGAGGGGTCCAAGAGAAATAGTTAAGATTCAAATGTTACTTCTTCCAAGCTCAAAATTGGTGCATATCTGTGAGTAAGAACTCAGGCAAAGGGGCTGGAGACCTGCATGGATGAGAAAAGAACTGGCTAAACTCAAACAGAAGAAAGAAGTATACAAAAAAAAAGCGAGAGGCTGCTTGGGAGGACTAGAGGAATGTTGTCAGAGGGCACAGGGATGCAACGAGGAATGCCAAGGCCTGTTGGGAAATGAATCTTGCAATGGATGTGAAGGACAACAAGAAGGGCTTCTCCCAGTACACGAATAGCAAAAGGAAAACTAGGAATGATGTGGGTCTGCTGAATGCTCAGTGGGCTGTGTGGGCCCTGATGACAAAGGATGCAGAGAAATCAGAGTGACTGACTGGCTTCTTTGCCTCAGGCTTTACTTCTGAGGTCAGCCCTCAGGAATTTTGGACCCTGGAGAGGAAGCGTGGAGAAAGGCAGACTTTCCCTTGGCTAAGGAGGATCGGGTTGGAGATCATTTAGGCAGACTTGAAACACACAAGAGCTGAGGGAGCTGGTGGATATTATTGCTGGGCCACTCTCCATCAACTCTGAAAGCTCATGGAGAACAGGAGAGATGTTCTGAGAACTGGAAGAAGGCCAATGTCACTCCAGTCTTCAAAGAGGGCAAGCAGGAGGACCAGGGGAACTAGAGATCAGTCAGCCTTGCCTCCATGCCCGGGGAAGTGATGCAGCAGCTAGCTCATCCTGGATGTCGCTTGTAAGCATGTGGAGGACTAGAAGGTCATCATGTGGAGTGGTCTGCCTTTTTTTTTTTTTTTTTTTTTTTTTTTTTTGCCAAGCAGAAATCCTGCCTAATGAAGCTGAGAGCCTTCTGTGATGGAATGAGAGGCTAGGGAGATGAGGGCAGAGCAGTGCATGTTGTCTACCTTGACTTCAGGAAGCCTTTTGACACTCTCTGCCATAATGTCCACATTGGAAAGCTGAGGAGGTGTAAGTTAGGTGAGTGGACAGTGAAGCAGCCTGAGGAGTGGCTGAACTGGCAAAGCTCAGAGACCAGTCTTTAGTGGTACAATGTCTAGTTGGAGACCTGTGGCTAATAGGTATCCTCCAGGTCTCAGTACTGCATCCAGTCTTGTTTGACTCATTCATCAGTGACCCGAATGAAGGCACAGAGCTCACCTTCTGTGAGTTTGCTGATGACCTAAACCTGGAAGCAGTGGCTTATGCACCAGCATGCTGTGCTGCCATTCAGAGAGACCCGGGCAGGCTGGAGAGTGTTTGGAGAAGAAACTCATGATGTTCAGCAAAGGTAAGTGCAGGGACCTATACCTTAGGCAGGTATCATCCCATGTACCAGAACAGGTTGGGGGTTGAGCTGCTGGAAGGCAGCTCTGCAGAGAAGGACCTGGGAGTCCTGGTGGATAACAAGTTAACCATGGGCCAGCAAGGTGCCCTTGTGGCCAAGAAGACCAATGGTATGCAGGGTCGCACTAGGCAGAGCATTTTCAGCAGGTTGAGTGACAGTGATCCTTCCATCTACTCAGCCCTGGTGATGGGCTGAGGGACATGGAGCTACTGGAGAGAGTCCAGCATAGGGCTACGAAGATGATTAGGGGACTGGAGCACCTCTCCTCTGAGGAAAGTCTGAGAGAGCTGCACCTGTTCAGTCTGGCTGTTCAGCCTAGAGATGAGAAGGCTGAGAGGGGATCATATCAGTACATACAAATACCTTAAGGGAAGGTGTCAAGAGGCTGGGGCCCGACTATTTTCGGTGGTGCGCAACGACAGCAGAAGAGGCAATGGGCACAAATTCAAACACAGGAAGTTCCACCTGAAAATGAGGAAAAACTTCTTTACTCTGAGGATGACAGAGCACTGGAAGAGGCTGGTCATAGAGGTTGTACAGTCCCCTTTCCTGGAGATATTCAAAACCTGCCCAGACACCATTCTGTGCAACGTGCTCTAACCGACCCTGTTTGTGAGGGGAAGGGTGGGAGGTGGGCTAGGTAATCTCCAGAGGCCACTCAATCGTTCTGTGATTCTGTGACCTCTGGAGATCACTGAGTCCAACCCTCCCTGCACAAGCAGGGTCATCTAGCTGGGTCACCACATTGCACAGGACTGCATCCTCTCAGGTTTTGAACCCTTCCAACTTTAATCATTCTGCTGGTCATTCTGCTGGCCAAGACAGAGGGCTGTATAAGGATCCGTTTTCTCAACATCCTCCCTGTGCAGGCTTAGGCATCACACCCTGCAAGGGCATTCAGCAGGGTTGGGGCTGCATCTTTTGTCCTGCTCTTCACTATTCCTGGGAAGGTGGGAACTTTTCTCCCTAGCAGCACCCGGTCTCGAGCTGCCAGCCTGGCTCACAACAGGGACCTCTGGATGGCTACAGGTCCCAGAGGTGCTCACGGTCTCCACTTCCAGGACCAGCTGGGGAGTTGTCTTGGCCCACATCTGCACAGGACATGCAGCTGTCATCCCTGGAACAGCCAAGCATGGCACTTGCAAAGCCACAGCCACCTTCTGTCCATATGTATCTTCACCAGGAAGGCAAAGGCCACAACACAGCCACTCACCCTCCCATCACCAGCATCACCCAGGCTTTGGGACACATTTCTCTTTCTCTTTTAGGCAGGGAATACTTTGCTCCCCTTGCCCTGAAGCACAAGGCCTGGCCAAAAGAAAGAGGGAGCTCCCAAGGAAGGTCCCAAAAACCAGAGGAGAAGAGCCTCCCCTAGAAAGTCAGCCCAGTGCTAGTGCTCAGAGCAGAGCAGAGAGCAGCTTGGCTCCTCACCTCCTCCAAAGTGCCTCCGGGCGTCCAGCGTGCAGGGCCATGCTGAAGCTTGTCTCCCCAGCTTGGCTTCCTCCACCCTCCTTGTCCAGGGTAGAGCAGGATGGAAGCGGCTCTTACAGGCCCTTCCTGTACTCAGGGGACTGGTGCCACAGACACAGCTCCTGCTCAGCCCCCAGCAGGGACCTCCAGTCCCCCACCATGGGCCTCCAGCCCATGAGGCCCTCACAGCAGCAGCGCTCCTCCTGGCCCTGAGGGGTTGCTGTGATGCTGGCTCAGCCAAGAGCTCCTGTCGGAGAGGCAGCACATGCCCTTGGCCCACTTGTGCCTCCACGGTGCTCCCAGACAGGCTCAGAGACCAGCAGGGTCCCGCAGCTGAGAGACCCCTTCCCCTACACACACACCTGCCCCTGTGGGACCACCCCTATGCAGAGGGTGTCTGGGGGTTCTTGAGAGGTGCAAATCAAGTCATCTACTTCTGCCCTTTATATGTTCAGTCTCTGTGTCATATCATTTATAAAGACTAAATCTCAGGATTCAACGAGGAGGAGGCAAGGCTGTAAGTAGCCTTGCGACGATGGACTTCAGGAGGGCCAACTTTAGCCTCTTCAGAGACCTCCTCGGTAGAATCCCATGGGCTAGTGCTCTAGAAGGCAGGGGGGCCCAAGAGAGCTGGTTAGTTTTCAAGCAGCACTTCCTCCACGCCCAGCAACAGTGCATCCCTGTGTGTAGGAAGGCAGGCAGAGGGGGCAGGCGACCTGCGTGGATGAGCCGGGAGCTTGTGGCAATGCTCAAGCAGAAGGCGGCGGTATACAAAAGGTGGAAAAAAGGACAGGTCCCCTGGGAGAAATACAGGAACGTAGTCAGGGAATGCAGAGATGCGACAAGGAAAGCTAAGGCACGTCTGGAAGGCAAGCTGGCAAGGGACGTTAAAAATAACAAAAAAGAATTCTTCAAATACATTAACAGCAAAAGGAAGATCACGGAAAACGTGGGTGCGCTGGCGGACGGGATGGGCACCCTGGTTACAAATAACACAGAAAAAGCAGAGTTGCTCAATGCCTTCTTTGCTTCGGTGTTTACCAAGGGCAGCCCTTTAGAGCCCCAGGCCCTAGAGACAAGAGAAGAAGCGGGTGGAGAGGAAGACTTGCCCTGGGTAGAGGAAGATTGGGTCAGAGAGCACCTAAGGAAACTCGATACCCAAAAATCCATGGGCCCTGATGGGATGCACCCCAGAGTGCTGCGGGAGCTGGCAGATGCCATAGCTAAGCCGCTCTCCATCATCTTTGAAAGATCCTGGAGAACGGGGGAGGTGCCGGAAGACTGGAAGAAGGCCAATATCACGCCAGTCTTCAAAAAAGGCAAGAAGGAGGACCCAGGCAGCTACAGGCCAGTGAGCCTCACCTCCGTCCCTGGAAAAGTAATGGAACGGCTCATACTGTCTGTTGTCTCCAGGCACATGGAGGACAAGAAGGTGCTCAAGAGTAGCCAGCATGGTTTCACCAAGGGGAAATCTTGTTTGACTAACCTGATGATCTTCTATGATGGAATGACCAGCTGGATAGATGAGGGGAGAGCGGCAGATGTCGTCTATCTCGACTTCACCAAGGCTTTTGACACCATCCCTCACAACATCCTCCTGGGCAAGCTCCGGAAGTGTGGGATAGATGAGTGCACAGTGAGGTGGATTAGGAACTGCCTGGATGGCAGAGCTCAGACGGTGGTGATCAGCGGTCTAGAGTCTAGTTGGAGGCCTGTAGCTAGCGGGGTCCCCCAGGGGTCAGTCCTAGGTCCAGTCCTGTTCAATTTATTCGTCAATGACCTGGACGAAAGCACAGAGTGCTCCCTCAGCAAGTTTGCTGATGATACCAAACTGGGAGGAGTAGCTGATACCCCAGAGGACTGTGCTGACATCCAGAGGGACCTGAACAGACTGGACAACTGGTCGGTGAAAAACCTCATGCAATTCAACAAGGCCAAGTGCAAGGTTCTGCACCTGGGGAGGAATAACCCCAGACACCAGCACAGGCTGGGGACTGACCTTGTGGAGAGCAGCTCTGCGGAGAGGAACGTGGGCGTCATGGTGGACAAGTTGACCATGAGGCAGCAGTGTGCCCTCGTGGCCAAGAAGGCCAATGGGATCCTGGGGTGCATGAAGAAGAGCGTCTCCAGCAGGTCGAGGGAGGTGATCCTGCCCCTCCACTCAGCCTTGGTGAGGCCACATCTGGAGTATTGTGTCCAGTTCTGGGCCCCACAGTACAAGAGGGATGTGGAGCTGCTGGAGAGAGTCCAGAGCAGGGCTACAAGGATGATCAGGGGCCTGGAACATCTGCCCTATGAGGAGAAGCTGAGAGAGCTGGGCCTGTTCAGCCTGGAGAAGAGAAGGCTGAGAGGGGATCTAATTAGTGTTTATAAGTACCTCAAGGGAGGCAGTGAGGAGGATGGTGCTGGCCTCTTTTCACTGGTAGCCACCGACAGAACTAGAGGTAATGGCCACAAACTGAAACACCAAAAGTTCCACAGGAACTTAAGGAAAAATTTCCTTACAGGGAGGCTGACAGAGCACTGGAACAGGCTGTCCGGAGAGGTTGTGGAGTCTCCTTCTCTGGAGATCTTCCAAACCCACTTGGACGCAGTCCTGTGCCACGTGCTTTAGGTGACCCGGCGTGTGCGGGGGGGTTGGACTAGATGACCTCTAGAAGTCCCTTCCAACCTTAAGCATTCTATGATTCTTTGACTCCTGTCCTCCTCAATCCCCAGATCCTTTTGGACAGAGAAGCCTCCTAGCAGCCTGTAGGGTATCCCACCTCAAATACAAGACTCAGCCATTCCCTTGGTTGAGCTTCGTGAGGTCCCTCTCAGCCCGTTTCTCCAGCCTGCACAGCTCCCTCTGAACATCAGCCACTGTCCTCCACACTGTTCCCTCTCAGCTTGCTGACATCTGCAAACCTGCCCACTCAGCCCTCCACCCTACCTTCCAGGCCTTTAAAGACAACCTTCAACTGGGAACTGCTCCCTGCCTTGATCCCCAAGAGACACTCCCACTTACTGGCTGCCACGGGGACTTTGCAGCACTCCTCACAACTCCAAGCACAGCAGTGCAGCTAGGTTTCCACCTCTCTTAGAGTCTACTCAGGCAGCTGAAATCTCACTAATTTGGCAATAAGGAGCATCAGCTGCAAGGCCTTGCTAAAGGCAAGATATACTAACTGCATCCACTGTCTTCCCCGGTCCACAGGGCCTGTCACTTCATCAGAGAAAGTAAGGAAGTAGCTCAAACATGACTTGCCCTTGCTAAATCCATGCTTGCTCCTCCAAACCACCATCTTATCCTCCACGTGTTCAGAAATGGCTTCCGAGAAACTTTGCTTCTGTGATTCTGCGCTTCCGATTCTGTGATTTGCTCGTTTATTTTGGAGCTGCACAACGCTGGGTGCACCGTCCCAACGCACCCTCCCAACCTTCCAATTTCCTCTTTTCATATTCGATATCTTTCCAAGTACATCCCTCTTGCACTGCTTGGTTAGTAGTTTACATGCAGTTCTCACACTTCTTACTCAACATAGCCACTGTTACACACGCTCAGGGGAAGAGTCTTTACCTGGGTGAGGGTCTTTTTGACCTAGAGATGCGATTTTTAGTATTAAAACAGAGTTCACTTAAGGATTCATGGGCTTTGGTTTTCCTGCCAAGTTTGCAACATGTAAAAAATGTATCCAATAACGTCTCCTTATGGCCTTGCAGTTCCAGGGTATCCTTGGTTAAGGAATGACAACCTTCCATCATACCAAAATACGCAGGACCCCAGTTCAGACAAAGTAAGTCATCCTTCAACATTACGACAGGTTGAGAGAATATCTTATCCAAATGCAGGTGTTTAAAATCTTCTTAACATTATTATTTTTTTTAATCGTCTACTAATCTGAAGAGATAGGAATAAATGAAAAGCTGTTTCAAATACTGCTTTTACAAGCTGCTTTAACATAAATATCCTTTCTATAGCTCTTGAACACAAACTAAACAAAATAATACAGTTTCTAGGTTGCTTGGTCCAAAAGATCTGACATCAAAAAAACTGGGTGCAAGTTTGGGCTCCCCAGTACGGGAAAGACAGGGTGCTCCTGGAGCAAGGCCAGAGAAAGGCCACCACGATGAGTAAGGAACTGGAGCATCTCTCATACAAGGAGAGAAAGAGAGAGCGGGGCCCATTCAGCCTGCACAAGAGAAGGCTCAGGGGCAATCTTACCCCTGTGTTTAAATACCTGCTGATGGGAGGCAGCAAAGACAACAGAGCCAGACACTTCTCAGTGGTGCTCAGTGACAGGGCAGAAAGGCCCTGGGCACAAACTGAAACACAGGAAGGTCCGCCTGAATGTGGGAAAACTTCTTCACGAAGAGGGGGACTGAGGGCCGGACCAGCTTGCCCAGACAGCTTGTGGATTCTCCCTCCTGGCAGCTATTCCAAACTGGACTGGTCACAGGCATGGACTGCCTGCTCTAGCAGACCCTGCTTTATCTTGGGAGTTGGGTGAGATGAACTCCAAAGAGGCCTTCCAACACGTTGTTTAGGCAGGAAGGTCCAAGAGACTCTCTGCAAAACTGGTCACCACTAGCCCTTTGCCACTAGACGCAGTGGCTGCCAACCTGACTTGCTAAGAAGAGAAGGGAGAAGGGCAGCAGAGGTGAATTATACAATACCATGGAACCGCACTGTCGTGGCTTACTACAACAACAAGCATCCCTTTCTGAATACCAAATTGCCTTTGTTCTAAGCTGAATACTAAACGCACCCAATAAAAGTAAAGAACTGCTTCAGGAATGACTGGGTATATTATAGACAACCAACTGCTCATGCTTGCAGCCCCTAGCACAAGCTAAATATTAGAGGTATAGAAACTGGATAAATAGCAATGAGTTCTGCTCATGCTTCTCTAATTGTTTTACCAGCCCAAGCAGTAGATTTTGCTGACTTTCCAAACCAGTTTAAGACCTACAAGGTGTCAGGTTTCTGGGAAGCTTATATGGGACAGGATTGACATTTGGACTGCTGCGCCTTCTTGCTAAATGGTGCTCTCAGCGCCCCAATTCCTCTGCTCTGCATGCCTCCACAAAGCTGAGGGCAATCGTTCAGCATTTGCGCAATGTGCGGCTCTCTTGACCACTCTTCCACGGACTTACCCTGACAGGTGCTCGTGTACAGAAGAGAGCTGCTTCAATCCACATTGCCCATGTGTGGGCATACACAACCAGGCCTCAGAAGGAGAGCAGGGAAGTGTGCTTTATGAAACTATCCAGCTCAGATAGGAGACTTATGCCACACTGTCCGTCTGATTGGTATCAACCACTGCAAATAAGACACTAAGGAGGTGGCAGATTAGGTTCTTGGAGATTTACAGCTGTGGTCTGGTCTGACAAAAACAAACATTGAAACAGAAGGGTGGGCTGCATGAAAAAGACACTATTTCCCACACAAAAATGTTCACCGCAAAGAGCAAAGAACGCAAAGAGGTCCTTCCAGAAGAGGCAATCATTCAGAAAAGAATTAAATAGCAATCACGCACATTTTAAGCTTTCCTTTTCCAAGGCTATAAACTAGACTATTGTGTACAAGAAAGTGAACACACACAAGTCTCAGTGAAGCCTTATAACTTCTCAGATCTCACCGCCAGCCGCAGTAATAGAGGTAATAGTGCCAGAGACGAGGCAAAGATAAAGTTCATGACTTGATGGATCTGCGCGCGCACCCAGCTGTGCACTCATGCGCGTGTCTCTCCATATACATGCAACTTTCTATGTGTGCAAGGACATCTGGTAACTGCAAGCAACGCAACGCTGGTGTTGCTCTCAGTGACATATGAAAAGGGACAGTAAAGAAAAGAATTATTTTGCTCTTCTGCGGTCTTATTAACCAGAAATCTTTAAAGCATTTTAATTTTAATTTGAAAGCAATTTTCCATGTGTCAGAGAGAAAAGGATTGCTTACATTGTTGGTAGGTCTAATGACAGCCAATAGCTTTAAGGTAGCTGTGACAAAGGTAGAGGTCACAACTTGATGGATTTGCGCGCACACCCTAGTAGCTCTAATCTTTAGATCAGTATCTTTGTGAGACTGCCATTTCCCCCGGTTGATATTCCACTTTTTTAAAACAATTACTGCTTCCCCTGATCTCTCCTAGTCTATCTTCAAGCAAAGCAGTGACCAGACAGGCAGTACTCGCAGCACTGGCAACACCATCAAGGCACTTGATGTCATCCATCCTTCTCTGTAGCTGTGACACTGTAAAATGCAACACAAAGGGGTAAAAGAGAAGGCTCTGTGGATCATCTGAAAGCAAGCCGCCTCTTGGGAATGCTGAACGAGCCCAGGTCCCTCCACGTCCCCTCCTGTGCCACAAAGGTGCTGCAGCACCTGAGCACCTCTGTGGCCCTGTGCTGGACTCCGCCAGTCTGTCAGGCATCTTGGTGGTGGGGAAAGCCCAAAGCCGACACTGCAATCCGGAGAAACTCTGCCAGGTGCCAAAGAGGGAGGCAAATAAAAATCTTAGCCGTTTGAGCAAGCTAGCCCTAAGGAAGCCGTTAGGCAGGAAGGCACTCCCTGCCGGAGGCCAGCACATCTTCCTGCTGGAATGGAAGCCCTTTGCTTCTCCAGGGGAGCACAGCTCCTTCGATCGATACGGTGCTCTTATCTGTGCACCTCCAAGGAGGGCCTTGCACCATGTTCAGCCCGGCGTTAGGTAGCTGAAGAGCGAAGGAGCTGGAGACAGCTACTGCCATCCACCTTCTTGAACTACCGACCGAAAACGCCCCCTCCGGGCGCTCAGAGACCTCGGCACCCCCCGCCACACTGCCCCGTCCCCGCGGCGCAGCAGCCCCAAGGGAGCCAGGGCCTCTCATCGCCTCTCCCTCGGGGCTCAGGGCTGAAGACAGGCCACGTCTTCAGGTCCCAGGAGTGTGGGGCAGGAAAGAAGGGCTCGCACAACACTCGATACTCAGGAGTTCTTTTATTTAATGTTATTTATTGGTCCATGGTGGTTGGCTGGTCTTGGTGAACAGTCTGCAGATGGCTCCTTCTGCAGCCCCTTCATCATGACGATCTGAGAAAGGGGTAGGAGAGGAGGAAAGGGGAGGGGAGGGAAGGGGGGAACCGGCTGCTGCATGCTGCGCCCATAGGTGTTCTTTGGCCACGCAGTCCCTCAGGTTGATCTTCTGCCGAGGGACTGGTGGCCGGGCGCAGCTGGGTGGCCGTAGGGGGCCCAGGCTCTCCTGGGATGCCTCTGCCGAGGTGTTTTGCGGCAGGGCATCCCAGGCGCCAGGGCCTTCATGCAGGATCCACCTCCATCGGCTCCTCGTCAGACAGAGGTGGATCCACCTCCATCTCCTCGGGATATTCTTCGGGAGCGTCAACTTCCATGGGTTCTTCTACCATCCTCCTTGGCCACCTGCTGTTACCATGTACGACTCTCAAGATCTTATCCAAGAATTCTTTTCTTCTCGGTCGCCTCCTTTGAACACCCCTGAGGGCAGCCACCGGTTTCATTTTCCAGAAAAAGGGTATCAACCACCACGCGCTAAACCACCACCACCACCAGAGCCAGAGCCTCAGCGAGCTCGGGGCCAGCGCCAGCGCTCCCGCTTTTATAGGGGCAATGGCAGTGTTCTGGGGGTGCGTCACAATGATACGTGACGTGACATCACAGGAACCCACCTCCAGACCACCACTGTTGATGTCACGTCACGTATCATTGTGACGCACCCCCAGAACACTGCCATTGCCCCTATAAAAGCGGGAGCGCTGGCGCTGGCCCCGAGCTCGCTGAGGCTCTGGCTCTGGTGGTGGTGGTGGTTTAGCGCGTGGTGGTTGATACCCTTTTTCTGGAAAATGAAACCGGTGGCTGCCCTCAGGGGTGTTCAAAGGAGGCGACCGAGAAGAAAAGAATTCTTGGATAAGATCTTGAGAGTAGTACATGGTAACAGCAGGTGGCCAAGGAGGATGCTAGAAGAACCCATGGAAGTTGACGCTCCCGAAGAATATCCCGAGGAGATGGAGGTGGATCCACCTCTGTCTGACGAGGAGCCGATGGAGGTGGATCCTGCATGAAGGCCCTGGCGCCTGGGATGCCCTGCCGCAAAACACCTCGGCAGAGGCATCCCAGGAGAGCCTGGGCCCCCTACGGCCACCCAGCTGCGCCCGGCCACCAGTCCCTCGGCAGAAGATCAACCTGAGGGACTGCGTGGCCAAAGAACACCTATGGGCGCAGCATGCAGCAGCCGGTTCCCCCCTTCCCTCCCCTCCCCTTTCCTCCTCTCCTACCCCTTTCTCAGATCGTCATGATGAAGGGGCTGCAGAAGGAGCCATCTGCAGACTGTTCACCAAGACCAGCCAACCACCATGGACCAATAAATAACATTAAATAAAAGAACTCCTGAGTATCGAGTGTTGTGCGAGCCCTTCTTTCCTGCCCCACACTCCTGGGACCTGAAGACGTGGCCTGTCTTCAGCCCTGAGCCCCGAGGGAGAGGCGATGAGAGGCCCTGGCTCCCTTGGGGCTGCTGCGCCGCGGGGACGGGGCAGTGTGGCGGGGGGTGCCGAGGTCTCTGAGCGCCCGGAGGGGGCGTTTTCGGTCGGTAGTTCAAGAAGGTGGATGGCAGTAGCTGTCTCCAGCTCCTTCGCTCTTCAGCTACCTAACGCCGGGCTGAACATGGTGCAAGGCCCTCCTTGGAGGTGCACAGATAAGAGCACCGTATCGATCGAAGGAGCTGTGCTCCCCTGGAGAAGCAAAGGGCTTCCATTCCAGCAGGAAGATGTGCTGGCCTCCGGCAGGGAGTGCCTTCCTGCCTAACGGCTTCCTTAGGGCTAGCTTGCTCAAACGGCTAAGATTTTTATTTGCCTCCCTCTTTGGCACCTGGCAGAGTTTCTCCGGATTGCAGTGTCGGCTTTGGGCTTTCCCCACCACCAAGATGCCTGACAGACTGGCGGAGTCCAGCACAGGGCCACAGAGGTGCTCAGGTGCTGCAGCACCTTTGTGGCACAGGAGGGGACGTGGAGGGACCTGGGCTCGTTCAGCATTCCCAAGAGGCGGCTTGCTTTCAGATGATCCACAGAGCCTTCTCTTTTACCCCTTTGTGTTGCATTTTACAGTGTCACAGCTACAGAGAAGGATGGATGACATCAAGTGCCTTGATGGTGTTGCCAGTGCTGCGAGTACTGCCTGTCTGGTCACTGCTTTGCTTGAAGATAGACTAGGAGAGATCAGGGGAAGCAGTAATTGTTTTAAAAAAGTGGAATATCAACCGGGGGAAATGGCAGTCTCACAAAGATACTGATCTAAAGATTAGAGCTACTAGGGTGTGCGTGCAAATCCATCAAGTTGTGACCTCTACCTTTGTCACAGCTACCTTAAAGCTATTGGCTGTCATTAGACCTACCAACAATGTAAGCAATCCTTTTCTCTCTGACACATGGAAAATTGCTTTCAAATTAAAATTAAAATGCTTTAAAGATTTCTGGTTAATAAGACCGCAGAAGAGCAAAATAATTCTTTTCTTTACTGTCCCTTTTCATATGTCACTGAGAGCAACACCAGCGTTGCGTTGCTTGCAGTTACCAGATGTCCTTGCACACATAGAAAGTTGCATGTATATGGAGAGACACGCGCATGAGTGCACAGCTGGGTGCGCGCGCAGATCCATCAAGTCATGAACTTTATCTTTGCCTCGTCTCTGGCACTATTACCTCTATTACTGCGGCTGGCGGTGAGATCTGAGAAGTTATAAGGCTTCACTGAGACTTGTGTGTGTTCACTTTCTTGTACACAATAGTCTAGTTTATAGCCTTGGAAAAGGAAAGCTTAAAATGTGCGTGATTGCTATTTAATTCTTTTCTGAATGATTGCCTCTTCTGGAAGGACCTCTTTGCGTTCTTTGCTCTTTGCGGTGAACATTTTTGTGTGGGAAATAGTGTCTTTTTCATGCAGCCCACCCTTCTGTTTCAATGTTTGTTTTTGTCAGACCAGACCACAGCTGTAAATCTCCAAGAACCTAATCTGCCACCTCCTTAGTGTCTTATTTGCAGTGGTTGATACCAATCAGACGGACAGTGTGGCATAAGTCTCCTATCTGAGCTGGATAGTTTCATAAAGCACACTTCCCTGCTCTCCTTCTGAGGCCTGGTTGTGTATGCCCACACATGGGCAATGTGGATTGAAGCAGCTCTCTTCTGTACACGAGCACCTGTCAGGGTAAGTCCGTGGAAGAGTGGTCAAGAGAGCCGCACATTGCGCAAATGCTGAACGATTGCCCTCAGCTTTGTGGAGGCATGCAGAGCAGAGGAATTGGGGCGCTGAGAGCACCATTTAGCAAGAAGGCGCAGCAGTCCAAATGTCAATCCTGTCCCATATAAGCTTCCCAGAAACCTGACACCTTGTAGGTCTTAAACTGGTTTGGAAAGTCAGCAAAATCTACTGCTTGGGCTGGTAAAACAATTAGAGAAGCATGAGCAGAACTCATTGCTATTTATCCAGTTTCTATACCTCTAATATTTAGCTTGTGCTAGGGGCTGCAAGCATGAGCAGTTGGTTGTCTATAACATACCCAGTCATTCCTGAAGCAGTTCTTTACTTTTATTGGGTGCGTTTAGTATTCAGCTTAGAACAAAGGCAATTTGGTATTCAGAAAGGGATGCTTGTTGTTGTAGTAAGCCACGACAGTGCGGTTCCATGGTATTGTATAATTCACCTCTGCTGCCCTTCTCCCTTCTCTTCTTAGCAAGTCAGGTTGGCAGCCACTGCGTCTAGTGGCAAAGGGCTAGTGGTGACCAGTTTTGCAGAGAGTCTCTTGGACCTTCCTGCCTAAACAACGTGTTGGAAGGCCTCTTTGGAGTTCATCTCACCCAACTCCCAAGATAAAGCAGGGTCTGCTAGAGCAGGCAGTCCATGCCTGTGACCAGTCCAGTTTGGAATAGCTGCCAGGAGGGAGAATCCACAAGCTGTCTGGGCAAGCTGGTCCGGCCCTCAGTCCCCCTCTTCGTGAAGAAGTTTTCCCACATTCAGGCGGACCTTCCTGTGTTTCAGTTTGTGCCCAGGGCCTTTCTGCCCTGTCACTGAGCACCACTGAGAAGTGTCTGGCTCTGTTGTCTTTGCTGCCTCCCATCAGCAGGTATTTAAACACAGGGGTAAGATTGCCCCTGAGCCTTCTCTTGTGCAGGCTGAATGGGCCCCGCTCTCTCTTTCTCTCCTTGTATGAGAGATGCTCCAGTCCCTTACTCATCGTGGTGGCCTTTCTCTGGCCTTGCTCCAGGAGCACCCTGTCTTTCCCGTACTGGGGAGCCCAAACTTGCACCCAGTTTTTTTGATGTCAGATCTTTTGGACCAAGCAACCTAGAAACTGTATTATTTTGTTTAGTTTGTGTTCAAGAGCTATAGAAAGGATATTTACGTTAAAGCAGCTTGTAAAAGCAGTATTTGAAACAGCTTTTCATTTATTCCTATCTCTTCAGATTAGTAGACGATTAAAAAAAATAATAATGTTAAGAAGATTTTAAACACCTGCATTTGGATAAGATATTCTCTCAACCTGTCGTAATGTTGAAGGATGACTTACTTTGTCTGAACTGGGGTCCTGCGTATTTTGGTATGATGGAAGGTTGTCATTCCTTAACCAAGGATACCCTGGAACTGCAAGGCCATAAGGAGACGTTATTGGATACATTTTTTACATGTTGCAAACTTGGCAGGAAAACCAAAGCCCATGAATCCTTAAGTGAACTCTGTTTTAATACTAAAAATCGCATCTCTAGGTCAAAAAGACCCTCACCCAGGTAAAGACTCTTCCCCTGAGCGTGTGTAACAGTGGCTATGTTGAGTAAGAAGTGTGAGAACTGCATGTAAACTACTAACCAAGCAGTGCAAGAGGGATGTACTTGGAAAGATATCGAATATGAAAAGAGGAAATTGGAAGGTTGGGAGGGTGCGTTGGGACGGTGCACCCAGCGTTGTGCAGCTCCAAAATAAACGAGCAAATCACAGAATCGGAAGCGCAGAATCACAGAAGCAAAAGTTTCTCGGAAGCCATTTCTGAACACGTGGAGGATAAGATGGTGGTTTGGAGGAGCAAGCATGGATTTAGCAAGGGCAAGTCATGTTTGAGCTACTTCCTTACTTTCTCTGATGAAGTGACAGGCCCTGTGGACCGGGGAAGACAGTGGATGCAGTTAGTATATCTTGCCTTTAGCAAGGCCTTGCAGCTGATGCTCCTTATTGCCAAATTAGTGAGATTTCAGCTGCCTGAGTAGACTCTAAGAGAGGTGGAAACCTAGCTGCACTGCTGTGCTTGGAGTTGTGAGGAGTGCTGCAAAGTCCCCGTGGCAGCCAGTAAGTGGGAGTGTCTCTTGGGGATCAAGGCAGGGAGCAGTTCCCAGTTGAAGGTTGTCTTTAAAGGCCTGGAAGGTAGGGTGGAGGGCTGAGTGGGCAGGTTTGCAGATGTCAGCAAGCTGAGAGGGAACAGTGTGGAGGACAGTGGCTGATGTTCAGAGGGAGCTGTGCAGGCTGGAGAAACGGGCTGAGAGGGACCTCACGAAGCTCAACCAAGGGAATGGCTGAGTCTTGTATTTGAGGTGGGATACCCTACAGGCTGCTAGGAGGCTTCTCTGTCCAAAAGGATCTGGGGATTGAGGAGGACAGGAGTCAAAGAATCATAGAATGCTTAAGGTTGGAAGGGACTTCTAGAGGTCATCTAGTCCAACCCCCCCGCACACGCCGGGTCACCTAAAGCACGTGGCACAGGACTGCGTCCAAGTGGGTTTGGAAGATCTCCAGAGAAGGAGACTCCACAACCTCTCCGGACAGCCTGTTCCAGTGCTCTGTCAGCCTCCCTGTAAGGAAATTTTTCCTTAAGTTCCTGTGGAACTTTTGGTGTTTCAGTTTGTGGCCATTACCTCTAGTTCTGTCGGTGGCTACCAGTGAAAAGAGGCCAGCACCATCCTCCTCACTGCCTCCCTTGAGGTACTTATAAACACTAATTAGATCCCCTCTCAGCCTTCTCTTCTCCAGGCTGAACAGGCCCAGCTCTCTCAGCTTCTCCTCATAGGGCAGATGTTCCAGGCCCCTGATCATCCTTGTAGCCCTGCTCTGGACTCTCTCCAGCAGCTCCACATCCCTCTTGTACTGTGGGGCCCAGAACTGGACACAATACTCCAGATGTGGCCTCACCAAGGCTGAGTGGAGGGGCAGGATCACCTCCCTCGACCTGCTGGAGACGCTCTTCTTCATGCACCCCAGGATCCCATTGGCCTTCTTGGCCACGAGGGCACACTGCTGCCTCATGGTCAACTTGTCCACCATGACGCCCACGTTCCTCTCCGCAGAGCTGCTCTCCACAAGGTCAGTCCCCAGCCTGTGCTGGTGTCTGGGGTTATTCCTCCCCAGGTGCAGAACCTTGCACTTGGCCTTGTTGAATTGCATGAGGTTTTTCACCGACCAGTTGTCCAGTCTGTTCAGGTCCCTCTGGATGTCAGCACAGTCCTCTGGGGTATCAGCTACTCCTCCCAGTTTGGTATCATCAGCAAACTTGCTGAGGGAGCACTCTGTGCTTTCGTCCAGGTCATTGACGAATAAATTGAACAGGACTGGACCTAGGACTGACCCCTGGGGGACCCCGCTAGCTACAGGCCTCCAACTAGACTCTAGACCGCTGATCACCACCGTCTGAGCTCTGCCATCCAGGCAGTTCCTAATCCACCTCACTGTGCACTCATCTATCCCACACTTCCGGAGCTTGCCCAGGAGGATGTTGTGAGGGATGGTGTCAAAAGCCTTGGTGAAGTCGAGATAGACGACATCTGCCGCTCTCCCCTCATCTATCCAGCTGGTCATTCCATCATAGAAGATCATCAGGTTAGTCAAACAAGATTTCCCCTTGGTGAA
Organism: Tinamus guttatus; assembly: GCF_059628265.1. Lineage (NCBI taxonomy): Eukaryota > Metazoa > Chordata > Aves > Tinamiformes > Tinamidae > Tinamus > Tinamus guttatus. The sequence goes on along the minus strand of NW_028288559.1, from coordinate 1,228,952 downwards.
ACCATGCTGGCTACTCTTGAGCACCTTCTTGTCCTCCATGTGCCTGGAGACAACAGACAGTATGAGCCGTTCCATTACTTTTCCAGGGACGGAGGTGAGGCTCACTGGCCTGTAGCTGCCTGGGTCCTCCTTCTTGCCTTTTTTGAAGACTGGCGTGATATTGGCCTTCTTCCAGTCTTCCGGCACCTCCCCCGTTCTCCAGGATCTTTCAAAGATGATGGAGAGCGGCTTAGCTATGGCATCTGCCAGCTCCCGCAGCACTCTGGGGTGCATCCCATCAGGGCCCATGGATTTTTGGGTATCGAGTTTCCTTAGGTGCTCTCTGACCCAATCTTCCTCTACCCAGGGCAAGTCTTCCTCTCCACCCGCTTCTTCTCTTGTCTCTAGGGCCTGGGGCTCTAAAGGGCTGCCCTTGGTAAACACCGAAGCAAAGAAGGCATTGAGCAACTCTGCTTTTTCTGTGTTATTTGTAACCAGGGTGCCCATCCCGTCCGCCAGCGCACCCACGTTTTCCGTGATCTTCCTTTTGCTGTTAATGTATTTGAAGAATTCTTTTTTGTTATTTTTAACGTCCCTTGCCAGCTTGCCTTCCAGACGTGCCTTAGCTTTCCTTGTCGCATCTCTGCATTCCCTGACTACGTTCCTGTATTTCTCCCAGGGGACCTGTCCTTTTTTCCACCTTTTGTATACCGCCGCCTTCTGCTTGAGCATTGCCACAAGCTCCCGGCTCATCCACGCAGGTCGCCTGCCCCCTCTGCCTGCCTTCCTACACACAGGGATGCACTGTTGCTGGGCGTGGAGGAAGTGCTGCTTGAAAACTAACCAGCTCTCTTGGGCCCCCCTGCCTTCTAGAGCACTAGCCCATGGGATTCTACCGAGGAGGTCTCTGAAGAGGCTAAAGTTGGCCCTCCTGAAGTCCATCGTCGCAAGGCTACTTACAGCCTTGCCTCCTCCTCGTTGAATCCTGAGATTTAGTCTTTATGAATGATATGACACAGAGACTGAACATATAAAGGGCAGAAGTAGATGACTTGATTTGCACCTCTCAAGAACCCCCAGACACCCTCTGCATAGGGGTGGTCCCACAGGGGCAGGTGTGTGTGTAGGGGAAGGGGTCTCTCAGCTGCGGGACCCTGCTGGTCTCTGAGCCTGTCTGGGAGCACCGTGGACGCACAAGTGGGCCAAGGGCATGTGCTGCCTCTCCGACAGGAGCTCTTGGCTGAGCCAGCATCACAGCAACCCCTCAGGGCCAGGAGGAGCGCTGCTGCTGTGAGGGCCTCATGGGCTGGAGGCCCATGGTGGGGGACTGGAGGTCCCTGCTGGGGGCTGAGCAGGAGCTGTGTCTGTGGCACCAGTCCCCTGAGTACAGGAAGGGCCTGTAAGAGCCGCTTCCATCCTGCTCTACCCTGGACAAGGAGGGTGGAGGAAGCCAAGCTGGGGAGACAAGCTTCAGCATGGCCCTGCACGCTGGACGCCCGGAGGCACTTTGGAGGAGGTGAGGAGCCAAGCTGCTCTCTGCTCTGCTCTGAGCACTAGCACTGGGCTGACTTTCTAGGGGAGGCTCTTCTCCTCTGGTTTTTGGGACCTTCCTTGGGAGCTCCCTCTTTCTTTTGGCCAGGCCTTGTGCTTCAGGGCAAGGGGAGCAAAGTATTCCCTGCCTAAAAGAGAAAGAGAAATGTGTCCCAAAGCCTGGGTGATGCTGGTGATGGGAGGGTGAGTGGCTGTGTTGTGGCCTTTGCCTTCCTGGTGAAGATACATATGGACAGAAGGTGGCTGTGGCTTTGCAAGTGCCATGCTTGGCTGTTCCAGGGATGACAGCTGCATGTCCTGTGCAGATGTGGGCCAAGACAACTCCCCAGCTGGTCCTGGAAGTGGAGACCGTGAGCACCTCTGGGACCTGTAGCCATCCAGAGGTCCCTGTTGTGAGCCAGGCTGGCAGCTCGAGACCGGGTGCTGCTAGGGAGAAAAGTTCCCACCTTCCCAGGAATAGTGAAGAGCAGGACAAAAGATGCAGCCCCAACCCTGCTGAATGCCCTTGCAGGGTGTGATGCCTAAGCCTGCACAGGGAGGATGTTGAGAAAACGGATCCTTATACAGCCCTCTGTCTTGGCCAGCAGAATGACCAGCAGAATGATTAAAGTTGGAAGGGTTCAAAACCTGAGAGGATGCAGTCCTGTGCAATGTGGTGACCCAGCTAGATGACCCTGCTTGTGCAGGGAGGGTTGGACTCAGTGATCTCCAGAGGTCACAGAATCACAGAACGATTGAGTGGCCTCTGGAGATTACCTAGCCCACCTCCCACCCTTCCCCTCACAAACAGGGTCGGTTAGAGCACGTTGCACAGAATGGTGTCTGGGCAGGTTTTGAATATCTCCAGGAAAGGGGACTGTACAACCTCTATGACCAGCCTCTTCCAGTGCTCTGTCATCCTCAGAGTAAAGAAGTTTTTCCTCATTTTCAGGTGGAACTTCCTGTGTTTGAATTTGTGCCCATTGCCTCTTCTGCTGTCGTTGCGCACCACCGAAAATAGTCGGGCCCCAGCCTCTTGACACCTTCCCTTAAGGTATTTGTATGTACTGATATGATCCCCTCTCAGCCTTCTCATCTCTAGGCTGAACAGCCAGACTGAACAGGTGCAGCTCTCTCAGACTTTCCTCAGAGGAGAGGTGCTCCAGTCCCCTAATCATCTTCGTAGCCCTATGCTGGACTCTCTCCAGTAGCTCCATGTCCCTCAGCCCATCACCAGGGCTGAGTAGATGGAAGGATCACTGTCACTCAACCTGCTGAAAATGCTCTGCCTAGTGCGACCCTGCATACCATTGGTCTTCTTGGCCACAAGGGCACCTTGCTGGCCCATGGTTAACTTGTTATCCACCAGGACTCCCAGGTCCTTCTCTGCAGAGCTGCCTTCCAGCAGCTCAACCCCCAACCTGTTCTGGTACATGGGATGATACCTGCCTAAGGTATAGGTCCCTGCACTTACCTTTGCTGAACATCATGAGTTTCTTCTCCAAACACTCTCCAGCCTGCCCGGGTCTCTCTGAATGGCAGCACAGCATGCTGGTGCATAAGCCACTGCTTCCAGGTTTAGGTCATCAGCAAACTCACAGAAGGTGAGCTCTGTGCCTTCATTCGGGTCACTGATGAATGAGTCAAACAAGACTGGATGCAGTACTGAGACCTGGAGGATACCTATTAGCCACAGGTCTCCAACTAGACATTGTACCACTAAAGACTGGTCTCTGAGCTTTGCCAGTTCAGCCACTCCTCAGGCTGCTTCACTGTCCACTCACCTAACTTACACCTCCTCAGCTTTCCAATGTGGACATTATGGCAGAGAGTGTCAAAAGGCTTCCTGAAGTCAAGGTAGACAACATGCACTGCTCTGCCCTCATCTCCCTAGCCTCTCATTCCATCACAGAAGGCTCTCAGCTTCATTAGGCAGGATTTCTGCTTGGCAAAAAAAAAAAAAAAAAAAAAAAAAAAAGGCAGACCACTCCACATGATGACCTTCTAGTCCTCCACATGCTTACAAGCGACATCCAGGATGAGCTAGCTGCTGCATCACTTCCCCGGGCATGGAGGCAAGGCTGACTGATCTCTAGTTCCCCTGGTCCTCCTGCTTGCCCTCTTTGAAGACTGGAGTGACATTGGCCTTCTTCCAGTTCTCAGAACATCTCTCCTGTTCTCCATGAGCTTTCAGAGTTGATGGAGAGTGGCCCAGCAATAATATCCACCAGCTCCCTCAGCTCTTGTGTGTTTCAAGTCTGCCTAAATGATCTCCAACCCGATCCTCCTTAGCCAAGGGAAAGTCTGCCTTTCTCCACGCTTCCTCTCCAGGGTCCAAAATTCCTGAGGGCTGACCTCAGAAGTAAAGCCTGAGGCAAAGAAGCCAGTCAGTCACTCTGATTTCTCTGCATCCTTTGTCATCAGGGCCCACACAGCCCACTGAGCATTCAGCAGACCCACATCATTCCTAGTTTTCCTTTTGCTATTCGTGTACTGGGAGAAGCCCTTCTTGTTGTCCTTCACATCCATTGCAAGATTCATTTCCCAACAGGCCTTGGCATTCCTCGTTGCATCCCTGTGCCCTCTGACAACATTCCTCTAGTCCTCCCAAGCAGCCTCTCGCTTTTTTTTTGTATACTTCTTTCTTCTGTTTGAGTTTAGCCAGTTCTTTTCTCATCCATGCAGGTCTCCAGCCCCTTTGCCTGAGTTCTTACTCACAGATATGCACCAATTTTGAGCTTGGAAGAAGTAACATTTGAATCTTAACTATTTCTCTTGGACCCCTCCTTCCTTCTAGGGGCCTAACCCATGACGTTCTTCAAAGGAGCCCAAAATACACAGAGGTAAAAGGGAAGTCTGTGGATCATCTGAAAGGAAGCCGCCTCTTGGGAATGCTGAATGAGCCCAGGTCCCTCCACATCCCCTCCTGTGCCACAAAGGTGCTGCAGCACCTGAGCACCTCTGTGGCCCTGTGCTGGGCTCCGCCGGTCTGTCAGGCATCTTGGTGGCGGGGAAAGCCCAAAGCCGACACTGCAATCCAGAGAAACTCTGCCAGGTGCCAAAGAGGGAGGCAAATAAAAATCTTAGCCGTTTGAGCAAGCTAGCCCTAAGGAAGCCGTTAGGCAGGAAGGCACTCCCTGCCGGAGGCCAGCACATCTTCCTGCTGGAATGGAAGCCCTTTGCTTCTCCAGGGGAGCACAGCTCCTTCGATCGATACGGTGCTCTTATCTGTGCACCTCCAAGGAGGGCCTTGCACCATGTTCAGCCCGGCGTTAGGTAGCTGAAGAGCGAAGGAGCTGGAGACAGCTACTGCCATCCACCTTCTTGAACTACCGACCGAAAACGCCCCCTCCGGGCGCTCAGAGACCTCGGCACCCCCCGCCACACTGCCCCGTCCCCACGGCGCAGCAGCCCCAAGGGAGCCAGGGCCTCTCATCGCCTCTCCCTCGGGGCTCAGGGCTGAAGACAGGCCACGTCTTCAGGTCCCAGGAGTGTGGGGCAGGAAAGAAGGGCTCGCACAACACTCGATACTCAGGAGTTCTTTTATTTAATGTTATTTATTGGTCCATGGTGGTTGGCTGGTCTTGGTGAACAGTCTGCAGATGGCTCCTTCTGCAGCCCCTTCATCATGACGATCTGAGAAAGGGGTAGGAGAGGAGGAAAGGGGAGGGGAGGGAAGGGGGGAACCGGCTGCTGCATGCTGCGCCCATAGGTGTTCTTTGGCCACGCAGTCCCTCAGGTTGATCTTCTGCCGAGGGACTGGTGGCCGGGCGCAGCTGGGTGGCCGTAGGGGGCCCAGGCTCTCCTGGGATGCCTCTGCCGAGGTGTTTTGCGGCAGGGCATCCCAGGCGCCAGGGCCTTCATGCAGGATCCACCTCCATCGGCTCCTCGTCAGACAGAGGTGGATCCACCTCCATCTCCTCGGGATATTCTTCGGGAGCGTCAACTTCCATGGGTTCTTCTACCATCCTCCTTGGCCACCTGCTGTTACCATGTACGACTCTCAAGATCTTATCCAAGAATTCTTTTCTTCTCGGTCGCCTCCTTTGAACACCCCTGAGGGCAGCCACCGGTTTCATTTTCCAGAAAAAGGGTATCAACCACCACGCGCTAAACCACCACCACCACCAGAGCCAGAGCCTCAGCGAGCTCGGGGCCAGCGCCAGCGCTCCCGCTTTTATAGGGGCAATGGCAGTGTTCTGGAACTGCGTCACAATGATACGTGACGTGACAT